>NC_141254.1:7473018-8673018 GCF_054856555.1 Leptonotus elevatus
TCACCAATGTGGCAATTTGATCAAATCCTCAGTCCTACTGCAAGGCTTCTTTTCCATCTCACACGTTATTGTATTTTCCTCAGTAAGTGTGCCCACGCTTATTATGTACTCTACAGAAAAGCTTTAAAGAAGAAACGTGGTTATGCACCAAAAAAAGCGCAACCTTGAACAATTAAAGCAACACTAAGGAACTTTCAGTTTATGTTGATTATGGCGGCGTCATGAAGGCAAAAATGGTAGATCACATTTCCCATGATGACAAAGCACATTGCGTCGTTTTGAGCTCAAATTGACTTCCGTCTTTGTAATCAATGGGAAATGGGGGAAGTGACGTATGCCATAAAGCAATCAGCACATTTGTAGTTTTTTTGTGTGGCAGTGTTCCTACCATCCTCCTCAAAGTTGCTTAGTGCCAGTAAGAATGATACAGACCCCTCGGACCTTGGCAAAATGTACTATTCAACTAGTTTTAAGATGATGTTTCATCAGAAGAGCTATGAAAATATTGTATTAAGATTGAAAAGTTCCTTAGTGCTACTTTAATCCTTCAATTTGATTCTAAAAAGCAAAAATCTTGAGTTTTAAAATAAATCAGGGAATTGGCTAAAGATTTCCAACTCTTTTCAACCTGTGACAAACTCATTTGTAGTCTCTACGAGCTTTATTTTTTCCATCTCATTTATTGCTTGTCTTTCCCACCCTTAGGTGGCTCTTTGGTTTTCATGTTGGTTACACCACAAGTTTGAATGTGATCTTCAAGGGCAAAATCTGACATTTCACAATTGCACATTGTACCTCCTTGATTGTATGAATGTTTTATTGATGATTACTGGCCAGGCCGATTATCTTCGCCGATATTCAGAATTTTGACGAATATCGGCATTTTGAAAAAAATCTGACGGCCGATAATAGATCAATTTAAAACTGTTTTAACTGAACTTTTAACTTTTTCTGTTAACTTTATAAGCGATGCTTTTCACTCTTGGGAACTCTCTGCACCCTCTGTTTTTGTTTGAAATTAAAACAAAAATACCAGTAAGTGAAAAAATTAACATTTCAGAAATTTGGGAAAACTATTTCCTGTAGAAACAAATTGTTTTCCCTCTTAAATTTTGGTGAGCTGCCAGCATGTCTTAAAAAGTTAAATGAAAACAATAATTGGAGTTTGTATTTTTTATTTTGATACCAATATTTTGCCTATTTATGAAAATGAATATCAAACTCCTCGACTAGTAATAATGGGTATACGTCATGAAAAAAACATCAATCTATCTCTAATTGTTTGTTTTTCATCCATAGACAGCACTCTTGCTTTTATATTGGTCAATCTGAGTGTATTTTATGCTTGATCTAGATGTAAATACTTTAAAATAAAACCTTAAGTGTTGGAAAAGTCAAAAATGAAGGACTTGGGCCTGTCGAACGTGCAAGTGCCTCGGTAGCCGTCATTCGGCATCTTTCTGACACATGAGATTTGGCCATGCACATGAAAAGCATCACCTGCGTGTGATGTACAGCGGGCAGCCAAATAGCGTGTGATGACCCGCTGAGGTTGTCGGCCACCTTCGGCGAGCTCGTTTGGCCGCCAGCCCGGCGGAATAATGCATGTGACACCAGACGAGTTCTGCGGATGGCGTGTGATGACTGTGTGTCGCGCTTACTCGGGATGATGAACACGGACGGGCCAGAGCGGGATGAGCGCGAATGACCTTTACCCGATGGACAGGAAATCACCGCAGTGGTAAGATGACGGCGATGTTGTGCCGGCCGACAGCAGCCTCATTTCACTTGGAGTTTTTTTTTTCTTCCAAGTTACAAGCATATGAATATCTGCTTAATACATGACGGGGTCAGTGGGCTCATTGTTTTATGAATTGTATCGGTCATGGCTTAAGATATTTAAGAAGGTGTTTGTAGGACAGATGTTTGCTTTTGTGACATATTAAAAGTATTTTTGCACGGTGGAGGCTCGGCAAGACGGCAGACTTTGAAGTGAACGGTCCCTGCTAGCTTGTTTTAGCTTAATAATCAATGCCAATGTAATTCACACATATATATATATATATATATATATATATATATATATTTTTTTAGAATGTTAACGATTGTACAGAAGTGTGGAACTGCCTGCCAATATGGACTCAACATTTTTTGACTGGCGAGTACGTTCAAAAACGTGTTTAAATATGTTTGAATATACTCGCTTGTAGGCTAAATGCTACAAACATAGCATTTTTCCCCCTATAATGCCAAGGAATTAATTGCACATGCATAAGTTTAAAAAATAAATAAACACATTTTGGCCCATATTATACCAATATGTTCAAAAATGAAGTAAAAAAAAATTGTTCATTCAGAGCTTTTCTGATTTATGTTGGCAGTACATTTTTTCGGCTGCTATGTTTGTAGCATTTAGCCTACAAGTACATTTGAACTTACTTCTAAGAAAGTAGCAAATACGTTTGAATGGAAGTGCTATAAAAATAACGTTTGATTTGATTTGAAAGATGACTTTTGCTTTTGGAAGGTTCAGTGCTTATATTGTTGCAGAACACAATATTCATCAGTCAAAATGCTCTAAAATGGAACTCTGCTTTGATACCGGCTGCCACTGAATGAGTTGAGGGGCTGTGATGCCCTCCCATGTGGGCAAGGAGAGCAGTAGATGCACTTTGAAGAATTTACTGAAAGGGACAAACAGTGCTGCTGTGGGCCACAGCTCATCCCTAGACACTCAGTAAGCCACGTCCCCTTATCAAATAGTTAACATATATCATGTTAGGGGTGAGAATCTTTGACTGTCTCAGATTTTTGGGTTTGCGATTTGATTCAGAATCGATTTTCGATTCGGACTCGATTTTTGATTCCGAATGATTTGATTGACAATGATTTCAACTTGAATTTATAGATGTGCAAAGAATCGTCATGATCTACTCCAGTATGACTCGCTAATGCTAATTAGCGCGCTACTCGCGGCACTTCACTCAAGAGAACGGCTATTCATATAAAACGCTTCAGGAATGTATGCAGCGAAGTATCTTTACATTACTCGCCGGCATAAGCTCTTCCTACGCTGCAAAAATAAATAAATACAACTTTTATTGGCATAACTTGATCGTGACTATTTACTTCTACTCTCTAATGTGGCTACAACAATGCGTGGAACCACACTGCCCCTAAGTGGCCAAAGGATGTAGAACATGAACAGCGCTCCCAATTAAGGCACAAGCAAGGGCAAGACGGTTTAAAATAATTTAAATAAAATTGATTTTGGGACATTTTAAATTTATTCTGAATCGCACTAAATGAAAATCTATTTTTTTTGCACAACCCTATTTCATGTATTTACATTCTCTTTAATGATGCCTCATTATATGATTCATTGCTATAAACATGGAACAGATTGCCCTAATTTACCAGTAAAGTGAACTTGGTCACAGATCAAATAAAAATAGTACGTCAAGGTAGCACTGTATTTAAGTATCAACTCCGAGAACTTTATTGATTGTAAACGGTAGCCGGAGCGGAGGTCTCTAGAGTCCATGTGTAAAGCATCCAGGCGCTCCTCTGCAATTTAAGCCTGGGACGTGACATTAAGAGTTATATGGCCAAACGTGAGGCTAATTCCAATCTTAGATTGGGACTGTTTGTCTAAAAGATGATGATTACGCCTGGGCACAGTCGACAGGCTGACCTTCACCAGTGCTGGTAATGAGAGGCAAAAAGTGGTAGAAACACCTCGCTATGGAAAGCCATTGGAGCATTTATTCGATATCCTTCCAAGTACTACTGGTATGTCCTTTACTTTATTCCTTTTTACAAACTTTTTCAACCAGTGCACCATCTTCAATATCCACCCTCTCCATTTTGTAGAAATGTCACACTTTGGGGTGGAAAACCTATGTAAATGTGTGAACAATATATCAGCATTCCGTTTAATATTACCGCTACGAGCGGGCACCTCTCCAATTAAAGACAGTTTGGTACGTATTTTGAATACTTGGGGGTACGATACAGTTCAAGATCAGTACATTTTCACGTGGAATAATCCGATAAGGGCAGCGGATATATTGAAAACAGCAGAGGTCTGAGAATTGAGCCCTGCGGAACACCGTACGTTCCGTTACACATGTGAATTCATATTATTTATATATATATATATATATATATATATATATATATATATATATATATATATATATATATATATATATATATATATATATATATATATATATATATATCATTATTTTGTTTGCAGACAACACCACTTTATTTCATGTGGGTAAAAATATATATCATGTATTAAAGGTAATAAAGAAAGAGTTTAAGAATATTATGAAGCGGTTCAATGCCAACAGACTGCCAATAAATATTAGTAAAACCAGATGTATAATTTTCAGTTGTAGAAATATAGATGTTGAAGCAACACTGACTGTGCAGGGAATAGAAATGGAAAGGACTAATGACATTAAGTTTCTAGTATTTTTATTGATGAACATTTAACATGGAAATTGCATATAGAATCATTGAACTAGAATGCTTTGTTATTGTTATATAATTCATTGATTGTTCCATACCTGACCATTTAAGTGTGGGGGTGTGCTGGCAAAACCTACACCAAAACCATCTCTCTTTTACAGAAACGTGCTAATCATGTCATTTTCGGTTGTGGATACAGAGACCACACTAATCCATTATTTATACAGCTAAAAACTTTAAAATTTAAGGAATTGATAACCGCCTTAAAATAATGTATAAAGCCCATCATGACATTTTACCAGCAAATATACAAATAAAAAAAAGGAAAGTGAGTAGAGTATAAATTAAGAGGAACAGACATTTTTTCCAAACCTAAATATAGAACAAAACAAAAAGAACGCTGTATTGTGTCAGTTTGTGGAACAATCTGGATTGTAAAACAAAATCATCTCTTTAATTTTTTTTTTTGAAAGCATAATTACTGGATAAAAATATATAGCACAAGGTCATGCCGTTGAATTATTGTGTTTAATTGTTTCATTGAAAGCGTCTTGACTGCTTGCTGTCATTTATTTTGTGTTGATCAGGGGCAGATATCATAAATTTGACTTCTTTCTGTCTCATTTCATTTATTTTCTTTTAAAGAGTGAAACAAAATTTGAATTGAATTGAAACAAAGTGTAAAGGGATTTTAATAATAAAGAAATCACACGACATACCATCTCAACAGCCACAAGTCGACTACTGTGTGCACCAGGTTAAGAACCACACCATTACTATGTTTAAAAAATTTTTTTTTTATAAAGAAAACAAAACAAAAAACATTTAAACCACATTACAAAAACAGTTTTTTTTAGAGGCAAGGAATGGACAATAAATGTAGCATCATCCTCTTCAATACACAAAAACTTTGACTTTGCTCACTTCTTTTACTAAACGTCCACCTAAAAAAAATATACACGACCCTTACACTTTTAATCCCACACACTCCGAGGGGTGCACGCTCGACCATTTGCAAAAAAATCCCCTGATTTAGCGACTAAAACTGTGAGCAAATGAGCATCCCTTCCTTCGCCAAGCAAAGATATAACAAGATAATCTCTCCACACAGCAGCCGAGGAGAAACATGAAGCTCTCCCTCCTGTGGTCTTAGGTTGAGCTCGTGGCACTTTTTCCAGCAGGACGGGTATAAAATGTGCTCGGGAGATTAAAAAAAAAAACTGGTCATGTCCGTTTCGGGCCAGACGCCAGGCTCGGTCCGCCGACGCTTATCAACACGCCGGGAGACTTAACACATCTTAATCGTGGCCAGCCTGGCTTGGATAGGAGGAGAGATAGCTCGGAACGGGAGCAGCTTGTAAAGGGTTATGTTGAATTACAACACACGGTAGAGTTCCTTGTATAGCATGAACATTTTTAAACAAAATATAAACAGGCCTGTGTCTTTATACACAAAATAACGTATCATCTCACAATATACCTCAATAAACATGCACAAAGATGTACACTATAAAGTAAACCTGCAGTGGTCACTTTCTGTAGGCGTAAAAGGCAGGATTGAAAATGATTAAGACATTCAATAATCAATTTATAATCTCTTCAGTTCAAATTTAGGCTCTTAACTTCCTGTTTTGTCGTCTTCTTTCACATTCACACATTGTTATATGCAATACTGTGCTGCCACCTAGGGAAATTACACACCAAAAGAAATACAATTTGAGGCTACAAAAAAAAGGAAAAAAAGAAATGGAGGGTCCATATACCTGGAAGCTGCTATTTATTAATTCATTTATTTATTTATTTATTACATTACAACACAGGACCAAAATTGTAACGTTCAAACAAATGGCCGATTTTTGCCCCTTTTTCCCCTCTGTTGTAAAGCTGAATCATTACTAAAGCTAATGTTTGAGAGTGTTGGCGAAGGTAGCGAATGCGCGCTCTCGCCAGGGTTCGTGAAAGCTTTGCAAACGTTCTCCAAAGTTTTATTTTAATGTTTTTCTTTTATTATATATATATATATCTTTTTTTTTTGTTGTTGTTGAAATTACTCGATCAATAAATCGCTTATTGGAATTTCCTTCTGCCAAATATCAAAACATGAAAGCTAAAGTTAAATGTGCGTGTTCATATGAGATTAGCTAATTATACACAATCTCCATTTTAAAGGACCACTGATTGTCACACCCATCTAAGTGAGGTAAAATTCGTTCTCCGCATTCCATCCACTGAGGGAGCGGTGAGCAGCAGCAGGGGCTAGCGCTCGGGGATCATTCGTTGATATAACCCCCCAATGCCAACCCGTAATGCTGTGAGTGTGAAGCAGGGAGGCAAATGGGCCCCATTTTTATAGTCTTTGGTATGATCCGGCCGGGGATTGAACCCCACGACGTCCCAGGCTCAGGGAGGACACTCTACCACTATTCCACTGAGCTGGTTTGCCATCAGTCTCCTCATAGATAAAAATGTGTCATTTGATACCTTTCACGTGGCGTGCTTTCCGCAGATACCAAATGAAAAACATCTTGCGGCAAAACAGGAAATGCCAGTAACGAGCTGGGGCGTAGTCATACATCTTTGCATAGAGAAATATGTCACACTTATTCTGTTTTCTGACACATGGATGTCATTTTTAAGGCATCTTTCCTTTTCAGAGTGTTGATTGACAGCCGCAATCTCATTTGCTCAGCCCTAAGACGCTGTTTGCCGAGACAGTGGCGGCGCCTCGGGGGAGAAAAGCCACGTTCTCTTGGAGACGCAGACCTACAATTTGCGCAGAAATTATTGTTTTAGCCTCACGTAGCATTAAAGTGGCCGCCTAATTGAGGCAACGCGGCCTCTGACATGACGTTTCTGAGTGGGATGATGTAATAGTGGCCCTCTTGTTCGCGGGAAGCAATGAGAGCAATTTCCTACTTTTTTTTTTCTTGTGCACCACAGGCTGAATATGAAATAGGGCAGATTGCCTGCTTGATAGAAAAAAAATGGCTTGGCAATATAAAGGATGGGAGACAACAACAATATGAGTCCACAAATATTTAGATTGACTTGGGCAGAAAACAGAAAACATCGACGGGTGAGAGATGGAATTTGAAGAGTCACGGAGGGTCCTTTTTTTTTTTCCTTAACTTCACTTGTTTCCATCTCAGAGGCGGCAAAATAAGATTAAGGCCAAGCAAAAAAAAATGAAAAGCAGAAGCAGGCTTGGTTGAACAGCAGGGCTCCATTCATTCATTCAAATGACAATCGGTACGGCGTCAATATTGTGTCGGGGACATCCGCAATAACAATAGCAAGGTCTTTTGTGTCTTTTTTTTTAATGTTTGGAAATAATGGGAAAAACAGTAAACACTAGTAAGGACGTAATGATATCCAAACATCACAATACGATATTATGAAGCTCACGATACGATCACGATGTTGTAGGGAGGTTGACAATATTTAAAAATGTCATAATATTGTAAAAAAATGAGCTCATACAAAAAGAAAAACCCACATTATTGTGCTTTTGCACATAACAGCAATGCTTAACAACCTACAATTTCTGACACTTAATATCGAGGCACTTGCAAGCACACATTGAGTTTCTCCACATTTAGACACGTTTTACGTTCCTCGTCATCTGACCATTAGCGTGGATTTTAAACATAGAAGGGCCAAAACATGCCTTGTAAAAATTTAACTGCACTAAAAATCGTGCCTCCAGAGGGTGCTAGAACTGCACAAATGGAAATCAACCTGACTTTTTTTTTTTAACAGATGTGCTACTTTTAATATCGTGACATGATGACGATATTGTGGCAGTTTTAATATGGCGGTTACATCCCTAAACACTAGTAGAAGTTCAAAGCCAAACCAAAATGCCTACTTCAGACCAAAATGGTCAACATTTTGTTCAATTTTCACCATGGGTCCTTGAGACTTTTTCATGCCTCTTGTTATGTTTGACAAGTCCACCAAATTTCATGTTGCTTAGTGTCCGGGCTGTTTTTCTTCTTCTACTTCTTCTTGCTCAGTTTGAATTGGATGTTGGAGTTTGAATTAATAAATAAAAAAAACAAAAAAACAAAACTTCTTCTTCTTCTTTAC
This sequence comes from Leptonotus elevatus, assembly GCF_054856555.1. Taxonomy (NCBI): domain Eukaryota; kingdom Metazoa; phylum Chordata; class Actinopteri; order Syngnathiformes; family Syngnathidae; genus Leptonotus; species Leptonotus elevatus. Next base: position 7,481,590 of record NC_141254.1, read on the forward strand.
CTAATGTTTGCATATACGAGCCTTGGCCCTTGGCCCGTTCAGTTTCAAACATGGGTCTTTGAGACTTTTTCATGTGTCCTGTTACCAAAGAAATGTCCACCAAATTTTCTGTTGATGGATGAAACCGTCAGAGAGGCTTTCGCATATTGTTACCCTCTTAAAATAATTGCCAAAGTTATTATTATTATTATTTTTAAATGCCTAAATCATCTCCTTATGGTGCAAATGGTTTGTTGTTTTGTGTTTACTGAAAAATCTGAAAAAAATACTTAGACGATTATTTTAAGAAGGTCGAAATTCGAGTCTCGGAATTAAACTAAAATGGCTGACTTTACATTCAATTTCGGGCATGTGACCTTGTGACTATTTCTGTGTCCTGTTATCATAGACATGTTCACCAAATTTCATGTTGATGGATGAAACTGGTCTCGGGGGCACTTTAAAAAATTTTTTTTTTACTATTGGCATATACGAGACTTGAAATGAACCTAAAATGGCTGTTTCAAACCAAAATGGCTGACTTTGCATTCAATTTCAGACATGGGTCCAAGAGACTTTTTCATGCGTCCTGTTGTCAGAGTCACCAAATTTCATGTCAATCGGTAAAACTGGTATTAGGGCAGATTTTTCTTTATCCATTCCAGTGGGTGCTGCTGAGTAATTTATCAATTCACTAACCCTAACTAATGCCAGGCTCAAACTACGCGACTTTTTTGTCTTTCACGACAATCGCGCTGTCAGATTACCTGATAAATCCGGTAGGTGTCATGGACTGGAGCAGTAGTCAGTCACACTACAAGTCTGAACCCGACAAGACACCACCCGATCATTGCGCGGTGTAATTACAAGAGCACCGCGTCGGCACTGGTTTGCAATAGAGCGCATTGCTCCCGTTTTAAATATGATTTAGTAGGCAATTAATGGAGCATAAAAATACAGTGGCCTATTGTATTTTAATTTAGTTACAATGTGTCGGGGTAATGTAGCCTATATTTTTTTCAATTAATTTGGGAATACAATATCATTTTATTATTTTATCAAACACTGAAATGTTATATTGTGTTTGAGTAATTTCTATACTGCTTAGATATGTATTCGTATTTGACTTGTTTTGGTAAGGTGCATTTTGATACGTGCATTCACTCTGAACCGTCCTTTTAGGGGGAGTAAAAAAAAACACTCATAGCGATAGCAGGTGACAAGGCGGCCAGGCCTCCATAAAAATGTAGGCTACACCAAAGACGTGATCGATCCTCACTATGTATGCATGTATAAATAAATAAACAAGGAGCTGTAACGTGCGGGTCAGTGTGTGATTGACGTTTCGCTCCCTCTCGCTATTGGTCAATGCTGCGGAACCAAAAGTACGACGGCGTAGGCATGTCACATTGCGCGACAAGACGAGCAAAAATTATTATTATTTTTTTTTTTATCTTAAAAAAAAAGAAGAAAAAAAAAAAGAAAAAAGACGAGCAAAAAATCTCACATGCTAGACTTTCGTCGTGATGGTCGAGGACCGTCCCAGACAACAGGCGACCAATCGCTGAACGTGTCACACTACACGGGCGACGCTACGTCAAGACAACACTGTTTGTCCGCGACAGGTCGGTCGGGCCAAAATCGGGCTGTTTTCTGGCAGTCTGACCACGGCATAAGAAACTAAAAGAATGCTAACCGACATTTAAGATACACTGCCCTGGGAACTTCTTTCAACATGGAGTAAATATACCTTAGTATGTGTTGCTGTTTTGGTTAGCAATCAAGTTCTTTGACTCACAGTCTACTATGACACTAATTATCATTAAGTAGAGTACTTTGGTATATGCTACTGTTTTGGTTAGCAATAGAGTTGTATGTGTGTATTTATTTACCTATCTACAGTTCCTTTAATTGTTGTTGCTGTTTTGTAAAAAGGGAATTAACCTTCTTGGAAAGCACTTCATTCATTTAAGAATGTGCTGCGCTAGGTGCTGCTGTTTAGGTTGTCAGCAGAGTTCAAACGGGTTCATCGCTAACGTCTGCGTGTGAATAATAGCGTCTATGAAGTGGAAACTGAAAGTGGAGTGTCTATTTACTTGAATTTTCACAATTGTTATGTTGTTTGACTTGGATTTATTGGAGCGTAAACTATTTTGCTGGCGGAGCTTCAACCGGGGCGAAGCATCAATTGTTATCCCGCTGTGATGTATGCATGATGTAGCGAGGCGCGCATGTGCTAACACGCTAACATACGCCGACAACCCCCCGCTTTCAAATTAATTCACCTCTGTTGTTACAGTAAGCCGCAGCAAGCTAATAGACCGCTTTCATAATTGCATCTGTGTAAAGTTCACTTGGCTCAAGCTGATTGCGTGTCAAAGATCATCCCCATCCACCCCCTTGCCCCCTCCCCATCGTCATATTAACATTCATAATTCACCATTATGAGTGTGAGTTTTTTAGCCCCCGCCGAGAGTGAAGTGATAAACATTAAAAGCGAGCAGACAGTTGAGGTTAATTGCTCGGCGCAAGGTCAGATCAATTATTGATATACATGAGACGGGTGAAGAGGTCACTGAGACCCGAACAAGAAGATTTGTGACCCAGCAATCGCAAAGACCATTCAGCTGCTTCAAGGAACACTGAACGTTCATCGGAAATTCATTAATGGATTTGGAGTATTCGCACTAACCGAGAATGTTTGTTTCCTGTACATTGATGGGCTGTAGTCAGTAAATGTGACGTAGAATTGCCGATCAATGTGAAGCAACTATAAAGAAAGCCTCCGCTTCGCTCTTAAAGGGATGACGAGAGCACGGCGTGGGGGAGGGTGCCTCACGCCATCGCATGTTGTTTCTTTAGGAACGCTACGAGGCTTAACTATGCTTTCTTCATAGGCGTTTCACATTGCTCGGCAGAGAGCCAGCCGCCATTCTACGTCACTACGCACTGAATGTGTTGCGACGTAAATAACAATGGCCGCTTACGGCCACATAAAGTTTAAACTGGAAGTGATTTTTGAAAAATGAATCTCAAAGTTATGTTAGTAACACCCAAATAAATAATATAAGGCAAACTTGCCATGACAGTCGTGATTCCTTTTAACAACGTAACGAGAACCTTAACATAGCTTTGTCTGCTTTTCACCGCCGACACGTAACCAAGCTGCAATTTCCCTGAACTTTCAATTAGCCCACACCGCCTCACGGTAATGGCTTCCTATGAGAAATGACTCGGCAGAACAAATGAAACATATTTTCTTAAAAAAAATAATAAAATGGACCGCGTTGAATTACGACGGCCCGTATAGCCTTTGAACGACCTCCTTTCTTGTTCCTCTTCTCATTTTCAACGCAGGCCTTTCGCCAGTGAATAATTAAAACATTAGTTCCAGCGTAATGAAAAATTGTTCTCTGCAGCGGCGGTCGCGATGACGCAAATTGGAATTAATTGTCATGGAAAGAGATGTTGGAGCACATTCACGCTACGAGGCAGGTTATTTTACAATTGGACAAAAAAGTGCCATGAATAACAATACAGTTATGCTCACACAAATGTAACTGTACTCCCTGCCCACTAAAACATATGCGTTAAGTGTTAATCACTGTTAATTTGTTAGAAAGTTGCTGAATCAGCTTTATCAACGCCAATAAAATGGCTTCAATCAGGTTTGACGTCTCAACAGGATCATTAGTTTCATAAATACACTTCCCAGTATGTCAACATAGACACGTTTAGAGAAAAAAAAAAGTCTCAAGAACCCATACCAGGTTTGTAGCGAAACACTGGAATTTATAAAAAAATAAAATAAATAGCCCCTAAAGCTGGTATCACTGATCGACATGACGTTTAGCAGGCATGTCTATCATGTGTAGACCCGCAAAAATGTCTTAAGAAGCTATACCTGGGAAGACACAAGAACTCTGCCATTCTGATTTGAAACATTTTAGAGTCATTTCGCCCATTTTTAGACCTCATTTTAAGACCAGCCAAAGTTTAGTCAGATTAATACCAAATTTGAACCTCAACTTCACACATGGGTAATGCTACATTCCAAACCATTTGAATTTCATTGTCACGTGGCTGGATCATGGCAGCAAAATGTGGAAACGTTAATAAATCCGTTCCACAAGGTCAAAGCTTGACCAAACATCTTGTGCGGGACCCCTAACGGCATCCAATGTATACATCCAATAACGCCACAAGCGAACGAACAGAAGGGCCGACGCAGCTTCCCGCCCGCCATGCCGGATTAAACGTTTCCCCTTTGCGCTCCATTCCTAACTAATCTCACAACGACGGAGGCAGGCGAGGACACGGGAAGCGATCGGTAAAGCGAAGACAAATGTCCCGTCACGGAACAATTTAGCCTCATTTAATTTCGCGCAAAAGATAAGGCAGCTGAAGTCCTTTTAATAGAGGCTTCAGTTCATAATGTAACTGCTGCATGAGTAATGGGCGCCAGGCAACAGTGTTAATGAGATGCGACAAGAAGATATACCTTTGGAATTAAAGCGCACTGTACCATTTTACTTCTTCTTGGACTAGCTGATTAGTCTTGGAAGCGACATTTAATAAAATATCCGTAAATTCACCCCAAAATTTTTTTGCTTTGCAATGCAAGGGCAACACTAAAATCACATTATATAACAGCAGTCTTAAAGCAAGTAAGCCAATTAAAAATAATAATAATAATTCATCAAAATCCATCCATTATTTTCTTGATGCCCTCAAAGGTGCTTCAGGATTAAATAGTCTGTCCTTGTTTTGTATGCCAACCTTGAAATTCGTCTGGAAATTTCACGGCCATCAAATAAATGCAGGCAGACGCTGAAAGTGCATTTATAGCGGCGGACAATCATTTTAAAGGTTCCAATTCTCCGGTTTGACCGCCCTGGATGAGCAAATGATCGACCGTCTTTTCTCGGCGGCGCCATTCCTCAATTAGGCCTCATTACTCCCACCGTCCAATAAAATGCCTCCGTCATTGCGTTGGACAGCCAAGCACGAGAATCATACATACAGTAGGTAGCTGCGTATATATAAAAAGATGACACGTCTGTATCTTATCACCTTCAGGCATAACATGACACACAGTTATGGGAGTGTGTCACTCTTATTCTCAACTGTCAGCTCAGCTAAGATGACGGATGGATGCTGCGCTCTCCCGCCGGAAATTTGTCTCGCTAAAGGAAAATAGAGCGGGCACACAAACATAAAAACATGATGGTTCACTTAGATAATTACTCAAGTATATATATATATATATTTATATATATTCACTTAAATAATTACTCAAGTATATATATATATATATATATATATATATATAGAGACGCCGGAAGGTGGACCAGAAATTCCTCGAAGCCATCCGGAAGTCGTTTTCCATGGCCTCACCGAACTACCAGTTGGACCATCCCAGTGTATATGTTGCAGCCACAATTGACCGGTTATCATCCAGGTCAAGTCACGCAAGCCAGATGGTCTCCGTTGGCCGAGGCCAGAGCGCCCCGGCCTCATTCATAAGCCGTTATCTTGCCCGGCGAAGACGAGCGCCATCGCTCCCAACGATTTAGTCGTCAACGCCGCTTCGCTATCAAGGTCAAACAGCCAGCCGGTCGCCCGCTTCCCTGAGAGGTGGTGGTGGTGGTGATAGAGGGAAAACACAGTGCTTTGTTTTTAGCAGATAAAGACATTTAGCAAAGGGAACGGATGTTGTTTTTATAATACGGAAAGTTATGTCTAAGATACCTACCAAATTGGTCTGTTTATCCATGTTAGCAATGCAATCATGCAAAATAATGTGACTTTACAAATACTTTTTAATTATCACTGTTTCTTCTAACACTGCAATTTAACATGACCAATTTCTTGGAACAATGTGACTTTATTCTCATAATTTTACTCATTGCTCCCCCCCGTCTTTCTTTATGTGACGGCAGGGCAAAGCAATCCTGTCAGTCCACCACCAGGGAATAACCCCCCTAGGTGTTTAGTAAAGGTGTTTAATGCAAGCACATGACTTCCTCTACACAACCGTTGACTTCCTTGCCACCTCGTCGTAATCCTCTCGCGCATGGAAATTAATTTGTCCCTCTCGCTTCGCCTTATGCATGCGCCGTGATATGTTATGACATCAAGAAATGTCAAGAAACGTGCACTTGCCTGAGTGGAAGTGGCATACGCAGCGTCGCTGCAAAAGCGCGGGCGGACGATTATAGCACGGATGTGTTCGTAGACACGTACCTGACACGCTCGCAAAGGTTTACAGTTGTGGCTGTACCACGAATCCGAGGAGACGTTCATTGGTTGAAAAGATGAACTTCTTGTCTGACCACGGGTGTAACCTAAAAATCAAGCATTTGCCCAACTGTTGCTTGCTGTGAAATTCGGTGCCTCCGTAGCGAGGCACTCTTAAGTCAAATTTTGCTCTCAACTCAAGACAAACAAAAATCTGGCCAAGCAACAGCTCGTAAATCAAAACACACAAGTCGAAGTATCCCTGTACTGTACTCCGGTGGCCCCTACCAACAGAGATGGGAAGTAATGAACTACAAACACTTAGTTACTTTACTTGAGTAGTTTTTTTCAGTACTTGGTACTTTCCTGAGTATTTTTTCGACTACTTTTTACTTTTATCCGTTACATTTTAACATGAATACCTGTACTTTTTACTAGATACATTTTTAAAACAAGGTAATTACTTTTGTTTTGTTTTTAAATGCATGAAAACGATTAAAATACTTGACCTGGAAGATAAAGCTTGGCTCCACCAATCATATAAAGCGTTTCACACAGTCCCGGACATCCCAGTTTGTGATTGGCTTTACGACACGCGCATACATGACGTGCAATTGGCTAGATTAGAACAACCCGTAAATATGAGGGCAATGCGACAGATAATTTGAGCAGAGGATAATTTGATCTTGATAGCAAGCCAGAGAGTCAATAGGCCAATGTTTCCCCATTTTTGCCCCATTAGCTAATATCTTTCAAATTGGCGTAGGAGGAAACATCTGGTAAAAATACTTTTTACTTTTACTGGTCAAGTACATTTTAGAACCTGTACTTTTTACTTTTACTTGAGTAATTATTTGAGTACTTTTACCCCCCAAAAATTTTTACACAAGTAATTGTACTTTTATTCATACTATTTTAATTTTACAGATTTTATTATTGTATTGATTTTATGTTTTGACTTTTTTTAAGCATTTTGTACAGATTTCTTCATTGTCCACAATTTTTTTATGGACTTTCTGTGAAGCGTCTTTGAGTGCCTTGAAAAGCGCTACACAAAATAAATGTAGTATTATTTATTACTATTACTCAAGTAAAGAATGTCAATACTTTTCCAAGTTGTAAAAGTAATTCCTGCTCAAAGTTTGACAAAAAGGACCCGGCCGGATTCATGGACAAGGAAAACATTTGAGCAAAGTTGGCTGCAATCCTCCTGCAACACTGACAATTTCCTCATCTTCTTTGTTGTTGATGTGTTTTGCTGGAATATTCTTCAGATGAGAGCGGCGGGATATGAGCGGCTGGTGGGGGGGTGGGGGGTTGGAGGGGTTGGGGGGGTCACGTTGCTTGACAAGATGACACTTTCTCTTCTGCACATCAAAAGGCGCTGGAGGCTTGCACTCAATCAAGGCTTCAATGAAAGGGCTTCAATCAAGTGTGTGTGCTTGCTTAAAAGTTAATGACCACAAAGTCTACACGCAAGAGTTTGACAAAGTAAACAATTGTTACAGAATGGCGTAGCCGTACTCAATACAGTTGAAACTCTTGTCACAAGGACGGCAAAACATGTACATTTAACAGATTTATTTTTTGTACAGTTTACAGCCTTTTTGTTCTAACTTTCGGTAACACTCACTGTCTAGTGTAATTCCACAGTTGACCACTGGATGGCGGCACACTTATTTAGTTTGCGATGGTGTACATTTGAAAGAGAACAAAACAGGAAGTACTGTATTTCGGCCCAGCCCACTTTTTGTTACATTATTGAATGTTGTTTGCATAAAGCGACGGCTAGATGTTAGTTTTATAATGTGCATCTTTGGCCATTATTATTGATATATTGTGAAATAAGTTAGTTTGTTATTTAATTTTGGGGGGGGGGGGGGGGGTTGTTTACCGTTAACACATTGAGGATTGGTACAATGTTCAATATAGTTGTGTTTTCCTCTGTCCTTGTTCTATATGTATTAAGTGGGTTGTCACGATGGTTAATTTTGTGCTTTGGTAGCATTATCCATTACCTGCTGTACTTTATGTTGATTAATGAAAGTTACCACATAGCAGTCGCTACTGTACGTCTGTGCTAATCCACAACCAGAAGTGGTGCTCTTTCAGAATAAGAGCATAATATAGGAAGCACTACTCTGTAAAGTAAGTGTTGCGAATTTAACAGTGTTTTTTATCGGTATTATTTTTTAGTGTACTCATTTGATTCCCTTTATTATTGATCTTATATTTGGGTTGATTAAGGAGTAAGGAGAAAACCCCTCATATATGTGGCCGACACGCTGACAGAAAGACCGCTAGCAGCAGAGGAGAAAAGCTCAATTACACAGCCAGTGAAATTTTTAACTTTCTCTTGAGTTTTTGTAGCATCTCACGTGATGCTTTCTCAGCTGTTCCGAATTTACCGCTTAAAGAAAAGTGGACAGTAAAAATTGATATAGTCACACACTCAAAATTTGAAAAATGACAGACAGTCGAGAAAAAGCCCATTTTTTTGTTGCTAGCAAAAAATCGCGCTAGCAAAAACTTGAACTTGTGTTAAAGTTGAAAATTGTATTTAATGCAGCCCGTGTTGCCATTTTTAGCCCCGCGATCATTATCTTGACTCCCTCCCTGTGACTTTTGGGCTCCCAGCGAGACCTTTTGCCAAGATCACGTCCGACTCCCTCCTCCTCCTCCAGGTGGTGTCGCGGGCCTGTTTCCTCTCCAGCGTCTGATGCTTGGCTTGTTAGAGATGCCCTCCAGCTGCTCCCGCAAGGGCGTAGCGCAGTGTCACTGATATGGCGGCAAAGGAGAAGCAAACTGGGGTTGGGGGTCACGTGTTCACTCTAAAGATAGAAATCCATAATATACGTTCGTTGTGTGGTAGTTAGTGGTTGTGTTTTTCTCGTATTTTCACTTTTAGTGACAGAACTTCAGCAAGGATAAAGAGAACTTCATAGCAAAACAGAAATTAAGTTGAAATTCTCTTTTCAAGTCACACTTGCAGGGAGGGAACTGGACACATTTTTGGTGTCACCTAATCATGTTTTATTCTGTTGTTATTGCTGGAATGATCGACCCCAAAATGAAAATCGAAAGCAAAATGCATTTGGCTTTGTTGGACTTTTAAATGAAGCACTTTTGGGGAGTTCCACAAAATGTAGGCCACAGCGAAGTTCCCGCGGGCTCGTCGCAGTTTTTGACCTCGGCTTTTATTAACTAATCGGTGTGCTTACGTGGGGCTCACAAGTAGAGAGGAAAGTGCGCCGCTAAACCTTTTCAACATCTGTCACTAGCCGCCACTTGTCAGACACCAAATGAAAAAAAGCCTTCGAGGAAAAATACAAGCCCCCCCCCCAAAAAAAATGCAACAGACTGTCATTACCCTCCGGAGAGCAACATGCAACGGCTAGCACCACAAGCTAACAGCTTAACTTGTTTTGTTTGTGTGTTGTGGTTGGTTGTGTTAAGTAGGCTGTATGGTTTTTTTTTTGTTTTTTTTACTGTGTGGTGGTTGTCATCTTTTGTTTTTGTGATTTATGTGTTTTGTTTCACATTTGAGTTTTTGAGTCATGTGACTGTGTATTGTTTATTTGTGACTGTGGTTGTTATATATATATATATATATATATATATATATATATATATATATATATATATATATATATATATATATATATATATATAATTTTTGTCGTGTTCTTTTTGTCTGCATATGTTGTGGGTTTTGTTTTTGTTGTTCACTGGTTGTGTTTTTGTGCGCTGTTTCGGAGCGTTGTTTTTGGTTTGTGTGTGTTAGCTTTGGAGCTTTAGCTTTAGAGTTCCAACTTTTGTGAACACAAACTAGCAATGAAATTGCGTCTTTTAAGATAAAGTGTCCAAAACATTAGTGAGATGTATTTTTTTTTTGTATCTTTGATCAGACAAGATTTTTAAGGGAATCAAATGACCACGTAGCTTGAGTTGTAACTTGTGACCATGTCTCATGCTAGCATTTAGGCTAACAGTATTGTAGCATTTTTGGAGCAAGCTGTTATTTTTTGAGTTTTTGAGCGATTTATCAGATTTTTTTTTCTTCCTGCTTGACATCTTCCTCCTCTGGCGACCTCGCTGGTTCTGATTAACTTCGCTCTCGCCTTCATTTTATGCCCCACAAATCCCGACGTGAAGACCCACTCCGAGTCTAATAGAAAGGTGGCAGAACGAACGACCCACATCCATCTGTCTGACAGACCGACGAGCCGGCGACTTGTCCTCTCGCTTATTGTTATTTGCGAAAAAATGCAGACGAGCACAGAAACTCCACAACAAGGTATTGTTTTTAAACGGGAGCGGTTATGAGGATGTTAGTAGCGTTGGAATAACTTTTGAAATACAGTCAGCAATTTTTCTATGAAGGAAAAATGGAGTTCCATTTACATTTTGATTTGTGATTATCCACAGTAGAGGCACTTCTCAGAAGTCATTTCACGCATTCCATCCTGCTTGGCACCAAGCACGGCGCTAACTGCGCTGGTATGTTCTTGTAGGTTTATACTTGTGTGTGTACACTGATGACCAAACAGAATGTAATGTCCTCTCCATTACGTTTCAGAGCACCCCCGCAATAAGTCTTTTGTATAAATGATAGAAACACATTTTAAAAGCTTTATTACTTTTATTAGTATGCGCGCAAATTGGGTCTGCAACTAACAATTATTGATTATAATTTAATCTGTTGATTACTTTGTCGAGGAATCAGGTTTTATTTTCCTTCCCTTTGACATTCCATCAAATTGGTAATATAGAAAATGCACAAACAAAAATTAATTATGATTCAGTTTTTGGTTTGGTCTGTAACATGTCAGAAAATGTCGATCATTATATTCTCAAAGTAAAAGCAAATGTTTTATTTTGATTCAATACAACGATAACACGTTTTGGTGATAAAGTTTCAATAGTTTTTGGGTCACTGAATCTGAAAATGATGTTTGTTTTTCTGAACTGGCTCGAGTTTTCTCATTTTATATTTTTGTTTGTTGAAAAGTGCGAAGAGTATGCAATTGGTATTCTCTTTATGCTACGACCTTGATGAGTCTGTAATTTGTCTTTTCAAGGATGTCCATGTAGTATTCTTTCAATTTTGATAAAAGACTAATATTGTGAAAGACGCAGAGAGACAAATCATGTTTCACGTGAAAATCAAGCAAGCAAAAATTCAGAAAATTGGGCAATATTAGCAGATTTTTGTAATGCAAAAACAGGTGATGTCAAAGCACAAACTACTTTAACAATTGAAGCATATTTTATAAACTGTGAAAGCACGTTTAGCCATCAATTAATTGAGAAAAGTGTCAAAAACTAGACCCAGTTCAAAGAAAGATGTAATTTTCGCACTCAGCAGCCCAAAATTACCCAGAAACCTAAAAAATATTTTAGGCACTCAGAAAAAAAACAAAAACGTTTTTGTTGGCTAGTGTAATCAGTCTGCTTTCATGGAGAGCTACATAAATTGGATAATTTTTACTACTGAGAGCATTTGGACAATTAAAAAAAAAGAAAGTTAACGATTCATCAAATAATTATCAATTATTTTGATTCTGGATTAGTTGTCGATTACTGTCATCGTTGCACATATAGTGCAAATGCTTGTCCACTTGAAATAAGAACTCAGAGTTTAGTGTCTGACTGATTGTCACAAGGACGACAACACTGACCCATTTTTGTAGATTTTTTACAAAAACATGTCCAACTGGCCAAAGATGTGAAAAGCACAGAATGTATGCGTTTATTAAGCGGCCGTGTCTCAGGGTGTAGAGACGGTCGTTCAGTAACCAAAAGGTCGGCTGTTTGATCCCCGCTCTTCCCAAGTCATGTGTCGTTGTGTCCTTGGGCAAGGCACTTCGCACACATTGCCTCCAGTGCTACTCACTATATTTCAGTTAAATTAAAATTAATCATCACGACTGTTTGTAATTTATCTTACGTTTTAATTTAAACATTGTTAAATTTAAACATTTCCTTGCTCTCAAAACAAAATTTGTTTCGTATTAGCAAATAAATCTCTTCACCTGCAAACAATGTTCATTTGGGGATTCGTCGTCTTCCTCCTCCTCCTCCTCCTCCTCCTCATCATCGTCATCGTCATCATAATCGCGGGCTTCATTACCGTTTCCGATGAGCCGCCTCATGTGGTCACACATCATTACGTTCAATCATCCGGGGAGTCCCCATCGCCCCCGATGAATTATTTTCACGATGCCCGGGCGAAGCAGAAGTAACGAGTCGCAAAAAAAATAAAAAAAATCTCAGCGGTATCTCATTTTGGTATTCCGCTCGACGAGCATGCGACGAGGATCTCCTCCAGCTGCGAGTTCAATCAGGAGGGACAAATAACGCAAACTGATTGGATGAGAGCGGCATGAACAGACGCCGGTGTGGGATGCCATTTGTTGTTTTCGCACTATCCGGGGGAAAAGAATGTCAAGCGCGTGAACAGACTGCAGGTAGTTGCGTAACTCGGGATTTGACAGCAATTTGGAAAGAGGAAGAAAGTCGTTTCCGGAAAATTCCAAAGCCACAAATAAGCTGGTGTGAAATTGTGGTTTTGTAGTTTTTGCGTAATCATGTGAATCATGCAATCAATGGCTGAAAATGTAATTCATTCATAAATACTAAATTATTTGAAAGAATAAAAATAGAAAATGATGAAATAAAACTTGGTTTGGGATGTTCAATACTTTTTTCAGACCGACACCAGCATGAGTACTCAACTCTTGATTACTCACCGATACCAAGTACCGATACCACTAGTACTTACATAGAATGTCCCCCAAAAACAATGACGGATAATTCAAAGAAAAAACAATATATCCTAATATAGCATTTTTTCTTAAAATTGCGTGAAATTTTCTGTTCTTCTCAAATTTCTAGTTCCTGATCCTAAGTCCACCGTTGCGACTACCAATATCTTGAAATATCAAAGTATCTTGAAGTATCGGCCTGATACCGACACGTGGTATCAGTACTTGCCCATCCCTAAAATTGGTAATAATAAAAATGATTATCATTAAATTAATATATTTGTATTCATTGGATTTATTCTCTACAAGAATAATGAATATTGTACATTTTAATGTGTTTGATAAAAATAAACACAATTATAAAAATGAATGAATTAATAAATTATGAAAAATAAATAAATAAGAATCAATCATTAATAAATGAATGAAAAATAGAATTTAACTAAAAGGATTATCAGCATTTTACTGCCTCCAACACTGTCTTTTCATGGTTTTGAATGCAATCATGATTGATTGATTCCATCCAATCAGCTGGCAATGCATCCCAAAATTCCTTTGCATGGAGTGTTTCCACGTCACTCAAGTGGCGCTGAAGCAACTGGGCCGTGTTGGCGGAGTCGCTTTCCTATTCAACGGGAGACCGTTCGCTAATGTGCAGCTGGTCTCCACAATCCCCAGCCGTACGCTACTACTGCCCATACCGATCACGTTTTCCAATCAATGCTTCGCTGACCGACATTTATAGCGTCTCACCTGTTATCGCGCTGATGACCAATCAGGCAACTGTGGTCCTGGTTCTGCCGATTGGTTTCTGCAATCATCTGTACAACCATAAAGAATTGAGATCATTTAATAGCACGGCATAAAACACCGCACACGTTTTTTTTTCTGCATGAAAATGACTTTCATAATTCCCTTCCTCCCACACGTCAGAAGAACATACATTCAGTGTCGACTCATAGCGTCGCATGCATAATTAATCTTCCGCACGAAAGCCGGGCTTCGTTTGCGGCGCTTCAAAGCGTTGTTTATTGTCTCCCCTTCGCAAACAGGCCATGTTTATTTCAGTCAGGTGGCATTAGGAAACAAAGGCCCGGCAAAAGTAGCACGGAGTGAAAAAATTGGCAAGTTAGCGTGATAAAGTGTGTTGGAACACAAAAGCCTGAAAACGGGGCACAGAGTGAGCGTGCAAAACCACAACTTTAAGTATTCTACACAAAAATCTGAAAAAGGGGCAGAGTGAGAATGTGTGTGTAATTGGTGAACTATAGAAAAGTCTGAAAAAGAGGCACACAGTGAGACGGAAATATGGTCCAGAAAACCTGAGAAAGAGAACAAAGAGACTGTGGAATCTTTGTTATACACAAAATCATAAAAAAAAAAAAAAAACGCAGAGAGCGGAGCACGGTTCAGTGTGGTGCACAAAAAAACACTAGAGTGAGAATACGTTTCCAGTGAGCTCCGCAAAATCCTAAAAAGGCAGTTAAAGCGTGGCATCAGTGTGCCACACAAATGTCTGAAAAAGAGGACACAGAGGGAAAATGTATATTCAGTAAACTACAAAAACCAAGGTGAAAGTATGGCATCAGTGTGCTACAAAAAAAGTCTGAAAAACAAGCTCAAAATGAGAGTCCCACATCCATATGCGACACAACATGAATTGAGGATGTGACACTAGTATGTGATGCAGTGTCTGTGTCCTACACCAAAAAAAAAAAAAAAACGTGTAGTGCCTAAAAACCTGAAAAAGGGGCATGGTGTGAGGCTGTGGCATAAATATGGTACACACAATCCTGAAAAAGGAACCCGGGGAAACGTGATCTGAGTATGTTACACACGCGACTGAAGAAGCACACTGAATGAAAGTGACCTCGGTGTGCTGCACCACAACCTGAAAAAGGATCATGGCGTGTGACATGAGCCTTCTGCACAAAAATCTAAAAAAGGAACACACCGTCCGTCCCGCTGACTTTGAGGCAACTTTGCATCTTGGTGATTCGTTTTCCCATTCATCTGTACAACCGTAAAGAATTGGTGTCCCTTTATAGCTTGGCATGAAAAAAAAAACTGCACATCTTTTTGTACATGAAAATGACTCTCATTTATAATTTACGTCCTCCCACACGTCAAAAGCACATACATGTTCCCCGTATAGCGTCTTCATGATTGCTCGCTTTAAACGAGGACTTTCTCCGACAATGGCTCGGCTCGCATGCATAATTAATTTTCTAGCCGCTTCGCTAGCCATGTTTCAAAGCTTTGTTTATCGTCTCCCTTTCACTGTCGTAATGATGCTGGCGACCGCTCAAACCGGCCGCATTTTTTTACATCCCCAAACTCGGGGGTGCGAGCCGTTAAGACTGGAATTGGCCTTCCTCACTTGGCTTCTGATTTGATATATGTGCTAGTTGCCATTAACTGCATTCAAAAGCTTGACATTTATTAGGGCGATTACCAATTGGGATTTTTTTTTTTTACGCCGATTTCGATAATTGGCAGAATAAAATTCAGATGGCCAATTTAATTTTTAAAAAGTATGTAAGGGAATAACATAACAATAAACAATAAAGAATATTTGGCTGTTTTGCATTTCTTTGTCCTATTGCATTTAACTTAACAGTAAAGAGATACATTGTCGATTTTTTATTTATTTATTTTTTTCCGGGGGATTTCAGATTTTTGGGTTTTTAATTCACCCATATGAAAAAAAACCTCATTATTTTTGCTTTAAAAATCTGCTGATTAAAAAATAATCCTTTGTTATTTATTTTTGTGTTTATTTTGGGGGGTCGGGATATTTTTTAAATGTAATTATTTTTGCTTTATGATGTAAGGCAGTGTTTCTCGTCGTAAATGACATGTATGCACAGTGGCCATTTTTATGTATCAAGTATTAATCACTAGAGCTGTGCGATACTTGAGATTTTGGTATCGATCGATACCAATTAAATACTGGTGCCGATATTGATAGTACTTTTAGGTTAATAAACTATTATGGTATTTTCAATCATTTGTCCTATTAAATAACTTTTATTTTTGGACTTTCTTGTTAGGTTCTTAAACATGCCATAATTTAATATCCTCAATGGAAACATACGAGGGACTTTTTTTTAAATTTGCAATGTAGGCCAGCACATGTGCGCGTTTGGGGCAAAGGACCCATGAGAAACCAAAAAAAAAAATATATATATATATATATCGATACTAGCGCTCTGGTATCGATCCGATAATTACTCATGTAGCGTCATTATTTCAACAATAGTGTGAATTAAAAGAAGAAATCATGAATAGACTGACATGAAGAATATTCACAGTCTCCACTAGTCTTATCTATGGTGACGGCCAATGTGAAAAGCAAGCTACTAATGAACAGCGAAAGCTCTGCTTTTGAAACGTTACATCAAAGATTTTTTTTCTTTTTTTATGTCCTCATAAGAGGAGAGTAGACTTGAGCTCACAGTCGATTTTCACCTTTGTCCTCCATCACACTGGGCTTTAAAAACACGTATCGATCTTGATACACCTCTCCCTTCAAATTAAGTAGCAGGCGTGTGTGCGCGCGCATGCGTCAGTCCCCTTAAGTGTGTGTTTCTTCAACTCGCGCTTCTTTAAATATTTGAATCGATGTTTATGACCCTTGGCAAAAGGAATTTCTGTCAATTTGCCAACTTGACGCACGCGCACACATGCTTATTTTACTGCCTATCATGCTGGTCATGCTGTCCTATAGTTGATCATAGGGTACCACAAAAAGCTGCCAATTGAATAGGGGTGTGTCGATTTTTCATTGACACTACAGCTTCCCTTCACCCACTTTTATTGAAAAAGTCAAAACAAAGTTAAATACTGTGGGTGTCAAAATGAGTGCGTTAATTTTGAGTCAATTTAAAGTTCCTTTAACGCTATTCATTTTTTTTTATAAAACGCGCGAGTAATGACCAGAATTCCAGTCGGAACGCAGCAGACAAGTTCCCATCAAAATTAATTTTTTTAATAATAATGCATATATTTGTGGAGACTGGGGTCAAGATGTATTTAACAATTAAAAAAAGGTGCAGAATTTCACAAGCTACTTCATGTTAAAGATTAGATAGCGCTTACTATAAAAAGAAAAATGCACTGAGCTGTCACCAATGTCTTACAAATGGAATTATGCCATCTAGTGGCAGAAAAATCACATAAACACAAATCAATATCACACTCTTTTTAACTTTAACTCAATTTGATGAATTATTATGAAATGACTGTATCAATGACTAAAATATGCAGCCATATTTCTTAGTTTAACTTCTTTTTCCACTTTTATGTTGTAAACTTAGAAAAAAATATTTGATTGTACATTTAGAACAGATATAAAACTTTACGATTAATCGCGAGTTAACTGTTGAAGTCATACGATTAAAAATTGTAATCGCCTGACACACCTATTAAATACTATATATTCTGTGAACCCTCGCGAATCATAGGGACCGGACTGGCCCGCGATTATAAATGTAGTGGGGGGTAATTTTTCATTTTTCATGTTTTAAAACTTTTCCATTTTGGGGTTTAAGCACCTGCCCCCAGAATATATGTGCACATGCCTGGCCCTAGAGTTCTACTGAATTATCTTACTAGTAAGGGGAAAAAAAGAGTCTACTAGTACATGAACCTCAAGCTGGATATCAAGAATGTGGAATAAATACTCTCCTCTGTTAATGTAGTCACTACTGTCTGAGTCGCTCTCTCTCCCTCTCTCACCCCTCCCTCCCTCCCTCCCTCTCTCTCTTTCTCGAAATCCTCGTCTCGCCTCTCACATCGCTCTCCCGATCCACTTGGCGCTCGCAGCCTCCCGCTGCACTCCTCATCCCTCTCGCACACACGTATGCACGCATGCATTCACACTCTCCTCCCGGCGCAGACTTGCGAAGAAGACCGCATGCCAACCGAGGAGGAGCGGCTCTTTTCTTTCTTTTTTTGAAAAACAACAACAAAATAACAGATAAACTGGAGCGATGTTGCCGGAACGGCTCGTTTTTTGCCTCCCGTCCAGAATAGGAACGTTTTGCTGGTATTTGAGCAGCAGTCAATTTGGATCTGGCCGCTGAAGGGATGCTCAGGAATATTCCCATTCCCAGATTGGACAGATTTGAGCAAGTCCGGGAAATGATTTGTCTTGACCTGGACTTCTTCAACTAGACTTGAGATTATCTCAAGACAAAAAGGCAAATACGCAGATTCACACCAGCCAATTTTTTGGCATCTGACTAAAGAGGTAAGGCTTTCCGACTCACTCCAAAGTCTGATTCCACTCTACTCCTGGATTTTATGTTTTTTGTGTGTGTGTTTTTTTAACCTAAGAAAGGAAGTTCTATAAAACCTTGGGGCTTCCTAAACATCACTCGGTGCACCGTGTGATTGGTCATGACTGGTGCTGCTCTGTCCTGCTTGCTATGCATCATTCAGCGTTTGTAGCAATGAGCATCACTGTGTCGTCTCTGCTCGACAGGCAGAGAGAGAGGCAGTTGGCACGGCCAGAGAGGATTTGTCTGCATCCGGCACAGGAGGTTTTGTGAGGTCTGGTCTGCAGACGGTCAATTTATGAGCAGTCAAGTGTGAGGAGTTTTCATTTTAAACCTGGCATTGTAAAAGATGTTTGGTTTTACAGATGATTTTACTGCATCTGGCACCTGATTTATTTATTTATTTTGGTGGTGTTAACGGCAGTTGATCAAGTTGTTTCACAGATAAACCAGGTGTGAAGAGTTTTCATTTCAAATTGGGCATTGTTTTGTTTTCCAGGAGATTTTTCCGCATCTAGCACTCGAGGTTTTTGTGGTCTTATCTGGAGTTGGTCGGTCAAGTGTAAAGTTTTCAGTTGAAATTTGGTATTCAAATAAAAGTTATTTAGTTTAGAAGTGACATTTTCTGCATCCGGCACGGGAGGTTTTTCTGAGGTCTGGTCTGCAGGTGGTCAAGTTATTTAACAGACAACTGTGACAAGTTTTGGTTGAACAGACGTTTGGTTTTGCAATGGATTCTTATGCATTCAGCAGAGTTTTTTGTTTTCAAATTCTGTATTAAAAAAGAGCCGTTTGTTTTCCGCATCTAGCACTTGAAGTTGTTGTGGTCTTGTCTGAAGTTAGTCGGTCAATTGTGAAGAATTTTCACTTTAAATTTGGCAGTTAAAAAAAAATCTGTTTGGTTTTGAAATTCATTTTACTGCATCTGGCACCTAAGGTTTTTTTTTTGTGTGTTGTGTCATGGCTTTTCCTTTTGATTGCTGCCTTGTATTGGAGATCAGCAGAAAGGCAGTGAATTATTCTGCATCCGGCACCTGTTTGCATTGACCTTTATGCAGTCTTATCAGCTCGAATCATTTGGGGCAAGACAAACCTTGTTTTGGAAATTATTAAATAGAAGCCGCTCATATGGCAAAGAGCTGCTTGGCTTTTAAGTGAATTTTTCTGCATCCGGCACCTGAGGTTTCTGTGATCATGTCTGCAGGCAGCCAAGTTCTTTCCTTCCATGCATGAAGAGTTTTTGTTAAAAAAAAAAAAACCTTCAAACTTCTGACTGAAAGAAACATGCGGCGGAATTGCGATGAATGTTAATTATTCAAATCTTCTGTTGCATTAAAGCTTCGCTCGACTAGCTTTCAAGATGCCTTCCAAAATGAAATATTGACTTTTTCCTCCATTTTATTTTATAATTAAAAAAATATATACTATATATATTTTGGTGGCCTCAGAAGATTTGTCCTTAGCTGAGCTCTGTCAGTGTTTTTATGCTGCTTCACACCAATAAGCGAATTAAAGCGCTAATTATGAGCCAAACCTTCTCTCCTGAAAAGCATTTTGAAGAAACTGAAACGTAAAGTGTGAGACTTTGAAAAATGTCGAGGGAGAAATGCAGAATTCTTGGAAGGTTAATTTTTAAATGATGATGATCAAAATTGGTTGGATCCTTTCTGCCACTACAAAAACCCGCAAGATGAAGAAAACAAACACAAGCATTCAACACAAGACACTAAAGTGGTGATGATGAAGGAGCAGGTGTTGACGGGAAGACATCCAAGCGGCGCAGTGACAGAAAAAAAGCAAGGAAGCATGAATGATGGATTTTTAGCAATGGTGCACTCGTGGAATACTGAGGAATACCGCACACACCTTAATTATACGCTTAATTACATGTGCACACTCCATCTCAGAGTAAATTGTTCAAGAACTGAGAAGGGAAGTCTATTAAAATAATAAACTTCACATATACAGTACAACGCTTAGCAACTTTCTTAGACAAAGTGTCATTAAAAGATCATCAAGTGCTTTAATGTGGACTCTTTCAATTTCAGAGAGCTCTCATTTTGAACAAAAATGAAGAATGTTCAACTGAAATCGCCCCAAATTATTTAAGACCACCATTGAACCACTAAAACTAATTTCTGTTCACAAATGACCAAATTAGTAGTTACAAAAAGCTCTGCAATTTGGCGTCGGCCATCTTGGTAGGAAAGTTGATTCCGATTGGGACTCATTTGGATGAATTCCCTAATGTGCAAGCCCTGGTATTTGACCTAAAATGGCCACTTCAACACAAAATGTCCGACTTCCTGTTCAATTTCGGGCATGCGTCCGCATAGATTTTCACCGTATTGTATATGAGAGTATTTCAATAACGTATGAGAGCATTTCATTAGCATATATGAGATCACTACAAACATACATAACATTAAAATCTTATAAATTATACAGTATATGTTGATAAACTGTTGGCCAAATAATTACAATCTAGATAATAGAGTGTCACTGTGTGCTTTTACTGCGGCTAATACGCGACAAGGCAAACAAGCGCATGAATGGAAATCCAAACGCGAGGACGTAAACAATGAAAAATAGCTGGGCATGAATATTTAACATGTGGCAGGGGTAAAAAAGCGAGGCAAGTCCAAATACCGCATTTGTCGCCGTCGCTTTTGTTGCCTGCCAACAAATGTGGTTTCTCCCGCCTAAGCCTTTATTTTGCTAATACAATCTCCTGCGTTGAAAGAGGAAGCCTTAAGTACGCCTTTTAATGTCCGCAGCTCATCGCGAACGATAACTCTTTAAAATGGAAGAGTGTTTATGTTCTGAGGTAAAGTATGATTAGAAGTACAAAAGCAAACAGGCCTAAACAGGATGCAAGGCATGATTTTACTATGATACGATTTTGTTATATTACAAACAAAAACGAAACACATTAAAGTGGAAATTTTTCTGAGAATACATCATTTGCAATATTTCTATTAGATATATTAAAGACTGTAACTAAAGACTCTGTAAAGTGAATTCAGATATTTATTTATAAATATATTACACAATGTTTGTAGATGATTGGCCGTGCAAAGACTGAGAACTAAGTAGTAGAGATTAAGCATTCAACAGTTTTTCTCCATTTCAGTTTTTCCAGAATTGTTTGGGGGTGTGGCTTAACCAAATGTCCCCACAAATATGTTATCTGTTTTATTGAAATTCGTTTTGGAAAACGAAGACAAACTACCAATGAGTCGGTCTCAGTACCACCTGGGTCTTAATTTGATACCGTGGTGTTGGTTTACATCTAATCACAGCCCCGCAGTTACCTTTCCGCGGTGGTCGATGGTTTTGAAACATAAGCCGCTGTTCAATTAGTGCTGCCAATTCATATGCGCTGATGATTTTGTCGAAAGGAATATTTTCTGATGAGCTATTGATTGCAGTATATCAAGGCCGCGTTGCTTTAAAGGTAGACCGTTCCCCAGCAGAGCAATTTGCACGATGAATACGGAATTATTGGAACGAGGCGCTGAGAAATGACCACTTTAACCAATAGCTGCCAGAAACGCTGGAAGCCAAATCGTTTTCATTACGTTTGTCTGTCGTCGTCCAGAGATTTTTTGGCTGGTGAAACTTGAATCGTTCGTTTGACATATTTAGTGTTTGTTGGCGATGTCAAATCAGGTAGCCATCTTTTATCTTTATGTTGAGCGTTGAAGAGCATCTTTCAATCCAAATGGATGTGAAGATTGATTGACTGAGCTTTGAGCGTGTCTTAAAGCAATTAAGGCAGATTGGATTTGGCCAAAGGAAAGCCAAAACCGGATGTCACTTATGAGATCAATACCTAGGAAACCAAAATTGAGAACCATCTCCGATCACACTAATGACAACAAATACTTAACTTCCGATCCTAACCTTTCCACCTTAAATCTTAAATATAACTCTAAGCCTTCAACCGTAAACCATGAACCCTTAATCTCGAACTCTTAAAGCGATAGTTCGGGTTTTGGGACATGAATCTGAATGGCATCCTGCAATCAGCACTGACTTACCGCTGACAGCGTCCTGTGACGCGAGATCTGGTCCGGTTTTGGTCGAGACGAAAGTAGTCCGTGTATTTCCGTGACCCCAGCCAGCTTGTCGGACTACTTACCAAAACCGGACTGGGTCTCGCGTCACAGGACGCTGTCAGCGGTAAGTCAGTGCTGATTGCAGGATGTCATACAGTCCTAAAACCTGAACTATCCCTTTAACCTGAACTAAATCCCAACCTCCAAACCAAAACACTCAAACATAACCATTCAACCCTAACTCCCTATCCTTAAACTTACCCTTAACCCAAAACCCCAAACCTAAACGCCTACTTAAACACCCACCTTTACCTTAAAACTCCATTCTAATTTTAACCCTTGAACTCACTACAAAATCCAATCTAACTTTTACCCCGAAACATAATCCCTGAATCCAACCTCAATCTTAAAGCCAAAACCCTTACCCTTAAACACTTATCTTTAACACTAAACCTATCCCTACATCCATTCACTATACCGCTTACCCTGTTCAGGGTCACGGGAAGCTGTAGCCTATCCCAGCTTACCGTAGACTTCACCCAAGGTCTCAAACTCAGGCCCTCGAGGGCCACAGTCATGCATGTTTTTAGAGGTTTCCCTCCTCCAACACAGGACCTCAAGGACCTAACCCCCTCAGCCGAATCACTGAATCCAACCCTTACCTCGAACTAAACCACTAAACCCAACCCAAAAATGCACCACTTCGCGTGTAAATCCACAATCCAGCAAAACCCATTTGAAAAAAACATTGAGACTATCACACTGCGTCCGAACACACGCATCCTCTTCCTCTCCTGTGTTTTTTTTTGTGCTGGTCTGCACATAAATCCTTGTAATAACACCATATTGTGTGGAGCACATCCACTTCAGACGTGGGAGACACTCGGCTCTACTACATTACCGACTGTTATTGTGTGTGTTTGCGGCTTGCGTATATATATCACCGTCGTCCTGTAGGTTTCTCGTATCCCCCGAGCTGTGGGGAAAATGAAGCGAGCCGGGATGTAAAATTCATTCATTATTTGATTTCCATCTCAGCGTGCACAATAACACCCGGCGTATCATTCTCATGCAGATGCGCGAGTCAAATGTAATTCGAGAGACTTGCTTAGGATTACGTGCTTTCTCCCCCAAGCGGTGTAATTTAGTGTGTTTACCGAATGGAACGCTTGCTCGCTGATCTATGTGCGAGCTTCACAAAAGAAGACGACGAGGCTCCCGTGTAGCTGAGGGTCGAATGAGCCCGGATTGAAGAGGCCGCCAGCTGCGTGTCATATTGACTGCATGACGGATGGTCATATTTTATCTGCTCGACGGATGGCCGATTTGACTAACGACCGCCGGATTTTTCATTTTCTTAAGTTGCGCTGGTTTGGCGTAAATTAAAAGGCGACAATGCGACAAGTCACTCGAGGCGTTTTACAACTACTGTGTTGAGTGCAGGTGTTGAGTGTCGGTGTCTTGAAATAATCCGCGTCTCATTCATTCAGTTTGAAATGTAACTCTTCTCTACTTTACCTTTAAGTACCAAAACCAACCCTTAACCTTCATTCCTGACCCTAACTATAACAACTAAAGCAAACATCTAACCGTAACTAACCCAAAACAAACACTAGTTCCTTGGATTGAGAAAAACAGCAATCTATACAGTATTATATTTTATAAAAACAAACGGTAATATCTTAATGGAATTGAATTTCAACAATTAAACAGCTCTTATATAACGATTTCCCGCTTTTATTCATTGGGCTGCCTTCCGGTGTGTGCCTTGGCCACTAGGGGGCAGTATAATACAGACATTGATAAAATATACTGAGATTTTTGTCTACATGTGTTGCTGCAGTTTGTGTTCAAGTTTTGCATTGTGTGTTAGCATTAAGCTAGCAGATTTTCATAATATGAAATAATGTGGTTGGGTTAAATACATGACGTGTAATTATTTTATGCTCAGTTTGACTGTCAATTTTAGCAGGGAGTTGTGATCAACTGCTTGAAGTAAGCACATGGCGATAGGTAGCAGCCAAGTGATGAATCCAATCTAAAAACAGACACACTGGCTGGGTCATTCGTAAGTTGAGGTCCCACTGTACCTGTGAATGTAATCAATGGACAAATAGGAAAGTAGTAATTGACATCCTTGCACTTCAGGTCGATACTGAGGTGCAAAATAACACTGGAGCACAATAACAGAGTTCTTGTTATTTCTGGCTAACACCTCAGTCTTTTTGAGTCTCGTATTGGTAGAAAAAACAACAATTTCTCCCCTAAACCGAAAGATGTTTGGTTAAAAATTAACTTTTTTTCCCCCTCATCACATTCAACTAGAAACACTTTATCAGCCATTTTGTGTCAAATTTTATTCAAAATCAATTGAACTCTTGTACACTGGACATCTGATCTTGAAAACGTTGGCAAGGTTAGAAATGGCAGCTGTCATTGACCAAGGTTGGATATAGTGCCAATCATCATTCAAAATCAATAGTTGTTGAATATTGTTTGTGTGAAAATTCCTCCTGCCTAATTGATGCTAAATACCATCTTGACATGATGTGAAGGGGCAACTGCACATGTTTGCCAGCGGGTGGCTAAACGTGTTGTAGTTTTGTCGCCACCGTGGCCTCTTTGGGTCACGTGTAATCAAAAATCGATAGGGTTCCCTCTCAGTCTCTTCGGCCTCCGTCTTCCTCCACCACAGTCGGTTAATTTGACAAACCGCAGAGCACGCACAGACAATATGAGCGCGGCGTTTAGTCAGCAGGAGGCGATTAATCCAAGCGCTAAGCAGCCTGACGGGAATGAATTGTGACAGAGGAATGTCTCGGATCAATGTTTGGAAAATACACAGGAGGGAATTGAGAACAAATGGGGAGATTAAGTGCTCTTCAAAGTTCATGTTTGTTTTTTGTGTTTTGCTAATATCCCATTGTAGCGCGACAGCACGCGCGCGGGCGAGCCTGCCAATGGGGTTTAAATCATGCATATGTACACTTTTTGACCAGATGAGTCATGGCATCTGGATGTGCAATCTGTATTGGAACATAATGTCGCCTGCTACCATAGGCTACTCGCACTCTGAGGGATCCAATATGCGGATGCACCAGCTCGGAGCTCATCGTATTTGTCTTGATATTCCGGCAGATTTGACAAGCAGATGTGAAGCGACTTTCGTGGATGTCAGCAAGTGTTGCGGTGGCAGCTGCTTCTGCCGCGAGTGAGCGAGTGAGAGAGAGAGAGAGAGAACCGCCCTATCTGCTCACATGCAACAATTTTGTGTTCAATGGTGATGAACTTCAACACCAAGCTAGAAGAAAAATTAAAATCCCTCACAATCAAGTGTCACCCATCTGTTGAGTATACCTGGTGGCAATTGGATAAATTCTCAAGGGGAGGTTTGTCTCTGAAGTATGACTGGAAATGACAAAAATGAGCGCCGAATGGTCTCTTCAACAAAGATGGCAGACTTCCTGAGTCTTTTGGTATGGCTTGTTGAGAATTTTTTTGTGGGGCTTCTCATGAAAGACACACCAACCAGATATCAAGTTGATAAAGGAAACTGGCTTCCGGGACAGAATTTTCCTATAGATTCCATGCTACATTTCCAACCTGGGAACTAAAAAATGACCAAAATGTTTGCTTGAAAGCAAAATGGCAGACTTCTTGTGTCTTTTGTCGCAGCAAAATTGCCAGTGTTAGATTAACACTGAGGGTTAAATCTAACACTAGAAACATGTTTATATGTGTCCACACCAATGAGTGCAAATCTGACACTTTTCAAAGTGATACTTTTTCCACACTTAACCAGTGTTACTCCAACACTGTATAGTGTTAAAAATCTACACTGGTAAACACTGAGTAGTGTTGAAAGTACTCTACACTACTGTCAGTGTTAAACATTTAATTCTGCCAAACTACACTTAACTCTGGTGGTTAAACATTTATGAGTGTATTACACTAGTGTCAGTGTTGAAAATTTAACCCAAACTATACTTTACTCTGGTAAATGGTATTTCACTTATATTGTGTTTTTCTTCCTTTGCAAGACCCTCAAAGCACTTTAGATTTTGACTACTGATGACACCGTGGAGCAACCGTGGGTTCAACATTTTGCTCAAGGATACTTTAACATAGTCACACTGGCTTGGGATCAAACCCACGAGCTCAAGGTGGGGAGGCAGCCACCCTACCACTGATCCACGCCGCCCCAAAAACAACAACTGGATGTATCGCTATTGAAATGTTGACAGTTTCTCCTTCACCGGAAATGAGGCTGTGGTCAATTTAACACTCTACGTAGTGCTATTCAGGTTACACCCAACATCCACCCCAACACGTAAGGAAATTTACTCTGACAGTGTTAAAATAACTCTGCTTACACTGGAAATTTAACACTGACCAATTTCATGTTGCTAAGTAAAACTAGTATCAGGGGCTGAATTTTTAAGATATTCCATGTGTTTAATACTAAACTGGAAATGGTCAAATTGATCTGAAATGGTTGCTTTGGGCTAAAATGGGAGACTTTCAGTTTGTTTTCAGGCACGGGTTCTTAAAACTTTTTTTTAACTGTCTGATTGTGATAAACATAACTACTGTATTTCATGTTAAATAAAATCGGTGTCATGGGCTCAATTTCCACTAAAGTCTTTGGGTACACCAATGACTCTGAAATGGCCAAAATGAGCCTCGGATAGTTGCTTCAAACCAAAATGGCGGACTTTGTGTGTCTTTTTCTGCATGGGTTGTTGAGACTTTTTTGTGGGGCTACTCGTAGAAAACATATCTAAAAAATTTCACATGACTAAGTCAAACTGGTGCCAGGGGTTGAATAATCAAGAAAATTCCATGTGTATGTTATTGACCTCCAAATGGCTAAAATGATCCTAAAATGTCAGTTTTAAACCAAAATGACAGGATTAATCCCAATTTTCTTGTGGTTCTTCTACTCAAGGTAAACATGACTACCAAATTTCACAATGCAAAGTGAAACAGTGGACGCTGTCAGGCCAAAAATTTGGATGCTTCTTAAACTTCACCAGGATGAAAATGCCTGTTTTCAATAACAGTGACAAAATGGCCTTCATGTGTTCTGCAATGCTTTGAACGATTGCCATAGCCATGAAAAGAGGTACCAATTAAATCCACCCACTCTGACTTCCATGAACAACAAAGTAGCTCCAAAAGAAATATCTTAAATCACGTTAATTTCAAAGTCATTGGGTACGATGATGTGGTGCGTTGTGAGGAACCAGTTGAGGTGGCTCGGGCATATGGTTCAGATGCCTCCTGGATGCCTCCCTGGGGAGGTGTTCCGGGCATGTCCCACCGGCGGGAGGCCCCGGGGACGACCCAGGACACGCTGGAGAGCTTATGTCTCTTGGCTGGCCTGGGAACGCCTTAGGATCCTGTCGGAGGAGCTGGCTGAAGTGGCTGGGGAGAGGGAAGTCTGGGCTTCCCTGCTAAAGCTGCTGCCCTCGCGACCCGACCCCGGATAAGCGGCAGATGATGGATGGATGGACGTTAATTTCAGATTGAGCGGAGGAATAATGGAGGACACTGCATCCAACAAAATACATCTTTCGTGGGCTTTTTCTCTCGCATGTGTACACCAGCAAAACAAAATTTTCTTGTCAAACACACATTAATGGTAGCTTTGGCAGTTTTCTCATCATTGTCACACAATAGAAACACATAAGCATCTAAATGAGATACTCTGAAAAAAGTATTTTATCTACTCCTGGTGGACTTGCAGTGTCAAGATTGGGCAGTGATAGCATGAAAGTAAAGCTTTTCGGATGGACCCACTGATGGACGGAGCAATGTGCCCGATTGGTTCAGTGGAATAAATGGTTGAATGGTCAGGCACCACCGCCTTCATAATATGAAAGAGTTTCGGATTTAGTCGGAATTTGCGTCAAGTACACGTTTGACAAAAAATTATATGGCTTGTCAAGACATCTGCTATCAGAGGCTGAGCCACTTTGTGTTTGTTATCTGTACTGTAGAATCCGGCGTCGACAAAGTAAACTACTTTAATACAAACATTTAAAAAAAAAATTGCATTGTGTTCCATTCCACAAATTGCTCTTGGGGGTCCCCTAGTGGTCCCAGAGCAATAAACAGGCTTATGAAATTACAATATTTCTTCATACCATGTTATTATTTGTTTTTTTTTGACAATGTTGAGTTTTTAATTTGCCAATGAACCGTATATTTTTTTAATTCATTTATTCATTATTATTATGATGATTATTATTATTATTTTAGGTGTTAAAGAGCATTTCACTTGTTTCAAGCATTAAATAATTTTTAGTTTTGTTGCTGGCAAAAAAATAAGAAAGGTCTAGGTGCTAAATCAAATGATTGATTTATTTTAAGAAGTCAAACTTTGCTTAAATTAAGCCTTAGAATTTTGATTTTGTTTATTTTTTACTTGCCAGCTCCCATCATAGCTGTTGCGGAGCTTATTAGCTTAGCATTTAGCATTCTTTCAGCGGATTCAATAAAGTGAATCTTGGGAGATAAAGTAAATCCAAGGCCTGGTAGCAAACTTGTAACTCTGGGTAGCAAAAAAAAAAAGAAAAGTTTTTTGTCACTAAATCTGAGCACGCTGACATTTAATTGTTTGCGTGCACGAGTGGTTCGATCCGCCGCCGCCTCCTCCAAGCCAAGTGGATCAAGTCGGCTTCTTCAAAAACAACAAGTGGAAGCACTCCACCGGAGCTCATTAAAACACCAAAGCCTTCACTTGCTGCCATCGCGGCCCGCAGTCACTCCGCCGGCACCTGTAACCTGCACCAGGTGCCAAAAAGCAAGAAGCCCCATTAAAACCAAAAAACCTGCTTTTGACTGGAGGCTCCTGCTTGGATTTTTACTACGTGGAATTAAACGAGCGGGAGAGAGAAGGAGGGGGAAATAAAGTCTTCAACTCTAATTAAGGGAGTTTAGTACGTCCGAGGGAGGGAAGATGATGGAGAATAAAAGCTTTTAACAAGCATACGGAATCATCCAACCCGTCACCCTCGCCTCCATCTGGAGGAACCTGCCCAAAGGGAAATGAGTGAACGGTCACAACGGAATTACTGTCTGCTGTTCACCAATATCTCACAGCAATCAGTCCATCATTCCCATTTTTCTCAATATTTTAGCGGGACAGCACCTACTAAATATAGTTCTGCAGCTTGTATAACAGTCTCAATGTCCTTTCAAAATAACGTCAAAACACACACATTACTGTCTTATCTGCTGGCAACAAAGGTGAGTACACCCCTAAGTGAAAATGTCACAGTTAGGTAGAATTTGTTACCTCCAGTAACTGTGACTCATGAGTGTTACAAGCCCTCAGGTATGAATGGAGAGCAGGTGTGTTGAATTTGGTGTAAGCGCTCTTCACATGCTCTCCTATATTTGTTTATTTTACATCTTTTTAATGGGCTAATGATAAAGAAATAAAGAAATGACACTGCTACAATATGCAGTGTACGGTTTGTATAAAAACTACTTGACATGAGCGAGTACACCGCTATGGGAAAATATCCAATTAGGATCAAATTAGATATTATTTTATTAGTTACTTATAATTTTAGTTTAGAATTATTCAGTCAAAATTGTGACTGATTATTCTGGTTATTATTAATTATTATTGTGACTGGAAATTACATTAAAATAGGAAAATAAAATTTAAAGTAGAATTTTAAAAAGTGTCAAAAGACTCAGGTGTTGTGTTGGATTTTAATTATATTATTATAATACAACTAGAAACTTAAAAAAAAATTATATTGTCACCCCCCCCTATCAATCCACATCCAAAATTTGTCAATATATGTATAGCCAATGGTACTACTTTATAACTAACTAGAATGCTCTCGATTATAAGATAATTTATCACAGTAATATAGAAAGCTGCAAAAGATTCCTCAAAATGTTCCAAATCAATCAATCACTTTCAAAATGTAGAGGAAAAAATACATTATGAATAAAATATTTTATCATTATATTGAAAATAATTATTAACCCATCCATTAAATATTTCCAATACATCTTTCTGTCTTTTGTCTCTTCCCAGCTATTGAACACACAATAACTCGTAATTTGGCTAGGGAATGGTTTAAATGTACATCAAATGACCCTAATCTGCTTGTATGTGTAATTTGAATAATTAGGTTGGCCTTTTTTCAGAGCGTAATGTTAGCCAAGATTGTGCCTTTTTGCTCTCCCTATTTGTGTATCAGGCTCATGAGTCAAGGCACCCTTTTTTGTTCTTCCCCCTCACTTCAGAGAATACATTGTGGCGCATTACGGAGCTTCAGCTGAAGGACGACACACTCGGTTTGATCAGCTGATGTCACACCCACCCCTTCAGATGCTCTCCAACCTTTTTCGCAAAAAGCTGGGACTGAGCCGCAAGCCTCGGCGTTATCAAAACGTTGAAAAATTAATTACAAAAATCGATTTAATTAAACTGGACGGTCTAACGCTGTTGCCAAAAAGCACCAGCAGCATACTGCCAATTTATATCAAACCACCGACAATATAAGAGAATGTAAAGAAATGTACATATTTCTTCTCCGTACAAGAACAAAGTGTAATTGCACATCCACTACAGTAGGTGGCAGTGGCGGTCTCACTGTCAGAGAGTGCAAGGAATATGAACTCCTCCGCAGAGGTGTACTTACAGCATTTTTTGGGACAAATTATACCATTTATACTAGTAGTGGCATATGGCGAGAAATATTTTCACTGACGGACAGTTCGTCAGTATTGGCGGAATGCTCACCGCACACTTTTTACTCGAGCCTAGCTAATCATACCCTCACTGCTAAAACTAACGATATTGAATATGTTCTACGTTATTCCCCACAATGAGTTAACTCAGGCCTGTTTACAATATGTTAATGCTCACACATTTGTATTTGAGCATTTATGAACACGCGCTATGTTTGCTCGTTACCGGCGGATGCTAGCTCACATTCCATCTCATGATGCTCTGAAGTTGCAAACGAGCTGCCGCCCCGGTAAATGTGCGTCGCCCGTAATGAATCGGCAGCACTCCAAGTTGTGTTGACAATGCGCGATTGATGGGCGGGGAGAAGACTGGCGGTGTAAAACGCCGTAAATCCACCCATACCAGACGCGCCGTCCCCTTTTGGGGGGATTTTCTTAGGGTAATTTGCGAGGCGCGAAGGGGGGGGGGGGGGCAGAGTGCGGCTGATTAATCACCGCCACAAAGAGGACAAATGAAAGTCGGGATTTGTACAACCGAGGCGTTTGTTTTGTCAGTACAACACAGTTTGGCCGTACTGAAGAATAGGAAGGGTTTTCCTTTGCATTTTAATTTTCACCGGAGAATCCTCTGCTGTTATCTTCAACAGCACAAAAAAATATATAATAATCCCGCCTCTGTTTCGCGGGATTATTGAGGAGCCTGTTATTGTTTATCCAAACCGCCCAACCTGGCATGTGTTTGCCTAGTCAGGCATTGTTTGGACAGCTGAGGGCTTGCTTTCCATTTGTATTCTTTTCCGACAAGAAGTGGCCTGTCGATATTTGCTGAATGTATAAATCCACAGAAGCCGAGGAGGAGTGCTTGGCGGATGGAGCCAAATATCTACAGTATATCAATGTTATCTCTTTGGGGGTCTCGACAGGCTCAAAGCTAAAATATTTTTTTAATCATCTCCATCTTGGTGATTGTGATAGACATGCACATCCAATTTTTTGTCGGTTGGTCAAACAGATTTCTAACTTTCCAAAGGTAACTATTGAGAGTTGTTTTTGTGGCATGTTGAAGACCCCTAAAACATTTACATTTCACTGACAGTGAATGAGTTAAGAAGGCTTTCTTATTTACAATGTTGACTTGGTCAAAGCTTACCATGATTGGTGAGATTTCAGGCCTCCAAAAAAACGATTCCTTTGGGGCTCAAATATGACCTAGAAAGAGTTTGTCAAAGTATGACCCCTTGAATTCACCCAAAATGGCTGCTTCCAACCAAAATGGCCGTCTTCCTGATCATTTTAAGGCATGATCATGCAACTTGTTATATTAGACATTTTCGCCCAATTTTGTATCGATCGGTCAAACTGGTGCAGGGGGCTGATTTATTTATTTATTTATTCTAGTTTGTGGGGCTTCTTAAGGGCATTTGCTCCAAACTAAAATGGCCGACTTCCTGTTCATTTTCCAGCGGGGTCTTTGAGATTTTTTTCATGTGTCTTGTCATGATCAATTTAGTTGAAGATTGGTTAAACTAGTAAGAGGGACTCTTATTTGCATAGGGCACTACTTATAGAGATTTGGGCTGTTGTTGACCCCTAAAATATTTAATATATATATATATATATATATATATAATTATTATTTGTAATCTGTATTATTATTTTAACATAATTTTCTATTAAATTTCTCTCCAACAAATATTTTTGTACTTTATCACTTGATCAAGTGCTGCGTAATTGGATCCAATGGTCTGATGTACCCACGGGCCATAGGTTGCCCACACTTGTTCTACTGGAACCCTTTGTGTTGTCTACTTTATTTTTTGTCTAAGCTGTCAAGTTCTGGCAAAATATGATTGCTGTCTCACAGTGGCTCCTCGGGCCGCTGCCTTCCAATTATCATACGCCTGCTCTGCGAAAAAAAGAAAAAAAAACGCCCCCCAAAAAAACTGTTGAAGCATCTAAGGAGCTTTTGACAGTGAGATGTTTCACAAGGTGAGCCGCCTCCTTTTAACCCGTTTGATTAATATACAGCAACACAGTATATAATCAGACGAGCCACTGCTCACTCTTGAATGATTACTTCATTCTGAGCACAGACACAAAAACAGAATCAAAAACTATTGTTAATCTGTGCTAACAACGCAGCTCTGCTTACCTTTCGGCTTTGACATTGTCGTGTGTTTGCTTGAAAATTGTGTATATTCACACAGTCGGGCTTCTACCTCATGGGCGGTTAGACTACGAATTTTCCATTCATTCTCATGTTGTTTTCATCAGTATAAAACATAATACAGTAATTAATCTTTTAAGTATTCATTTTCTGCTGCAACACCGGCCTTAAATTATGCAACTGCTTCCCATTTGTGCTAAATTGCTGCCACTAGCATGAGTGACTAATGAGGAGCTTGAATAAAATAAAGAAATAATTAAAGCTGCAAGCGATGACATAGGGGCTTTCGCATCCCATTTCCCATGACGCATTCTTGGAATTATCATCAAACTTTGACACCATGCTCCACACGCGTATGCACTTGATGAGCACGGCCCAAAAATGTTCAAAATTTTATCTTTCTGTTCAATATCCCACTTTTTTGTGTGCATCCCGCTACAATAGATATGACTACCCAGTTTTGCGTCAATCTGTGAAAGTGATGTCGGGAGCATTGTGCGAGTGCCCGAATTAGCCCAAAAATGGCCGACTTTTTGTTCATTGTTCACTTTAAGACTTTTTTTTGCATCCTGTTATGATGTCAATCAGTGAAACTGGTGTCTATGGCTAGTTTTTCCCCCTAACTTTCGAGTCACGAAATTTGCCCAAATATGGCTGCTTCAAATAAAAAATGTCGGACTTCCTGTTTAATTCCGGTCCTTGAGACTTCTGCGTCCTGTTGTGAAGAATATGTCGACCAAATTTGGTGTTTATCAGGGAATTTGGTGTCGTCAGCTATTTTTTTCCAACTTTTGAGTCCTGGCAGTTTTGAACTAAAATGGCGGAATTTCTGTCCAATTTCCAGCATGGGTCCTTCAGACTTTTTCTTGTGTCCTATTATGATGAACATGTCTACCAAATTTCTTGTTTATCAGTGAAACTAATGTCGGGAGCTACTGTTTCCTAACTCTCGAGTAATGTAATTAGCCCAAAAATGGCTGTTTCAAACCAAAATGGGGGACTTACTGTTGAATCCCAGGCATGGGTTCTTGAAACTTTTTTGTGCCGCCTGGTATGACAGACACGTCTACCAAATTTGGTGTTTATCAATGAAACCGTTGTCGGAGGCAGATTTATTTTTTCCTTCTTTCCTTCCAGGGGGCGCTACTGGACTAGTAACCCTTATAATTCAATCGGGAGCCCTGCCAAAAGCCGGAAAGCTAAAGGCAGCCTTTTCCCAGGGCTTGGGGCTAATGACCATAAAGTGAATATACATCTCCACACTGTCCTGAGCTCTAAATCTGCAGCAAAGAGCTTCCCCTCCATCATGGGCGGCGAGCCAGCGCTAGATGATTTAACGGCGTTGTAAAAATGCGGTCCCGGACGGAGGCGGGGAAAGTCGCACCTTCAGCGGTAATTTGTTTCCCCCCGGAGGGCCCCGTACGCCGCTTCCCGGCATGCACCTGCCCGCCGCGCGCTCGGAATCCGTCATCGGCATGCCGGGCGGCGCGGGCGGCGCGGGCGCCGTTGAATGCCGTGCGGCTCATTTATTTGCACGGCTTCTATTATCGTATGCTCTTATTGCTCTTGTCCGCGTTGAATACTGATTCTCTTTTTACGAGCCCTCTCGCTTTAGATCGCATGCCACATCCTGCTCATGTTTAATCATTTATTTAGTCGGGAAACGCGAAGGCTGTTTTTTGTCGAATATTTGCCATCCTTTCCGGCCTCGATTCCTCTCGACTGATGACATATGTTGACAAGATAAACATGACTTCAAGCCTGGTGTTTAGGCAAAAAAAAATCCACACAGAAAACCGTGCCATGCAATTAGTAGACTGCTAGCCTCATTAATTTTTTTTACTGATTTTTGTAGAATTAAAAAAATTATTTATATGTATCATTCTGAAAAATTATAATGAATGTAATAACATTTTTATCTCTGTTATTATCATCTACAATTGTATTATTATTATTTATTTATTTTGACATATATTTTTAGATATTTTCTAGTAAATTATTTTTATTGATGGTTATGTATTTCGAGAAGAAATGTCAAAACTCTTGGCAGCATTTTCTACAAGTTGCCCTCAATTTATTCATTTTTCACACGCAACGTTGAAGAAGTGAAGCCGCTCTGGTGACACTTTGACACGAGTGAGTCATTTAAGGCCGCATAGCCCTCTAGTGGTATGCGACAGAATCGCTACTGAAGTAGAAGTTCAATCGTATTTAGCTTTGATTTGCTAAACCTCTTAATTGAATCAGTTTCCCCCCATAATTAAGTGCAGTGTTAATGTTTAAGGTGTGTCTAATGTTTCAGCGGCGTACAATAAGATAAAAAAAAATAAAGCATATTGGTGACACCTTGATACTTGAGTGGTGTCAGGCCGCGTAGCCGTCAGAGCCGCTTTTTTAAACTCCCGTGTCGAGCGACAAGGCGGCGTCTCGTTACCTCAATCCGACGAGCTCCGAGAGAGGCAGACAGCTCGTCAGGTTGAGTGACAGCGCCGGCTTTGCACGTGTTTGCGGCACCGGGCAAGACTTCCTTTGGACGGTGTTGATGGATCAACAGGAAGTGAAGATCGCAGGCTTCCTTCCAACACGTACTTCTGTTTTTCTTAAGGCGAGTCAATAAGAAAGTTATTATTTTATGTACATAATGTTTTTACTTCAAAATAACATGTTGTGCTTTAATACAAAATGTACTTTTCAAGGCAAAATCTAGTTTTGACAAAATGTATAATTTTTACTACATGTACTAGGATGTTACAGTTTTTACACAATTTTTATTTTACTGCATATTGCAGGGATTTTACTACAAAATATACTTCTTTGACAAATGTGGGTTTTTTTTTTACAACAAATTACACTGTTTCTACAACAAAGTATGTTCTATGACAAAATGTAGTTTTTACAATAAAAATTTGACAAAAAACAATTTTTATGACAAAATCTGTTTCTGTTATTACTTCAAATTATACACATTTTATGATTATGTTTAATGATAAAATATGGATAGATGGAGTGGACAGCTAATGTTAGCTGCTAGGCACTAACCAGAAAGTAGCTTGCTAACTAACAAACTCACAGACAAACAAATTCAAATGCTACATTTTGCACCTTTTTGTTTTTGTATTTCTTTAAAATACTTAGTCAACAGTGGCGACAGGTGGTGTTAAAAGAACACTCTGATTCATTTGCTAACGTTTGCTGCTGGCGCTAACCAGAAAGTTGCTTGCATACTAACAAACGGACAAACAACCTCAAATTCTTTGCTTTGCGTTTTGATTATTAAAAAATATATATTCTCAGAAATGGCAGCAGCCTCTAGAAGTGTTGTTTACTGAAAACATGGGTTCAACTGCTGATATTAGCTGTTAGGCGCTAACCAGGAAGTAGTTTACTCACTAACAAAACCAAATGCAACGTTTTTTTTGTGATTACAGTAGGCCTCTATGATGAACTAACGTCTGTTTGGATTTTTCTTGGGCTTTTCGTGTCTTGAAGACATTGGGGGGGAGGGGGGGGGGGCTATTAACGTTAGCTGCTCGGCGCTAATTAGAAAGTAGCCTTCTTACTAATAAACGTTGGAACGGACAAATTTAGTGCTGGGCAAATTTTTCATCAAATGTTATCATTGAACGTTTATCCCCTTCCTATAAAGTACAAATGCGACGTTCACGTTGCTTTTCATTTCATCGCAGTCCTTTAACCAGAAGTTTTCACTCAGTGGTACGACCTTGGTGGAAGTCTACATCCATTCCAGTCTGGATTGTGTTCTGACAGTTCTCTTCACTACAAGACAAAAATGAGATCAATGAAAATATAAAAATAGCGCTAATGTTTTGTGGACTAGATTTCTCCTAACCTTTTGGTCCAGCTGACTGTGCTATGAAGAATTTGTGAAGGTTAATTTGGCCTCCTCAGTGGAAACCCTGCTGCGTTTGGTCTTTTCACATGACCCTGGTATATGAAAACCAGGGGGTGGGGAAGTGTGTGGCGGGTGGAGGGGCCCCTCGGTGGGCAACAAGCACCCCCCACTCTGCCCTCCTTAACCGCTGACCCCTCCAGCTGTCTACATTCATCCTTCAACCTCCAGCCATCATGGCTAAGATGAGAATACCGACCTTGCTGTATGGCATCTTTTATTGTCGTGCCGGGTCTTTACTACAAATGTATTATTATTTTTAGACAACTAATGAAACAATTTTGAATGGTGAAGAAACAAACTAACTATTGAAGACAAAAAATGAACAAGGCCAGCTGATTCGTTTGAATACAAATTGACCTTTGATGCTAGCTAATAGTAACGTTTATTTGCATTTTTTTTTTTTTTTGGTTAGTCGAGTCAGGACTCTGTTCCTATCCAGTATGACTAATGTGGGCTAGTTAAAAGGATCATCCAAAAAAGAGAAATGTCCGTGGCTGTTATGATCAATCAACTTACAAGTGTGGCCACCAGAGCCAACACAGTTTTTCATTCAAACAAATCAGACTAACCTTTTTAAAATAGTTTTATTTTAATTTTTTTAAGTTTACAGGATTATGCAAAATAGGTCAAAAAGTCATTTGAATGCCGTGAAGAAAATGGAGGATTTTTTTTTAAATTGTAATATTCCTCTCAGCAATCCACCCTCTTAGACTTGCTGACTTATGTTTTATTAATTTCCTCCCACTTCTGACCTTTTGCCCTGAAAAAATCCTCCCAAAAAATGTCATCATGTTAATTAATTCTGCATCAAAGCTGATTAGAGCCCCCCGCCCCCACCAAAAAAAGAAGTGCTTATCAACCCTTTGTTTATGAAGACTTTGAATGAAGATGGAAGGGGGAAAAAACGGGGGCTAGTTACTTAGCATTCATAAGGAGCTCGGCTAAGCGAGATAAGTCTTATCAGCCGACCGAAGCGGGACGTAACTTAGTCAGACTGCATTCACTGACTTCCCGGAAAATATTTAGCATTTTAAGATATAAATTACTGCAGACAGTTTTTATCTCCTGCTTCAAAACGGCTTCTTTTTTTTTTGCCAAATAACAGAAGCTGCATTTTTTTAAAGCAAAAAGAACTCATTCAATTTTGGTCAGGATCCGAAAAAAGGGTGACAACAAGAATACAGTTTGGGCTTGCCGGTGAAGGAATGTCAGAGACTGCCAGTAGGTGGCGCTGAAGTGCGACTGAGGAGATTGTTCATGGACCTTTTTGATCCTTTAAGACCGCTTTACTTTTTGCTCATGCGAGTTGTCATGCAGTAGAACAAAAAGAAAAGTTATTTCACTCCAAAAAACGAAAGCAGAGCATGTATCTGGATTCTTTGTGTGCTTACAAGTGAAGAACATAATGAAATCTCGCATCTGCCATCAGAGATCCCAAGCTCCAGTAAACAAACTCGACGACGCACAACGACCCGTGAAGGAACCTTTTTGCCGTGAGCGGCGTCCAATCCGCTCTTGTCGCTCGCTTTCTCACACGCTTTGCTGGCGCTGCGTCAGCCGAGAGTAGGCCGGGTCACCTCTGCTCCGTTTCGCCAATTGTCATTCATTCGTCCTGCTGGGAGTTTGTTGCAACACTGGAGCGGGAACAGCCTCCATTTTGTGAGATGAGTCAAATTGCACTCGAGCGTGGCTTAAAATGGAGATCTGATGGGTCTTTCCTGGTTGGATTTGAAAATGTGTCCGTTTGTCAGGTTGTCTCCATGGCAACAAGACGATATGTTTTGGCGTGTGGCCCGTCTCAAAAGGCTGCAGCCACTGTATAGTGCTTCTGTGCTTTATCCAGAAAAAAAGTCATCATTGCCATATTTTTGGTGCTGTCAGGGGCGTGGTGGCCATCAGGAAGTTCAGGAGAAATATGGACGGATATGTTTCGGTGCACGTTAGCCGCTGTCCGTGCAAGATTCCTTTTTTTTTTTTTCAGAGAATCATGGCCATGAATGATTATGATTGTATTCATCTGTTAAAACATTTTGAAAAGAGGTATAATTCCCAATTTGATATTGACAATTTTGATGAGGATATTCTTGGCCCACATGTAAACTGAACGGACAAGAGCATTTCCACAGTGTGTGCAAATCGATTGGACGCTGAGACCCTTCCGCTCTCCTGCACTAACAGTTTGCCATTTTTTTTCACGGACAGATCAATGTTGGCGGCGTACAGGCGAGACATCCCTCGACAAGAACTTTTAGGATTGATTCCCGCCAATCGGAATAACCGTCCTCTCTGCATTTATCTCCGGTGCAGCAGCTGGTTGGGGATTTTGGGGAGGGGGTGAGGAGGGGAGTGTAATCCTCAAGTGCCCATCAGAGGAAGGGGGGGGGGGGGTTCTACTGTACTTTGTAAAGTGCAATACAAGGTGAATGAAGGCAGGCATGTTAATTTTTTATTTATTTTTGGTTACATACAAAGAAAAGCATATCCTTGAAAACAGCTCATGTCTGTACAGTCCTTGCCTATTGATACAGATTTTTTGGGTTGGGGTGGATGGCGGAGGTGGATGGGGGGCGGGGTTCCTGGCGGGGCCCGGGGGTCGTCCTTTGGCGCTGCCGCGGCGTGAGGGGCCCTGAGGTGTTGCTCTTGCTCTATCCTGGCAGGGGTCGACGGCTCCCCTCTTTGGTGGAGATTTTCATGCATGCCAGATCCACCACACCAGCATCTATCGAAACTCAGACTCAATCTGCTTCTTCCTCAGGTCATTGAATCGGTGGAGGCTGGTGTCTGTGGATCTCACTCTGCTTCGTTTGTCCTTTCTTCCTTTCCTCAGTCTCTCCTTTGGTATCTGGGGGTCTCCCTGATTTGTTGGAATTTAGATGTTTCTGGGGTTGGTGAAGAACTCTGGTTGGTGGCCCGGTGGGTGGTGTCTGGTCGGTGCTGGATTTCACTTTCCTTTGTTTTCTTTGGCCTTCCTCGGGTCTCCTGACGGCGGTGTTCGGTTTAGGTGAACGGTATGGGATTTTTTTAATAGGTTTTTGGTGAACTAACGAATACACACACACTCGCACGCACGCACGCACGCACGCACGCACGCACGCACACATACTCACCCACATACAAAAAAAATAAAAATAAAAAAGAGAGCAATGATGATGACATTACCGAATGAACAATACTGAGCTCTTTAACGAAAAAAGAAAGAAAAAAAAAAAAGAACAGAGAAAATAGGGCAAGATGGAAAATAAAATGTTTGCCAGGAGAATGCAGAGCCTTTAAAAAGAAGTACTGTACATGAAAAAAGGACTAATCCTAAAGAGAATAGGGATTTTTGTTTGCTTGTTTGTTTCTAAACAAAGGACGTCCCGGTTTTCTTTAGAAAAAAAAGGTGTATTTTTTAGAGAAAAAAATAGAAATTTTACTTGAAAAAACGTTATTTAATTAAATCATATTTATTTATGTTTTAATATTTTTCAAAAGTTATATTTGTTTGGTTGGTGGAGGGTGTTTGTGGTGAAATAAATAACAATACTATCATACATTATTTTTTCAATCAAAAATAAAATTTTATCTAGGTGAGGAAGTCTTGATTTCATGTTAATAAATGTTTATTTTATTTTAAGGGGTGGGCAGGGGGGTCAAACCTTACAAAACAATGGTAACGTGTTTAAGGTGTAAAATTATACTGTTTTTTTAAGTCCTCATTTTCCGAGAAGAATCATTATCTTTAGATTTTTTTGTCCCTTTTTTTGTAATATTTTTATGATCATCCTCTTATGTGAATGTACTCCTATTTTATAAAATATTTATATATTTTATTTTATTTTTTTGTTGATCTTTTTTCCCAAACTCAATTGATAAAAACGTCCTATTTGCAAAGGAACTGTCATTTGACACCACAGTGGTCTTTCTTGAGCTAATCCATTTGGTGTCCAAGGATAACGTGCGTTTCCAACAAGCGCGCGCTCCAAACCACGTCCGTGTCTTCCGACACGAACTCATGTTAGCTCCCGCTAAGCCGATTTAACGGCGACATCAGTCGGCTTTGCACTTGTTATTTCTTACTGGCAGGTAGCGAGCATTAGCCGTGTGGAAAAAGCGTCTCTTTGCTGTGCTTTTCTGATACAATGAGCTCACGTTGGAAAAGAGGGGATGATTTAACCTGCCTGCTGTCCCAAAGGAACACACGTGCATCCAAATCCTACAAAAGCCTGTTAGGGGGCTTTTACGACCACTTTTGAATAGACCTCCGCTTACGAGTGACCCGACATATGACATCTATACCCGGATAATGTCTCTTCCATTTCAAGTTTAAAAGAAAGATTAGTTGAACCAAAGTTTTCCTAGTTTGAAGCTAACATACAATGCAAATGCCAAAGACAGGCTAACGGAACCTCCATCGATGGTGTTGCGGCCATTAAAACCCTTTAAGCAACGGATACTTGAATATAAATGGTCCAGCAATAAAAGTAAACTTTTTTCTCATAATACTTTGTTCTCAAAGAAATTCAAACTTTTTCTTGCAATACTGCAAAAAATTTTTTAGGGGTGGGAATCTTTGAATGTCTCACGAATCGATTCGATTACAATTTTTGGGAATCGATTTTCGATTAAGAACGCTTTTTGATTCAAAATGATTTCATTCACAATTATTTTTGCTTTAATCTATAGATGTGCAAGGAATTGTAATGATCTACTCCAGTCTGACTCGCGAATGCTAATTAGCGCGCTACTCGCTGCACTTTTATCACTCAAAAGAACGGCTCCACACTGCAAAAAAACTACTTTTATTGGAATAACTTGATTGTGACTTTTTCCTTCTACTCTCTAATGTGGCTACAACTTAACAGTGTATTAGATTGCGTGGAACCACACTGCCTCTCAGTGGCCAAACAGGGTACAACATGAACAGCGCTCCAAATAAAGGCACACATAGACAAAGGCAAGACAGTATAAAATAATTAAAATAAAATCGATTTTGGGACATTTAAAATCGATTCTGAATCATACTAAATGAGAATCGCGATTCTTATGAGAATCGATTTTTTGGCACACTCCTATTTTTTTCTCATAATATTGCAACTAATACAAATTCGGACTTTTTTCTTTTTAGTTCTAGTAATATTGCAATTAATGCAATAGAAATGCTGACTTTTTCACATAATATTCCAGCTACTTTTTTTTTAAATATATATTTCTAACTTTATTCTCACAAATATAAACAGTTTTTTTTACATTACAATTACATTTTCAAAAAAGAAAATATATTTACCACAAAGTGTTGCAAGCATTGTGATGGAAATTCTGACTTTTTCCTCATATTTCAAATATATTCTCTCAAATTGCAACTTTTTGTCATCTAATGTAATTTTATGCTCTAAAAATTACTACTTTTTTCTTCTAATATCCAGAAGATGTATTCTCACAATAATAACCAGTGTTTCCCACACCATGTTAATACTTGGGCGGGCCACCCAAGTAAATTGGCCACCACCCAAGTAGATTTCAAGAAAATGTAATAAAATTAAAACGTTTTTTTAAACGTGTCGCAACCAGATATACCGCATATAACATTAGTTCGCCGTCACTCACTTGTAGATCATAAGGTTAGAGGAGACGCAAGTAGCAGGATTGAGAACACCCACGGAGTCGAGTCCTCCACCCCCGGAGTCCACCTACCCAAGTAGATTTCAAATCTGTGGGAAATGTTGATAATTACTTTTTTTCTCAAAATATTCCAATTGTATTCTCTCAAAAATGGCAAAAAAAAAATCCCACCGCACTGCCATTGACAAGTAGACTCGTCACATTACATTTTTTTTTAGGGAAAGGTTCGGGAGCTGTTCCACTGTAAATTTCAAACTTCGAAACCACTTTAGGGATGCATAACCACCACTAGATGGCATCAGTGCCCCTTTTTTTTTATTTGAGATCAGCACAATTTGTGAGTCCACTGGGGGAGAAGCAGCTGCAATTTGTGCAATTTTTCTTTTTCTACTGCTGATTATAAAAGGATGGAACAAGGCTGTTTCTTTTTTTTTCTCCTCATGAAAGAAGAGAGTCTATTCTTTGATTTTTTATGAATCTGCAAATATATTATCATCCTTTGGGTCTTGAAAATGTTTCTAAAAGCGCTGGCAGTGAACGATTAGTAGTTGCACTTTTTCCACTGAATAATTAGGACTTTTTTTGTCATAATATTCCAACTTAATTGTCATAAATTGTACATTTTTGCCCCACAACATTACAACTGTCTTCTCTCAAAAATGTATATTTTCATATCCTTTCCACTCAAATCCTACACTTCTGCTTTCTTCTTATTCACATTCTATATTTCAGACAGTAGGGGAGACCGGGGCTAGTTGTATCACGGGTAAGTTGTCACGTTGCAATTTTCTTCTCCACTAGAGGGCGCAGCGAAAAAGTGGCATAATAGTTTTGTTCGTATAAATGTTCAGGAGTTGTGTACTGTCTAAGCAGAGAATAGCACATTGCGAACTGATTCGAAAGTCAGTTATCTGTTATGCACAACCCAAAGTAAAAAAAAAAAAATCAACTTCATATATTTTGAAGCAGGTGTCGTACATAGACAAATTCTAGCAGAAAATCATGTGTACTCGTTAGAGGAGAGATTCAGGCATCTTGTCATGCCTCAGTCACTGTTCTGTTTTAAGTTAACTTTAAACTAGAGCAAGTATTAGCCAAAATGGTAGTTTGGGGCAACTAGTCTCGGTCATTTTGGGGTCTGTTGTCACAAAGGATGGGCCAATGAAAAATGCACCTCTGGCAACTGTGTTTACATGTGCCAGAATTGCCTTAAGTCTTGCCTGTCTTAAGAGTGAGGAAATTTGTTTTGTTTCATTGTTAAAAGAAAGAAAGAACGATTTCCCAGTTGTTGGAACTACAGTATGCCTACGTTTCAGGACTGGTTTAAGTTTCTTGATGAACCATCCATCTATTAACTGAAAAGCCTCATTTTTTTTAAATTCAATTTAATCTCATATTTCCAGTTTAAGGAAAGCAAAACAGGCATTTGAGGCTAAGAGCTATGACCTATATGCCAGCAGTTCCTAAGGACCTTAATCTATTTCATAATATTTCATGTTCAATTTTGATCAGTGACTGTGGTAAATTTTCAAGATCAATGACAAACAAGTTCTCTGGCTGTAAAAACAAAACAAAAAACAACAAACAAACAAACAAAAAAACAGAAGAACATTTATAATTTTGTCCTTGTTTTATTAGTTGCAAAATCCAGTGTGACATCTTACCCCATATAGTGTGACAACTTACCCATTTGTGGGACAACA
The DNA here is from genome assembly GCF_054856555.1 of Leptonotus elevatus. Classification (NCBI taxonomy): domain Eukaryota; kingdom Metazoa; phylum Chordata; class Actinopteri; order Syngnathiformes; family Syngnathidae; genus Leptonotus; species Leptonotus elevatus. Next base: position 7,526,024 of record NC_141254.1, read on the forward strand.
TGTCACATATTCACTCCCTCTATTTGATGGCTTACAACGTTGCACTGACACAAAGTATGAAAATGACATGAATACGAAACATATACCTAAGACTTTGGTCTTTCATCTGCTATACATTTTGTTTATATATGATGTATTGATTCTGGGAAATATATAAAAGTATAAAAAGTGTTACAACTAGCCACGGTCTCCCCTAAATAATGTAAGGGATGCAAAATGTTTGCTTAGTAGGAAGTGACTGCACTCTGATGATTACTTTTTATTTTCTTACGGTTAGCTATTAACTCATCTGCAGTCTTGACCTTTGCCGCCACGCGCATGACAATGAGTGAGGACAGCGCACTCATTTGGAGGTAGGAGTGCACTCCTTCCCTGTCGCTTTTTTTGGCCTACTCCGTCTTGATCTACTCGCAGACGCGCCGCTTCCTCTCTCAAGTGTGTCGGCAATTATTCTGGCAGCGTGCAGGCTAATTCGCCGTGCGGGCCTTGGAAAGAGACGAGACAATGAGAGCGAAAATCAGACGTTATGTAATGAAATGACAAGCCGCAGAGAAAACGGATCATTTCACAACTGTACTTGAATGACGGCGCACAACATCAACTTTAGTCTTATGTAATCTAGATCTTTCCCAAATTGCTTTTTTTCCTATGAAAATGCTGCATTTCTTGTAATAAGAGGTGTCAAAATTAACAAATTTTTTGAGTCGATTATCAGAATAATCGACAACTATTTTAATAATCGAGTTTAGAGTCATTATTTAACTTCATTTTAATCATCTGATTTCAGCCTCTCAGGAGTAATTATTCTGGGATGTTTGTCATGATCTATTCATGACACATTACATTTGCAAACATCTGCTTTTAATTTGGAAAACGATGACCGAACAAGAAACGGAATCAACATTAATCTCTCAACCTCTTTTTATTTTTATCTTTATGACTAAACAAGACCAAAAAACAAAAATTGGTTCATAAACAGTAATTGAGGGTTCAAGGGCGGTTTTGTAATGCATTCGAATTCAAAATAAAATGTTGTCTGATCATTAAATTAATTTCATAGTGACAGCCCTACTTGTAATGAACCTGGTTTTTATTGTTTTATTTTTTTTAAAATAATGTTATAAAATGATGACTTTTTTATTGCAAAAAATAAAACTTTTTTTCTGGTACATACACAGTGTAATATTTGTAAAAATTTGCATTTGTTCTTGTAGTATTGATCACTTTTTCGTATAACGTTACATTTTCTTTTCATTTAAAAATTATACTTTATTCTTGTAAAATTGCTACAATGTTATTTTCATTAAAAAATTGATTTCCCCACCCCATAATATTATTTTTTTAAACGCTAACATGATTTTCTTCCGTTTGTAATATTACAACTTTTTTTTCATATTTTCTCTACAGGAAAAAAATCTAGAAAAATGTGACAAAAAACTAAACATTTTCTTATGTTACACAAAAAATTTTTTTTAAGTAGAATAGTTTGGATCTCCTATCATTTAGACTTTTTTTTTCTTATAATACTCCAATTTTCTTTTCATTCCAAGCCTCAGAAATAGCTTATATTGAAGAATTCTATTTTGTCCTTGAATGGTGACAATTTTTTCCTTGTGAAAATAATTTTTTTCTCTTCTATATTTGGATTTTGTGGTGTCCCGCCAGGCGCCGTCTTTCCTGCTGTGTGTTGGCTTTATCTGTGTCTTCCCACCACGTCACAGTCTCAAACTGCGTCGGCTCATCATCTGGATGGTGCACATTCATCCCAGGATGAGTCTGCCGGTGTACTTTTTATTTTAACACCGTGATCTTCTTCTCAACTCCTGAATTGACTTTCAGACGGGATGAAGCGGCGCCCTTGCCGCCGCCGTTGCGTGTTTTTATTTGGAAGAAGTCAGACTGGACGTGAGGACGCGCAGATTCTATTAGAGCCTTGCCAGCTATTATTTTCCAGTAACCTTCGCAAGCGTCTGTTGGCTGCCCTTCACCAAGATCAGGCCTCTAAGCCTGTTAGCCAGATAATGCAAAAACTACTTAGAATTGTGGAGAATGCGTGCCGGACACACTGGCGAGAGATAAAAAAGATCATGTAAAAATAAAAACAACACAAAAAATATTATATAGTTGTTTTTTCCACTCCTCCTTCCTTATGCTCTTCTTTTTCATTTGAGAAAATCAGGGCGCTGTTTGGTGACCCGTCAGGCTTCACATTCTGTCTCCCTTTGTTGGTCATTGTTTTTTAAGTCTTGTTGATGGGTTGTAACTGTGAATTTAATTGCTCTGTAGTCGTGATATCTGCCATGATTATACATTTGATTTCATTCCACCCCAACACATTTAATCCTGTAAAGCCTGTGGCAAAAACAAAAAAAAAGTGTCTCTGTTGGTCCTGTACAAAAAAAAAATGCCGCTAAATAATATCAAGAATTGGCACTGTTACAGTCTGCTTGCAGTGGGGGCCAAGTGAGGCAGTGACCCACCAGATAGAGCAAATGGACCTGTGTTGTCTTTATTACCTCCACCAAGGACAAATCACAAACATTTGAGTTTGACTTGTTGATGGGTCAGATTATTTAAACATGACCAAATCAAACCTTTGTAGAATTACGTTACAGTCTGCTTGCAGTGGGGGCCAAGTGGGTCACTGACCCACCAAGGACATATCGCAAAGTTTTGTGTTTGGTTAGTGTGCCAACCAAAATGTTCTAATTCAGGTGGGGTACACCCTGGACAGTGTTAGGGAGACTCACACCCATGACCTCTGGACTGTGAGGCTGATGTGCTAACCGCTACTGCGCCGTGCTGCCCTCTTTTTTTCAAAACTGTTAAAATTCTGTCTGTTGCCGGAAAAACATTCAAATTCCGGTGCTGCCGTTCTTTTGGCGTTTCAGTTTTGACCGCGCTGCATTCCAAGTGGCAAACTGTCAGAATGCTCCAGAACCCCAACCCACTTCGCCTTGTGATGTGTTCAAAGGCCCCACGGTGAAACCCGAGCAGCCCCTAGCATGGGAAATGTGCAAAAGTCCATATTTTGAGTGTTGCCATAGCACTGCAGGTAGTTGGCGGAGAGGTTGCGGCGTGTCTACATAATAGGAAAGGTCAGAAGGTTTTGTTGGTATTCCGCAGTTGTGCTCTTTCTTTCAAGGCGGGAGGTTGAGGTGTTGGTCGCGGGGTGGGAGCAGAGCACTTGATGGCACAGCGGGCACTCGAGCTTGAAATGATGTGCCTCCCCGTGCCACACGGCTTGCCCGCCAGGCCGCCGTAAATCCCGCTGTGTAAATAAAGATCGGCCTCGCTCCGCCACATCTCGCCTCGCCAGTCTCTGTGTAAACAATGTCCTTCCTCTTCCTCCTCGCTCTGAGCTTTTAATCTCTCACCATCCAAGTGCCTTGCCATTTGTTGTATAGCGTGTAATGGAAAACTAAAGATGGACGCAGATCTTTCGTCGAGGGGTTGCCGTATCCGTTCTGGGCGTGCATCAATACCGCGTGGCTACGAGCTAAATGATGTCAGTATCAGAGGTGGGCGATTGAAGTCGTATGACTTGTCTGGAGTCACGTTACACTGCTCACAAAAAGTGCATTTTCAGGATGAACCTAAAATGCGGTATAACCTTTATCAGTGAACTTTATTTGACCTTTTCCAAACTTTTCAATGTTTGTACAACTTGCTGTTTTCTAACAAGGAACTGAAAGGAAAAATTCCCAGCAGGTGTTGAAGCGTTTGTTTGTGTCTCTATGGCAAAAATGCTACAGTGTGTATACACAATACGCAGAGGTAAACAAACGTTGATATTTGGAGTCGATCAGTTAATTAGTTAGTTAAATTAACTCATTCACTCACAAATTAATTTGAACTATTTCTATTAGTTTAACATTTTTTTTCCATTTTTGTTAACAAGAGTATGAAAGCCTACATTTTTTTGGGTACATTTAGAACAGATATAAAAAAAATATTAATCGTGAGTTCACTAGTGAAGTCATGCGAACATTTACAATTACAAATTGTAATCGCCCGCTACCCCTGAATTTAATCTTAAAATATATATATATATATATTTCAAATCCTTTTTTTTTAAAGAAAAGACTATTAAAAATTAGGGGCGTTAGGCGATTACAATTTTTAATCGTAATTAATCGCATGACTTCACGAGTTAACTCACGATTAATCACAAATTTGAAATCTGTTCTAATACAATAAAAAAAATCTACGTTTTCATACTCTTGTTTACAAAAGTGGGAAAAAATGTAAAACTAATAGAAATAGTTCAAAATAATTCTTTATGTCTATAGCCGTCAATGGCAGTGAATGGGTTAATGTGCTGATTGACATGAATATAATGTCCTTTATTATTACCATAGAAAGTTAAAAGTGGAAATGATGTAAAATGATTTGCGTAATGATGTTGTCCGGTTTTGATCGGGTTTTGTGTACGGGAGTAAAGCTATCTGCTCACGCATGTACACGCCGGGTTATCCCGAATGTTGCAGAAACCGGAATTTTGACTTGAACCCTAATATTGACTGCATGTAAACATAGTCAGTGAGGCTGATTGACATAATGACAACACTCAGTGGGAATATTGAAGGTTGAAAAACTACCAAGTCAAAAGTTAAGCAGAGCTGTGTCGAGTTTGAATTAGCAGTAGTGTTAGCTAACAGCATTAGCATTACAAGCAGCACATACTTGAATCGCTGAAAGGATTGCTGGGGAATTGAAGTTCCCTTCCCTGATAACTGCCATCTTTATCCAATGAAATCTGTGCTTTTCTGCTTTAAATGGATCCTTATGCTATTTCATTCATTTATAGGCCTACCGTGCGTGCTCTGTGTGTGTGTCCGGTCGTGAAATAGGAAATATACATATTTTTAAAAGATTGAAACCGTCTAAGGTTCACTTCACAATACAACTCTGAATTCTGCTGGTTCTAATGGATTCTTAACAATGCAAGTCCATGCCTGTGAGTTGTGGGCTTGTTACAGAAGCGGCGCTCCTGCACAGGAGGTTAATAACTAAAGGAGCAGCGCTTGCAATTGATGGATTTTCGGGGGGAAACGGAAATTAGAAGTCCACTGACATGACATGACCAGAAGGCCCAAATAAGGTCCAAATTAAAATATTGAAGAGGTTTAGCATATTTGTTAAAAGTGCCCTCAAGGAGCATGCGGCGGTATTGTCGGATGATCCTGACACTTACTGACCATCCAAGCAGATAGTTCCAATGTCATCCCTAGAATACCCTAACCTTAACTTCAAGAGTATTTCTTAGCATTCAAGGGAATTCTTGTTCCCTGTCTTGATGATATTCCTACAGCGGTATAGCCCAGTGAGATCGATTGGAATTCAAACTGTGTTCACAGTGGGATCTCCGGTGTGTCCAGTTGAGAAGACACCTTAGGACCGGTAACCTCCTTGCCATACAGTCCAGCAGTTCAAGCCTTTATTATTTGTTAATTTGTGACAAATCAACATTGGCTTAAAAGTTCAACTGGAGAGTGTAGACCGTTACCACTAGGCGGCAGAAGTGAGTAACATGAGGCGCAAGTAATCACCACAGCAAACTCAGTCACTCAAAGTATTATGGGATGCATGCGGCAAGTCACATTGTCCGCACGTCACCTGTACATGCTAATGACGGAGTGACGTTCGTGTTTTCAAATACCTAAGTTGAGTTTGTTGTTAAGGTTGATAGTACACTTGATGAAGTGGTATTTAGCTTGGGGGAGGGGGAACCTCTGTAAAAATTTGCAATATAAATTACATTATTATATGCTGAAAGTAACTAATAAAGTAATTTGTAATCTAATTCAGTTTGTTTCAAAATCAAGTAATTAGTAAAGTTATTTTTTCATGCTAACTTTGCCAATCGCTAACCTTGAAAGCTTGAGGTTTTGATTCATAGAACCTAATATGACATTTTCAGCAAGTTAAGACTGAGGCTCTGAGATCTGCAGACTTGGGTCAATTAGTGGAACCCAGATTTCGAAGTAAACACGGTGAAGCTGCATTCAGCTGTTATGCTGCACACAAATTGAATAAGCTGCCAACAGAAGTGAAGTCAGCCTCGGGTGTAAATGCTTTTAAATCCAGGTTAAAACTTAGCTTTTTTCACATACAATCATTTTTAGATCTTTTTTTTCTAAATGTTTTAACATTGCCAATGTATGTTCTTTTAGTCAATTTTGCAAGCTACTTTGATTTTCTCAAGTTGCCTCAAACATGAAATGTGCTACAGAAATAAACTTGCTTTGTTTTATTTGATGTCCGTGGCCAGTTGAGGAAACCCTTTGCACGGGTGACCCAGTTTGGAATTGGCCACCAAATTTGTGCTGAGGAAAACTTCTGTGGCGTCAGAAGTGGGATGGTTAGCCATGACATGACATAGCAATCCACCATGCTGAGAATTTTGTTCCTCAAGCCATTAAAGCCAATGATGCTTTCGATCTGCGTGATATTTGATAGCTCCCCAAATTCTATGTATCTTTGACGCAGTGGTGGCCATATGTGAAATATCCTTCTCATGTTCCAAACGATCGTCTTTATTTCACTCTCTAATTGCACTGCGGGAGTCTGTCGAATGTAACATGCCACTGTCAGCTGTACGCCGAGGAAAGGCACCGGCCTAAATTGCAAGTCTGCTCGCGCCGCACTCGTTGCGCTTGTAATGCACTTACAATAAAATGTGGGCCGACGTAGCGCGGCGACAGAATTTTAATAGAGCAATTACAATCGGATCTCTGGCTGGCAGATGAAACGGGCCCGCCCGCCGTCGCCACGGCAACAATTAACAGTCATACTTATTAACTGTCTCATTGCAAAGATTTAATAAAGCCGCGAGGGTGGGGTGCCGTTCCGTTTATTGAATGCTCAAGAAGTGGACCCAAACAACATCATTAAATGGGAAATGGTTAATTTGGAAACTTTTATGCACTAATGTCATTGTAGCTGAGTAATGAGTTCAATTTGTGGTTCTATGGTTATCATCATATTTTTTCTAATTTAATAATTTTGTTCAACTTCATATCATCCTTCTTTTGGGGCCTTGATTAAAATGTATAAAAATATTAGATTCAATTCATTGTGATTCTTCATGTTGTTGTCTATTTACTATGAGTTTGAGTGAGGTAAGCTCCGCCTTCTTACATCAATGAAATTGAAGAGAAGGATCATCCATAATTTTGATTAAAATGTAAACATTTACGTCAAATTTCATTGCTCATTAATGTGTCAAAGGGACTCTGATTATATTGTAGGTAAAAATAGACATAAGACCCGCCTTCTCATGTGAAAGAGTAGTTAATATGGCTCATTTTTAATTGATCAATTTTCAGTTAACAATCACAATATACAGAGTACAAACACTGTAAAAAAAATTACCCTTAAATTCATTTTTTATGTATTTTTTTGCCACCATCACTCGATGTGTCAAAGAGGCTCAACTTATATTGAGCCGTTATTGGTTGTTGTAGGAAATGCAGGCAGAGGATTGGCTTGAGGAATATAAGGCCCACCTTCGCACAAGTGGCGGTAATTAAATCAGCGCATTAAAAATGTTTTATGTTCTGTTAGTTTAAATACATCTAAACAATCATTTCGGATGTCCGAGCGATGTCAAAGACCGCATGGAGAAACATTCACCATTGGTGAGTTGAAGTTGAGCTAATTAGCCACACTGTCATGCTAACACGCAGGCGCGAGACTCAAGTAAAGTAACAAACTAAAGAGAAAGGTGAGGTCAAAGTCATGTTGGCCAAGACAGTGACCACTCATTTGGAATATTGACGCGCTTCAGTAATTTCTATCATTAAGAGGCCGTCCTTCCCACCTGCTTGGAGACCCTCACCTTGCAAGTCCGCCAGTCATTTGCAGATGAACGATGTTCTCGAGTCGGTGGCATGAAAGGCGCAGAACAGCTTTAATCTGGTGATTAGGATTTAATTTGCTACGAAGATTTAATGTAATATGTGAGTGCAAATCATATTAGTGTGGAAATGGCACACAAACAGGAAGGCAGGACTCAACGCCAAACAAAAACATGCCATGAAGGTCATTCTGTGCTGTGATAAAGATCACCTTAATAATGGAAATTACAAGTGCAAATTACAGTACATGACTTGCATGGCAACCACAATTCGAGCTGTTATATGTGTAAAAATATGTTCTCTATATTTTTGAAATAAGGCTATATGCAACAAAATTACTTTTTAATAGCTTGTGTAAATTTTTTTTATTTTTTTTAAATATTTGACTATATAAATACATTACATAGCTAATGTAAAACTATTGCTTTGACGCCATCATGTGGCATCTTTGGTGCCAAGGAACTATGTTGACGTGAGAGGATGAGCTTTATTTAGTCAGGCCACAACCCTGTATAATATTAAAATAGTGCTTTGCCGCTATCTTGTAGCATCTCATATCCATATGTCTGTTCTATACTACCCTCTGGTGGCCAAGGCGGGTGCACCAGGAGGAGCAGCACAATTTCCATTGATTTGAAGCAAAAAATGTGACAAAAACATTTTCTTTATATTTTGTTTAATGTTGTCGTTGCTGTATATATACATATATATATACAGTGCTCAGCGTAAATGAGTACACCCCCTTCTAAACAATATCTCAAATACAAAAACAATTTACAAAATGTTGGCAAGACCAAGTTGAATATACATCTGGTTAACTTATAACATGAAAGTAAGGTTAATAATATAAATTAGATTACACCATTTTACAGTGTCACTCAAATAAGGGTGATGCAAAAATGAGTACACCCCTTCCACAAAAATGACTAAATCTAGTACTTTGTATGGCCTCCATGATTTTTAATCGCAGCACAGCTTTTAGGCATGGAATGAACAAACTGGCAACATTTTGTTGCATCAATCTTTTTCCATTCTTCAAGAATGGACTGGATGCTGGATGGAGAGTGATGCTCAACTTTTCACTGCCACCACCATGTTTCACTTTCATGTCTCATCACTCCAGAGTACAAAGTCCCGGTAGTCTTCGACTTTGTCAGCACGGGCCCTGGCAAACTGTAGGTGCGCTTTTTTTGTGCTTGGGCTTCCTCCGTGGACGGCACCCATGCATGCCATTCCTCTGCAGCGTACGTCGTATTGTGTCATGGGAAATAGTCACCCCAGTTTGGCTTTTTTATTTCCTTAGATAACTGCAGTGAACTTAGATGTCGATTTTCTTCCACCTTTCTCATCAGAAAACGCTGCTGTTGAGTTGTTAGCATCCGTGGACGACCTGGACGTCTCTGTGAGATGGTTGCAGTTACATCTTTTTAAAATGTTTGTACCACTTTTGCTACAGTATTCTGACTGAGTAATGCTTTGCTGATATTCTTGTAGCCTTCAACTTTGCTGTGTGAAGACATTTTCTTTCTCAGATCTTGTGATGTTTATCTTCCATGTGGTGCCATTGCTAACAGCATGAAATGGGAAACTGTTTTCTTTAAGTAACACACCCCATTTATAGTCAACTGTCTGCTTGACACCTGTGTAATGAAAGTATGAGAATCACCTAGACGTTTCGAGTCTAAATTTTGGGCTTTTTGGTCTTTGCTCCAGAGATGTTCTGTGAAGTGTACTAATTTTTGCATCACCCTAATTTGAGTAAAACTGCATTTTTTTTTCTCTTGTTTACATTATTAACCTTACTTTCATGTTATAAGTTAAACAGACGTTACATAAATTTAGTCTGGTCATCATTTTGGAAATTGTTTATATATTTATATATATATATATATATATATATATATATATATATATATATATATATATATATATATATATATATATATATATATATATATTTTTTTTTTTTTTAATGGGAGGCTGAAACAAGAATGGCCACGGAACCAATTAGTCATAAAGTATCTCCTGGCAAACAGTGAAAATCTGTTTATTATTGCCTATAGAAATCACTAGATGGCGTCAAAGCACTATATGAAACTCCTCAACGTGTTTCCATGTAGTTCCTTGGCACCAAAATGGAGCATAGGTTCAAAATGAAAAAATCGGCAACTAGTAAATCTGTGAATACTGAATCATGAATATGCCGGGGAGTTGATGAGTTTGAATGATGAATCTCAAATAGGCACGATTGATTGTAATTCACCACCGAACCTTTTCGTACGATTTTCCGCTATGTTCTCGTGAAAACATGGCGATGTATTGCAAGGCAGAGACGTTTTAGCTAACCACGTGCTACACCTTGCTACCTCATACATAAGTATCATGTTCTCGCCATCATAATGCCGAATGATATTTCCACTCAGGCGCATTAGTTTGAAATACCCCCAACAGCTTTCCCGCCATTGTTGTTTTGGAGCGTCTCGAGGTCGCCGCTAATCGTATTTCAGCTCAGCTTGTCGCCGCTACACGCCTTATTTTTGTGAGTTGTACTTCCTTTTATCCCCACACCCTCATTTTACTTGGGAAGCATCACTGCACACAGACAAAACTGTCACACACTTACACAAACACACACACAGACAGACACTTGTAAATCACGCACACACAATCTCATGGGTGCACATATGCTTTTATACACACTGATGGCTTTCTTGGAGATTCACGGTGTGCTGTAAAAAAAAAAAAGAAAAAAAGTGTTGGGCCTTCTGCCTCAACTCTGGAGTGTTCATTAACTGACACACACACATAGCGAGGCGCCAACAGACATAAAGTGACCCCTGCGAGGAATTCATTCATTTTTATGCCTCCTCCTCACCGCATGACTGTTTATTTGTTTTTCCGAACCATTAGGTCAGCAGCTTTTCGGGACTCAATCCGCTTTTTTTACTTATTTATTTTTTACCGTGTTGAATGTGTGTCACGGCCGCTAAAAATGGCTTTTAAAAGATATTAAAAGTAAAGCTGTCTAATGCCTTGGACTTGGCAGCAAACACGAATGGGAAGCGGCCCTTTAAATCCACCGAGCGTCCCGTCGTAAAGTAAGTAAACTTCTGCTTCCTCTTTCATGGCCATGTCGTCATCCGATGAAGTAACTGTTGCGCTACGGCGCTACTCCGCTGTTGCCGTCGTTAAAATCTTTATTAACCGTGCAGGGAACAATTTTAGCGTTACCTTGAATTTGTCGAAGAGTGATGGTTGGCGCGCTCATAAGTGTGGTATTGTTTGTTTGTATTGTTGTATGTTTGCATCCAGCTCGGTTTACGCGTGTAGGCAGTTGTTGTGCGCAACGTGTCCACCGTCCTACCCCATAGTCAACATAGACCAGGGGTCCAAATCTTTCCTGTCAAAAGAGCCATTTCAAGCCAAATAAATACCCCAAAAGCTGTCTGGAGCCGGAATACATTTAAACATTGTGATGAAGGAAACAGAGCGTTAGTGCATTCTAACCTATTAAGAGCTAATTAGAGCTGCACCATAACAGAAAAATATGCAGCATCCAATGCGTTGAGATTCATTTCCTTCTACTTTGCATCTTCCGTTTCTGGATTTAAAAAATATATTTTTTTGTTTTGTTTTAATTTTTCAGAATCATTTTTAGACTTCTCTTCCTGTCTGTCAAATTTCTGATATTTTAGGCAATTTTATGGACACATTATGGTAATTTTATTTTTGGACATTTATTTTCTTTATTGCTTTAAAAAAAACAATTTTATGACTTTTTGGCAATTCCAAAGATATTTTATGTTAATTTTCTGCTTTCTTTTGTTTTCTGCCTTCAATTCTCTGACATTTGTTGGCAATTTCATGGACATTTTATGGTAATTTTCTGCTTTTCCTCTTCCTTTTTGGACATTTTTAGATCACTTTTTTGAAATTCTCTTCAAAACTTTAAAATAAAATAAAATACATAATTTTTTAATTTCTTTTTTATTTGAAGAATATGATATCTAAAAAATAAAAAAAATACAATAAATATGTAAAAAGAAAATACATTTTTCCAATTTAAATAATTTTTTTTTTTTTTTTAGAAGATCCACATGGAGTCACAGAAGAGGTACCAAAGAGCCACATGTGGCTCCAGAGCCTCAGGTTGCTGACCCCTGACATAAACAAAAGTAACCCACACATACAGTTTACCAACCTAGCTTTTGATCCCAAGCGTATGGCAGCTAGCCAGTTGGCAGCTAGCGCAAAAAGCTAATGTAGCCTTGTACAGCTTTACTAATGTTTCACGTTTGCGGGGTTTGTCTGGTTGTTTGAGCAGCTGTCCGACATTTCCCCCCGGCTTCCTCCTCCTCTTCCTCCTCTTGTATATTCATGTCAGCATATTCATAGCTCGCGGTCAAACCATCTGTGAAGTTGTTGCGTGCCAGCAGCGCAAAACATTGCGCCCCGCCGGTACGGGCCACGTTGTCACAAATACATGGAGATTGACTTGATGACATAGAAAGCTCAGACTTCCAATTTTTTTCATCAGACCTTAAACGCAGCATGATTCGACCTTTTGTATGCAAACTCCCACCTGACTTTTATAGCCTCGTACAGTGTTGGTTGGGACAAGAAGGATGTCACGCCGCAGGACGGGATTCCCAGACAGCGGCCTTCTGCTGCGTGATCCATCAGGGCCCCCCTCCGAGGCGGCATGGCCACACGCCGCTGTGACAAATCAGCCTGTCGCCCGGACACGCCACCGCATGACAACTTGGCATTTGAAGCGCTCGGATGGACTTTGTAGCGTCCACGCAATACTTGTGGACAAATATGTTTGTTCAGTAGCCCCTTCAACACAGCCTGTAAAAGCAAAAAAATTTGCCGCCTCACTTCTCCCTACAAATGGAACGGTCATGAAATGGGCAATAGGATGATAAAGTCATAGTGAATATTCTATTAGAAGACCCTAATCAAAGGTAGAGGGAAAAAAGCAAAACATTTTAACCTGGAGTATTTACACTCAGGGCTGACTTATTCTATTTGCGTGCAGCATCACTGCTAAATGCAGCTTCACCGTGTTTATTTTGAACTCTGGGTTCCCAAATGTTTGGGAAATACAACGTCAATGCTTTTCGCGCAATATAGCTTCATTGTTAAGTTTTTTATTTATTTAAATAAATTATAAAACAAATACCAAATAACCAACAAAAACTGGTTATGAACACTAATCAGAAAAAAAGTTCCATCCATCCATCCATTTTCTTAACTGCTTGTCCTCACAAGGGTCACGGGGGGCGCTGGAGCCTATCCCAGCTGGCTTCGGGCAGTAGGCGGGGTACACCCCGAACTGGTTGCCAGCCAATGAAAAAAAGTTCTGTGAACTTTTATTGTATCCAATTATTAACTCATTCACTCCCAGCTATTCTCACTGAAGCAACCCCCTTTGCTCTCGGCTGTTTTACTGGATTTTGACTGATTTTGCAAGGCCCACAAAATATTGTGTTCGATTGCTATAAAAACATGGAAGTCTCTTCTTTCATCAGGATTTTTTTTTTTTCAGTTTTGCAGCAATTAGCATTAGAATATAGCTAAGTTTAATCATTATTCACAAATCTGTTGAAAACTTTGGGGAAAACAGCTGTTTGCAACATAGCCCTGGTTGATCTCTTATACTCAGCTGACACCTGCTGACCGTTTTTGTAATAACTACAATTGCTTCAAACGTTCTCCTCAGTTCAAAGCCTTCTTTATGCTGTAGCATAAACACACACAAACAAATTTATAAATACGTTTTTGGGACACTGGTAACATTTAAAATGGAACGTATTTATATGTTTATGGGAGCAAATGAGTTAATCAATTATTAATCTGTGGAATGAATATGTAATCAATTCTAAAAAAAAAATTGGGGGTATTGACAGCTCTAAAGGAAACCAATGTAAATTCATGGTTTTCTTTCGAAAAACCACAATGTGTGGGTGTTTGCATACAAAAGGTCAATGCTAGCATTAGCTAGCACACTCACTACCTGTGCCATTATAATCTGAGCAATTAATTAGCCTGTCCCTCAATGATCATGTTATTTGTTTTAAATTTCCTCCACGTCTATTTTTTCAATCAACGCCTGTTGAAATATAAATAAAGACTGGCGTTCCGTCTCCCTTTGAAGCAATTTAACGTCTACTTTTCGACTGGCATTCAAACTACGGCAATAACAAAGGCTAAAATCATCATTGAAGCCATTTCCCTCGTTTTGTTTGGACTTTTGCCGCTCGCAAGCACGCGTGACGTTATGTTGAAAGTCATGTCGTAAAATGTGCGACTCCGACCGCTAAGTGCAAATCAGAGGCTGAGAGGAGCAGAGACGCGCGCCGCACCAGCGATGTCATCTCTTGATCCAGGCTTCTTTGCTTTGCCGGACTGAGGGATTGTGGGTGATTTATAGCACCACTGAGAGTCGGCAAGTGCAAGAGCAGAACTTATTAGACAAGTTCCAACACTCCCTGTTGCTTTGAAACATCCAATAATGGACCTTTGGAGGAGATACCTAAAGTGCATGATTTGTTGGAGACTATTTTTAGAGAGTGTGTGTGTGCATATGGAGTTTTGGCGTGTCCCCCTGTCAAGAAGAAGCGAGCGATTTAACAAATGAAGGCCAGCTCGGGGACACTGGGGCCGGGGACCTTTTGCAGGGGGAGCCGAGCGACAATAAATCTCAAAAATCAATATGACGGGGCCGGGGGTAATCAGCATCAATGATTTTAAAGCGGAATAAGTCCCCAGGGGCGGCGCGAGAATGATAAAATCCTTCGAAGCTGAGGAGTGGGGGGGAAAAAAACATCCCGAGGATGAAGGATGGCGAGTCGGAGGAGAGCGAGAAAGAAGGACGAGGATTATTGATGCTTTTCTTCCAGAAAGCCTTCCAGTGCTTTGCTCGTGCCTTGACTTGTCTCTTTCTGACTCGCCATCACTCACAATCATGCGTCTCCTGACTTATTACGTTCCAGTGGCTTCTTCTCTCTTCATTTTTTTTTTCAAAGAGCAGACTTTTGCTACTTTTTCACTGGTCTCAGCTTCACAATTTTTAGTGACTCTTTGCCAAATATGCCGTCGAGTTGGTGCAATTGTTGTTAGTCTATTGAAAGCGCAACTCAAGGTGACTAAACTAAATTAGAAAAAAACGTCGGTTGACAGATAAAATGCTAATTAACAAACGTGGCCTTTTGAGAATTTCAGAGGTTTTGATTTACAAAGTTACAAAGAACAGACTTGAAAGAATCTGCTTATTAACATGTCTATCACAGTTGACTTTTGGTGAGAGAAGCGGGATCCACATGAATATGACAATACTGCACCCTGAATTAAAAGGCACAGTGTTACACATCAATCAAAACAGACCACCCAGTAATAAGTTTATCCAGGTTGACGTTTGGCAAGAGAAGTGGGGTCCACTTGATGAATAGTTAAACAAACCTGGTAACCTTTGCTTTGATACGCATGACACAAGGGCGGCCTTATGGTTCAAAAAGAGTCCACTTGGATGAATGAACATTAAGAAGTCTATCCTAGTTGTATTTTCGCGAGAGAATCGGGGTACAATTGATGAATATTGTGGGGAAACAACAGTATTCCGTTTGAAATGGTTGTTTTCACTTGAAAGTAGTTCACTTATTGAAGCTGACTTGGCAAGAGAAGTGGGATAAACATTAATATTTTTTAGGCATGAGCTATCTTATGCTATGAAATTTGAAGGCACTCATATTATTAAGATGGATATACTTGATGAATATAAAAAATACACTGAACCAACAACATTTTGCTTATAATAGGAAAGTAGTAATTGGTCTCAAGTATGTTGAAGTGATGCATCTCGACTGACAGACGAGCTTTTTGTGACGAGTGGGGAGCTCAGATAGCCAGGGTTGTTTGCAGAAGTGTGGCGAGTCTTCGAAATGGATTCTGTAAACGGTGATTTTCAGGATATTTACAATTTAAATTATAAACAGGCAATGACATTTTGGTAGGGTTGTCAAATACTTGCATTTTTTTGCTTTTTTCCTCCAATTTTGACGAAAAAAAAGCTTGTAGTTAGTGTATTTGAATAAATATTTTAAAATACCAATATGATATCATTCTTTAAGGGTATATACCAACTTAGGCTACGAAACACTCTACTCCTCATTGTTCCAAATGTTTTTGTTTTGCTTCAAGGCTTGTTGCAGCTACAGTATTGCGACAGTGGCCTTTGCCCTGATGGAGGACGATTCCATCACCACTTTCGCTCTGTACCTCCACCTGATATTGTTTGTGTCACCTTGCGACTCTCCAATCTGCAGCCAGGCTGTCCCGGCCTCCCGTTCCGGATGCGTCCAAATCCCAGATAACGCTCTTAATACTCTCACACTCTCTGCGGCCTCAACACTGCAGGCATCCATCTTAAATGTTTGGGGTTTTTTTGTCGGCTGGGCCTTTCTCCAGCAGATAAATGTAGCCCGGATTTGGGGATTAGCCTCTTTTCAAAGCGGATGCAAACCTCCCAAACTCAGAGTTGAGACGCTTGGATTTTTTAACGGCAAAGCTATCGCACTGCCGAGATCGTTGAATACACTCGATGACTTATCACTCGTCTCGTGTTCATGAATAGTTTCGTGCCAATTCTGAGCTAGCGTCTCAGTCTTAGATGTAAAAGGACAGAAAAAAAGTCCTGTTTTTCTAAATAATTTCCGGACGGAGGAGGGGGAGGGGCTTTATGTATGTGTGTGTGTGTATATATATGCATATATATATATATATATATATGTGTGTGTATATATATCTTTCAGTATATTCTTTTTCTGTTTAATGGAAAAATTTTTGGGGGGTTAAATAATTTTTATTTCGGTCCAATATATATATATATATATCCATCCATCCATCCATTTTCTGTACCGCTTGTCCTCACAAGGGTCGCGGGGTTGCTGGAGCCTATCCCAGCTGGCTTCGGGCAGTAGGCGGGGTACACCCTGTACTGGTTGCCAGCCAATCGCAGGGCACACAGAGACGAACAACCATACTCACACCTATGGACAATTTGGAGTGTCCAATTCACCTGCCATGCATGTTTTTGGAATGTGGGAGGAAACCGGAGTACCCGGAGAAAACCCACGCAAGCACGGGGAGAACATGCAAACTCCACCCAGGAAGGTCGAAGCCCGGACTTGATCTCACAACCTTTGCACTGGGAGGCGGACGTGCTAACCAGTCAGCCACCGTGCCGCCATATATATATATATATATATATATATATATATATATATATATATATATATATATATATATATATATATATATATATATATATATATATATATATATATATATATATATATATATATATATATATATATATATATATATATATATATATATATATATATATATATATATATATATATATATATATATATATATATATATATATATATATATATATATATATATATATATATATATATATATATATATATATATATATATATATATATATATATATATATATATATATATATATATATATATATATATATATATATATATATATATATATATATATATATAATAACATATCAAACTGGTTGCCCTTCACACTAATCAGTAGCCAATAAGTAGCTCTCACCACGACTGGCCTCTCAAAATGTCAAAATCCGCTTCTTCCTTGACAATGGCATTATGTTTTTGCGGTTCCATAGAACATTTACCCTGTTGAAGTTCCCTATTAAGAGCTAAAAATGAATTTACAAATTACCTGGTTTAATTCCCATGAGAAGTTTCGGTTTGCTCTTTTTCTTCTGCCAAACTTGCAGATGAGTCGACAGTCCACACTATCTCCTTTGTCCCCTGTTGTTCTCCCCCGTAAACAAACCTTTGGGGACCTTTTGCATGGTCAACGAGTCCGTTTACGCATGCGAAGGGGGAGGAGCCGCATTGACATGTTACCTTTTGCCGAGGCCGCATCTCCATCTGCCGTTAAAGGTCAAGCCATGACTGAATTCACGCCGCGACGTACGTGTGTCAGGAATTGGAATTGCCCCGGGGTAGGAGGCGTGTAGGGAGGGCACGGAAAAAAACACACACCAGAGATTCTTCGGAGAATGTCGACATTGAAATCTTTTCAAGATTTACCAATCAAAAGAAGAAAAAAAATGATGACTTTGTTCTCATGATTTACTTCTATCTTAAGAGATACCCCCCCCCCCCCCCCCCCCCCCCCCATATTTCTCTTGAGACTCTAATGAGATGTGGTGGCTTAAATGCGATGCAGCGACCACGGAATCAAGACAAACATCTTAATTCAAACATAACGTACAACAGCACTGGAATATATATCAACTCTCCTGCTCATTAATAGCTTTAAATTGTTGGTTGGGAAGAAGCTGCTAAACATGTCATCTCCCGCTGCGTTCCAGCAAGTTGCCCTCATTAGTGAATATTGCTTGATGCCCTGCGTCGTCTCCTGGTGCGGCGTCAACTTGAACAAATACATCCGAGCTCAAACAGATGCCTCAATATCTTTCCCTGGGGTTCAAAACATGATAATGAGGGCACCTTGATTCTGACATTTGTTTCCATCATATGTCGTGGTTGTTTTTAGAGACAGGCATTTATTGGAGGGAGGGTTTTATTTGTACAAGTGCCAAATTGTTGGAATAATATTAAATTGCGTTAGAAGTTATGTCAAGTGAAGTGGAATTGGAGGGAGGCGCTTATTTTTCCAAAGGGGGTCACCCACAAGGTGGTTAAATAGGGTGTGGCATTTATTCGAGGGACTCTTGAATTTAATCTTTTTTTTTTTCAATTTTAGTCAATAAGGTGGAAGCTATTGTGGTAACAATAGGGTCTATGAACCAAGACACAATAGTTCTTGAAAAGGCTGATGTCTATTTCAGGCAGGCATTTATTTTTATTCATTGGAACGACACACCCAGTGACTAACTTGGTAGTTGTTTTTTTACTAGACTTTTATTTTTCTGTTACAGTTATTTGCTGTTACTGTTTCCTGATGATGGAGAAAAGGCAGGCTTCTATTCAAGGGAGGTGTTAAATTTTCACAAGTGACTAACTGTGGTGCATTGTCAATTAGATGAGCATTACCGTACTAACAATAGAGATTATGAACAAAGACACAGCAATTTTTTTGGGGTTCTAGTGCAAAGGGGAAGTGCGTCTCTTTGATAAACTTGCCAGCAAGCTGAATCCTCGTGGTATTTGTTCACAAATACTACAAGAATCCGTCTTGTACTGCTCCCCTGATACGTTCGCCACCAACCTTTGATAGGTTGGACCAATCAGCCGTTGATAAGGGCGGGACATGCAGCTGTGACAGAACCAGGAAGCGTTAATTTGTTCAAGTGAATGACAGTTGATTATAAACATTTGTGGGTTAAATGTATTTGGGCTTTTGCAAACGAATACCTAACAACAAGCTCATAAGCCTCGGCCACTCACAGAAGAAAGCTTGCCTTTTCACACGACGTGATTTTCTGTTTGTTGGAGGCGTAAAAGGCCGCCATTCAGCTAATGAACGCTTGTGTGTGAAATGTAACACGTCTGTTACAGCGCTCCAGATGCGAGTGGCAGGATTTGAAAGTGAACAGATGAAGGAGAAATGGACTCAAAGAAAGAGAGCTTAACCTTTATGTTTAATTTTTTTTTCCAGTCCGCCTCAATTCATCCTCGCCTCCATTAATTTGGAAGTAGGAGTGACACTAATGGCCGCCAGTTCGTGGCCAGTGCCGCCTACCTGCTTAATTAGACGAAGCAGGCCGTCCGAAATTATGCACATTAAATGCAAACGTTGGCATCTATGCCTCCCCTCTAATCGTATCAGCTGGCTACCACTACGAGTCTTTTTTTGACCCCATGGATTATAATGAAGGAGCTACCGTATTCAAAGTCCATCATGTGTATCATGTATACTTTGAAATAATGGTTGAGAGTGCTCTGGTGTCTATTAGGGACACGGTCTTTATTAGGAGGGAGGCCTTTATATGTGTTGTTTAGATTAATAACCAATACTGTATTTTCTCTATGTTGTTCCAATTAGTCGCCAAGTAGGGGAAAATAAATACCTCATTCAAATATTCCCCCTTGTTTTCCTCCTTGGCAGAAAATAGATAACAGCAAGTACCTGTATCATGGTCTCTAATAGATGCATTGTTTCATTTAATTGCAGGGTAGAAAAAAATTAACACCTCCCTCAAATATTCACCAACCTTTTCCCCATCATCTCAAAATAATAATGGTGGGCACTTGTAAAGTGGCCCCTTCGTGAATGGATGCTGCATTTCAATTAGTCAGAGGGTAGAGTAAACATTTCATGCCTCCCACAATTAAGCACCTCGCTGTTTGTAAAATCTCAGGAAATAATAATGGCTACTAACTGTTATTATACGCAGTAACAGGCATTAAGTGTAAGAAAAATAAATGCCTCCCTCAAATAGACACCTTTCTTTCCCCTATCACAACAAAAATTGTTAAGTGTATTTTTTCTCAGTTCATAGATGCTATTGTTCCCACACAAACAAAAAATGTGGCCCGCTCAGCTTGTAAAGTAAATGCAAGCCTCCCTCAAACGCCTATAAAATTAATGCTAGTAGCTGTTGACTCAGTTCAAGAATTATATTGTCAATATTGTAGTGGGCCTTCAATGAGGCGACACTGCAATTTAGTCGCTGAAGCGTCATGAAACCCAAGACAAATAAATGCCTCCCTCGAATAGGTGCCCTGTCAAGAAAAAAAACTGACTGTGACTGTTGTTTAGGTTCATAAACTCTATTGTCAGCATAATAGACACTGCACCACAATTCATCGCGTGTGCATCGTTCCACCTAAATACAAATAAACACCTTCCTTAAATAGATGCATAACTGAAATATGGTGTTATTAGGTGATATGATCTAACAGGTAAAAAACTAAACAAAAAAACATACCAGTTATGCAAATCACAAATACACCCTGCTCATTAGTAATTAGTCAAGGAACTACCCCTTGATTTTACCCTCTTCACGCCTCCCCGCAGCATTGATTTTATTTTTCTCAGCATGAAAAAGGAAGGGCAAGTAAAGTTCAGAAGCAAGAAATCTTGACTCCTCCTCCATTTCCTCCATGCCGGGACATGCTAATTTCAAGAGCGGTAGCCCCAACTCAGG
This sequence comes from Leptonotus elevatus, assembly GCF_054856555.1. Taxonomy (NCBI): domain Eukaryota; kingdom Metazoa; phylum Chordata; class Actinopteri; order Syngnathiformes; family Syngnathidae; genus Leptonotus; species Leptonotus elevatus. The sequence continues at coordinate 7,547,064 of NC_141254.1, forward strand.
ACCCGGCTCACATACAGTCTTTTTAATTCCAGCCCGCAGCAGAGCGGCGCCACCCTTCATTAACCTGCCCCAACCTGCTCGTTTATTCACACTCTAGCCCTAATTAGGCAACGGTATACGTGTGTGTGTGTGTGTGTGGGTGTGTGGGTGTGTGTGTGTGTGTATCTCGCTGTGTGTGTTCTTCAACTTTATATGCGGAATAGAAAAGAAAGAATTTCATGAACTATGGGCCAAGAGATGGATTTTTATCAGCAGGACGGAGTCTGGGTGTGTGTTGGAGGTTTCATGAAGAAAGCAAGACACGTCAATTAAATTGAAGAGGAGGTCTTTGGGGAGAAAAGTTTAGGAGATCGGGGAAGGTTCAGTCTGAAATTAGTCTTACCTTGCTGGCCAATTAAGTGGCTCATATACACAAACAAGCATTCACACTCACATTCACACCAATTTTATTTAATTAATCAATTTTCTTTCAAATGTTTTTATTTGATTTTTACCTTACCTAAATTATCTTTGAAGTGAAAGTAGATGTCTTGTGAAATTTGGCACGTCAAAGAAGACTACGAATTTTGAATGATTGAAAATATCATCAATAAAATGAGGCTTCAAAATCGTGAAAAATAAAGCCGTTGTCTCTGCTCCTCTACGCTGTGGGTGTGTCAGTTGAATGTGCTGAAACCACACCCCACTGAAAAATGGATGCTACTTCATGTAGCAGCTTTTTTTTTTTTTGCCTGCACATCCTTACATGTTTGAGCTGAGATAATTAAATAAAAAATAAAATAAAATAAAAAACCGAACCTGAAATGGTGATGGGGGGGGGGGGGGGTTGTTGAAAGCTTTAGCGCCATAATGAAGTTACATTTACAATCTGCAATACTGCACCGCACTTTTTTTTATTGGCACTACGAATCTGTGACATGCCAAAAGTGAAGCGTGGAGAGTCTCTGTCATGGAAATGCACAAATACAGTCAATGAATGGAACCAAAAGCTATTTTCTACACGGTCCCCTACTATTTCTACATGTGCAAAGGTCAATTAACAATTTTTTTTCTCTATTGTCCAATTCAGACGCTTTGTTATAACTGTCGGTTTTTGCACGGTAGAATTGTGAAAAGGGGCTGCGGCATGACTTTTGTTCTGAAGGCCGGCAAAGTTGCGCCATCAACTTTTACTTTTTATAGTCAAATAAAGCAGCATCATCACAACAACGTCACGGCTGGTGACTAATTGCCATTTTACTTTTTCTAATATTCGAGTGGCGCCTGCAACGTTGCTAATTGGCTAAATCACAGTCGTTTAACACGGAAACAGTCAAGCTCAATGACCACTCGGGGAGTTGAGGCCGCCGGCCAAGCTTCCTTGTGACTCCTTTTTTTTTTCTTCTTTTTTTTTTTGCTGATCCGCTCTACTTGTCGCCTCTCTTTTCCAAAGCGATGACGATGGGAGGCGAGCGGCGGCGGACGACTGAGGAGTCGTAATGATCATGTGGCCCCCGAGAGGATGATCAGCTCAGCGGCGGCCCGCCCGGATCGCTCAGCCGCCTCGTCTCAGGTGATTAGGGAAAGCCCAACGGACGCCGACTCAGCACACTCGCACGCTGAGGTGAGCTCTCTCTTTTTTTTCCCTGTTCTTTTTCTTTAAGTCTGCATTCTACTCTGGAGATACGTAGCTTATTTCTTACAGTCTGTTAGTCGCCAAACATTGGGTATGGCACTATAAGACTTGGTTGTATAGATAAGTTTGGGCATTTGTAAAATTTACTTTGGGGTACCAACATGTTATGGTAGGGTACTCAAAGATGGAGCTTGCTGTTAGGAGTACCAAAATAATGTTTTTCTCCAGTTATGCACACTACACAAGGGTACCAAAATAACAGAGTTTTGCCTCTTTCAATTAGGATAGCAAAGGAAAGGAAAAAAGTACCAAATAAAAAGCATCCATTCATCTGATTTCACGCTGTCGGAGCTGACAGATGGCATAAATGGTCATATTTCATCGGATGAATAGAGTGCATGCTGAAGCTAAAATAGTTCACCTTTCCCGCCGCTTTTTTTTTACTAGCAATTTATACAATTTTCTATCATTTAAGACCATTCTTTCCCACTTTCCCAAAGTGACAAGCACAGCAGTTACTCAACCTGCCTCAACCTGAAGCATTCACTTTTCAATCTTACGAATGCCCGCAGAAACAAAAGCGCCTCAATTAGGGGCACGGAATTCACTGCGGAATAATAGTTTGAAGCATCTGAGAGTGAATTTCGCAGTGATAGAATCGCTGTGCTCGACGTGCTCCATGCATCCGAGCCGCCGGCCAATTTGACATCATTGAAGTAATTAGTCGCCGCCTTGTAAGCGGGCAGGAAGCGGCCTCTCCAGTGAATCAAGCCAAAGGCGCCGGTACGCTGCAACGTATTATCATCCCACCACGGCACTAAAAGGGATTTTTCAGGTGTTTCCCGAGGCAACCCCCAAAAATTGATTTATGAAATCAAACTAGAAGGCGCAATATCAAAATCTGTCATGTCTGCTAGATTTGTAAGCGTGTATGTATCAGGCTTGCTTTTATGGTGTACACGCTGTAAAAAAAAAAAAAGACAGATTGAACTGGAAACAACTTTTGGCAGCTGCTGGATGTTTCCGGCTTCTTTAGGATTTGCTGGCTCCCTTTACAAGCTTTATTTAAAGGTAGGGTGACCAGATTTTCAAAAATAAAAAAACGGGACACGAAACTTTCGCTGAAAATGAAATATACAGCAAATTTCACCACATTTAATCGCTAGTCAATCTTCCTCAACGGGGTTGCTAATGCTAAATGCAGTCTTGGTTGACAGTTAAACAGCGTTAAATACTCACCATTATGCAACTTTTTCTGCTCTGTCCCAATAGCTATTAGAAGCTGGCTGTGACATTGAGCTTGTGCCGGTCTCGCATTGCAAACTTGCGTCGTCTGACCGGTGAGTGGCGACCTCAGTGGATAGTAGGACTACATTTCCCATGAATCTTAGATGCAAAACCAGGAAGTAGTTAAAGTTCCATTCGATGTATGCTATTCATTAGATGCAAACGTGAATTTGGAAGTAAATAGGAAGGAATTTAACAGTTAAAACCATTTAAAGGGAATTTATCGTAACGATCGCTATGACAGCTGCGTGATTGATATAGACATGGTTAAAAACAAAAAACAGACAAACAAAACGAGGTTGGTGAAATCCGCCAGGAGACGCAAGCTATTCGCAAACTTTTTGGCAAAGCTGTAATTTGTTGAAAAACTCACCTTGTTTTTATTCTCAGGCCTAAAACTGTGTGATATAGACAAAATGTGCCAATCCTGAAGCTAATAAATAACGCATTAGTCGTTCATTGACATTTTTGGGATCTCTAACACCTAGCAGAGATTTAATTGATTTGATTTGATATGTTCAACTGCTTAGCATATGTTGACCTACATTTTATTAAATTATTTTCTTTAGTGGAAATACTTCTGTCATCTTACAGGTGCTTGTTTTTTTTCTCCACGCTCTTGGCTTGTATTATCAGTAGATGAGATTGTGTTTGTATGTTTACATCAAAGAAAATGAGAAAAATAAAGTATTTGTCTTGTCTGTAATGAATGTCAAGTGGTTTCATTAATTCATGCAAATTTAAGCAAAAAGAAAACACAACAAAACGCAGCAAAGTCTGTAATTGATTCCTGCTTGTCAGAGATGAGATAATCAGCCCGCTCTGACTTGCTCTGTGGTCCTGTTGACACCTCGGGAGCGTTTAGCTGAACAACACCAAATCAAAGTCTACTCGACAGTCATGAGGAGAATCTGAAGTGCGGGCTGCAGCCATTGGGACAGGGATGGACAACTTAAATGCTGGAGGGGGTGACACCATTTTTCAGGAGTACTAAAGGGGGGCCACTTAGGACCATACACATCATAACCAGATATATGACAATTTTATTTATTTTGTTTTATAAGAATCAACTAGCTTTAAATTTTTACTATTATTGCTTTTTATGAGGCTGTTTTTTTGCGCACTAGGAGCAGAAAATGACCTGCCCCGAAACTGTCGCTAACATTTTTACTTTTATGTTTGTCCTGCATAGCAATTAAAATCCACAAAAAAAATAATAGGCCTACTGACAATGTAGTAGGGCTGGGCGATATGGACCAAAATTCATTTCCCGATTCATTTTTGGCTCACAAGTAGTTTTATTGAAATTTCAGTAAATAGTGGCTCAATCAAATGAATAAATAATAAATGGGTTTCTTCACCTGGTTCATGTAAATGCTCAGTTGTCCAACTAATAAAACGTAAATATCAACGCTGCATAACCATTTTTAAACTAAATCTCTGCAAGGTACATAGTTAAATACAAATATATCTTAAAGAAAAATTGCCTATAAACTATAATCAGCTAATCTTTTGCTGATATCTATTCACGAGAAAAGTGCAATATAAATGGTTTACTGAAATAAAACTACAGAATTTCTTCCCCTTTCTGACATATCCACAGATGCAAACAAGGATCATTACAAAGGCACAAAATATGACAAACCCTAACTTGTGGACGGTTTTACGACTGGGGCTCCTGTGGTGCGCAGCTTCACACACTTTATACTTAAGTTTGCGGCACTGTTTAAACGGTGAAAAGTATTTGTGTTGCTTCCACCCCTCGCTAGAACTTGCCCATCGCACCCCTCTCAAGGTAGCGAGTGTCGTGAGTTCTTGCTAGCTGGCCGCTAGCCACATTCATGCTCACCAACTTCTTGTTTTCAGGCTGCTCGCTGGCTCGCTCGCTGTTGCACGCCGGGCCTGCTCGCTCCCTCCCTATATATTGTGATTTCTTCTTCTTCTTCTTCTTCTAACAAATCAATTCTTAGGAGAGGAGAGACAGGTGCTTCACAAGTACTAAGTGGGGAGAGATTTGTCCAAAAAATATTCACACAAATAATTTTGTGATTTTCACGTGTTTTTCAGATCCACAAATGTATCCGCGATATTCTCATGTCTTTTTTTTAATTTTGTGCGTGCATTTTCCATGACTTATGCTTGCGAGTTGCAGTGAGTTTGTGGATCGTTGCTCACGCGCATTTATTTTCGAGACAAACATCACGCTGTTTCGAGATATTCACACACACAAGCGCTCAGATATTCACGTGTCTAAGGCGCGTTCCTCCGCCGTCCACGGGGAGGCAGTGTTACTGTATCCATTGAACGTGAACGAGCCGTTTCGGTTTCTTGTTTAAAATGAGACATTATGTGTTTATTTTGCACAAGTCGGAAAACAAAATGCGACCTTAGTTTGTTTCCCTTGAGCTTGTTTTGATTTCACTTGAAAGACACCCTTCTTCTACTGTTAAATGTTATTTTTCTAAGCCGCTTAAGCAGCAGTCAATCCTTGCATACCCGCGATTCGACATTGGCTTACTTGAGGATTTTTTTTTTTGTTTCTGTTTTTAGTATTTTTTTAATTTCTATATTTCTTTAGTTGTTTTCTCTTTTTTGTGTTTTAGATTTATTCACCACCCCCTCGCCCAACCATTTTTTCTCAGTTTTCGTGCAAAACGTATATTGAATTTTTATTACAGAGGCCTGATCATGTGATTATCAGCTGAAAAAGATCGGAATTTAAATTTTCTTAATTTTTAAAGTCAAGTTTATTTAATTTATCTGAACTGCTGCCTGTTTACAGTCATATAAAAGGTATCGTGTTGGGATACCTTTATTGAAATTTATCAAAAAATATATATTAAAAAAATAATTAGATACTCAAAATTAAGTGACCTGGACTCGGATTTGGGCGCAGAATTTTTTTGGACTGTGACTTCCCTAATTTTTATCAGCTTTTTAAAAAGATTTCATTGGGGTTTGTCATTTAAAAAATACACATTCGATTAGCCTACCTTGCCAGTTTTTGTAATGTGGTAGGAAACATGCAAAGTCAACACATAGATTGAAATCAAGGTCTCCCATCTGTGAGGCAGACTTCTTACCCACTACACCACCGTGCCATCCGACTGGAAGCTATAAACTGTACTAAAATGCTGCGTGCAATGCAAGACCGCCTATTTTTAGTATCGGGATCTGAAATCCCCCTTTTTGCCTTGAATTAATTTCACAATGGAGAAAGTAATACCTTACCCCTGCACACTTCCAAGATTCTGCTCCCAGGACATAAATATTGACACATCTCTTCCTGGATTTAATATTTACTCGGCGTGTCTCGGGCGACGTCCCGGCACGCGAGCACACATGCCCCGCAGCCTCTGTGTTTCTGCCAGTCGGCTCTTTGTGTGTTTTTTTTTCTTTTTCGTACTTTTTCCCAGAGCTCCCACTTTATATTTTATCGGCTTCTTTCTGAAAGCATTCAAACAAGCAATCCGCCGCCGTTATTTGTGCGCGTCAAAAGCGCTTCGCTCAACGGAAGCGTAGAGGAACTTTTACCTACTGCATTGTTTAAAGGAAGCTTTTCGTAAATATTGATGCGAATGTGGCCTGGGAATGGAAAAATGCAAAATATGACACAAGTTTGGTCAAAGTTTTTTTGCGTCCTTAACATCCTCAAATGCTGCTTTAACAATTTAAAACAGAACTAGCCAAAGTGTGCTTTCACATAGCCATTGTGATTTCCCCTGTTAGGATAATTCAAAGATTTTGTATTTTCATCTATTTTATAACATCAATGATGCAATTTCAACATTTTTTGTCCATTAACGGTCGGTCTGTTTCCAAGAAATGGAGCTGTCAAGTGTTAAGTGGCACAAACACAGCCCCAAAAAAAAGTTTTGTGAAAGTGTCAACAACTTTGTGAGATTTACTTCGCTCTACCTCCTTACTTTTTGACAGTAGTGAAGAAAGTGAGCAAAAAAAAAGAAAAATAGTCTGGGCTGGAAGTGATGGCAGCTGATGCGGCAACAGAACTCAGAAGCTCTCCTCGTTCTTTGACCTTCTCTCACGCTGTTAAAAATAGCCCCGCGACGACCGACAAAGGCAAAAAAAAAAAACTCTGGCATTTTAATGCACTCCCCATGTCCCTTTCTACACAATAATGGCCGCCTGAAGAGTCCTCCCATGAGGCCTTATGATAATAGGTCCATATGCGACGTCACACTGACACTAATTAATAGCTACACCGAACTCCAGTGCGACCGACCTCCACACGTTTCCCATTAGGAGCAAATTATTTAGCATTGTGACCTTTTCTTTAAAGAGGCACAGGCTTACCAGATTAGAGAGCTCACGGAAGGATATCTTCAAGGACTCGCCATTGTTGCCATTGTAGCCGTGTAGTTGAAGAAACGCTTCAAGCTGAAAATTCTGTGAACTTTTCAGAAAACTGCTGCCGCTTGCACTTATTTAAAAAAATGTTCATGGCAATCACCCGTGCAAGAGTCTTTACGTAACATTTTGCAAGAAGAATAAAGCTCGAACGAGAAGTGACAGATCAGCGTTTTTTGACCAAAACGTCAAGCATTCAGCTTGTGTCAGATTTGTTACATTGCCATTGTGCTGAAAGTGTGGGGAGGGAAAAATAAATTGCGCAACCAGGAAGTTAAAACTGAAAAACGATAAGATAGCCATTGGTCACGCTTTTTCCCCTTCTTTTTTCCCCTTCTTTTTTCCCCTTTTCAGCTTCCGTAGCCTGTTTCATATTTCACCTGGGATCGCCGGGATGAAAAAAAAAAGAACCTTACATAAGACATATGTAAGCAGAAATTGAAAACTTTCAAAGAGATTGACATCAGGGTTATTATAGTTATGGAATTTTCATTTTAGTTAGTTTTTATTTCGTGTTTTTAAACTTAGTATTAATTAGTTTTCAGGAAGGTTATTTTAGTTTTTATTAGTTTTAGTTTTTTAAATGTTTAGTTTTAGTTAGTTTCAGTATTAGTTTTCTTTTCTTTTTTCTTTAATGTGTATCACCTGTGCGCAATAATTAATAAACACCATGGTCAAATGAAAAAAATAACGCATTTCTTACCTAGCGTTGCAATTCGGCTGAGTTAAATGAAAAAGCAGGCGAGCCGATGGAGCCAAAAGTCAAGCAGGCAAATTTGTCGCCCAGGACTTGACGTCATCTGAAGGTGCTTTTCTATTGGCTGCTGCTAGATGACATCATTTCTGTGTGACACACTTTCAAACGTCTTTATTCCGGTTAATACTGAAATAAAAATACTTGCAATCACATTTAAAATCATCCCCAAAGGTTCATGTATTAAATTAATGACCAAAGACTAAAACAAAGGACATTTTTGCTATAATTATAGTTAGTTTTAGTTAGTTTTGTAAATGTAAAATGTAGTTTCAGTTAGTTTTCGTTTTTTTAAAAAGCATTTTTGTTTTTATTTTATTTCGTTAACGGAATTCTTTTTGGAATTTTATTTTTTTCTGGAGTTTTCGTTTACTAAAATAACCTTGATCGACATGAAGGGCAAATCAAAAGACTGACATTGGAAAACCTGGTAATATATCATTTCTTTAAAAATGTTTTTTATCATGGTCATGAAAATCCTAAAAACTTATGGAAAAAAAAATAAATGTTCAATTTATTTTCCAAGTCATTAAAAACAGGGGCGGAGCTATGTTGGTGGTCTGGCCTGGCCACCCCACATCTAGTGGAAATTTTTCCAAATGTGCTGCCATTTTCACATAGGTGCAGTATTCTTTGATCACATGATACTCTGCCATAAAATGTGTATATTAACTGTAATATTTAAAGTATAAAAGCAACATTTAGAATTGTGACGAATTGGACTTTTTGTGTCATTGCAATGTCGGTTAATTTGATTTGATTTCCTAGAAAGGTTTGGAAAAGTCATGGAAAAATACTCCGTGGATAATATTTAAAATGAAGTGCAATGTCACGTTATGTATTTGGGCAGACATGTTCATGTGACGAGCTAAACGGCTAATTGAGACGCAACGTCTAGTATCGAAGCCGCGCGCGTTATTTGCCTTTCTAAATATGCCAACCGGTAGATTTAGATAAATATTTTTGAACGCAGGCAGATTTCCAGCTGGGTTTCCTGACGTATTCGCTTAATTGCAAATGTGCCGCTACGACGCCGACGCGCCCGCCCCGCACACACTACACCGCACACCACGCTCCACGCTACACACACTCGTGCTGGTAGACCAGCTGCTTGCTGAGCGGAGGGAGGCGCAGCCGTTGAATTATTAAACGAATCAACATATCCCGCGCTTGTGTGTTCATGTGAAATCGGTAATGAGGCCGCAGGAGATGCGTCCATAAGTTGTTACACAAGTCGTACTGTGTCTCCATTTGTCCCGGACTCTGTTAAAGTGTGCGAGTGTCACGACTTAGTTCTTTCAACTCCCCGTCCGCTCCCGCTTGATAACAGCGTTCATTATCGGTAATCTCACCAAACCATCGGGTCCGGGGTTTACATGATTTTTTTTCTTCAAATGGGAAATACGGAGTCACTGTTATGGAGCCAGAACTTAAAAAATGAAACTTAAATGTGCCAAAAAAATTCTGACATTTGCATGCTCGTCTTTAAAATCTTGAAAGTGTGATTAATATTTTTATCAAATATTTTTCAAAAAACGCATGACCAAAATTTCCTTGATAGTGGCCCCACATTGTGTTCCTTCTGGTGTGTGCGTTTTGGCCACCAGGGGGCAGAAAATACAGACAAAAACTCCAACAAGCATTCTTTGCAGATGATAAAGAATCTGTTGTGTGTTTACTATGTGGCTCATTTCAAAGGCGTTTGATCAAGTGCTTCCACATCACACTCCTCCGAGCAAGCTTTTTATGAGTCTTGTTTTGAGCACTGGAAGCAGAAAATGACCTCCCCTGAAACTGTCGCTAACCTTTTACCGTATGTAGCATGTAGCGCGCTAATGAGTATCTATGGAAGTCTGCATTATTTATAAGATGTCTTGCTCATCGGTGTTCCCCCGCAGGCTACATCATCATCATTATCGACGCCCGACCCTTATCGGAGCGCCTCACAACCCTGCCTAGGGTGGTCCTGTTTGTCAGTCTGGATGAAGGACTTCTTTAGATCGCAAACCAGTGGAGGCTGAACCAATTATGCGCAAATTATTATAAATTCATTACTGTTTTTGCCTTAAATAATGGCTTGAGATAAATAAATGCCTCCCTCAATAGACCTTTTTTCGCCCATCAGGGAATAAATCAGATAGAAGCTTTATTCATCTCAGTGACATGCCAGAATTGGAGATCCCATTTGAACTCTGTTGCTAACCAAAACAGCAGCATAGAAAGATGAAGAAGGAAGAGATTTTAGTGTTCTAAAAAATGTGTGTCTGTACTTTTGATTTAAATAAATGCCTATTATATATCATAATGTTTACGTATTTAGACACTAACAGGAACTTGTAACTTTTTTAAGCTGCTGTAAAATGTTTATAATATCCTTCAGAAGCCACAAGATGGTGGCAGGGCACTATTTTTGTCTAAATGAGGCTCCTCAACCCACTTCAATTGAGTTACTTGTCCCCAAGAAGTCACAAAATGGCACCAAAGCACCGCTTTTGTCAGGAAGAAGTGCCTCAACTCACTTCAACATAGTTCCTCGGAACCAAAATACCGCACAATTGCAGCAAGGCACTACTTTTGTCTGAATGAGGCTCCTCAACATAGTTCCTTGTCACCAAAATACCACAAAATGGCAGAAAATTACTGCTTTTGTCAAAGGCTCCTCATCTTAGTTTCTTGACACAAAGATAGCACAAAATGCCAGCAAATCACTACTTTTGTCAGGAAGAAAGCTCCTGAACTTAGTTTCTTGACACCATGATAGAACAAAATGGCACCAAAGCACTACTTTTGTCAGGAAGAAGTGCCTCAACTCACTTCAACATAGTTCCTCGGAACCAAAATACCACATAATGGCAGCAAAGCACTACTTTTGTCTGAATGAGGCTCCTCAACATAGTTCCTTATCAGCAAAATACCACAAAATGGCAGAAAATTTCTGCTTTTGTCAAAGGCTCCACATCTTAGTTTCTCGACACAAAAATAGCACAAAATGGCAGCAGAGCACTACTTTTCTCTTAGTGAGGCTCCTTAACTCACTTCAGTTGAGTTCCTTGTCACCAAGATGTCACAAAATGGAAGCAAAGCACTACTTTTTTTTCTGAATGAAACTCCTCAACTTACTTCAACATAGTTCCTTCTTTGTGACCAAGATGCCAGTAAATGGTGGCAAAGCACTACTTTTTTATGGCTTGACAAAATGAAGCTAATCCACTGCTAAAAGATGGCTCCCCTCAATCTGCACTAAAGTAGATAAACAAACGCCGGCCCCCTACCCCCCCCCCCCCCCCCCACCCCTTCACAATGGAGTGTTATGCCCAGCACTGGTAGAACCTTCCCCCCCGCTTCATCTGATAGTGGTTAGAGTGCATTTCGGTGTATTGGGCACTACGTTTTGTACAACATCCTACTAAATTCCGATGTGAACAGATGCAGCTTGAGAGAACTCGTATCTGTTGACGGATGCGCTGTTATTCTGTTTATGTGACAAAGCGCGCAGGCCACAAATGCATAACACTGATCAAGCAGCAGATACAAACACACACACACACACATGCACGCACTAACACTCACGCACGCACACACAATCGTTGTGCTTATCGGCAGACTGCAGATCACCTCTAAACTATGTTCATTTCAGGGGATGGCATCGTCAATAGCACTTGGGCTCCGATTCACTTACACACACACACGCGCACGCACACACTCGCGCTAGTACGCGCGTTGCCATTCAGCCGTGTGCAAATGAGTGCGTTGAGTGCATTTCTCACCTTGCAAGAAACCCGAGCGAAAATCAATTTGGGGCGAGAAGAAGAAGCGGTCAAGGCTGCAGTCTCCAGTTCATGTTTTGGGTTTGCTTTTAAGTGACACTTAATTGTACCAAGATATGTTAAAGTGAAGTCAAGTCAACATTTTTGCTTACGTTATGTTGTATGCGCTCCCACTCGTGTAAACGCGGCATTGTGATGTGGAATATGAACAAAGCAGAAAAATCCACGCGTTTAAATGCATCTCAGGGAGGCGGCCATTTTCTCTGCCACTTCCTGTCGATTGAAAATGGCAACACAGTGCTAAAGGGCTCAACTTGCAAACGGCGAACATGACGGTCATTTTTTTGTTTTTTTCCCCTTGAACTTTAAATATTAGGTTATTAGTTTCCCTTGCCTTTTTACCACTTTATTTTTCTAATTATATGGATTTTTCTTTTAATTGTGCATTTTTTTTGGGAACGTTATGGACCACTAATTTCACAAGACAAAATTATTATTTTTTATTACAATTTTTTTCTGGAAATGTTGCAACTTTATTCTCAAAATATCACAACTCATTTTTTTTTTGTACAATATGTTCTCTTAAGATTGCAATGTTGTTCTCATATTCCAACTTCATTTACAATACATTGCAGCTGTTTTGTTTGTTTGTTTGTTTTTTGCGGTTTTAGCCTATAACTTTTTCTGCTAAAATGGCATTTTTTATTTTACTTTTTCCCTGGAATAATAAAACTAAGATTTTTTTCCTGTAGTATCAAAACTTTATTTCAATATTGCCACTCCTCCCTTCTAATATTGTTAAAATGTTAAGTTTTTTTTTTATCACAATAATACTGTTTTTCTCAAAATATCACAACTTTGTTGAAATAATAGTGACGTTTTCTTTTGCTTTTGCCATTTTATTGTCTTAAATATTTTTTTCTTTTAAAAGTACCATTTAATTCTCATAATATTCTAAATGTTTTGTAATATTGAAAATTATTTACTGTAGAAATTGTTTTATCGCATGATGTATGCCTATTTTCTTATTTTGAAAAATCCTTTTGAAAAGAACACCATTTTGTATTTACTACCATTTGTGTCCCCGAAAAAAAACTTGTTGTTTAAAGTAAAAATTAATTACATATATATATATATATATATATATATATATATATATATTTAAACAACTCAAAATTTGTATTAATAATATTTTATTTTTGTTTACGACTATGCCAATTTTGTAATTGTGGAGTGTAGTAATTGAAATTGTAATTGAATTTCGATTAATTGCACAACCCTCAATACTATTTTTTTTTAAACACTCGCAATATAAAAGCGTACAACTGTGCCACATACATCATCTGAAGCAAGGTAAACATCAATATTTATCTAAAGTATCACAAAAATATCAAATAAAACGAATCATATTCACCAGAGATGCACATTTTAATTGCATTAATGTGTGCAGGCGTGTTTCGCTAAAAATTGTCTGTAACAAGGAGGGCTTAATTAATCTGCCGATCAATAAAAATAAAAATAAAAATCACTGTAAGTGCAACTAAGACATGTCTGCCATCTAGTGGTGAATGGTGATTTTACAGATTAAAACTAATTAAATTATTATCACAATAATACTGTTTTTCTCAAAATATCACAACTTTGTTGAAATAATAGTGACGTTTTCTTTTGCTTTTGCCATTTTATTGTCTTAAATATTTTTTTCTTTTAAAAGTACCATTTAATTCTCATAATATTCTAAATGTTTTGTAATATTGAAAATTATTTACTGTAGAAATTGTTTTATCGCATGATGTATGCCTATTTTCTTATTTTGAAAAATCCTTTTGAAAAGAACACCATTTTGTATTTACTACCATTTGTGTCCCCGAAAAAAAACTTGTTGTTTAAAGTAAAAATTAATTACATATATATATATATATATATATATATATATATATATATATATATATATATATATATATATATATATATATATATATGTGTGTGTGTGAAATAAGAGTACCCAAAGAAATCCACATAAAGCTTATTTTCAGCGCTTATTCACTCTGTAACTGTTGCATTGTTTTGCTGTGTCGCTCTTGCGTCTCTTTGCTGACTCATAAATGATTCATTGGCCTCTTAAGACAACATATTTGACATGCGCTTCCTGGGACGCGCGGATTCAAGCTCCCAGCTGTGATCTCGGCTCTTGTTGCCCACGTGGCTTCCTCCTCACCTTGCACTCCGCCGGCGTTTCGGATCAATGGAGAAAACACTCAAAGGAAAGCCTTTCCGTGTCTGCTCTCGTCGGGATCTCGCGACGCGTTGGAGTGGCGGGACTGTCGGAAGGTGTGGTTGTTATGGAGCACACGCTTTCCTTGTTTTGCCACGGATGCACTTTTATCTGGTGTATACCATTGGGAAGACAAATCAAGCTAGACGAAAGGCCAACTAGAGAAAAAAAAATCTTCCCAAATACAGTAAAACACAGGCATCAGCTACGCTTTTATTTTGAAGTTGTTGGTGGCAGCGCGGGTGGCGTGACAGCTGACTTGACTCGTCTTCTCGACTGGAAATTGGATAGACGGAGCCCAGTTTAAGTTTAATTTGCGTTCACAAACTGTCGTCACTCACCAACATCAACACTACATCATCCTGAAATCATGTTCAATCGCAATTAAAGCTGAAAAGGCTAAAAATTGATTAATTAAGCTGACATTGTAGAACGTAGCGCCCGTTCCCAAAGTTAGCGGCTAATGGCTAGCAGCTAGCTGCTGAGTGAGTGCTCCATATAGGATGGCAAGAACTGTCAGACATCTTTTCAAAAACAGTTTAATAGATGGAAATTATTCACTCTGACAATTTGTAACAAGTGTTGTTATAGCCGGCAAAATCGCTACTGTGGTTCGACACTTGAAAGAAAATACAGTTTAATGCTACGTATAGTTTAAATGTAGAACAAATATGCCGATGATCTAAAAATGAAAACCAAGGCGGTTGATTATTAAGTGAAATGTGTTATTTCCTCTTGTGAATTCATCATTGGGAAGCTTACATAATACAGTACCCACACAGAATTGCGCCGCCACAAAAACTGGCTGGCTGTTTTCCAGGCTTTCTGGTGGCTTTGAAATGTACATTATTTTTGCTTTGTGTTTACGCTCTTATTAGCCTGAGGGGACCTCGTTTTAATGCTCACATTTAGTGCCCCATTTGTGTGGGATTGCATGGCTTAAGTTAGCATGTTGCTGCATGCAGCAATGTCCGTCCGTCCGTCCGTCCATCCGTCCGTCCGTCCGTCCGTCCATCTTGTATACGGCTTCATCTAGCTAGAGTGTATGCTAATCAATAATCATGTTAAAATGCTAAGCCAGGATTCTCTGTGATCGCACGTTTATTCAGTGTTGAATATTGGCAATGGTGTTGAAATCTCTTGGGGAGGTGGGGGGGGGGGGTGAAAGCAATGCAAATTAGTTCAATTGGGTTACATGGGATTTTCTGTTACATAAAACATTAAAGTGTATCAAATATTAATAGAGTCTAATACAGTTATTTTCAGCAGCTGGAAGGAGTTTGCGCTTGGTTACGAGCATTTTGAGGAGGACGACGGGTGTTCCTGCCAAAGTATTTTTTGTTTTTCCCCATAACATTTTTAAATTATTTTTTTGTAATTTACTCTTTAAATTGACAAAAATTATATTAGGGTTACTTTTTTTTCTTTTATTACAATTTTATTCTCATTAAATGAACATTTTTATGTCATGCAATCTTACAACTTTGTCGGAATTAAAATTGTATTGTAATTTTATAGCATTTTATTGTAGTTTCAATTTTATTGTGAAATTTATGTAAAACTTTTTTATATTTGTAATATAATCTCTATATTGAGACTTTATTTTATGTTTTGCCTCCTGTTAAGATCCTTTTCTCCAAAAATGATTTTATTTGCAAAATCATTGGACTTTTTTCTCTTCAGATTTTATTGTAATTTTATGCCACTTTTGTCACAACTCATACTTTTGATCTTTTCTTTGAATATCATTTCCCCCCCAAAATGATAACTTTTCATAATCTTTTGACCTTTTTCTATCAGTAAAAACTTTCTTATAAAAGTACTTTAATTCAATATTTTCCATTTACTTTTTTTTCTCTCCATCTATCTACTTATGATAGACATGCCTACCAAATGTCATTCAGTGAAACTGCTTTTGACCCACGCAATGCCATTTTCCCACATTTGAACCCCAGATACTAAACAGATGGGCACCAGCAAATTGAAAGACATTTTGTTTTTATGTTTGTGGAGAACGGGCGAATCACAATTAAGTCAACTCCACAAGGTGTGAGTCTTGCCCAAACAATGTGTCCACACGTCTTAACGTGTGAATGAATTCACCATTTTTGGAGCCACCCATTGGGAATCCACGGGTAGCGATGCAGGACACTCGTCTGCATGTAAATCTAATTTGGCGGGAGTTGTTTAATGTCAGCCCTCTGGCTCCGTTTCATTGACTGACTCTGTCTACTGCTATTCATCATCCGTCTTTCCGGCTAAACTCCCCGATGGAACTAAAATGAAGAACAGCACATTCCCGCCATTGTATTCGGCGTCCTCTGTTGGAGCGCGGTGATGGAGACGCAGTGGGATGGGAAAAGGCACTTTCATTGAGGAGGTTCGGACAGATTGCATTGTGGGTCCTCGGGGATTGTGGGGGGAAAATGTGAAAAGAGATCAAATGAAGCAACAGTTAACGTTGACGTATTCCACCACGTAATAAGCGGAAAATGTCATTTGGCGCAAACTGAAGCCTCATGTTGGTGAACTGAAAGATACACTGGACGTTGGAAGAATATTTGGAACTAGTAGGTTTTGCTCTTGTTTTGTGGTCTCACTGTATCACGGGTTTATTTTCGCTTTATCACGGGATTTTGCGATGAGTTACGAATACTCCTGTAGCATGCTAACGCATACAAATTACATTCATTTTCTTTGAGTTTCCTAAATAGTTGTGCACAAATGACAGTCTGCATCATTTTAAAGTATATAGTGCTGTCACTAGCGAATAGTTTTAGAATCGATTATTCTATCAATTATTCAATCAATTAATCGACTAATCGGATTCATTTTAATTTTGCAATAAAGTGTATTACCAAAAGCATTTTTTCCCTGATTACTCTTTATTAAGCAGTGATTAGTGTTCATTTCGTAGTTCGTATCCATACAGTGATTTTTATTTTTATTTTTTTTAAAGGGGGGTTAATGTTACAGGTTCGGTCATTGTTTTCCAAAGTAAAATCAGATGTTCGAAAATGTCTTATTTTGATTAAACACAGTAATCAGTCTTCTTTCATGAATGACTACAGAAATAAGTGAACAATTATCTTGGATATGCTGAAATCAAGAGATTTGGACAATTTTACATTAAGAAATGTCTCCAAACGATTACTAGATTATTAAAATAGTTGTTGAATAATTTGATAATCGATTACTTGTCGATTAATCGATTAATTTTGACAGCTCTAAAAGTATAACCCAAATGTTTCTGAAAAAACGACAGCATTTTTTTTTTTTAATCAAATACGCTGTTCCATATTATTACGCACAACCGTTTTATTTGTTATTATTTATTGTATTTATTATTTATTAATTTGTATTGTTTGTAAAAAATATATAAACTTTTTTTTTTACTGAAAATCGGCATGTGTTGAATTTGCTGCATTAAGAAGTTATGTTTACGAAAATTAAAAGGGCTGCTTCAGACTGCTTCACATTTGTTGCATCCGTTTAATTAGTGAGCTTATGGAGAGTTTATGCTTGGATGTCTTTGCTGCGAACTGCCTCGAAAGTCGACAGTCTGCTATCTTATGGCTAACATATAAAGACAAACACCATAGAGATGTTAACAGAAATTAGCATATATTTTACATTCATTAGGAATTTCCGTATAATTGTAACAAAATTATTTGCAGCAATCTTTTGAAAAGTTTTGGGGATTATTCACCTCCTCCATATCCCTCGTTATAAATTGTTTAATACCACCAGCCGTCATGCCGCGCAACCTCCGCAGCACTCGTTAATGTCGCCGCCACCCGTAGCTCATAATTAACGGCAAACCCGCGCCACACCTTTGGCGTTTCATCAGCATTTTCCCCACGTTTCCGTCGTCGCGGCCACCCGGTCGCCAAATTACCTCGTGAGCCTCTCTGGGAGGAAAGTGCGGCGTGGTGGCGGGGCTTCCATTACACGGCCGGCAGATGGCGAGGGGGTGCGGGGGCCGCGGCGGCGCAGTGATCATTAACCTGCCGGGCTTGTCTCGATGCACACCTTGTCGCTTTTCATTTGAGGCACGCAGGACAACTGTCACTTAGGGATGGCGACCCAAGTCGTTGTGACTTGGACTCGAGTTGAATCGTGTCATTGTTTTGATGGTGTGATTTTTGCAACAACTGTTGTTTTTGGCAATTTTTGTAATCTAATCAGATAATCTTCTGTTGTGGGTCAAACTCTTTTGGAGGGCAGATGTTGCGTTCCCATCTCTGTGGTCGGCATTCCTTTTCCGGCCAATGAGGTTTTAATGGAAAGCTCATCAGATACTTACAAGAAGTACTTTGTTTTCACTTCCTACATTTTAATGATGGCTTTGGCTCCATGGCAGCCTTGAATCGAGCAAGCAAACCTGATATGTCGACATGGCCGCTTCCCAGGAATAATCCTCGTTATGATTAATTACGGTGTATTTCTGCTTACGTTGCGCATGCAGCAGGAAGGACCTTGCGACTCATCAAAAATGCAAGCGCCAGAGGAAATGTCAGCAGAAGCCTTTTCCTGGTCACTGACACTTGTTGCTAGGAAGAATTCTCGGGCTCAATCATAGCTACTAATAATCATTAAAGGTGCATTGTGCCGTTTAAAAAGGTAATAATAAAGATTTTTCTACATCATGCATGGTCCACCAATTTTCAGATGAGTACGAAGAGCCCTGACTCTTTTACTCTGACTGCACCTATCAGCTTTTATCTTCCCTTTATAGTAGAGACAGTGTCTTTGGAGAAGGGAGGGGTAGAGGGTGACGTCATGCGCGTCCCCGCGGAGTAGCGGCCATGTGCCGTTGTGCTAGCATTAGCCTGTGGTGTTAGCTAGCGACACTGCAAGCATAAACTGCTAACTTTCCACAGTTGAGATGCTGCGGTTACGTTTTGGGCCAGAGGTGGCAGTCGCGAGTAAAAGAGTGACAAACTGCACAAAGGTCCTTTAAGAAAAAAAAAAAGAAGCTACGCAAACAGAATTACAGCAAAAACAGGACCGTCAAGTAAGAAGCTAAAAAGTAACTACTCAGTATTTGCATGTTGAACGATGTCATCTTGAAAACGATCAATTCTTTTGGTACGATAGATTCAGCTAAATTCCCAAACTTGTGATTTTTTTTGGTTCCGTATTTGCGGTCTCAGAGTATCCTAGATTTTTTAATCGTTGTTTCATATGCTAGCTATTCCATGCGCAGACTTGCTAATCTGAGCTAACAACAGCTAACTCGATTCCACTCATCTGAACATATGACTGGATAGCCAAAACTTTTGAAGCCGCGCGGCCGCCATATTGCTCCTCCCAAGAAAGGTTTCTCGGCATACGATCCAATACATTTACAGTATCGAAATTGGAGACTATTTGAGACAGTACTTATCATGATTTATGATGTTTTAAATTTGTTAAACATAAACAAGAGGACATTTCAGACATTTTACAATTTGCCTTAAATACATATATCAATTATATGTTTAATGATATTTACAGTATATATTTGATTAAAGAATTATAACTGTAATTCTTGCCTCTCTTAAACTGCTAAAGAAATATATTTTTGTGCAATTGTACGCATCATTTTTATTTTGTACACTTCCCTACTAAATCCTCAGGAGTACACACAAGATGGAGCCTCCGAATTAAGCTCTACTTATTCTGTCGACATAAAAAAAAAAAAAAAATTAAAAATAAAATGAAAAAATAAATAAATATAACACGCTCCAGTAAAAAAAGAAATCAACGCCGCCGCCGTTCTGGAGTGGACTCCACTCGTTGTTATCGGAGCGCTGTGGCGTGATTGCTTAATTATTTATAAGAATAATTGGTTCCTAATCATGAAGTATATGGAGTGGGGAATAAGGGAGAGGTTGGTGATTTTCAGACAAATGGAAAATATGGATTTGCTTTTTGAAATAAACTACCTGTTGTGCGGCTGCTCCTGCTGGGATTGGACGAGAATCTTAAGACGCCACTGGAGAGATTCCGTTTTCCCACCTCCTTTCACAACTTCTTTCTCTCTTTCAGAATAGCAATTTTGTGGGGAAGGAAGTGGGGGCTAATATAAAACGTCAAATAGGAGCCATGAGTAGGCTGTAGGCTATGAATGTAACCTGCTACGTTAGCTTCTTGCTAGTCACTTAGTGAAACGATGTCTCATTTGTGTTTAATATTTCGTAACAACAGTGACTTGGATGCTAATAATTTTCTTTAGCGTTTGTGACACCACAAACTGTGAAACACCAAAAAGAAAGCGGAGTAATCCATCTACAGAAGTCTGCACTGTGGTTTAACCAGCGTGAATTTTAAAAACAAGTTGGCCAGGAAAACATACGTCCACGTACTACACTGACGACATTATCAATGAAAATCTATGATATAGCAAGGGAACACTTTGCTTGGAAGCTTCCAGAAGAATCCGGCTTGCAAAACAACAAGTGCAGTACAGTTTGAATCAACTAAGAATCTGTATTTATTCATGATGACATCTGTGCCACCCTCCATATTCAGCTGCTTTTGGCTATAAAAACCCCCACGGCCACCGCCACCAGCAGCAAACCTGTCTGGGCTTCTAATAGGCTGAGAACAAAGCAGTATTTTTATTTATTTTTTTGCTATCTGGGGTATACAGTTCTATACCCGGCAAAAACAACATTCAGCACATTTGTTGTGGATTTGCACAGCGGCGGCAGCGCCCGCAGGGACGCCGGGCGCTGACAGATGAGTGATGGAGAAACAAAACGAGTGTCGGTCGGCGTAACTCACACAAGTGCAGCGACTGCGCTGGCGGTAACGTGTTGGCCACATAACAAAGACGAGCAGCGGCACGGTGACCGCGCGACCCCACGGGGGAGCGTGGCAACAAAACAAAATCAATCGGACTAATTAGTGCCCTTCCTTTTGATATCGGAGGCCGGCGCTTTTGGTACCTGCGCCTTCTGGGGGGATTTATCCGACTTAATCCACCTTAATACTACCACTATCACCTTGCCATATTAGAAATCCTCAATTAGGGATGCTCGTTATAAAGAAAATATTAATCACGATAAATTTGGTAATAATTGCAATAACATTTTTTGGTACAAAACAAGGAAATGTTTAAACATGTAAAAAATATTAAGACAAATTTCTTTGATACACTAGAATTATTAGGGGTGGGAATCTTTGAATGAACAATTCAATTCGATTCCGATTTTTAGGCCTGCGATTCGATTCAGAATACATTTTCGATTGGGAACGATTTTTGATTCAAATTAATTTGATTGACAATGATTTTTGCAATGATGATCTACTCCAGTCTGACTCGCTAATACTAATTAGCGCGCTACTCGCGGCACTATTATCACTCAAAAGAACGGCTCCATGCTGGAAAAAATAACTTTTATTGGAATAACTTGATCGTGACTTTTTCCTTCTACTCTCTAATGTGGCTACAACTTAACAGTGTATTAGACCATGTGGAACCACACTGCCCCTCATTGGCCAAACCGGGTACAACATGAAAAGCGCTCCAAATAAAGGCACACACAAATAAAGGGAAGATAGTCTAAAATATTTAAAATAAAATCGATTTTGGGACATTTAAAATCGATTCTGAATCGTACTAAATGAGAATCGCGAACAAGTTATTTTTGGACCAAACAAGATTTTTTTAAATTAGTCATTTTAAAATAAAAAAGGTATATATATATATATATATATATATATATATATATATATATATATATATATATATATATTTAAACAACTCAAAATTTGTATTAATAATATTTTATTTTTGTTTACGACTATGCCAATTTTGTAATTGTGGAGTGTAGTAATTGAAATTTTAATTGAATTTCGATTAATTGCACAACCCTCAATACTATTTTTTTTTAAACACTCGCAATATAAAAGCGTACAACTGTGCCACATACGTCATCTGAAGCAAGGTAAACATCAATATTTATCTAAAGTATCACAAAAATATCAAATAAAACGAATCATATTCACCAGAGATGCACATTTTAATTGCATTAATGTGTGCAGGCGTGTTTCGCTAAAAATTGGCTGTAACAAGGAGGGCTTAATTAATCTGCCGATCAATAAAAAAAAAAAAAAAAATCACTGTAAGTGCAACTAAGACATGTCTGCCATCTAGTGGTGAATGGTGATTTTACAGATTAAAACTAAAGTCAACCCTTGCATATTCTCAGTTCTGCACCTGTAGATTCACATATTTGTAGATTCCTGTTTTTTTCCACAACTTTTTTCCATATTTTTTGCCGTTTATTCAATATGTATTCATTTTTCCTGTTCAAAGGGCTACTCTCCCTGTTCATTTTGTTCACCAATAAACTATAATTACGCCTTGAATTTGAAAAAAATATATATACATATAATTTTCAATAAAGAAGGGTTTGGTGAATGTGCATTTAGGAAACTCGTATCTACAACGAGGTTAAGAACCAAAAGAAAAACCCTTTACATTCATACATTTTGTTCTTGCTTAACCAAACTACAGCGCAGCCTTTCAAATGCACCTTAAAGTATAATGGTAATTGCGGTTCTAGCCCTCATCTTGTGTAACAGATGCGATTAGACTGTGCAGCCAATATGGTTAATCACGCTTGACATGCAGTCCAGGGAAAAGCGAGCGAGCACATTCCCTTGCTTTGCTGCCCACTCGCCATTCAGGCCTTCCCAGACCCACTTGGGCTGCTCAACAATGATTGCTATTCTTTTTCTTTTTTTTTCTTTCCCGCGCCCCCACTAACCAACCCACACTCCTTTGCTGCCCTGCTGGCGACACACAGCCTTGCATTTTCATCACAGCTTATGTGGGAAATCAATGGAATGGAAACCCAAACATGGCGTTGACTTAAATTACCCGCACATATTACGGAAAATTTACTTTTTAATGGCTCCTTTACAAATAGTTGCCTTTGTGGAGTGTCTACCCATCCACCTAGTGTGAAATTAAAATTACACAACAAAAGTAAATCTTTTGAGCTATCTATGTACAAAAACGTGTCTTTGGATGAGCTGTTACGAATGTTTGCCTGCCTCATTTGCATAATTAAAAAATGTATTTATATTCAAAAATAGTTTGAGCAAAGCTCCCGAAACCAAAGCTAGCAGGTCATTGTAAGGCTTCAGGAGAGAATAGGCCACACCCCTTTAAGTAGCACAAATGAACTTTTCAACCTTAATAAAATATTTTCGTAACTCTTCTGATGAAACATCGACTTAAAACTAGTTGAATGGTACCTTTGTCATATATCATGTCTACTGGCACTAAGCAACTTTGAGGAGGGTGGTAGGCACACTGCCACAGGAAAAAAAACCTACAAATGTCCTGACTGCTTTATGGCATTTGTCACTTCCCCCTTTACCCATTCGTTACAAAGACAGAAGTCAATTTGAATGTCGATGCCCGATGACTGCTTTTCCTGGCAGAAGAAGAAGGGAAATCAAGGATCAACATTGGCCTGGCTTTCACTCGCTGGCGTGACCTCAAAAACGACGCAATGTGCTTGTCCTCGTGGGAAATATGGTCTTCCTTCAGGCATAGCAGTACCGGTTTTGTCCTCAATCAACGTAAACTGAAAGTTCCTTAGTGTTGCTTTAAAAGCACACATCAACATGAATACTTTATATGATATTTTGTGTTATAAAAGCATAGCAATTTTTTTTTTTTTTGCCAACTTTTCAATTAATTTCAATGGCTCGGTCTCAGAGCAAATTAGAGCGGTGAGCCAAGATACACCTGGGAAGCGTTTTAAATGGCGAAAAAGAAACGTTATATGTGGATTAGTGCTGATGCGGGTGCATTTCTTCCCAAGCCAAATGGGTTACAGGACAACAATGACTGAAACGGGGAAGCTCGTCCCGCACACAGACTGCAGTTAACACCAATTACAAGTCAAATCAGCCACCGTTTCCTCCTTGTTTGTCCAACAAAAGGACAGTGAGCGAGTGTGCTGGCTGCAGCATCAAAGCTAACCGAACCCCCCCCAACCCGAACGGGCAGCATCCGTCTGGCGGAGCAAATGGGATCACGGGGAGGGGGGGGGGGGGGGGAGCTCCAAGGAGACGGGAGAAGGAGAAGCTTTGTCCTCGCGTGCTGTCGGGAATTTGCATTCTCCAAATCGCAGCCTCTCTCCGCTGGACTCGCCGTGCAGCCCAAACAAAATGCATTCTTACATTTAGTTGCTATTCTAATGCAAATCAGATCAACTTTATATATGTTTATTTTCCGGGAAAAATAAAAAGAAAGGATTCTCTGCGTTGTCATTAGGTGAAAGTGGTTTACTTCACACCAGCTAGATTGAATCCAGTTCCAACCTTGAAGCTAGTTTTTGCCCCGCCTCTGCACTTTGGTAGGATTTTCCTGTAGAGTGGTTTGCATGTCTGCTTTTATTATTTTAAATTGTCACACAAAAGTAAAAAAAATATAATATTGAGACATGAAAACTTGTTGTCCCTGAAATAATGCTGTTGTTTTGGTCTCCATGATAAGAATTGGCAAATTAACTGAAAAAAAGAAAAGAAAATCGGATTATTTTAAGTTAATTTGTCTCCAATTAAGTTTTGTTTTCTTCTCCTTGAGCAGAGAGGCAGGGAGTGAGAAGTTACGCACATTTTTTTGGGGCCCTGCAGTTTGGCCACTAGATGGCGCCCTAGGAGACTGCCTAGTTTGCCTATGCCCAAGCTTCCTTTCAGCTGATTTTTGTCCGCTTGGTTTAGCTTGCTCGCTAGTTTGTACTCACTTTGAGTGAAGGGACACTGTGACTTACTAAGAAGAATTAAGATAGAAGGAATGTTAGCATTGTATTTATTTAAACTTAAATAATTTTTCTTCTTTCAAATAAATAAAATGAAACAAATCCTTTCTTTTATTTACCCCAAAAAAATTTTTTAAACCGTCAGAATTTAATGATGGCCCATTGTTTTAAGAAAATTTACCATTCAGAATTTTTTTTTTGACACATTATTGGTAATAGTAAATAGTGGTGATGCTAGCTTTCATACAGATCGTCTAGATTTTCATCACTTTTCTAATGTCTGATGCAATTGTGGCATATTTTAACTCAATTCGTTTGCCTTTGTTTGAAGCATCTTATTTAAGAAAATACAAAGTTTACCAACTGAAAAATATCATTCTTATCTGTCATACAAGTGTAAAAACAAGTTAACTTAATACCCCAAACAGGGGGTGGTTTGGCCCGCGTTGCCGTGACGACATAGGGCGAGTAAGCTCAGCCCCTTTAAACTTCCCAGCACATGTGGCTTCTAAATCAGGCAGACAAGTCAGAGGGCGGCCTGCAACGACTCCACTCAGCGCAGCAACAGGGGGGAAAAAAGAAAAAAGAAAGTCAGACAGTTTGGGTCACTGGCATCCAGGAAAGAGTGAAAAGAGGCGGGGGGACCTTGTGTTATTGGAAAGAGCTGACAAGAGAGCAAAACCAAGTGCAGTTGTTCAGTAAGGGCCACTTCGCTCGCGTCCTATTTTTAACACCGGCAAACAAATTCTTGTGAGGACGCTTGACAGGACGGGACGGCGTCATGGTAAGTTAGCTTTTGCTCGGGAAGTGTCGGGTGGGCGTGGAGGTGGGCCGAGCTGCGTACCCTTTAACTCATTCCTAGCCATAGATTGGAATGGAAAAGTTTTAAGACACACAGAATGCTTAGTGTTAGTTTGATGGTACAACGATCAAAACCTGCTTTAATTCAGCTTGTTTCAAAGTCTTTTTGTTAGCAATAGTTTCCTTTCAGCTGATTTTTGTCCGCTTGTTTTAGCTTGCTCGCTAGTTTGTACTCACTTAGTTTTGTTGTCACATCATCTGTCGTAATGCCTCTTGCATTTTTGCTCATTTCTTATTTTGTTGTTGTTGTAAGTCCTATTTTTATTTAAAAAAAATTCCATACTAATTTTCTTTGAGTTACTTTTCGTCATGTTTTAGATTGCTCACTAGCCTTTACAATTGTTAGCATTATATGTAATAGTAAGTCGTTGTTATTGGAAACCAGGAAAAACTCGCTTTAATTTAGTTCATTTCTAACTTAGTGCGTCCTTTTGTTAGCAATCGTTTTCTTTGGCTTGCTTGCTAACTGTTTATTTGTCAAAGAATGCTTAGTGTTAATTCGATGATACAACAATAAAAAACTGCTTTTAATTCAGCTTGCTTCAAATTTTTGTAAGCCTATGTCCTTTTGTTAGCGTTCTTTCAGGAATTTTTTGTCCGCTTAGCTTAGCTTGTTCGTTAGTTATTTCTTATTTTGTTGTTTTGAGTCCTATTTTTTATAAAAACAAATTCCCAATATGCCTACTGATTGTCTTTGAGTTACTTCTTGTCTTGTTTTAGCTTTCTCGTTAGCCTTTACAAGTGTTAGCATGATCTGTAACAGTAAGTAGTTCTTATCGGAAACCAGGAAGAACTCGCTTTACTGCTAATTTCTAATTTTGTGCGTCCTTTTGTTAGCAATTATGTTCTTAATTAGCAATTTTTTTCTGAACATTTTCTAGCTAGTTTAGCTTGCTTGCTAACTGTTTATTTTTAAAGTATTTTAAACGATGAGCTTTAAATGTTTTTGTTTCTGATTTCATGTCCTCTTGTTAATGGTAATTTTCACATACAGCTGTCAAATAGTTTTCTGACTCATTTTAGCTCACCGTCTTTACTTTTAGCATTGCCCGTAGTAGCGCCTCCTACGGTTTCTCTCACAGTTTCTTGTTTCTTATATTGTGTTGGCCAAAAGGCATGAAACCAATCTAATTACCGCGATTTGTGAAGAAATGAAGTCCTCGGCTAACATTTTCCAGCCATGTTTGTGTATGGTGAGAAGGAGGTGAGGGAGGTGGGGAGGGTGACGGGGTGGCTCCCGGCCACACATTTGGTTTCAATTGCGTGGTCCCTCCGGGGAAAGGGAAGCTGCTATAAATAAGTAAGACGAGGCCGAGTGGCGCAGAATGAAGCTACTGACTGCTGGCTGCAGGGAGCCCAGCGAGTGGCCTAGCGAGGAAAGACAATATTTGCTCTAGGGCTTTTCTTGGGACCGGTTCAAGTCTTGAATCTTGATGTGGTTCAAAGGGTTTGAAGCTGAAGAACATTTAGATGGTTTTCTTTTTCTGAGTTAAACATATAGAAAGCCAATAGTTTTGCTTGTTTCTTTGTCCGTTTGTAAGCATTCAATTCCAGAACTTCAAGATGTTCTTCGTTTTCGGATAACATGTTTTTTTTGAATGGCAACCAAAACCTGCTCTCAAAAAACGTTCTTTGAAAATTGAGATGACCCAATGCAGCTGTTGTGAAAAATAATGAATAATTTGTAATTGATGCCCGGGGATTCTGCATTATTCTGCTCTCATTATCTCTGTATTCACAACGAGGATATCGGCGTACCTCCGAGACGCGACGTGGCCAAGATCATGCTCGATTAAGCTAATTAAGACAGAGAAGATTTGCCCTTTTGTGCGGAGGACGATCACAAATGGGAAAGCGTTTGTTGTTTTGTTCATTTACGACGTTGTGTGGACGTGTACTTGAATAGACATGAGTGTTAAAAAAAGAGTTGGGATTATTAAAGTCTCTTTATTCTGTTTCTTTGTGGAGGTTTGAGGTGGATCGCCTTAGGCAATTATTGATTACAAGGGCAGAAACACTAAAACAATGTGTTGTTATTAGAAATGGAAAAGTCCAGTCCCTGCGAATCAATCCTTAATTAGCATTTAACGCAAAAATATGCAGCATCGACTTCAGCCACCTTGTGTATCTTTGTTTATAAAATAGAAATGCTTTCATTTCTGTAGCATCCTTGATTTGATATATGAAATAAGCCCCCAATTTTTAGAGAGTTGTGGCTTGTGCTTACACATGACACAACTTGGCAGAATAGTCCCTGTGACACAATCCTAAATTAGCATTGAGGCTAAAGAACTTTGAAGCCATCCAACCTCAAGCATCTTGAGTCAGAAATGTGTGAAATTCTCCAACTTCCTTAATTGCGGCTAACCCACAATTCTTGATTAGTATTAGTGGAACAAAAGACCCTTATTTTGATTGGAAACAATCCTCCAATATTCAACTAGAACCTGCGCTGGTTTAATACAACTTTACAGAATAGTCTCTTCGAAGCAGTCCTTGATTAGCATTAGCATTTAAAAAAAACGGACCTTTGCTGCTCGAGTGTGGACTAGAAACATGGATTAACGTGACTAGCATTAGCATAACAAAAATGTAAATACCCCTTTTCTGGTAAGATTCACAATCCCTTAATATTAAAGAAGATTGTGACTGGTAGGGTATCGAATAGAAGCCCACTTTTTCCCCTCTGCAGTTTTTTTGATCGCCTTGGCCTGAACCAAAGAATGCAGCCCTGGCACGTAGCGAGCGAACGCCCCACCCCCAACGTTCCACCGGGCAGCTGTCACTCGGCACAGTTTTAGTCGGCTCCCCAAATACCCAGCGGCCTTCCAGCCCGCGACCTTGTGTCTCCATCCCCTTCGTGTTTTTCATTCCGCCTCGCTCCTCTTCACGCCGTAGCGCCCGCCAAACGTTGTACCTTCCCAGCCCAAGTCCCTGCCAAGTTTTTTTAAAGGGTATAATTTTACAAGCTTTGTATTTCAGGGCGTCCTTATAAGGTGTCCTCCGTGGAAAGCTGTTGGATTCTCTTTGTCCTCACTACTAAGACAACTATAGGGCACACTAGTACAATCAATATTTCTTACTAGTAATTTTTTGCCACTTCTAGTGTCACGTTTGACCTTCTGATGTACAATTTAAACTTACCCATAAACTATTGTGCTCCACTAGTATAACATCTATGACCAACTAGTTGTCATGTGTCACACACTAGTAGCCTTTTGGACCCTACTAGCAGCACACAAATGTCTATTAGTACTTTTGGCTCACTAGAGACGTGCAGTAGTTGTCCTACTATTGTTCAAAAATGGTATGCAGTAGAAGAAAAAACAAAATCTTTCTACTAGTGCACCCTTGTCGTTCTACTAGTGAGGACAAGGAGTGTACTAGTACATGAATCTTGAGGTAAATAAATCAAATAAATGCTCAAGCAGCTTTTTGGAAGGCCACTTCTCCTCACTAGTAAGACAATTTAGCACACTAGTAGAATGACAGAGACTTGCTACTAGTAATGCTTCTGCCACTGCTGCATGATATTTCTGCAAGTAGACAAACTTAGCATACTCATTTGGCAATTACATGTTAGTGAAACAAAACTGGGCACTAGTTGGCAACTAGTACTCATAGTAGTGAAGCGCTAGTTGTATATTAGCATGTTTTTTTTTTTACTTGACTGTACTAGTAGCTTTATGGAAAGCGGTTTAGGCTTTTGTTCAATATATCCCATGTACTAGTATGGCAATTGTCCTTAGTAGTAGGACATCTTTAGCATATACAAGTAGGACAACTATGTGTAACTAGTTAGGCAAATATGTGCACTATTAGTATTAGAGCAATAGTGGTGCTATCACTGAAGAGCTAGATGTTGTCTTGCAGCATTTTATAATCTCACTAGTAACATTAATAAGTCTGTCCATGCACTAGTATGGGGATTTTTCTCACGTTACTTGTAAGGCAAAATGGTACACTTGTGGACAACAGTGTGCTGTAGTACTACTAGTAGCATAAAAGTCTGTACAAGTAATGCGCAGATGTTAATTAGTCAACAGTATTGCCTCAAGATTAACGTAGTGTGCAGCAATGTAATCTCACTACGAAATTGTCTTACTAGTGAGGACAAAGAGCGTACTAGTACATGGACCTTAAGATGGATATCAAGAATATGGATAAATGCTCGGCTTCAGTGAAACAACTGTTTAACATCCAAAACAGCTTCTCTGTGACAAAAAAAATGCTCTTCCCCTTTGGATGTTTATGATGGCATTGATTTATGATTTAGTTTCCCACCTTCGGCGTTATCATCACTGTGTTCCCGCATCATCGTTTCAAGGTTGCGCTTTGCAAGTCGGGCATTGCCTGACAACCATCCAAGTGCACGCACGTTGAATAAACGAGCGGCGCCAGTGCGACTTGTTAAGTCAAAAATAAAGTAAATGGAAGGCTCTCAGCGCGGCCGTTGTGAAGACTTCAAGAGATGAGAAAAATCAGATATGACAGTCGTATCATGTGACCCTGGAGGCGACACGGCATGGCACTTACAGTGCCATTTTGTACACCTTTTGACAGAAATCGCTGTAGTTGGAGTTGTTAAATTTGCACGACAGTTGCATTGTCGCGCCTGAAAATGTAAAATTGCATAAAAGCAGGTCTCAAAGTGGACTTTTGGGGAAAATGATACATTTAAGCCAATAAAGCCAAATGCATCATATTAAATGCAAGACATTTTGAGCAATCTATTTCAAGAGTATATTTTTTTCCCCCATTAAAACCCTGACGTATATGATTTGACACATGCATTGCACGGGTAATCCATTAGAGGGCAGTATCACCCATCTGATGGCTTTTCCAGCGACCTTGCAAAATCACCGCAATTGAGAAAGGAGAGACACCTATACTTATTAATAGTGGGAAATGTTCTAATATGTTTGATATGTCTGTTTATTATTATATTTTATGACAGTTATTAGTTAATTTAAAGCATTGTGACCAGATGTATCAAATATGACACAAATCAATAGTCTTATGTGGAAGTGATTGATTTTTTTTGTTTTGTTCAAAAGGACCAATAAATACTCTACACATAATCAGAATTTTCTCTCATATGGTTCAAGCTTTATAGGGTTTAGGATCGCACTGAAATACTAAAACTGCTCGTCTGTGAAAATGGAGCTAAATTACAAAAATGTTAGACTACAACAAGTCCGGTATGAGTCACCTCTCTACCATAATATAAAAATTATTCTCATCATGGCTACACCCGAAAATGCATCTACTGGTTGGATATTGCGTTGGTGTGGATGCTATAGAGCGCCTTGTTGTTGGCCATAAGTGCGCGTACAACATGAGAAGGGCAGCAGGCACCGGAGAAGAGAAAAAGTTGGTGAGAAAAAAAAATAATAATAGCCAGTATTTGGCTGCTGTGGACACTTAACAGCGAAAAGAAGAGAGAATTTTAATTTTTTTTTTTTTTGAAAAGTCCAAATTGCCAGCCAAGGTGTGTAGAGGGACTTTGGAATGATGTTGCTGCTTTACAGTCCCTCCAAAAGACAGCTTTGAATAAGGATCACACATTTGATAGAAGTGTTCTTGCGTATACCAGATGAGAAAATCATGTCATTGACTTCTCACGGCGATGCCTTTGGAGTACGCTGGACAGTCATACGTCACTTATCTTAACCGCATCTCCTAAAAAAAGTTATGCTGGCCTCTCATGCGTTAGCGACTGCACGTTGTCATTGTTTACAGCTCGTTGTTTGCTGCGTCACATCGCTTGACAGTGGAGCCGAACTGATGGGCACTTAACATAAACGTTATTGTTTTAGCAGGCTAGCAAAAGCGGCGTGGCACCTTGGCGCATACAAATGTTCATTCAGCTGCCCCCCCCCCCCCCAAAAAAAAAACGGGACAACCGGACCTTTTACAGAGAGCGTTACGTCGTGAACCGTGTTCAAAGTGCCGGTGAAGATAACGCGGGCCAGACAGCCTGGGGAATTTGTGCATTGAAGATTCATCCGGAATTGCGTGTTTTGCATAAAAAGTACTGTTAAGGACATGAACTGACTGTGCTGAGACGCAATAAACACTGGGGGAAACAGCACAAACCTCCAACAAGGCTGCCAACAATCTTTCTTCCTTAGCCCTTTGATGGCTTTCAGGGAAAAATAACTTGTTGGATTGTTTTTTTTTTTTTCGACATCCGTGCTAAAATTCAGGGCAGCATGTTGACCTAGCGGTTAGCATGTCTGTTTCACTGCACTTGCCTCAAGATGCGATTAGTCAATTTTTTATTTCACCATTACTAAAACAATCAAACGGTGTCCTAAGACCTCAACACAATATTGTACAAGAACTTAACCCAATCTCTTGCACCTTGATTCGATTTTCTTCTTAATCAAAGTGGGATGGTGATGTAAGGGATGGGGATCCCTTTCTTCTCGCGGAACAGGTGACATTTCTCTCAATCTTGTGTGGATATTTCTAGAAGCTCACTTTAGCCCACTTCGACTTCAAAGTAAAGCAGACAAATTCTCATGCCTCCCGAGTCAAGTGCCATAACCTCCCTTGCCTCTTGGCTAAAAATACACTTTGGTGCTGGTGGGTGGTCATAAGTGTTGGGTGAGCTACTTCATAAGTGTAATATAATCTACGAGTTACTGCTATTTGAAAGGGTTAGTTGTTATTACAACGTTACGGTGTTGCGATTGTAATCCGTTACTCCACAGCAAAATACATGCGGAAATCTGATTTTAAGTATGACATTCAACTTATTTACTGTATTGATGGACATAACAACAATGCAAAACAGATTACAAATGCAAGCAGTGTGTGAATTTGCCCTTAAAATGGCTGCTTCAAACCAAAATGGCCGACTTCTCGTTCAATTTTGGGTAAGGATCCTTAAGTTTTTTTTGTTCATCCTCTTATGATAGACCCTTTTGGGTTTGAACTGGTGTTAGGAGCTAGTTTATTTTTGTATTTAGGGTCAGCGTCTATGCTACATTAGATGTTTATAGCGAAGAAAAGATGAGCAATTTAGCATTGCCCATCTGTTTAGGATTCTGTTTCCAATTAGGGCCCAATTGGGAAAATTTGTAGTGCAAACCTTGGAATTCACCCACAACAGCTGATTTCAACCAAAATGGTTGACTTCATGTACAATTTCGGCCTTGAAACTTTTTTATGCATCCTGATATGATACGTCCACCCAACTTTATGTAAGTTGGTAAAACTGGAGCCCACAGCTGATTTTTTTTAACCTTTTTATGAACACGCCCTGGGAATTTATCCAAAATGGTTTTAAACAAAATGGCTGACTTTCCATTGCATTTTTTAGCTTCTTGATGTATGATGATTTTGTGTCAATCGATAACTTTACTTTTCAAGAGGTGCTATCAATTTCTTAGAGAATTGTGGAGAGATTTGCAGGGTCACGTTAATTTACTCAGATATGCACACTTGCAAAAATTTGTTTTTGGCTTACTGATTGCTCATTTGGCCGACTTTCCTAATAGATGTTCATCAAAGAACAGTACAAGTCTTTGAATTTGCCCAAATTCAATGATTCAATCCGAAATGGCCGACTTCCTGTTCAAAATGGCCGACTTCCTGTTGAATTCCCAGCATGTCCACCCGAGTCAGGTCAATTTTGAAAACTGGCTTTGGTGAGTCATTTTTTTCAGCGCTCTGAGTGAATTTTGGTCTGGTTGTGTTTGTAACCTGAACATACATTACATCAACTTTGAGCAGGATACACACGCTTGTCTGTGAACCATCCTTGGAGACAGACCGAAATGTGAACAGCAGAATGCTACTTTTTCCTCCTCTTTCATCCAGCTTTTATCCTCAAACGCACTGGCCCTTCGCATTGTTTAATACATCCAGACAGTAAAAAGAAAAAGAAAAAAAACAACAACTCCCTAATCACAGTAAACACTTTAACGAGTTTCATCCCAGACAAAGCTGCTTTTTCAAACAACAATAAAGGCGAAGAAAGTGGGTGGGGACAAAAAGGATGAGAAAGCAATAAATTGTCAGCCGGTTAAGGCGTTGAACGCAGGCCCGGCGGCGACCAAAGCGAGACTGCACGTTTAGATAGATGAGAAACTTGGTCCATATTCGGTTTATTCCTAATCTGTGGCGTGTGCGGGAAATGTTTTGTTGAGTGCTAAGTAGCTTAAGCATGCTCGGCGGCGGCTTTGATAATAATGACAAAGACAGAAAGTGTTGTTTTTAAATCAAAGCTAGCTCCAAGTGAGTAACTTCAGGCGAGTAACTGCAACCTTTCCAGGGTGCGAAACCTGTGGACAATTTCAGTCCTCAATGACCCTCCTATGCTTGTTTTGGGGATGCGGAAGGAAGCCAGAACACATGTCGCTGGCAACTGGATTCCATCCCAGCTGACTTTTGGCAAGATGAATCACATATAAAGCTATTCCAACACAATATGATACGATCCAAGCTTCTGTTGAGTTATTGGCTCATTTCATGGTGTGATCTATTGTATTTTTAATTCCAATATGTATTTCAATTTCAATTGGCAGCCAGTTGAAAACAAAATATTCAGGACGGCTGTTTTTCTTGGCGTCTTTGACTTCCTAAATCCACAACCCCCTGATCTAAAAGCCGTAATCCTGGACCGGATTCAAAGACACCTACAGTGGAGTAGCGGAGGGAAGTAGAAGTGACTTTGCCAGGCTTAGTGTGAACTGGCATCCCGCCGTCACGGCGACGTGTTGGACTTATCCCAGGCTGGGAAATCTCCAAAAGTCTTTTGCCTCAAACAGATGAGAAATAAATTGACGGGGAGGAAAGTGAACGAATAAGCAGCAGATGAGCATTTGAACAAAATAACACAATTAGTATAGTAATTCCCCGAATCGTTTGGGCTTAAGAAAAAAAAAAGTTAATTAACTTTCTGAACTGAACTGTTACGGCTGAAAACCCTAAAAATGATGCCTTCATTTTGGAAATTCTTATTTCGAGCGACATTTCTATGCATTAACAAGGTAGGAAATTGGAATGAATGAATGGATCTTTACAACAACAAAATTCACTTAATAGGCACAAATCATCCAAGAAACATGAAAAACAAAACGGTCATCCACAAAATAATTTGTCATAAATTAGAGTTCTTCCAAGAATATAATAAGATTAAAGGCAATATTATGATAATAAAGTTGTATTTTTAAAATGCCTATGTTAAAAATTACTTTAATTTTTTATTTTTTATGTCGCATCAGATAGGGACTAAACTCGACTGCAAATAGCGAAAATCCACCAATAACTGAAATCCCTCATAATTGGACAGTAAATAAATAACAAAAACTTGACTATATATTTGCAGCCTGCAGTGTTTGCTCAAGAAAGGACAAAACTAATACTCTATTTGAGTGATTTGCTACAATATGAAGATAATTTAATGTTTTTACCTTCATTTGTCCATTCAGAGATTGATGCGTCAGCGTACACTTTTCTCCTTTTAATGATTTAAAACCCAATTTCTTTTCCGCGCCTCATTTGCTATTCAACGGCGATTAATTAGCGATACGCGTGGAAAGTGTTTGTCGCGAGCGGCCGCCGCATTAAACTGGTGTTTTATTTAAGGCTTTTTTGAGCGTGGAAAGCATCGGGTTGGCTCCCAGCAATTACGTGCCGTTGTTAATGATCAAGATGTGGCTGGAAATTAATCGCACAAGGCCAGAGTGAAATTAAATGTTGCGTTTGCTGGATCTACACACGCTCACCCTCGGGACAATCTCACACTTTAATGAAAAATGATACTTTCAAAAGGCAGGTTAACACCACGTCGCTCGCCACCCTCCCCGAAGAAAGACAGC
This sequence comes from Leptonotus elevatus, assembly GCF_054856555.1. Lineage (NCBI taxonomy): Eukaryota > Metazoa > Chordata > Actinopteri > Syngnathiformes > Syngnathidae > Leptonotus > Leptonotus elevatus. Next base: position 7,582,596 of record NC_141254.1, read on the forward strand.
GACACAAAATTGCTTTTCTGTTTATTCTCTTCATTTTTTTCCCCAGCACTTCTTCGCATTCACCTCGCGGTGAGAGGCTAACATCTTAATCATAATTGTGTCATGAACCGTAAACACTCATATGCTCGGCGCGGGGAAGGCGCCTCGGGCCGAGTTGCGAAAAACAACACAAAAAAAAAAACAGCACAGAATATTAATAACAGTGGCGTCGTTCTAAGAGACTTTTTTTTTTAAGTCTGTTGAACTTGATATCACCAGTCAATTGCGTGCAGAGCTACAATATCATCCATCCATCCATTTTCTTTACTGCTAAATAATAATATATAGAACACTCTTACACTCTCTCGACCCAAACGTTGGGTGAAATTAACCCAAGTAGAGGATCTGAGCCAAATTTATGAGTTGCTATAACTTTGGGTCAAAAATTGGGTAATTTTGTGTAAAACAACCGAGAATATATATATATATAATTTTTTTTTTTTATCAATAATTGGGTTACTTTAGAGTGTACTATATATATTATTTAGCACTATAGAAAATTGATGGGTGTAATTAAAATGTATAGAGGATCTGAACCAACTTTATGGATTGTAATATACTAAATTCTCATTTTTTTTAAATCTTTTTTTTTATGCAAAACCCAGAAATGTTTTGAATTGACCCAAGTAGAGGATCTGACCCAACTTTCTGGGTTGTTTTATTCAAAATCCAATTTTTTTTTACCCATAATAGGGTTATTTTTGACTCAACTGTTTTTAGAGTGCAGAGATAGACCAATACGTTTTTTTTTTTTTCAGCGCTGATTACAATACCGATGATAAGTAGTCAAGGAGTCTGACAACAAATATTTTATATCTGATATTTACGTAAAAAATAAAATATGTGTGTCAAAATTTTGACCACTTTGTTTACCCAATTATGCATCCCTCAGCCCCACCTTTGGTGTTGTATAAACCCCTTGTAGGTTTCTTTGGCCGCTGCAGGTGTTCTTTCGTGACCTTAAACTGAAACCCGGTCAAAACTTTTTAATTAGCCAATCACATTTCTGTAATGGTTTGTTTCGCCGCTTGTTGTGCGAGATTATAAAAGCGCCGCTGGCTCTTGGCCATTTGCTCAACTCGTATCGGTACGGCCGCTGAGGGGCTGCGGCCATTGGCAACGGCGGGTCCTGGCTGGTCCAGGTCCACGTGCAGTCCATAAAAGGGCCAAAGCCGGCAGCTGCCTGGCTGTTTGGCACTCGGAAGTGGCCAACATTTTGTAAAAACTCATTTTTCTGTGTAATCAGAGACGCACTTTGTTTTGTTGGGTTTTTTTTGGCTGCTGTTTTTTTTCTTCTGTCTCTGGTTGGTTGAAGAAGAGATATAGCAGCAGTGCGGGTACGAGGTCCATTAGTTTGTTTTGCCTCTAATTTGCTTCTCCTCCCTGCTTTTGGCACAAAGCGCCTCTTTCAGCCTGACACATTACTGGAGCGCCATCACTGGATTTTATTTTATTGTTTTGTCTTTTCAGGAGAGCCTTTGAATACATTGTCACATTGAATAATCGAGTGAGACAAAACGGCAATTAAATCTGATTATAACCGCCAAAAGTATTTTTAGCGCTTCCGGCGAAACTGCTCCCGAAATAGTCCGCCCAGTCGTCATCGTCACGTCTTTGTTCCTCTACTGATGGTTTAGCTTTTAGTGAACATTCTATCATATTCACTCATATTGTGATTTTTTTAATAAATGTATGTCTGATGTTAAAAAAAAAGTACGTTTGAAATGTTTGAAGTTGAATTTGAATAGGATCGTTTTTGTGTTCGTTTGTGATTCTCACTTAAGATATTGACCTTGATAATCTACGTGAAAAATGTTGAAAAAAAGTGAAAATCCCATTTTTACTCAGTCAATGTACTCATTTTTTTGTGCTTCTTTAGCAGTGATTGGAACCCAAATTTGTAACTTAGAACGTACTGTTTCATGCTAATGCAGTAGAAAGTATAGTTACCATAAATATTTGTACAATGTTTGTACAAATAACACCAGTAGGCCATGAATCAACTGAAAATTGTGTAGCACTGCAGGAACTTGACGTAGCAGTAGCATGTATTATTCGAACGCCACTCAAACTAGTTCATGACTTCAAAACAGCCTTTGTCGCTACAATTGTAGTCGTCGCCGCATCTTTGTTCCTGTTCTCATAGATTAAGCTTGAGTGAAGCAGGTCTCATGAGGGGGCGGGGGAAGTCGTTTAACTAAATCCTGGGAAATGGGACTGCCAAGGTTGAAGCCTGGTGCAAATAATCTGAATTTTCATTGCTAGCTTTGCTCTCCCGCCTGGTGATTTCCCTCCCGTCCGTTTGGCTGGGACATCAAAATAAGATCCACCTTCCAATCGGAATAGAAACAAGCGAGTTAGTCCACAACGGGGGCCCCCTGTCTTGTGCCATTTGTTTCAGTTAGCCACTAATGCGCCTGCTTGTCAAAAGCCATTTGACAGCTCAAACGCAGAACACGGTAAATTGTATTTTAGCCCCACAGTTATTAGGGCCGGCCCATTACGGCGGAGCGTCAAGTGCCTCGTCGGCGGCGTCCGACAATTAGAGTCATCATTAATCGCTATTGGATGGCATCGAAGACGCGCTGGCGTTGTCGGGCTTATGGGACAATCACTCAACGGGATCGCTAACTAAACTTTTGTCGGGCCTGACACGCGCTCAGTGACTAAGTGCACCACGGTGAGGAACGTTTACGGCTAAAAATCTCTTCACAAGGACCAAAAAGCATTCTCACTTACAGGGCTGTTGTGCGAATTTTTTGTCATTTGCATAATAAGACCACCAGTGACACCCCCCCCCCCCCCCCCTTGTTCGCTCTCCCCTCTCTCTCCTGCCAGATGACCCAAGAACAGTGCAGTCATAGGAACAATGTCCAGAGTTCAGAGCAAGCGCAAGTGTACAAAGTGGGAATCTATGGCTGGAGGAAACGCTGCCTTTACTTCTTCGTCCTGCTGCTGATGATCCTCATCCTCGTCAATCTGGGCCTCACCATCTGGATCCTCAAGGTCATGAACTTCACCATCGTAAGTGCAACTTACAAACTTTGTATAACAGTGTAAATGGACTGCCAAGTGTACAAATGTACTACTCCGCACACAGCCAAAAATCTCTAATCAACTGGCAACAAAAGTGAGCACACCCGTATGTGAGACTGTCCAAGTTGCACCACACAAAATTTCAACCACCAATATATATTTTTTTACATTTTTGTTTCAAAGTAAGAATTGTGCATTTTTACCAGTGTCTTCACACGAGTGTAAAACAGTAGCCTGGTTGTCGCAAAGAAATACGAGGACCAATCGTTGGCTCGTCTTTCATCACCGGGGGGAGAGCAGTGCTGGAGACGATGACGTCCTTGTCACCGCTAACATGACTGGAATGTTTTGCCTCCTCTCTAACATGTGGGCTGATGTATTCAAATGTAAAACAAAAACAACAACTTACTTTGCCCAAAAATCTGAAAAGTTAAGATTTTTTTTTCTCGTTCACATAGAAGGGATGTCTTTTTAAAAGTTTACTTTTGTATTTTTTTAAAGTTTACTTTTGCAGGGGGGAAATGTGATATTTATTTATTTATTTGTTTGTTTGTTTATTTATTTTAAATTCGAACATACTTTTTCTTTTAATCAAAACTGTTTCATAAAATAAATAAATAAATAAATAAATTTCCCCCTTTTCTTCCCCAAAAAATCTCCGGAAAAATAATGACTGAAAAATTACCCCCAAAATTCTGAAAATTACTCTCACTATCAATTCATTTTAATGTCATCGTCATTTTCTTTTTACATAAGCGGAGGTGGACAAAAATGTAAACCCGCTACATCTGCATGAAATTGCCGCTTGGTTGTCTCAAACAAATCCGATGACCAATCTTGGCTCCTCATTCTTCACCTGGGGAAAAGAACGTCGCTGGAAACGACGACGTCCTTGTCGACGCTAATGCAGTTGGAATGTTTTGCCTTCTTTCGAATCGCCGGCTGACATATTAAATCGTCATAGCGCCTCACATGTGCCACGAGAAAGTGTTGGCTGATTTATGTAGATCTCATGTTAAAGCCCCGCTGTGAAGTGGACCTCATGTTTTATTCATCACTACTGCCGTGTGTGTGATGGCATGTTATGTGTGTGTGTGTGTGTGTGTGTGTGCCCGTGTGTGTGTCATGCTTTTGTAGTATGTGAGTCATCATGAGCACTGAGGAATTACAGAGAGCTGAGAAAGATGGGTTGACACAGGGAGAGAAAGTCAGCATGAAAGCCAGAGGCGGGAAGCAAGAGTGGAATCTCAACTTACATGATTCATGCAAAATGGACTCCATTCAATGATTTCAGTCAATTGGCAAAAAGTCTGAATCCCCCCCCCCCCACACACAAAAAAAATCCACAGTTCGGTTCATATCTCTGTTTTGTGGTGACTGTTTTACCGTTCTGAAATACGGTAACTGTTATAAAAGTGAATGCTGCCTTGCATAATGGTTCAAAGAGAAAGAATAAGGTAGTCAGACGTTCCAAACTGTTAAGTGTGAAGCTGTAGTAATAAGATCGGGGGGGAATTGCAAGAATCATAATATAACGTCGAGAAAAAGTCACATTTCTGAGGAAAAAAATGTGGAATTCATCAATTCTAAAGTACTATGCTAAAAATAAAAAATAAATAATTGCACTTTTCTTGAAAAAAAAAATTACGAGAAAAAGTCAGTAGCACAAGACAGACTTTATTTAATGGTTATAAAATTAGAGTAATTCTCCGGGGGGAAATAATAGAAACAAATTTCTGTAAATAAGAATAAATTAGGACTATTGTGAATATACTTTAGTTTAAGTAAAACAGTCGGAATTGCGTCAAAATGTAAAAAAAAAAGGCTTTCAATAAAAAGTCTAAGTTAATGATTATTAAGTTTGGAGTTAATAAAAATCACGTTCTCAAGAAAAAAAAATCTTGAATAAAGTCTGAATTTAATGACTCTATTTTACGTTATTAAATTTTAAAGGTGGGGTCTTTAGTTTTGACCATTTCTATTTGTAACCAAACAATTCTCCTCCCATCGCTCAGCCCCCCCCCCCCCCACTCCGCTTGTAAAAATTGTGCCTGCCTTCAGCGACACGCCTCCCGCCTTGTGATTGGCTGGAGCCAAACATTGACTTTCCGCCTACAAACGTCCCTCTTATGGCAAAACACAACAAAATGTCATAATACGGGCAAAATCACCACCACACATTAACAGAACAGCACAGAGGTGTTGATTGAGAAGGATTTCATGTGTATACGTCCAGTGTTTATTTCTGAGTAAAAACTTAAGATCCCACCTTTAAGAAATTTTATTTACTGAGAATTGTCATATTCAGTGAAAATAGTCATATAAGAAAAAAAGTCTGAATTTAACTGAAAACAAATTTAGGAAAATAGACAGTCATGATTACGAGAAGAGAATTTATAATTATGAGCATACACATATTTAGAAAAGTCCGACTTTTGTTGAATTAGGCCATTTTTCTTGTCTTGAACTGTTTAACTGGAGAACTATTATGATGTCGTCATGATGTCATCATGTTAGGTGAGGACTAATGCTGCATTCGAGGTCGGAAGTCGGGCTTTTCAGGTGTGTACGGGAACGCCCCCTTGAACTCAGAAATCCCACTTGCGAAGTCACAGACGGACCACAATGTGACGTCACTCTACAATACAGCGATGACCACTTTGGAAACACAGACCTTGAATGGTAAAACACAATTTACTCCAATATAAAACTAAATAGCTTTCTACATTCATAAATATTTGACATAACGTAACAGAACGTACGTGACAGTATGCCGTTATCTCGAGCATGAAATTATACGGTGAACTATATAAATTGCTTATGAAATAAGATAAAAACAATAAATGAAGCAACATTTGCGAGAAGGTAAGTTTGCTGGAGGTCAAAATGAGCTTTGAGGACCAAAATAAAAAGCAATTTATCACTATCCACCATTTTGGTTGTTTACTTTCGCCTCGAACGCTTTCAGGTCGGAACTGGGAAAAACCCACTCGGATAAATCAGACTTCGGACCATCCTCGAATGCAGCATTAGCAGATGGTCTGTGCAAGGCGTAATGCTTTAACTCTGAGGTTGGCAGGACTGAAAATGTTTGCATATTTGAGCAATTTCGCTCCGAGCTCCATGTGACGCTCTCCAAAAGTATCGCAACCATCCGGTGGATGAGACGTGAGAGCCGGGAGGACGTCTCGCTCTTGTCTCTTTATTTTTTTGACCTGGCCGCTCTTCTAACTTTGGAAGACGTAACCCCGACGCAGATGTTCCCTTGTGGCATCTGGACATGAATGCTAATAGGCTTTTATTTAAAGTAACACTCGTTAGAAGCAGGCTGGAAGTCTTTTGCAGACAGTGAGATGATGGATTTTTAGAACACATGAACATTGCTTCCCCCTCAAAATCGATGTATTTGAATACTGTACTTTAATATTATGAATTAATTTCAATATTACAGGTAACACTTTTTAAAAATAAGAACATTTAGAATAAATCTTTTTGTGGAAAAACACAATTATGTAAAGGTACATATTTTTAAATGACTTTTATAAAACTACCGCAAAAAAATTATTTTTTACTACAATTTATTTGTTAGAAGTAGTTAAGACATTTTTTTCCAGAAAAATTATTTTCAATGTATTATGTTTTGTTTTTTACGTAATAGTACAGCATCCTATATTTCTGATAGATGCATTATGTAGTTTAAATGGTAAATAGACAGAATAGCTTTAAAAGGGTTGTCTGTGCATGCCCGTGTGTCCATCAGTTATACGCAAACCATCGGCAAAGACATCGGTTTCGAATGTTTAAGTCTACCGAGACTACCAGTTGACGACAGCCCTTTTCCCAACAGTCCTGTCTTGTGAAACTTGTATTATGATTACTGTATTTATATCACTGTAGTCTTTCCAGATCAACTCAAGGCGTGTACAATCATTTTCAGACCACTTTTCACTGGAAATGCAGTCGAAGGCTCTCAGCAGATAAACGCCCCTCTAAGTGCTCCCAATTGCTGGCGATGGGAAATGAAATGAGAGCTGTCAATTTCCATCTGATTGCAAAGCGGCTCATCCCAGGGCTTTTTTCTTTTCTTTTCTTTTCTTTTCTTTCCCTTTTTTTTTTTTTTTTTTTTTTTGCTCAAAGGATAATGGTTAAGAAACAGAGAGTCTATCAAGACTACCTGCTATTGTGTAAATGCAGACCTCCACGTAAGCTTAGAAAGTTGCTCAATGTAATTCAAACCTGAAAAGGCAAAAGTGCAATCTGAAGCAGATGTGAATTAAGATTGACCTGGCATTTACAGATGTTAATCTTGTGCATTTAAATTTAAAATCGCATGTATTTAGACTTGGTAGCTTGATGGTCAACAGGATTTACCATGTGGGATTTACATTGCTGTTTGGATCAAATTCAAATTAAATTTAATTATTGCTTCTTGTTCTCCATTTACATTTGGTTCAAGTTAAATACTGTCTGAAAAGGATAACTGGGATATTCCATGTTTGATTATTTTAAACTGCACGCAATTTGGATCAAATCCAAATTCAGCTCTATTTCAAATATCGGCCTCTCATTCTACAAACATGTGCCAACTTTGTGTTGATTTGAACAATGCTTCCAAAACGGGATCAGATTAAAATTAAACTTGTTTTTGACATTTCAAATTCTTCACTATTTCATTCAGATAAAACACAGCATATCATAAATCACAACCATCTTCAAATGTGGACTGATATTTCCTGCACTGGATTTAAATTGTTTTGCAATCAAAATTAGATTTGACCTGAATTTGGATTGACATTCTTCATCAGATACAATGTGAAAGTGATACAAGGCTTGGTTGGATTGCCATTTTTTTTTTTTTTGAAATACCTTTGTTGGCCATTTTGTGTTGAATCAGCCATTTTAAATAGTTGTAAATATCTATTTTGGGTGTAATGAGGCATCAATTTGGGCAATTATTTGAGGATTCTCAGAAAATAAATTCAACATTTGCCCTTGCCTGCAGTTATATCGATCAACACCAAACTGGGTGGACATGTGTCTATCAAAACAAGCCGTGCAATAAAGTCTGAAGAGCCAATGTGGCCGAAATTAAAAAGAAAGTCAGCCATTCTGGTTTGAAGCAGCCATTCGGGCCGAATTCCAAGGCACAACGTGATGTCCAATAATCATTTTTAGTGTTCTTTGTATTTCATTTCATGTGTCACATTTGTCACGAAAATATTTCTAATTTGATATCTTCATTTTATTCCATTAAGTCCATTTAAAAAAAAAAAATCATAACTCCATTGGTGGCGCAAAAAGAAAAGATAGGAGGTTAAATTGATTGAATTATAACATATTTCGAGTCAAGGTCGAGTTGGCAAAACTTATTTTTTTCTTCCCGCCCCCTCGAAGCGGCTCCCTCCGGAATAAGCTGCAGAATTGGCTGCCGGCAGCCTTAAATCTCCCACCGCTGATGAGATTGGAGCTACAAGGCTCTCATTTGAGGCAATTAAGAGCCACTTTTCCCCCCTGCCAGCTTTTGGCGAAAGGTCAGTGGCGATGGAGTTAAGAGGAACCTGGGGATGATGGGAAAAAACAAAAGGCAAATCTCTGTCTGCAGTTCACATGCAATTTGCTGCAGCAGAATGGAGGCCGTAATGAGACATGCAGTCAAGTGCAGTTACAGGAAGGAAGACTTATTTCATGGAGAAATGAGCCAGTTGTGTTGTAGCCAACAGAAAGCGATTAAATGCAAAACAGTGAGGAACACAAAGATTTGACAAATAATTACCCGCCGCCATGGCATTATTCGATTTTTGGCTTGTGTGTGCGTGTGTTTTAATTCCGCCGAAAAAGTCCAACTTTGTAGCGTAGCGTTGCGTTGAGATGAAATGAATTCTTCCATTTTCCACTCGGGTGCCTTGCGCTTGTTGGGACGTAATTGCTTGGGAAGAAAACAAGTTTGAATGTGGAAATGAGCTCGCGCTGCCGCTTCTTTTGTTTCGTGTCGTTGGTTGCCTTCAAAAGTTGTTTATCATGGAATCATGATCACGCAATTGTTGCTTTCCATACTCAAATCTGTGATTGTACACGTGAGTGTTTGTATTTGACATTACATTATAATTTCCATTTTTTAGTATAACGACGAGTTAACCACAGCTAAAATAGAGAATATACCACACACTCTTTTTGGAATCAATTTGCTTGATAACAAGCTACTGATGCCACATTGCAAAATTTAATCAAGCCACATATATGATATATATATATGGCTTGATTTAATTTTGAACAGCGATAGCTTGTTCGTTTTTTTTTTTACTTAACGGTAATTTCTTTTAGATTTTTTTATTTGCATTTAATTAAATTTTGGTATGCATTTTTTCATCATTCAAGTATACAGCTACAATAAAATCTAGCTTAAACTAAAATACTCCGCCTTTGAAAACACTCGTTTGAGTACATTTTTTTTTAAAAAGGGTTGCCAATTTTGTTCAAATTTTTGTTAACATTTGTATCATTTTGTTACTTTTATGAGTTGTTAAAATGTACTATTATTTTTTTAAATTTACATTTATTTTGTATATTATTATAATCTTAGATTTTAAGTTGCTGTTCTTAATGTGTAGTGTCGTACATGTATAAAGCGAAGTTGACCACATCTAAATAAATCAAATACAGTAAAATTACGGAGCAAATTTGCAAAAAAATAAGTATAGCCAATTTGGTTTAAATCAGAATTTTAGTAATTTGCATAGATTTTGTTTTATTCATGTTATTTTTCATTTTAATTTGCAACTTATTTTCTGTCTTAAGAGTATAAAGCAAAGTTAACTAAGTTAGCATAATAAACCAAAAATACAATACATATAAATTACTTACCCTTAGAAAATACTTTTTAGAGTGAATTTTGGAGTAGTTTGCAGTAGTTGACGATAAGCATAGCCAATTTGATTTGAATCAGAAATTTTATTTTTTCCTAGGTTTTTTAAATGTGCATTAATTTTTCTACGTGCATTTATTTATTATCATTTTTTTCATAAATGTACTTTTTAGAGTACATTTGCAAAAGTTTATGAAAAGTGTCTGACCCTGTGGCAATCAAATCGGTTTAAAAAATTACAAATAAAATGTCAGCCATAGAAAATAGATGGATGAATCGGAAGCTTTATAACAATTGCCACTCCACTGTTTGACCCGCTTCTTTCGTCAAAAGCCATCTGGTGAAGACTATGAAAATTGAATGGATGCATGAAGGCTTTTTTTTTTTATATAACAGTTTTTAAAAGGTTTTATTACTTTAAAATTTCATGGCTGCCAGGATCAAATACTCTCATGGGCCCGGTATGGCCCACGGCAGTAGGTTGCCCACCCCTGGATCAGAGGAGTGTAAAGCAACTTCGTGCAAACTCTTTGATGCCTTTTTGAAAGCCTTTTCTTTCCTCGGCAATCTTCAGTAAAAAAAAAAAAAAGCTGCAAAAGTGGAACTTACGTAAAGTGCTGCGGAAGATGCATCAGCATCCTCCAAAGCATCTCAAGTGGCCACTGCAGAAGAATTAGATTTAAAAAAGAAACATTCCACTTTGCAAAACGTGACTTAAGGTACAGAATAAAAGAGATTTGTTTTGTTTTTGTTTTTGGGGAGGGGTTCCTGTGTGTATCAAGGCTGCACAATTCATAGGGTAGCATGCACGCTACAAGTGATTTTAACGAGGACTAATGAGCGCGTTCAATGTAGCCTCAGATTGCGACTTGGTGAGTTGTTATTTTTTATTGTATCGAACTCATTTAAAATACAGATTGTTTAAAAAAAATAAGTTTCATATCTACAAGAGCTCATAACATAATAAGACGACTAGTCATCTATTTTTTCTACTGCTTATCCTCATTAGGGTCGCGGGCGAGTTGGAGCCAATTTTGGTTGACTGTGGTGAGCGAAGCGGGGTACATGAAGTAGTTGTGTGCGATACTGTGGGCCAGGATTGCTGATATTGATACCGATAGTGATAGACCGATAAGTCTTTTTCAGGGCCAATACTGATAATTAGTAGTCAAGGGGGCAGATAGCCGATATTTAGAGCTAATATTCATTTGCAGAAAAAGATCAACTATTAGCGTCAAAAAACGAACAAAAAAGTGTCCCAAAGACGTATTTATATGTTATTTTTGTTTCTTTTATTTTTCTTATGCTAGAGCATAAAGAAGGCTTTGATGCAGCCTCTCAACTGCAGAGAACGTTTGAGGAAATGGTAGTTATTACAAAAACGGCCAGCAGGTGGCAGCAGAGCTCAACCAGGGCCGTGTTGAAAAAAGCTAATCTACCCACAGTTCTATACAGATTTGTGAATAATGAAGAAACTTAGCTATATTCTAATGCTAATTGCTTCAACATGGAAACAGATAGAAATATAATTTTTTCACTGATGAAAGAAGAGACCCTAATCTTTCTTTTGGTATTTTCCATGTTTTTATAGCAATAGAACATAATATTTTGTGAGGCTTGCAAAATCAGTCAAAATCCAGTAGAACTGCTGGGAGCGAACGGGATTGCTTCAGTGAAAATGGCTGCGAGTGAATGAGTTAGGCATGTTTTTTAAAACGACTTTTCAACATATTGTTTTTCTTTTAATTTTGAACATATAGGGAATCGACAGCTTCATCTTAAAATTCTAACAAAAAGTTCATGGAGCTTCCAGGGTCATCAGCATGTCTTAAGCTACATGACAAGCTAAACCAGTAAATAACTTTGCTGCCCTAATGGTAAAAAGGTTGCCTTGATTTTGAAGTAGGCCCTTATTTCCCTTAAGAGGCTTTGCTGCAGTTGGTAGCATAACTTCATCCACATACACACATAGAGAGTAACATGGCTGTGACAGCGGCCATTCTCTAGCCGATGAGCCATAAAAACAATAAAGCGCGTCCAATTATGCCAAAGTAATGACTTAATAATCGAGAGCTTAATCGCTCCTCTTTGACTCCATTTATTCATAAGTGTGTGTTGGTGCCTTCATCCTCATGAGGCCCGGTCGCCAACATTCAAAAGTCACACACATAGCGAGAGAGAGGAAGGGAAAAGGGTGAGCGAGAGGCCCGCAGGTTGCAAACGTCAGCCGTCAATCACGAGCGTCGCGAAGGCATCTGTGGCGTCCAAGCAAACAGCAAATCCATCAGCCGTTCTGACAAATAGCAGCTGCAGGCCAAGAGGCAAAATAACGTCTTGGAGAGGACTCGGCAGCTGTCTTGCTCTTCTATATGTCTGCAATGTACATACGCTAATGATCAAAGGGTTTTACAACCCATGTGAATTAAATGTCAGGAAAAGCCTTCAAGAACATCAGAACTTTTTTTTTTAGTTATGTTTTTTTGAGTCAGGCATGTGCTGGCTCTCGTTTAACATGAGTTCAAATGTATTGGTTCATTTTCATTTTCTCAGTTGTTTACTTTTTAGAAGAACTTAAATGGTGGGAAATATTTTCAAATGATTCATGTTTGAATCCAACAAGGGTGTGTAGACTTTTTATATCCACTTTATATATCAACACTGTACATACACGAAGGCCAAAGAGCACAAGTAATAATGACACTGTGTCATGAGCATTTGCAACGGAGATATATAAACACCCCCTTTCCGTCTTCCCCGTCCCTGTGCCGTTGTTTTATCTCACCTCATTCACTCCCTCCTTCCAACTTTGCCCTAATCTGCCTCTGTGAGTTTATCTCTCCGTGTGCCTGATCGTTCATTCTCAGGCTGTAGACCCCCGCCCTTACCTCCTCTTCTTCTCTAATCCCAGTGATGGATGATGCTGTACGGCGGAGAGGACCTCAATCACGCCTGTTTGCGGGAGGGGGGGGGGGGTTGTCCTCAAAACTAATTCTGCTGATAGCCATCGTGTAGCACTGAGTCGCGATATAGACTTGCTACCTTAGCTGCCACCTGTGAGTAACACGAAAGCCTGTTAGCTTAATGCTAACATGATCTAAAACGGCCAAAATAAATTTGCTTAAATGTTACTGTAATTTCAAACCTTGAATCAAGTGGTACTTTAGCTATGAGGGGGGCGTACATACGATCTGTACCTCAAATTTTACATTTGAACATTTTTGGTGTTTTGTACATGAAAACAACAACAAGCATGTCAGGAGCAACGTGACAAAAGGCCGCCATCTTTGTGGGATATTTAAAAACACAACAACAACAACATGGAAGCTCTTCAAATGCTTCTCAAATCCCCCAAAACAAATAAATTCACACAAAAAAAATAAAAAGTCAAGCTTCGGTGTTTGAAACATGACGGACAATCGGACAAGTCGAGTTCCTGAGTAGAAGATGAAGCAAAAGAATAGATGAGACCATTGAGATGTAATGAAGTTATTTTGGTTTTCTCTAATTTGAAGGTGTGTTTTTTTAACTAGATTAAAAAATATATATTTAAAACTACATGTGCAGTTTGCACTTAACATGCAAAAGTGACGTTACCTTGTGGTGGACACGTTCCTGCATGAAGCCTGAAGCCACGCTTCTCTAAATTTAGACTTACTTGTATACTGTACTGTCGAAACGCATTGTTTCAAATTCCGCAATATAACCGGGGTCAGGGGTGCAAACGATGAACGTCTCTGGTTTAATAACAGAACCAATTTGACCGTGACATTCAATAACAAAACAACAACAGTTCCCCTTTTTCTTTTTGCTATACACTCTTGCTGAACAGATGGCTGCAGATGGTGACTCATCCACTCAGTCTTTTTATGCCCAAATAAACCTTCTGATCTCGAGTTGTTTTTTTTGTTTGTTTTTTTTAACCACAGTTTTCAACAACGAGGTGAGTCCTAAGTAGGTCTTCCATACCAGAGAAGCAACCGAGATGGAAAAAGGAGCCTTAACACTCAGACTCACATTCACATCTGTGCTCATATGGGTAACTGGAGCCTATCCCAGCTGATTTTTGGTGAGAGAAGTGGGGTACATCCAATCGCAGGGCATATATCGAGATAGATAATTCAGTCTTCATTTACCTTGAAGAATGTTTTGGGGACGCAGATTTTCGAATCTTGGGTTTTGCGACCTTAAGAAAGTTCATTCCAAAGACTCAGAGTGGAGGTTTGGGTCTTTCCCCAGCTGTTCCCACAAAACTGGAAGTATGCAATCGTCCAACAATGGTATCGAGACGGATATAAGTTATTTGTCATACTTTTTGTCTGTTTGCTTGTATGTTGCTATTTGATCAAAATCCTTGAATCTTTTTCAAGACTTCACCCTATCATCTTTTTCTCTGCTCACGCTGCATACCACCACCCGCCTGCTCCTCTCAAGCATTTTCCGTTGTGTATTAAATGCTCCCTGATTGGTTCAGTTAATTTCCGTGCTTCCATCTCGATAGTGTAAATAATGGAAATCCTCAGCTTTTGTCGACTGGTGTATTTTTAATGTCGGGAGTCATTGTGATATTTGCCCCGGGCCTCGAGACGTCTATATTTGCTTTAGCCTCGGGTTAGCCGGGGTTTGATGCATATCGACACAGGCACTCAATAATAGCCTGAGTGCTCTGTATTATTGATAACCGGGCTTCACCGTACCCCCGAAGGCATCTGAAGGAAGACGAAGGAGAAGGATGATGAAAGCTTATGGGTTGGGGGTGGGGGGGTACAAGCTGTTACGTTAGCGTCCATGTCACCATTGCTCGTTGGTCGCCAATCAATCTGAGTGGTAGAGCGACAGGTACACACAAACAAACACTCCCCACAAGTTTCCGTGGTGACAGCGGAGGCAATGATTGTGATTTTTGTAGCAGTAGAAGTCTTTTCAACTATATATCCCCAGATACCAGTTTCAACGATGAACACGGAAAATGGTAAAATGGTAAAATCATAACAAGCCACACAAAAAGTCTCAAGGACCCATGCCCAAAATGAAAGAAATCCATTTTGTTTGAAGTGGAAATTTCTGGCGAATAAGAAATATGCCCAATTGAAACCTGAAAGCTTGTGCAATTGTCTTGTAATAAAAAAAATTAGGGGTGGCGAACACATCTCCCCAAAACTCACTCAGCAGCACAGTCTGGAAACAGATGACTTCAATTTACAATATTTCAAATTCTGCTAGAAAGGTTGACGAAATTAGCCCCCGACACCCAATTAACCACTCAACACGAAATTAGGCAGACATGTTGCTTATGACAGGACGCACAAAAAAAAGCCTCAAGGACCCATGCCCGAAATTGAACTTGACATCGGCCATTTTGGTCTGAAGCGGCCATTTCAGGCGAATTCAAGGGCTCGTCGTTAGTCCAGATCAGAAAACGGAAAACTCACAATTTTTGGCAAGTGTGTGTATCCTGATCAAAATGAAGTATTTTCGGGTCCCAAAGGCGTCCCCCAAAAAGTCATTCACTTGCATGCCCTGGAAAAAAAAATCACATTACATTATCTCTGATTCCTCTGGAAGTTGTAAAAATTTTGCCCCCAACACCAGTTTCACCAATCGAAATTGGGCGGACATGTCCATCATAAGCACAAAAAAGTCTCAAGGACCTAAAATTGAACAGGAAGTTTGCCATTTTGGATTGAAGCAGCAATTTCGGGTGAACTTCAGGGCTCGTACTTTGACAAACTCCTACTAGAAATTTGCCCATCTATAATTGTGATTGACTACTTAGTGGCTAACTGACTGAAAACCACCTTTGAAGAATAACTTAACTGGGATAAAAAAATAAGAAAAGAAAAAAACAACACTCCCAATTTGAAGTCTAATTAGATTTCCCGTCAACTTTAATGAATAGTTTTTGTGTGTCTTCCATTTCCTTGAATTGCATCCCAATGCGAGTGCAGCTGTGGTCAGACTGAACCTGAAAACAAAGCCGGCGGGAAGGGCGAGGGATGGCAGGTGGCATAAAAAGCCGAGTCGACAAACACAATTGTCATCAAGGGAGCCCAAACAAGGCTGAAGACTTTTCACGAGATGAAAGTCAGTTTAAGCAGGCGACCCTGAAGAAGAAAAAGAAGAAGGTGGAGATGCTCATCTGAGTGTCCTGCTAAGAAGTCGTCGTCATCTCGTGAATTATTCATGACCGCTCGCCTCGCCGTGTGCACGCTAAAGAGAAGAAACAAAACAGTTTGGATTGGAAGTTTTCTTATAGCATGACTGAACAATGCAGCTAATAAGTTCGCTCCACATCATCCGTCACTAGTATTTATTTACTGGGATACATTGAGAAAAAAAAACGGCCGTTTTCAAAGCTGAAAATTGCCAGCAGGTTTAGAACATTTCGACTCTTCTTTCCAGACCTACAAAATAGAGTTTGGCTTGGTTTCACCAAAATCTGAAAAATAAAAATTGACATGTCAAGTCACAGTGCCATCTACAACGATTTGTTACAGTGGTTTGCAAATCCACAATTTTGTCTGCACCCATATTTGGCAGTTTAACATCCCCGGCCACGATTTTCTCCACATTGGAAAGCAAACAATACGTTTTTTTTGCAATATAATACTTGAAAAACCATCCCCTGCTACGCCGGGATTCACCTGCCTTGATCTCCATGTGCTCCCTTAGAACCCGGGGGAGGCGCAAGGGCAAAAAACAAAGAGTATTTCCACTTTGACGCGGTCTTATCTTTACACTGATCCAGCTGGTGATGCAAAAACGAAAAGGCAGGATATAAAGACGCTGGTTAATATCCTCTCTTGCTGCCGTGTGCGTGCGTCTGAGCTGGAAGTGCAAATACGTGAGTGACAAGGTGGACGTACATGAAATATTAAACACAATATAACCAACATGTGTGTTTGTTTCCGTGCAGGACGGCATGGGCAACCTGAGAATAACAGAAAAGGGCCTCAAGCTGGAAGGGCACTCGGAGTTCCTTCAGCCTCTCTATGCCAAAGAAATCCAGTCCAAACCAGTAAGTAGCTTACTCGATGAAGTAAGTTGTACATATCTGCTTTAGTCCTTTCATTCACTATTGCAGCTAAAAAATATATGATTTTCCTTCTATATTTTGCGCACACGTCACATTTCAGCAATTAAATTTAATTTTTTGTAACACTTCTTCATTGAATGGCTTTAAATTCAAAGAGTGATTCATAAACGAAACAATAAGAATTAATTGGCTGCACTTGAAATTACATCCAATTGCAGCTCCCCTTTCAAATGTGCTTCTTTTGCACGACTCACTGAGATTTCTTTGCAACAGACACGTTTATGAAGCCTCTCCGCCTTAAAGAAAAGATATGCAGACACACACACGCTCTCTTTGTGTTTTGTGAGAGACGACAACGTCCTGCTGGGACTAACATGTTCCGTTGCCGCGGCGATTGGGAAAGGATGTGGGACGACAGATCAAAAGCTGGCGTTTTACAGTGAACTCTCGTGTAGTGGGAGTGGTACATTTAAAACCCACCTCGCGATAAAATTTGCCAAACAGAGAAACCATTTGAAAATATATTTTTTCAAGCTAAACACATTTAAACTTAATACGTATTTTTAAAAGTATTCCTTAGAGCCTGTTCACACTCTGCCGCTGTCAAAAAATTATGAAAAAATGTATAACATCACTTTAAAGACACATTTAGTAATCCCTAGCGCCATCTAGTGGTGAATTAATAATTCTTTCATTTTTTTAAAACGACAATGTCAATAGTATGCAAAAAAATATATGTTATATCGCATAAACTTATTTTTTGTTATACAATCGTAAGTCTAGGCTAATAACTAATTATATTTCATGGCTGTAGTCTCAACTTAATTGAGCTGCCATATTTCGCCGCCATCTTCCTGCTACGGATGACCAAAGGACAACTTTGCGAATACAGTTAGTCCGGGTGGTATTGCATCAAGTGTCGGACCAAATGGGTCGATCGACCGCAGCTTACCTTCCACAGCTGGGGCCTAAAGGTGGTCATCACTAACTCCCGTGATTCGGGCTCGTCGATCGCACACTATTACTAGCTTCTTTTTTTTTTACTAGCTTCTTTTTAGCCACTCCAGCTTATGACTCCGATTAACTCCCGCTAGCCGGCAGCCACTCTTGTTAGCTGCTCTGGCTAATTCCAGCTTGCCCGGCCTTTCGTTGTCGCTCGCTGGGCTTCACAACGGCTGCCAAGTCTCCGATGCTCACCAAGATGCTCATTTGCTAATGCAAAATAAGAATTGGTAGTAGGCTTACCAAATGTGGTCTCTCTGAGCCAGTGTAGTGTGCATGCTCCTGCGTGTTTCTAATGCTATTCTTTGACCACTGGATGGTACTAAGGACTACACACTGGGTCCTTAAGGAAACAAAAAGAAGACTCTCTTGCTCCCAAAAAGGGTAAAGCGTGCTTTCGTCAAGCTGTTATCGCTCCCAGTTGAAGTTTACTGTATAACTGACACAAAAGAAAATTAAACATTGCATATTTAAACTCCCAAAATGATCAACCAAATCATATAATAACGAAAGTCTCAACTGAGTTGAAGTTCCTCCAGTAGAGTCTCAGTGCTACTCTGCATGTTTCGGCATGTGTTATTACACTGAAGCCACGCAATTCTAAATTCATAAAACCTATAATAAAAGATAGCTTAAAAGGCCACAATATTGCTCAGGCATGAACGGTGACATGCGATAAAGTGCTGATGGAAAAGTGGAAAATTGAAAATGTATTTGTCATGCATTGGTTTATGTCATTGATACATTGTATCATTGGTCTGCATAGTTATGGTGATTTATGTTATGTGTGTGTATGATTTGAGAAAGTGGAAGCAGGTAAAGATTAACAGCAGGCTAAGAATGGACCCTTGAGGGACGCCGTACATGATTGTCTGATGGGAGATTACCTCAATGTAATTTTTCTTTCAACTGTGAAATGGTAAATTGGAGATGGGTCTGAGATCACCAATGACACTTGGATCCAAATTCTCCAGAATGGTTTGACAAAATTGACAATTTTTTTTTGGTCATTGTGAACTATTAAGGAAATAAAAACGTATTACTGTTTGTCCTTCCTCAGGGTCGTCCTCTGTACCTGCATTCGTCCCGAAACGTATCAGTCAACGTCGTCAACAGCAACAACAAGCTACTCACGCAACTCGTAACAGGTACGACGCGGGTCGAAAATAAAAACATTGCCTTTTTAACAATGCCTTCGCTTGTCAAGAGGCTTTCAAAAGCTGACGACACGGAGGGCAACACCACAATAAAAAGTTTTCCTTTCTGATCTTCGCGTTCACAAATCATGTTTGGTTTGTGCAACGTCAAAGCATTTCAACTTTCATGTAAGACTTCATGATGGTATTTAAATATACATTTGAAGTCAATTTAAAAAGAGTCAACATGAGACAAAAGAAGGTAAAAGACAGATGTGCTGATGCTAAAGAAGACAACTGCAATTTCAGATCAAAAAGTCAATGGAATGTATTATGTAATGGAAATGTAAAATATATATATATATGTATATATATATATATATATATATATATATATATATATATGTGCACAATTAGTGGTTTGCATGACAGTTAATCCTTCATGCTATACTGCACTGGTACTTCAGTGTTCCATCAGGCTGCCACAATCCCCGCCCGCCGTAACTCTGCTGCGACGTTGCACTCTGGCGCTAATAGAGCCTGGCAGACCGGCGAGCTATACAAATCACTATGAGTAAACATGCACACCGAGTGTCTTTTGGCTCTGACATGCGAACTCTGTCTGAAAGGGATGTGAACAGCCCCCCCCCCCCCCCCCCCCGTTTCCAAATGGAGAGCGACAGAATCAATTGCGAGTGTCAATCAGCCGCCTTTTTCTACTACTTTGGCGTACTACTTTGTTTTTGGGGGAGGTAGGAGGGGGGTCATCTCACTGTGTCAAAACAAGGCTTTCATTCAATTTCTTTCAGTGTTTTAGCAGGTCGAGCACTGTTGAAGTTGTGGATCATTAAGAGAACGCTGGAATTCACCCAACATGGCTGCTTCAAATCAAAATGGCTGACTTTCTGTTTAATTTTGAACAAGGGCCCTTGCGACGTGTCCTTTTACAGAACACTCGCAACAGACGTTAACCCTGCGCTAACAGGGCGGTCATTTTTCATTTCAATTCATTTTAATCAGGAATTTGATTTGTTATAAAAGTAATCGAGTTACTAGCTTGTTCGCTAGCCAAGCTACCACAATATCAGGACCATGCACGACAATGATAAAAATGTTTTTTATCTCAAGGATTTTAAGTGTCAGCTTTTGTGTTTGTTGGGATTAGGATCCAGCGGGTTCAAAGCGCGAGGGAATATGTTCGAGGTGAAATCCACATCCGGCAAACTGCTCTTCTCGGCCGACGAGCAGGAGGTGGTGGTTGGCGCCGAGAGGCTCCGGGTCATGGGTGAGTCGGTGGTCTTTCCCACCATTTTCCCGATGGCTGATATTGTAGATAGAAACGTTTTGGTCTGCTTGCCATGTGTATGTTATATATTTTTTGTCCAATCAGCGTACGCGTTGCTATGTCAATCTAATCTGCCCAAGGCCTTCAGAATTAGTTGTGCTAGCCCATGTAACTTCAATCACACAGTCAACAACAACAAAACAACAAACATGCACAGATTTCCCAAACCTGAGTTTTATTTTTGGAATGTATAGCCATCATTTTATGAAAAACCCACCTATGCTGACATCTCTAGACAATTATAAACATTTTGGGGAACACTGTATTAGCAATACAATATTCTTTTAATCAGACTTCAAATTCATCCTCTCAGAGTCAGGTTGTTGGCCCTTAATGACGTCATCATGATTCTGTCGTCTGATTGGTTTTATCTGAGCATAAATATTGATTGCAAATTGCTTCTCATGACGAACGCGGCACAGTTTTGTGCTGTTGTGTTGTGTTTGCGTATTTACATCGATGGTGGTATTAAGAGCTGGATTAAGTCAGCCCAACTGAAGGCCCAGGTACCAAATGCCCACGCATGGAATCTCTTGCATAAAAATACCCATCAGTCACGGCAGTCCGCTCATATTTGGGTAAAAATGTATTTGGCCAAAAAATGTGAAGGAATCCCCTTCCAGGCGTCGCCCGAGACAATTTGCTCATCGCTTTTACAGATGGGAGCGATTACTCTGGCCGCTCATCTACATGCACTTAACATCCTTCGCAGTCATAGTTGGTTAGAGTCAGCCTACTGGAAAGCGCCGCCGAGCCGCAGATGGCGAGGAGAAGATGGAGACACGGATAATTGGACGGACGTTGCATTGTTCCTCTCGGCGAAGATGTCCGTGCTTGGCTTTTTCTTAAAGGAGACTTATGCATTTTTTAAAATCACTTCAAACGGCTCCCAGGTGTCGTACTAACGTGTTCGTGTCACGCTTTTTGCCTGGCTCTTATTTTAGCCTTGCTGAAATCAGTCTGTTTTGAGGTTGAGTTCATGCCTTTCGGCCTCTGTTGTCATGACAACCAGCGGTGAAGAGCTATTTTTAGGTCAATTATAGCGCACATACACACAAATTCACACTTCCATCCACATCTGCGAACAATTGACAAGAGTTGCCAACAAACAAGTTTTGGCAGTGTGATGGGATGTGAGGCAGACGCGCTAACCACTTACCGACCGTGCTGCCCACCAGACCGCCATTATTTTCAATTTCGCGCACCCCCTGAAGGGCGTTCAACCGCAGTCTAGAAATCTCTGGCATAGACCATGAAATAAGGTGTAAATAAGGTACATTAACGATGCATAGACCTTTAAATAAGGAAATAGATTGCCTACGGCGGCTGGCTGTCCAAACCCTGGTTTTTAACATTTAAAAAAACGATATCTTCTTCTTTACTTGTTCAACTTGTGGCATGGCTCAGTCGTAGAGTGGTCGTCTCCCATCCGTGAGGTTGTGGGTTCGATCCTCACCCTGGTGACCATGTCGAAGTGTCTGAGCAAGACACTGAACCCTGATTTGCTCCCAGTGGACCTGTCAGCGCAGCAGCCGACCACTGGTGTGTGAATCTTTGCGCGAATGGGTAAATGTGAGGCTTAAAATTGTAAAGCGCTTTGGGCAGCATACGGTGTCGATGAAAGCACTATATAAGAAGCAGTCCATTTACCAGCTTAATAAATCAGACACTCACATTAGCAAAAGCTAGCTTCATAAAACCTATTTGTTGTATTGTGTTTTTATGCAACTTATTAAAAACATGAACAAAAAAATGACAGATTATCAATGAGGGAAAACGTTTAAAATTGCGTTACGAGCTTGGTTACGGAATTAATTACACTTGTAAGTCAAGGTGCCACTGTACTGCAGTCTGGGAGATTTTTTTGTGCACACCACTGAACTGTAGCACTTGAAAGACATGCTCGCTAAAACCCCAAGGACACTCAAGCTTTCAGGAGCGAATACCCCGTTGTAGTCAAGTCCAAACCTGAAACATTTAGTAGAAGCGCTTCCCCGTGTCGCGGCGACTTCTCCCTGGAGTGGCGCCGGCCACCTCGGAATCGGCTCTCGCTTCCAAAGTAAGCATTGCTCACTCATGCGGCGCGCTTCCCCCCTCGGAGTTCAACAGCGAACGGATGTGTTCAAAGTTTAACTCCTGCAGAGAAGCGCAGCGGAGTGGAGGAATTGGGTAGCGTGAGTAGGGGTTGGGGGTGTAGCAGGAGTCACCTTGATGCTGAGATACAAGTGCGTTGAAGGGGTTTATTTACCTGACAAATGGGGTTACTTACCCAGCGACGGTTGCTTAAAGCACTTGTCTCTTTTTTGGCCTTCACCTTGTCACTGGAACGAATTAGATTGACTGTCAATGGCCTTGGATTCAATCTTCTAAAGATGTAGATTATACCATTCAGCAGTGTTCTGCTACGACGTCTCTATCAAAGCGCTTGGCTTCGTGATTGCTTTTGATGGGGAGTGCTGCACGTTGTGAACACCCTTGTCTAATTTGAGTGCTTGAAACAAATTGCCAAGTGTATAAAATGAAGCTTTGAAATTGAGAAAAATTGAGCTGTTGTTTTTGGTCTAGCTCAACTGTCAATCAAATACCATATGTGACCGAGAGAAGGGTTCACCAATTCCGGTCCTCAAGGTGTGGAGTCCTGCAGGTTTTAGATGGTTCCGCCCACTAGCACACCTGTTTCATATAATCAGCTCATCCGCATGCCTGATAACGTTCCTGATTTTTAGTATCAGGTGTTTTGGTAGGCGGAAACGTCTAAAACCTGCAGGACTCCGGACCTGGAGGACCGGAATTGGTGAACCCTGACCTAAAGAAAGAATGCTATGTCATCTAGCATTTAGCATTTTGCCCACCCCCCTCCTCACTTTTCGCTCATCTGCCTTTCTCTCCGTAACATGTGCACACTCATGGCCAACAATGAGGCACTCGAAAGTTACCACCCAAATTTCAGGTCCAGTCTGACTGGTTGTCAAGTCATTTTTTTTCCCATTCATGCATGAAGCACAGGTTCATGCTGAAATTCAGCCAATGAAGATGGACATGAAAATGGGTGATCCTGTTTTTCATAACAAAGCGAAAACATTTTTTTAAACCATATCCTAGACAGATGGATGACATAAAACTTAAGGTTTCGTCATTGCGGCATGGCGGCAAAATCACAAGAAGTCATGTGCCATCCCATTTGCTGCACTCATCTTTACGATAGCAATTACAATTAGCCCCCTTTCATTTCCCTCCGTTTATGTCCCATTGACTCAGTGTGTCGCGCTCCCCGCCTGGCAGATAGACGGTCAGGAGGAGTGCGTTATCAGCTCAGGATGCGCTCGTGTGATCATCCACACTCCCCCACTCAGCGACCCCCCCCCCCCCTTTCCCTTCCCTCCCGCAAGGCAAATGGAGGCCAGGCCGCAACGTGGCAGGAAAAGCGAATGATGAGGGTGTGATTTTTTTTTTCTTTTTCTTCTGTTCGTGTGATCACAGCAACTTGTTTGGACAAGGGTTTGTGCCGGTGTAGCCGCTTTAGATCAATGATGCGCTGCCCGGAATTCACAACCAGGCAGAAGATATTTACAACAACTGGATTGCAAAAACTGGTCTTAAAAAAAAGGGAGAGGAAAACAATAATGAAATTGGGAATATTTGACTTAATTAAAACTTTAACAATCAATACAGGATATTCTTTGGTTTTGACAAAAGTCTTTTTTTTTTTTATTTACAAGCTTCTATCAAATGATTGAACACTTGATTTCGAGAAAAGTACTTTTGTGGCATCTTGGTGTCAAGGAAGTAAGTTGAACAGTTAAAGTTAGCGGTAAGTAGTGCTTTGCAGCCATCTTGTTGCAGCTTGTCAAAAAACTATATTGAAGTGAGTTGAGGATTTTCATTTAGACAAAAGTAGATCTTTTCCACCATCTTGCGGTATTGAGAAGGTATTAATCCTTTTTAGCGATGCGTGATAATTTTTATAACGTAAGGCTTCCTTTTCTTGGTTTCTGCTTTTGTAGCGTCACTGACGTGACCACGTTATAAGTTCACGGAGACAAGGTGTTGTCACTTTTATATTTGCCATCCGTCAAAGCCTCTGCCGGCTTTTATTCGCCGCTGTCCTTTCTCCGGAGTGGACGCCGTTAAGCTGTAATGAGACGATAAAAGACAGCCGAGTTACCGGGTCCGCATTTCGCGCCGTTATCTGGAGCGCGTGGTCAATGTGCAACGAATTCCTGCCGACCAAACGCATCCATAAAAAGCGCAAAGCTTCTGATCTCCGTGTGTGTGTTTCTTTTGTTTGGGTCGGCGTGTTAGCTTTATACACGGATGTTAAGCAATTTGAAGAGTGACAGAGTATCGTAATAATAAGGCGCAAGCATTCAGCCTTTCAAAAGATTTTTGCTTTGTAAAAATACTATGTGGAAGTTGTTTATGTTTCAGGAAGTTACTTACAGTATTTGTTTCACCCAACCTAAATCTCTTCTTGCCATTTTCCCATAATAGCACTTTTTGTGTTTTACACTCCACTTTTATTGTATTTGTCGGAAATTGCTCACATTACTGTAATCTGCGCCTCTTCTGCACTCTTGGCCCTAACTCACACAATGACAAACCCGATCGATTTTGACCTGATGTCTCTTTATGGGAATTTAGTACCTCTTATCAAAGCGGGATACCCAATTTCCTAGTAAAGGAATCTCTCTGGCCGCAGGGTTCGAGGACACCGCCTCCATCCTCGTTTCATGGCTGACATAAATCCGGACGCCGGCGGTTACAAAGCCCGATTAGATTGTAAGCGTGGCAGTGGGTAGGGGTGAGCGCACTCCTCCACCCCCGCGCCCTAACCACGCTCGGGGCACGTGAGGCTGGCCCGACTAATGAGTCAGGTCATGTCTTTTGGGGTCCTGGAACCCTTTAAGGATTATTTTCCAAGGAACCCTTAATAAGCACAACTCAATACTAACTACCATGTGTATCTAAAAATGCCATAGTAATGAACATTTTGCCTTTTATTGGAGTGAAAAAAAATTCTGAACGTCTTAAGTCTTTCAAGACATCCAGTCAAAATCCGCATGTAATTGACATCCGCTAAATAGCTTTATATTTGCCTATACATGCTGCAAGATGGCACCAATGCACTACTTTTATATCAGGGCTGAACCTCCTCCCCTCATTTTGACATAGTTCCTTGGCACCAAGATGCCGCAAGAATGCACGAAAACAATACTTTAATAATCAACGAGGCTTTTGGCCTGAGCACAATTATTAAAAGAAGCTACAAAAAATTGCAAATCTAACACTGCATATTAAAAATGTGCCATAATTGTGTATTTATACACCATCAACAACCATTTATTGACTGTTATTAATCTATGGATTTATGTTATGATAAATCACAATCATATCCCCAGTTTAACTGGGCCAAAGCTAAAATGAGGATCAATAATTGGTTTAGTATGTATATTTTATTAGCACACTAGCACTTTATCAAAAAGGGTACAACATAATTTATTGTAAATGACTTTGGAGACCCCCAAGCTACGGCTATCGCGGACTCCAGTTTGAGAACCCGTCATAGACGGTCCCGAGCCGTCTTAATCCCCCTCCCCGCGTCAAATATGATGAAGCATCCATCAAGAGGGAGGAGGCGAGCGCACTTAGTACAAATGTCATTACGGCATCCGGCACGGAGGCATCATCAGTGACAGTGGCGATGCCGGCGCATCGTTACTGATGGATCTCCAAGGTGACTTTCAAAGTCGCGTGCGCGTGGCTGGGGAAGAGAAGAGAGCATTAGGAAGGTAACCGGGTGGAGTCTGGGATGGTTGAGCGGCACCAGATGTCCTTTGATAGTCTAAAAATAGGGCAGCATGGTAGGGTAGTGGTTAGCAATTCTCCCTGGTAGTCAGGAGATCCGGGTTTGAATCTCAATTGATGCATCCCTGTGTGGAGTTTTTCCCGGTTACTCAAATACTGCAACTTAGCTTTAGAGCGCTACGTTGTCTGCTGGGAGTGCGTGCGACAGTGTGAGAAAGGAGAAAAGAAATAGCTGCTTTAGAGCGCCTCGTTGTTTTGAAGGCTTGCCCTCATCGCTGCTTGTTTGTTATGAATGCAAACTCTGTGTACCTCGGCCCCATCTAATTGCCACCATATTTGTTTTTTCTGTAAACATTGTACGACTTGCTCCTCATTTGCGACTGCGCTCGCCATATGAACACACGAGTAAATGACGATTTGTTGTATTTGTAACTCCAAGCAATTTAGCTGTCCTGAGAATCATGTTTACAGAATTGTAGTCATTAATGGGATCGACACAAGAGCCGTATTAAAAAAAGAAAAAAAGGGAAAAAAAGTCTGCCTTTGCAAAAGATTGAGTTCTAAGGTAACGCATTCATGGATGAAATAAGCTTTTGTGTGTGATCTGAAATCAAAAGTGCTTTGTTACACAGAAACAAATTACTGTTCTAATTATAGCCTGTGTGTTTTTGTTGTGTGACCAGCCCCCGTTTACCCGCCGTCCGAGCGGTGTGTTGCTTTTGAAATACATCATGAAAATGACTCAATGCGCAAAGGATAATTACTGCTGCCGTGTCGCACTTCAGTATCTGCACCTCTGGTCAATTTTTTTCCCTTGAGATTTATTTATTAACACATTTGTTTTGCACACAATTGCAAACAGCGCCATGGGATTTCAATCAGGTTTGGTAATTATATCCAACCAGGGTTAACCTGGCGGATACTGCTGTTGATTAATGCCGCATGTGCACAATAAATGACATTTTTATTTGCCAAGATAATTTTTGGGGAATGTCGCAGTAATTATTAAGGATGTAATGATATCCAAACATCACAATATGATATTATCACAATATGAAGGTCACAATATAATAATTATAACGATATTGTGGAAAAAAAAAGCTTGCTCAAACAAACAAAAAAGCACAATATTGTGCTTTTGTACATAACAGCAATGCATATAAACAACATACCATCTCTAACAACACTTAATATTGAGGCACTTACTTGCTAATGCACGCACACATTGAGTTCCTCCACATATACTTGGTTCACAAGCATTAGCGTAGATTTTAAACATAGAAGGGCAAAAACATCCCTTCTGAAAATTAAACTACACTTTAAAAAAAACTAGCCACCAGAGGGTGCTAGAAATGCACAAATGGAAATCAACCTGACTTTTTTAACAGATGTGCTGCTTTTAATATCGTGACATGACAACGACGATATTGTGGCAGTTTTAATATCGCAATATCACCCTAGTAATTAAATTATATTAGATATTTAAACCCAAATGAAATGTTGAATGCTAAAATATAAATTTTCAGGGTTTTACCTGACTCAAAACCCGATGAAATGCGGATTTTTCCTGGTGGTTTTATCCAATTTAGACAATCGTGATATATTGGCTCAGTAATGTGTCCTGAAAATTGGAAAAATTCAGCCCCTGGAAACAGTTTTACAGAGCAACATTACATTTGGCAGGCAGGTCCAACTCACTTACAAAAAAATCTCTAGAACCCAGGTTGTAAAATGCACAAGAGGTCGACTAACTTATTTCAGCTGTGACTCCTAAAAATTACCTGAGTTGCCTTCTCTGGAACATTTGAAAAATTCAACTGCCAGAGATAGTTTTGCTGAGAAAAATCTAATTTGGCAGGCAGGTCTGGCTTGAGTAGACGTACAAAAAAGTCTCAAGAACCAAAGGCGTAAGGTGCACAGCCATTTTAGTTTTAGAATAATTATCTCACAAATCTACAAATCATTTCGATTGCAACCAAATTTGAATAATGCATATAAGATAAAAAAAAAAAAAAGGAACCTAGATTGTGTAAAAGTTGAGTTAAAATCCGCATTAAAGTTCGTTAGTATGATAGGTGGTCTAATAAATGAATTATGTAACCGTACACTGTATTTTCTCCGTGTTGAACCCTGTCCATCCATCCACTCACCCACCGATCACTTTCACCATCACGAGCACTACCACACTCATTGAAAAACATGGCCTGCTTCTCTTTGAGCAAACGTGTCCCATTTAGTCATCTCAACTTTGGTCGCGGCGTCTCCTCCGGCTCTCTTTGACCCGCCCTAATGAGACAATGGCCCCGGCCAGCGCCACATATTTCATGCTAATGTATAATTCCGACGAAAGCTCCAGTAACCCATCCTCGAGGACTCGTGCGGTTCATCAGCTAGCCACCGAGCCCGACCGTCAGCTTCATCCTCGCTGGGGTGAAGACGAAATGCAGCGTTCATCATTCGCGAGAGAGTGCGAACAGGCGCTAAACAATACTTTCAAAAGTGTATTTTAATGAGTATAAGTGTGCTGTTATAAGTTGAAGTTTTAATGTGTGGCAAAGGTGAACTATTATAACTAGGTGTGTCAGGCGATTTTTATTCGTAATTAATCACATTACTTCAATAGTTACGCAATAGCAAATTTTATATCTGCTCTAAATGTACAATAAAATGTATTTAAAAAAATCTGTTTTCATACTCTTGTTAAAAAAAAAATAACTAATAGAAATATGGCTGCATCTTTTAGTCATTGATACAGTAATTTCATAATAATTCATAAAATTTAGTTAAAATTAAAAAGATGTACTGTACTGTAAAACGAGTGTGATATTGATTTGTGTTGAGGTCATTTTTCTGCCACTAGAGGGCATAATTGCATTTGTAAGACGTTGGTGGCAGCTCAGTGCCATTTTTCTTTTCATATTAACAGCTATCTAATCTTTAACATGAAGTAACTTGTAAAATACAATTTGACCCCAGTCTCCACAAATATATGCATTATTATTACATTTAATATTGCTAAATTTTGACGCGGGCGTGTCTGCTGCGTTGCAACTGGAATTCCCCCAGTACAGGCTTTCCAAGTAAGGGGCGGTCATTTATTGTGCGTTTAAAAAAAATAATAGCGTTAAAGGTACTTGAAATCAACTAAAAATTAACACACTAATTTTGACACCCCTAATTATAACCAGTGTTTTGATATATGGTCAGTCTATAGCTTGAAATGTTCCGTATTGCAGGTGGGTATGGAATGTTTCCCTCACAATAAATGGGGTTCACTATCAAGGCGAAGGAAGAATATAGAGGATAGTCGCCAAACTTTTTGCAAAAAGTGCTGAGTGAGGAGTAGCGAGAAAATTCGTAGCCATACATCCTTCCATGCTGTGGCTCCCCTCACAGATTGATGTCATTTTTTTTCTCCATGGCAAGTGGAAGAGGGTAGAGCTGAGGGCCAGATGGATGCCGCCAATTTCCCCTCCATTGGGCCACCTGCTGCCTTTTCAGCTCGGGGGGTGGAGTAGAATTTGGCATGCATAACCTGGCTTCCGGCTAATGGCACCAAACCCGTTAAGAAAAGCCTCATTCCGGGGGTGGTGAAACACAGAGATGTCGTTTCCAGACGTATTCCAATATTTCATCCCTGAAATGGGGACGCTGATGACGAAATACTTTTCGCCGACGATGCGCTTTTCGCCGACGCCTTTCCCTTCGGACCGATTGACATAACGACATCGTTTAGCGGCTGATGGTTAGACTACGGCGTGTTAATTCCTCAGCCAAACGCTGCCGTTTTGTCGTCTTTTATTCACAGTTGAAATAGACATCTTTGCACTTTTTCTCGCTTTTCTTTTATGCCTGACAATCGCTTGCTTGATTCATCTTCAAACAACCACGAAGCTTGCGATTTGATTGCTTATGTTTTGATCTTAATGTTTACATATGTATTTATATTTTTTTATAAACTTGGGTGGCAAACCACACGCTGCATCACCAAATCTAATAGATATTCCGGTCATTCGGCGCACATTCGATGTTCAGTATTTGAATGTACAACTATTCTACAAATATATTCATCAGTGGTTGTCGGATTCCAGTTGGCAAATCTAAAGCAGAAGGCAATCATGATTATTTTTACCCAACGTCCCCCACCCAATTTTTTTACGGTCTTCTGCCCGACACAGCACATTAATAATCTTGGATGATGAACCCAATGCTGCTTCACCAAGTGTACAGACATTATCTGATCCTGTGTTTGCGCTTGCAAATTTCCATTAGCCAGAGATGTCACGTCTTCTTGCAGCAGCTGCGCTTTGAACATAATTTCTTGCAGATCGAGACAGAAATAGCACATTGCTGGCTGACTCTTTTTTTTTTCTTCCTTTTTTTTTGTCAGCATGTTTATATATGGTTGATGCCAAGACTAGTTAAAAAAGAAATAAGACGGATAAAACAGCGGCTGACGTTTTGGGGTAAACCTTGCAGAGTTGCCCTGACAACTCTTAAATGGCGTAAGGATTTACGGCACAACGGGCTTTAAAAAAAAAAAAAAACGATGTGTAAGAAGGAAATCTTTTGACAGCCCGGGCAATGGAGCTTAGAGGTGGGTAGATGTGATCTTAATGGTCCGAGAAATGTCTTCCACAGGAACATTTTTGGAGGGAACAGATGGTTGGTCAGGTTATCAATCTACGAGCAAAATACATGATTCGGCCATCTGGACTTGAACCATTCAAGTGGTTCATTGACAATGTTTTTTTATTTTATTTTTTAAAGATATTGCTTGGAGTGTAATATATCGTCGCTGCTATGTAAAAAAACACTTTCTTTCTTTCTTTCTTTTTTTTTTTTAATTTTTTTAAATATTTTTGGTTTTAGGATGAAACTGAATGCAGACATTCCAAAAACCTAAAAATATAATAAAAAAATGGGGGGAAATTAGTGTTTTTCCCATAGCAGTGATGATATACTAATTTATTACATCATTTCAAATGTCACGAAAATAGTTGTATGCTGAAATAATGATTTTCTTGTCTCTACTTATTCATAAATGTACAGGAAGTTATTGAGGAATAAGACAATAATAAATGATGAATAATACACAACTAATAATAGATCATAATAATAGACAAATCCATCCAATGGTTATTCAGCTCGGCCAATGCAAATTCAGTTCACTCAGTTGTTTGTAACAATTGATTTTCTCCATAATAGTGTGGCCTCAACTCTGCACCACAAATGGCCCCGCCATGGATCAACAAAACCACTTCAATTTGAGTATTAATGTTTATGAATCTTGGGGGATATTTTTCATGTTTGCACCCACCCCCGTTTTTCCACCTAAGCTCTATCCACATCACTTTCTGCATGCTTCATGAGATTCTGATTTATCCTGATAGTGTGACTGAGTGAGAAGCAACCAGAATGAAAAAGAATGCATGAAGGTGGGTGGAAATAAAAGTTGGGGGATAAAAAAGACTGATGAAATTGAAGATCAACAATGCGGTGTGTGATGAGTGATGGTGAGGATAAGAGGAAGATGAAAAGATAACACAAGCATCATCAAGCGCGGTCACATTTTTGGAAAACCTTCCGATGAAATCATCTGCCGTTAAAGCGGCGTCCCGTTTTGGCCGGCGGAAGCGGAAATTAGACGGCGAGATGGCTTTTATCGATTGTCGCGTGGGTAGGGAAAGGCTCCCGGTACGCGTTTACGAGAGGAAGACGAGGGAAGAGGAAGCCGAGGCGTAAACGCGGCTCGTCTACATTGATCGCCGGCGGCTGAGGCACAGATGACGACTGATTGCACCCGAGGTTAAAGCTTGAATGGCTTAAGTGACACCATCCACGTTTTTTTTTTTAGTCTCAATTGGTATGATTGGGATGTGTGTGTACTTTTTGCAATGTGACAAGAGTTCCTTGAAATGAGTCGATCGGAACAAAGAACTTCATGTATTTGTCTTTGTTCCTTCCCGTCTTTATTGTCACATAACACCCACTAACCCTAGAGTGTGTGTGTGGGTGTGGTCTTGTTATGGGGCTCACCCGTCCATGTGGGGACATTTTGCTGGGCCCCACAAATTTAGACCTCTTTTTGAGGGTCAAGACTAGGTTTTAGAGTTTAGGTTTGAATTGGGTTATAGTGAGGTTAGGTTAAGGAATAGGGGTAGGCAATCATTTTTGATGGTTGAGGTTAGGGGAAGGGGCTAGGAAATGCATTATGTCAATGAGACGGCCCCACAAAGATAGTAAAACAAAACGGTGTGTGTGTGTGTGTGGAGGGGGATGGGGTATAATATCACATCATGGGGACCATTTTCTGGGTTTTTACTATCATTGTGGGGACCATGTGTTCTTGTGGGGACATTTTGGTGGTCCCCATGCGTCCAAACCTCTTTAAGGCAATCATTTTTGATGGCCGGGGTTAGGGTAAGGGTCAAGGAAATGCATTATGTCAATGAGATGTCCCCACTAGACATGTAAACCCAACTGTGTGTGTGTGTGTGGGGGGGGGGGGGGGGGTGCGGGCGTGCGGGCAAGCAGGCGTGCGGGGGTGCGTGCGTGCGTGTGTTACAAGACAGATGACAAAGAATATTTTAAACGTGCGTGGGTTTGTTATGGAGCAGACCCGTCTAATAAGTTCCTTTCCCAAACTAT
Source organism: Leptonotus elevatus (assembly GCF_054856555.1). Classification (NCBI taxonomy): domain Eukaryota; kingdom Metazoa; phylum Chordata; class Actinopteri; order Syngnathiformes; family Syngnathidae; genus Leptonotus; species Leptonotus elevatus. Next base: position 7,615,505 of record NC_141254.1, read on the forward strand.
TTCATGAATGTTATTTTTGCACCAAGACAGACTGAATTTGAATAAGTTTAAAAACACACACACACGCACACACATTGCTAATCAGCGTGCACGCGCCCCTTTCAATTCGACGGCCCCGCCAGGCCCCATTTTGCAGAGGGGTTATCAAACGTCCCACTCGCTATCATTCTTTCCAATTAGAGACTCTGTTGCTTTATATAGCAGAAATGCCTATATGTATTTTATATACAATACAGAGCAGCAACCTCTGAATCTAGTTGTAAAACAATCCTTGGATTAAGTGACTTTCTCAAGGAAGTGAGTATTTTTCATTTTTTCCCATTGTCCCACGAGGCAGTTAAAATTGAGCCATGTAAATTCTGCCTAGCAACAGGTGGCACAATAAAATGACATCGCATATTCAGTCGTAGTTTGGCATTCACTCACCTATTTGCTGTTTTTGTGCCCGTCTAAAATGAAAATCTTGCTGTCAGCGACTGAGATGAGCTACATTTAGTTAGGCCAGAGAAAAGGTGCTTGCCACCATCTTGTGGTATGCAAAGGCAATTATGAACCGTGTGCCAACCACTGTATTCCATAACGCTACTCCACTGCAGTGGTTGCTGCCTCAATGTGTTGGTTGTTTTGAATGAAATACTGTAGAGGGAGGGGGAGGAAAACAAAAAGAGGGAGGGAGAACTTGTCGACAAGAAACAAGAAAGTGTTCTTACGAGACATATTTTCATTTGACTTCACAGTCGCTGTCAACGCAGTTGTTGCCGAGTGATGATACGAGCGAGGATAAAATATTTGTATTCGTCGCCAGCGCGGCACGAATCACTCCGCTCTTTTGTGTTTGTACAAACCACTTCAAGGTGAAGCCTTAAAATAATCAGCAACATTTGATGCTGCAATTTGGGCTCAGTTCCATATTTGTTCCAAATGGCTGCTTCAAACCAAAATGGCTGACTTCCTGTTCAATTTCACACATGGGTCTTTGAGACTTTCTCGAGCGTCCTGCTAAGATGAACATGACATCTCAATTGCTTGTTCATGGGTGAAATTAGTATCAGGGTCTGATTTATTTATTTTTAACTTTCCAAGTAAAGCCACAGAGTGAATTTCCAAGTACTGTATTTCCAGAGATGGGAAAAGGACTGACATTCTCTACTTGAGTAAAAGTACAATTACTTGTGTAAAAATCCACTTTGGCAAAAGTAAAAATACTCACTCAAATAATTACTCAAAAGTTTAAAAAAAAAGTACAGGCTCTGAAATGTACTTGACGAGTAGAAGTAAAAAGTATTTTAATCGTTTTCATGCATTTAAAAAAAAAAGTAACGACATTGTTTTGAAAATGTATCAAGTAAAAAGTACAGATACTCATGTTAAAATGTAAGAGATAAAAGTAACAAGTAGTCTAAAAAATAAATACTCAGGAAAGTACAAAGTACTGAAAAGAATTACTCAAGTAGAGTACTTCCCATCTCTGTATATTTCCAGACATGTTAAGGCTCCCAAAAGGGTAAAGAGGAAAGTGGCAAAGCCCCTCAGCAGGGTGTGTTGAGCATTTATTAGCAAAGGTCTCGGGGCCTCACCTCCGGGCTGACTGCAATACTAAAAACGGAAGACTATTAAGAAATATGGCGCACGGAAAACCGAGCGAGCAAACTAGGGAATGAGATGAGAATAGTTGAGAGTGGAAAGCGTGAATCCAAAACTTTAATCATCAAAGAAGAAGTGGATTTATCACCACGAGAATTTAGTGTGGTTTAATAGGAAAAGGATTGAAAACATTATTTCCCCTCAAACTCCTGTTTCAGTGCCAGAGTTGTTAGCCTTGACATCCACTAGCCAAAGGCCGAGTAGCATTAGCCCAGCGCTAGTTTTTTCTTTCTTTTTTTTCATGCTGCATGGATTTTTATACAAGCATCGAGTTTGACATACTGGCAAAATCGTATCGCTTGCCGTGACAAATGCTAGTCAGAAGCTGAGCCGCACTGTGATTGTTTACAGCGAGTACAAATGTGGTTATTGTGTAACCGCCACATCCACAATCACTAGATATATTCCTGTAGGGGATTTTTTTCTCTCTCTCTCCATGCTGCGTTTCATCATCGCTGAGCTACTTCGGGCCAGAACTGATGATGTTTGGCTGCCCTACAAATACACAAACACACACACATATATATGCATTCATTGTTAATAGCATCATTCATTCTCCTCACCTGACCCCGGAACGCGTGGGCGCAAGCATGTAATCAAGAAATCGCTTCACAGGCGGCAGATTTTTGTTGGCGGGGAAAATGCGGGCGGGATAGAAATAAAAACCGGCGGCGGCCAAACACTTAGACGGCGTAAACGTGTCAATAATGCTTGACATTTAATGCAGGTAAACACCCTCCATCAACGTCCAAGCACAGTGCTAATGCTGACAAGATGATATTTTGGGGCAAGTTTTTTTTTATTATTTTAACTCAGCCAGAGCAAAAAAGCTTAAGGAAAGCCAAGCGACTTTCAAGTTCTGTTCTACTTTCAAAACCATTCTTGGCCATAGGAAATAATGTCAATGTAATTATTTGTTCCAATGTTGCCATCGTTAGTCCTTCCGTAAGTGTATAGGCCATGTTTTAATTGTCATGACACTTATATAATACTTCAGGGCTGGACTGGCCATCTGGCATTCAAGGCAGATGCCCGGTGGGCCTGTGTCCGTTGGGGCTGATTTGGTGCTATTTCAATGATTATTTTCCTCCATATTACCCCGAGAGACCGGCACACAATTTAGAATATAGAGATCAAACTGAACTACGTGGTAGCCAAGGGCGGTCAGGAATCGGGCTGGGCCAGCTAGCCTAAGTCAAAATGCCAGTCCAGTCCTGAATAACTTTATAGCAAAAATGAAATAAAGTAAAACTACTCAACCTGGTTGACTTCAGAGTTCGTGAGCTGACAAACAAGCTAAATGCTCACGTCGTTTGTCAAGTAGTGAATTCACCAAAGGCCCTCCTGCAACAGAGCAGACAGGATGTTCTGGAGCGACTGCTTGATGATGAAATGCGGACGTGCGCTGCTCGATCAACAACTTGTTTATTGGCTAAATGAATGTCGGCTGTAACTGTGCCCAAAACAAAACATCCAGTGTGAGTTACAAGAAGTGTAGACTTATTGTGTGCATAGCAGCACTGCCACCTACTGTAGTGCATGGGCAATTACTCTTTATTCTACTATAATAAAAAATAAAAATAAAAAAAAGTTACCTGGAGAGTCACAGAAGGACTGTTTTAGCATGAACTGCAAAAAAAAAAAAAACTGAAGTCTTTCGACTCTAGTGAGTGAGTTGACAAATTAATGACATCAGCAATTTGGCTATCGTCACCTTAGGTCGACTATAAGAAATGTTTTGAAATTATTTTTTGAAATTGGTTGTTTGTCTATACGTGTCCTGTGATTGGCTGACAACCAGCCAGCTGGGATAGGCTCCAACTTACCCGTGAATAAAAAAAATTAAAAAAATCTTGTTGTGAGCAAAATACTGCCGTTATGCGTCAAACTGTCATGTTCAGACATGCGGAAGAAAAAAGCGTATTTTGTTCTTTTTGCTCCCTTCGAAAACAACAACAACAGCACTTAAAATGTGAGTGCAGCTTTTACAAGCCCCTCTTTCTTTTTTCGCCAGCCGCCACCGTCTGTTTCTTCACGCTCGCCTGCGCGCTTAATGCCCACATTACGAAAAGTACAACACTTGTTGCCTTTTTACGTGAATTGCCGCGCTGATGAAAGTCCTTCGTAAGTGACAAAAATGATCGTTAGCAAGCGCGTGTGTGTGTGTACGTTCTGATAACGTTTCATCAGCTCCGCAACCATCTGTTGGAATAAAAAGCATAGGGATGCTTTTATTGTGTCTCTAAAAAGCAGCACTGAATACAAAGCACTACTTTTGGTTGACAGGTTGCGCGGGGTGAGATGAAAGCTTACGCGGATGTTAGATTTTTTATTTTTCATTTTCAACGCAGCTTAAGCGACCAAAAAGACTTGAATGTGTTCCTTTTATGCAGCTGCACTTCAGCTAAATGTTAAACTTGTTTTATTCATATAATACCATACACCTGAGTATATATGTGAATTATTTCTGGGTTTTTATCAACTTTGCAAGTGGAGCAAGTGGGTGTATACAAAGCAGACAAGCAGTGAGGCAGAAAGCTTAAAACGGAGATTTAACAATTGAGTCATTACAACTGCTTTGGATTGTTTGTTTAAGAATTACTCCGTTTTGCATTTGAGCAACTTTGTGAGTAGTGAGAGTGGGTGTGTGCAATGTCAGAAAAACCTGTCCAACTGATAATAATGCTAAATTGACATTAGTTGCAGGTGTTGAATTATTTTTGCATTTGATCAGCTTGACAAGCAGGAGTACGTGCAAGGCAGGCAAACGATGAAAAAGAAAGTTGAGTACAAACTGATAACAGTTCTCAAATATGTTGGCATTTTTATCAACTTTGCGAGTAGAGCAGGTCGGTATATGTGCAACGCATGCAAGCAGTGATGAAGAAAATTGATTACAAACCGATATGGATCAATAAGATGAGGAAGAAAAAATATTGTGTGAACCTGAAGAGATACACATTTTTTTACTTGTGAAGCTAAAATGCTAATGCTAATGCTAACACCATGTGGCCAGATTTTTTTTCCCCCTCTTTGATTGACACATTTTTAGATTACAGCTGTTTCCCATTTTGTTTGTTTTCTTCCAGGCGCCCAGGGAGCCGTGTTCAGCAAGTCGGTGGAGACGCCACACGTCCGGGCCGAGCCCTTCAAGGAGCTGCGGTGAGTTATTGTGAAAAGGAAAAAAAAGTCCCACTTCCAACACGTACACACACGTCAGTTAAGGATGTGGCGACATCGCACCTGTGTTTGAGATGGAGTACATCAGCTTTAATGAGCGGAGGCAGGCGTGTGTCTGATGTTTGTGAACGTTGCGTAGGCCGCTGTCACATATCTGATGTCAGTCGCTCGCGGTTCTAAAGAAAGTTTGCATAAGGATGGAATAGAATTAATCAAGGAAATTAGAATCGATACCCAGCCTTACTAAAATTACCTTTTGAGAAACAAAATGACAAAATGTAGAAGATTTGGTACAGAAGGAACATGTAGCATGTTAATTTAAAATACATTAAAAAAAAACATCCATCCATCCATCCATTTTCTGTACCGCTTGTCCTCACAAGGGTCGCAGGAATTGCTGGAGCCTATCCCAGCTGGCTTCGGGCAGTAGGCGGGGTACACCCTGTACTGGTTGCCAGCCAATCGCAGGGCACACAGAGACGAACAACCATACTCACAATCACACCTATGGACAATTTGGAGTGTCCAATTCACCTGCCATGCATGTTTTTGGAATGCGGGAGGAAACCGGAGTACCCGGAGAAAACCCACGCAAGCCCGCAAGCACGGTTACCATTCTTATTCTGTTTTAATTATTTTTAGTAAATAACAATGTCGCATTACTGGTGAGCTATTTTTAGAAAAGACCCAATGGCTACCCATGCTGTCTTTCGAGCTAACTAGTACCCGCTGGTACTATTATTTATTTATTTATTTATTTATTTATTTATTTATTTATTTATTTTTACACCTTTTTTTTTAGGACAATGCACATTAATCAGAGCAAAAGAGGCATGCCTGTATTTTTCGTCTTGCTCACAACTGCTCACCCCTCCCCTCTCTGCTTGCCAAGAAGGAGGAAAAAAAGTTAATTGGTGGCATCTTGTTTATTCATCGCTGCAAGCAGCCAATCAGATTGTGCGCTGCTTAGAAGTCGGCCCGTGCCTATTGAAGTTGTCTATCGGTATGAAAGTTCAGCTGTGCCCTACTATTGATTGGAAACCAGTCCAGGGTGTCACCCGCTCGCTCCTCTTGCCCCAGAAGTCAACTGTGCCCTGTCAGAACGCTGAGATCAAAGTCCTTTGGAGCATTTCCTGTGTGTCCTAAAGGCAACTTGTGTGCGGCGGGCTCAGCTTGTTTGGGTGGCTCGTACTTTGTATAACAAAAGGTGCGCTTCAATCCGTGTCAGGCCTTTGATGCGAATTTGAAAAGTAGGCGAGCGCGAAACGAGCTGGAACATGAAGAGCAGCGTGCGGCGGGGAAAGGATGGCGCAGAGTGACGAGTGCGTGAGTGTAGGAGGCACAAGACCGAGATGAGACAAAAGATGAAAGTCGGGAAAGAGTGGCGAGGGTTTTAGCTTTTGTTGCCTTTTTGCCATCCAGGAAACGCGAGCGTGAGGGGAATAACAACGGGGGAACTTCTTGATGACGAAGATCTTATTAATATGATTTCACTGTGTCAGAGAACTTTGCAGCGCCGCCTCATCAGGTCCAAGGAGGCGGTTGGTTAGATTAAGTCAAGACGCTGAACCGTTGCGGATATAGGGCCCCTCTTCTCTCGCCAAAAGTCAACTTAGCCGCTAAATGGATGAATGGTTGGAAACCGAACAGGAAAGATATGAGAACAATTGTTGGTCCACATTCAGTAATGTAAATGCAAATATTCTGCGGGACTTGTCATTGTCATCATATCAGTCTTGAAGGTACATTCCGAGATCCCGTTCACGAGGCTCTCCTATTAAACTTACACGGAGATATCTCTCGGAGCTGTCACTTTTCTAAGCGACGCATCCGTCTGCGTGTGTCCTTGCATCACGGCAACGACTTTGTGCCAAAATAAAATGGCGGCGTGGGCGCGCTCTGATGGATGTCAATCCCGAGCTCAAGATAAAAAGCAATATTTATGAGGCAATAAGGCGCAAAGTGACGAGGGGGGTGGCGGGCAAGAGGCAATAAAAGAAAGTAGGGAGGTTTTTTTATGCTGTGTTTTGTTTGGCGTGGCACGGACTTTGATAGACTTACTCCAACCTGTGATGATGATCGTCCCTGGAGTCCGGCCTTATGGACGGGCGATTTATCGTCCACAGCCTTCAACGAAACTTAAGGACGCTCAAAGTGAAACTCCGACAAGGCTTCAAAGTCGTCAAGTGCACTTTTAGACTTCAATTACAACACAGTGCAACCTCCGCAATCTGTTCTCAATGTACCCTGTATGGATGTAACTCTTTTGCCGCAAAGAACGTTTATTGACGTACAGTACACTAAAATCCCAATGACTGATCCCGATAACGTTAATTGACGTCAACTACGGTTTTTTTTTTCTCAAACTGCAGTGTGACGTCTTGTGCAGTGCTACTTTGTGAATGACTAGCTATGGCCAGCAGATGGCAGCATTGCATCTCTCTTCAATAGGCTCCCCGGGTATCAAATGATATGAAAACATGGCGGATCTTAGGAAATAGAACATTTTCAAGGATATTAAATCAAATTCCCAGAGTGTCACTAAATAAAAAATATTACTGTCAAAATGCAGAAAATTTATCTTTTCTCCTTATTTTATCCATTTTCGCTTGCTTATCTTTTTTCAAATGGTGATTACTAAAGAACGAAATAAGGTAGAAACATACTTTTTTCTAATGAAAGAAATCGTTCTTGTTTATTCACAGCACACAATATTCAATAAAAGTTTGCCTTGAAAGACAAGTGAAAATACTCGTAATCGGCTGGCATTGTCAGGGTTGTTTTTTGGATAACGTTTGGCAGGAAAATTGTTTTTTAAGACAACATGCGTCGGTATTAGCAAAGCAGCCCCAAATCATGATATCCTTTTTGGTGGACCGAGTTTTATGACACTAAGGGGCACATTTATCTCCTACTGTATATTCCCTGATAGTTGTGAGATTTCATTGTATTCCGCACATATTCAAGCGCCCTGTGTCGGTGTGGGTACCAGATGGTGCTGATGACGTCAGTACAGCAGCGCTACTTAAATGCACGACTCGGATTTTATTTCATTTAATGTATTTATTTTAATGCATAAGTCAGATGTGCACATCACTTTGCTTTGGTTTCTGTTTTAGCTGTTCTCAAATCACAATACATCACAAAAACAGTCTTAGTCATAATAGGAACACTTAAGCAATCGAAACTGACAATATTTGTCACATCTCAGCAAATTAATTTGAGTGTATAGCTTTTAGATTATTAACTCATTCACTGCCATCAACGACTATAGGCTATTTCTATTAGTTTTACATTTTTTCCCACTTTTGTAGTATGAAAACCTAGAAAAAAAAGTATTGTACATTTAGAACAGATATAAAATGTGATTAGTCATGAGTTAACTATTGAAGTCATGCGATTAATTACAATTAAAAAATGTAATCGTCTGACGCCTCAAAATTTTTAATGATATTTTTAAACTCAAGATTAATCACAAATGTTATATCTGTTCTAAATGTACAATACCTTTTTTTCTAGGTTTTTATACTCTTGTTAACAAAAGTGGGAAAAAATGTGAAACTAGTTCAAACTAATTTTTGACGTCTATAGCCGTCAATGGCAGTGAATGAGTTAATATTTCTTTAACTGTTTGCTTTTAAGTCCTATTTTATCTACATTATTTTCAATTTATTTATTTTTATGTTATTTCACTTATAATTAATTCAATCGATTTCAATATTTATTAAATCTTAAAGTATCCTGCTTATATATTCTTAGATTTATTTAAGTTTTTACAATTTCAGTCAATACATTTTGTTATTTAAATGACATCCTTAATATTTTCTTTATCCAATGTTGAGACGTCAACCAGATAATTTCCAGCCAATCCTGTAGCATGACGTCATCGGTACGCGGCCCCGATGCGATCTGGCAGCCCGATCACACCTGATACCGACACTGGGTGCAGCAAAGCAGCTGTTACCACAATACTGTCACTTACGAGTTCTGCCTAGTCTGCCTCACATTTTTGTTGTTGTTGACATATATTAATACACTGTTAACATTGTTGATTACAGATAAAGGCCCCCCCCCCCACTAGTTCATGGATCTTAATAAAACAGGCCTGCCAATTAGCATTCCGCGCTGCTTTTCCAAATTAAAATCTAATCGCATAACCTCTGCCCTCATCTAGGTCCCATTAATTACAATGATTAATTAAAAAGCACACAGAAAACACACACGCACGGCGGTTTGATTTTCAGTTCAATTCCTTTACCAAGGATGTCTCTCTCACTCGCTCGCTGTGTGATGCAAGCGCGTCCTTCCCGTCACCCCCGCACTCGCATCCACATCATCTATTAGCATTCACGCTAGCCCACGCCAAAGAAAACAAAACAAAAAACGATTAGCAGAGTTCAGAAATGTTGCAAACGCGGACGACACTTTAATCTCACACTACACGCAAAACGAGAAGAAATTGATCGCGTTGTACGTTGGTGCCGTGAATACCGAAGAGTTTCAAAGCAAATGGTCAGAAATGCACTGCTCACACAAAAGTTAAGGCTACTGAGCTTTTCAGTGCAATCTCAGGACATCCTCGGAAATGCATCGCTTGATTCATGGCTCAAATGACCTGTTGTGAATTTTGCCATTCAGCGTCTTGTTAAAGAAGAGCAAGTTCAATATTGAGTTCAGCTTTATTTTTCAAGGTTTTACTTATTACTAATTTACGGTATCATCAACCTATACTTATACGTCCGACCTCGTTCCTTTACGCATGAAAACGTTCCCTTGTTTCCTCGCTGTTCCAATCTCATTTCCCCTCAGCGATCGATAAGCTTTCATCATCCTTTCAACACTTCATATCTGCAACTTGAATCTAAGGTTAATAACTTTTAGACGCAGCACGCGGGACCGTACTGGGACGCACGCGGCAAAAGAAAAAGCGGAAATGATTGGACGTCTCTGACATGATAAGAATTTGCCGCCTCCTTGCATCCTTTTCCCTCTCTTGTCTGTTTTGCATCCTCCGCCCTTGGTCGCGTCGTCCTCCGAGGCCGACGGGAACACTTTGGACTTATAAATATATAAGCGCAGGAGCAAATCACAGGTTAAATGGCAATCTGGGCCGCTCTGTCGCGCGGCTGATTGCTTTCCTTGGGCTTTTGTGAACGCGGCCGAGCGGACAAAGAACCTCGGCGAAGAACTGAGCACCCTCTGCATTACCAAGCTCTCTGCACAAGCCTAAAGGTGAACAAAGAGGAGGTGGGAGCCCAAGAAGAAATTATATGAAGCTTCGCTAAAACATCAATAAAATCTATTGATGTCTATTTGTCCACTATTTGGGGAAAGTCTCCATACATACATTTTCTAACTGAAAAACGATGACTGACATTGGATTGTGTTTTCTCCTCCAGGCTGGAGTCGCCCACCCGCTCCCTGCTCATGGAGGCCCCCAAAGGCATCCAGATCCTCGCCGAGGCCGGGGACATCAAAGCCATCTGCAGGAACGAGCTGCGACTGGAGTCCAAAGACGGAGAGGTACCCTACAGTATATTAGCACAACCAATAGGGAGCCATAACGGTCGTATCGGAATCTGAACCGGGTTTATTGGCCAATTATGTAAAAACATACCCCCAAAAATGATGTCATCTTTCCCCACTGAAATGAATGGCAATGCTATCAAACCATCAATAAAAACTTTGTAATAACATACTTAAAGAGAGAATTAAAGTGGAAGTCAACCTTAAACATTTCTTGACAATAATATGTTATATGTGACCTCACTAGTCTAAACATAACGTTTTGTGGAATATGAGTTCTGAAGCAAAATCCAGCCGTTTTTATCCATCTTAGGGGGCGGCCATTTTGCCACTTGCTGTCGACTGAAGATTACATCACAGTTGCTCAGGGCTCAGGCAATGACCAATCACAGCTCACCTGTTTTCTGAAGCTGTGCTGTGATTGGTTGTTACCTGAGCAACATCGATGTTATCTTCAGTCGACAGCAAGTGGCAAAATGGCCGCTTTCTAATATTGATAAAAACTGGTGGATTTTGCTGCTACTCATATTCCACCAACACAATATTAACCAGAATACCAAATTTAGACTGGTTGGGCTGCATAGAACATGTTATTGTCAACAACAAAAAAATATGTTCACTTGTCCTTTAAACATTTTAGGCATCTTGATTCATTCAGTGCAACTCCTTTTGGTGTCATTACTTGCTCCACCAAGGGGCGGTATAATGCAATCATAAAGACAAACGAAGAAGAGTTTCACACCTACTGCTATATATATATAGTCCCACAGGAGGCCGCATATATATATATATATATTCGGTATTATAGCAAATGTACACAAACAATATTTAGTATTTAGTCCGATTTCTTTTTTTCTTTTTTTCTTTTTTTTTCTTTTTCTTTATACACTAAATACAGCCCAAAATTTGAGTCTACAACGTTTAGTTTAGGTGTGAGAGCCCAGATGAACTTTCCGATTTCTAATTGGAACAAACAAAGTGCCAAGGTCACCTTCCTCCACATCCTCTTCGCTCATACCAGCAGCAGCAGGTCTTAATGTATACAACTAACTTTTTTAAGACTTTTTATTGGCGGCCCCTCCCCTCCCCCCATTAATCCTCCTCGGCTGATGTGAAACAGATCTGACACCACGCCACTGCCGCAGAGCCAGGGAGGGAAATCCTTTTATCAGCGTCGGCTGATGTGCGGAACGGATCGGCGTGGAAGATGAGTGAGCGGGAAAAATGTACATGAAGCACAGAGTTGGAGACAGAAAGAGGACAGAGGGAGGACGTCAGACAAAAAGGAAGGAAGATTGGGACTCGTGATTAATTACTTAAAAAATGATGATTGCGTAATACGCCGTACGTAGCACATTTTTCAACATCAACCCATTAAGGACAAAAGGAAATTAAGAAATGGGATCATTTGTCATTTTTGGGGGGCTGTGTAGTCAAAAGTATTGGGACAGAGAGGCAGGTTCTACCCTGGACTGGTCGCCCGTCAGTCGCAGGGCACCGAGACATGAGACGATGCTATGCTGTTGTTAACGCATTAGTAAAAACTAGGGGTGTCAAAATTAGTGCATTAATTTTCAGTTAATTTAAAGTACCTTTAACGCCACTAATTTTTTATTATTATTTTATTGATTAATGACCGCCCATTACTTGGAAAGCTGGGGGAATTCCAGTCGCAACGAATTTAGCAGTAATAAATGTAATAATAATGCACATATTTGTGTAAACTGGGGTCAAGTTGTATTTTACAATTATAAAATGTGCAGAATTTCACAAGTTACTTCATGTTAAAGATTAAATACCTCTTAATATGAAAAGAAAAATGCACTGAGCTGTCACCAACGTCTTACAAATGCAATTATGCCATCTAGTGGCAGAAAAATGACCTCAACACAAATCAACTCGTTTTATACAGTACAGTACATTTTATAAATTATTTTGAAATTACTGGATCAATGACTAAGAGATGCAGCCATATTTCTATTAGTTTAACCCCCCCCCCCCCCACACACACACACACTTTTATGTTAAAAGTATGAAACTTAGGAAAAAAATATTTTATTGTACATTTAGAACAGATATAAAATTTGCGTTGAATCATGAGCTAACTATTGAAGTCATGTGATTAATTACAATAAAAAATTGTAATCACCTGACACCCCTAATAAAAACTTTAAACTACCAGCGTTGAGATTGAGTACTAATGATGCCTGCTTTTGTGTGATTTTTATTGTCAATGAAAATCGAGGCAGCGTTTGAGCAACAGCGTTGTTGTTCGCTGTCTCGCTCGATGATTTGTATGCATTAGCTTCCATGTTACTTAAAAACACCTTCCACCTCCAGCACCTTGCACAAAATTGGATCGCTTCTCCAGGGAGTGCATCCACGCTGAAAGCTTGCATCCAGGCGTCGTATGACTCCCTTTTAGCGGCGCTTTTGCAGGAAGCATTTTGTCAGAATTACGACCTTCCGCCATTCACTGATTGGCTCACGGCTCCGCGCGGCGACCTCCGCCTCACTCCGTCTCTCGTGGCTCGACCGTTTGTCAGGAGGAGGAGGTCGCGCGACATTTCCGAGGCGTCGCGGGTCATCCGGCGCCGCTCCGAGGCGGCATTTTACCTTTTAATGGGCATCAGGAGCAGACCCTTAGTCATCTTTTTTCTTGTCACGAACGAGGTGCGAGTCCCACAGGAGGCCGCAATCGATGTTGGCTCGGAGCGAGTGGAAATGGGAAGAATTGGATGTGATGCAAACATACACATAATGTCATGCAGACATCTTATTTTCTCTTTCTCTTGGGATATATTTTCTTTTTCTTTAATGTCACAAACGCGATATACTACATTTTTTGTTTCATGAGACAATACATTCTCTTTTATGTACATAAACAAATATTTACATGAAAATAAATTGCAACTTGTTTCATATGAAAGGAAATTGCAACTTACATTCACGCAACAGCTTCTTTAGCCAGCAAGCTGGTCGAGAGATTCAGCCGCGTCTTTGCGGGGGCCAACAAAAAGCAAGTGAGCAGCGGGGGCGGCCGGAAGCAGACTTTGCTTGGAGAGCAATTACAGTAGACCGAGGAGACATTGGCTGAAGTAACAATCAAGAAGCTTAACAGAAAGAATGTGAAGAAAAGGCCAGGTGAAATGTGAACTGAGGTTCAAAGGAGGAAGGAGGTGTTTTCATTTTCTTTCTTTAAAAAAAAAAAGTTATTCCTTTAAGTGACTTTATCTGCTTCGCCTACGTGTCAATCCAATCTGCCATTTTCCAAGACCAACACAAAGTCCCAATGCTTTGCAAATATTTAGACTTCACAAACTGTACAAAATGGATAACAAGTCCAGAGGTCACTTAAATTGAAAGAGTCCGCGTTAAAGGTGCATTGAGCCGTTTAAGAAGGTAATATTAAAGCTTAAATGCCCAGATGGGTACAAAGAGCCCTAACTTTTTTACTCTGACTGCACCTATCAGCTTTTATCTTCCCTTTATAGTAGAGTGTGCGGACGCGCACACTCCACAGTTTCTTTGGGAAAGGGAGGGGCGGTGTTTTTCTTACCTCATTTGAAGTCATGTTTGCGTTTGTTAGATCGTGCACGTACTCACACGCGCACCATGAACGAGCCTGACACAGATGCCGCAGTTGCGCTTTGGGCCAGAGGTGGCAGTCGTGAGTAAAAAACAAAAAAAGAAAAAGTGACAAACTGCACAAAGATCCTTTAAGGCACAACAGGATGCTGGATGATCTCTGAGACAAGTAGGCAGCTGGCTCACATTCAGGTATAAAAATAACTTGTTGAAAATGATAGAACGTCGAAAGCAAAAAAAATATTAAAAGAGTCAGCATTAAAGCATATTAGGAAGCTGGATTCTCTCTGAGACAAAATGGGCGGCTAGCTACAATTTGGGTATAAAATCAAGTGATTTCAGTTTCTGTTGTTCAAAGTGGCAGAATGTGAAGTGTGTAAATTTGTCAATAATCCACATTAAAGCACATCACGATACTGTATTCTCTGTAAGACATGATATGTAGCCGGCTCAATGTTGTTGTTAAAAAGGGTAAATTCCTCTTTCCTGTCCAACATGGTAGAACTTGGAGGGTGAACTGACATTTTGAAAGAGTCTCCATTAAAGCATGCCATGGTTGTGGTTCTAATTGAGGTATGAAACAGATGGTTTTTCTTTGAAACTCCTCATTCAAAATGCTGGGGTGTTAGAAGCACACTGTAATCGAAAGAGTCCACATTAAAGCACTTCATGATGTTGGATGCCCTCTGAGACAAATGGGCGGCTGGCTCAAATTTGAGTATGGAGGATTCAGGTTAAAAATCCTCACCCACTTAATGAAATGGAAGGAAAGCATGACATGGAAAGTTCAAAGACCTTCTGGTAAGCTCTTTGCAACAGAGTTTTCTGATTTTTAGGTTGTTGTTTTTTTCTCCAGATCTCCCTGGACGCCCGTCGAATCCGCCTGATGCGCCTCCCGGAGGGTAAGGCGTCCACCAGCGCCTCGTCGTCCGGCAACAGGCAGACGGTCTACGAGGTTTGCGTTTGCCCCAACGGGAGACTTTTCCTCTCCCAGGCCGGCACCGGCTCCACCTGCCAAATCAGCAACAACGTCTGCCTCTAGGACTACCGAGCACGACATTACGAGAGACATCGGACTCACGGAGTCTCACGCGGAACAGTCCCTCGGGCTGATCTTTGAGGCCCTGATCCGTATTTTTCTAAATAAGTGGGAAAACAAAGCCTCTGGATCGCTGTATTTATTACGTCATATTCTGTCGCTTTCTACGTAAGGGAATTCAATCTGCTAGACTGAGACTCTTTTTTTAATGTGTATTGATCCGGACGAAGTCGCACCATTGGGAATAACGAAGAGGAATAATTGCTTTGAAATGGCGTGACCCAAAACTGCCATACACACGTTTTATCACATGAACACAGAAAGTTGAGAAACACGGATTGAATGCCAGAACCACTCGGGTGATCACCGAGCCCCGCCCACTCTCCCGTCACTCATATCCTCGCTTTGGAATTGTTTTAATTTACTTGCAAGGATTTACTGGATCATGAGGCGTTCAACAAATGCATTAAACTGCCACCCTAATGTAAATCTTTGCTAAATGCTGAAATGTAATTTTTGTTATCCATGAATTTTCAAATTTAAAAATGATTCAAATGGAAAAAGCAGAAAGTGTCAGCATTAAAGCACTTCATGATGCTGGATGCTCTCTCAGCCAAAAATAGGTGCCTGGCTCAAGTTTGGGGACAAAAGATTCCTGGTCCAAAAAGTCGAATGTCACAAGTGCCCTGAAATTGAAATAGTCCGCATTAAAGCATATGATGACAGATGCTCCTCAAGATGGTGGGTAATTCAGGTTGATGTTCCTGTTCAAAATGTTGGAAAATGGAGAACGTGCTGAAATTTTGAAAGAGCCCGCATTAAAGCAGGTCATGATTCTTAGACGTTCTCTCAGTCAAATAGGCGGCAATCTCAAATTTTGTGATATAAAGGTTCACCCAGTTAGAAATTACTTATTTTTCAGCAAGGTAGAACTATGAGAGTCCACTAAAATTATGAAAGAATCTGAATTAAAATACCTCATGATTCCAGACGTACAGCACTATGCAATAAATAGGTGGCCGGCTCAAATTTGGGTATAAAAGATTTCTCTTCAAAACTGTGATCATAAGACTGACATTTTTTTAGAGCCAACATAAAGCATGTCATGACAATGGATGGAATTTGCTATATTCATTTTGAAAATCCTCCTTCTTGTTCAAATGGCAACATGTCAAAAGCACACTGAACTCGAAAGAGTTCGTATTAAAGCATCCCATGACATTGGATGAGCGCTATTACATGGTGGCTGGTTAAAATGTTTTGCTTTTTGCTTAAAATATTATAATTCTTAATTTCTGTTCAATGTGGTACAGCAGAATGTGGAGACTAGAGTGCAGATTTTTTTGAAAATGTCTACATTAAAGCATGTTATGACACTAAATCTCATAAACAAATAAACATCTGGCCCACATTTGGTTATAAAGTAGGTGAATTGACTTGAAATTCCTCAACCTTGACACGGTAAAACAGATTTTTTTTTAGGTAAATAGGTCGCAGACTTGGATAAATAGGTTGCAGACTCAAATTTAGGCATGAATTCTGGTAATATCAAGTTCCTAATTCTTGTTCAAAATGGTGGAATTTCAAAAGTGCAATAAAATCAAGAGTCTGCATTAAAGTACTCCATGACGCTGGATAGTCTATGAGACAAATAGGTGAATTAATTCATTCACTCTTCATTCCAACACACCAAGAGCACCCCAAAAAATTTGGGGGGAAAGAGTCCGCATTAAAGCGTGACAGATTGGTCTAATTCATTTTTTAAGCCCTGTACAGTATTATAAATACATTGTTGGCTTGTCCAGCGTGGGTCACTCCTACTTGGAAAAAGCAAACTCACATATGTGTTCCTCATCCGATCACAATTTTTTTTAATATTTATTAAACATTAATAGGAAAATGACAAAAGAAAGGCTGAAAGCCTGAGGAATTTCGATCCCATGTGGAGCGTGCCCAGTGAATGTTCCGGCGAATTACAAAGCTACGGGCGACACTCGGGCTGGCTGCAAACAACATTTCTGACAAAAAAAAATGTAATTGACTTGACTGTGAAATCAGCATCTATTGTGCCAAAATGTTTTTTTGTGCCACAATCCCTGCTCCCGAGGGCTCATTTTATGGATATTGTTTGGACTGCGATCCCCTCGTTCGACAGCTGTGCTCACCCCTTCTTGTTTCTTGCACATTTTGTTCGAGGAGGAAGTGCGCCTGTGCCTTACACTTGTGGCAAGAAGAAGCACATCATCATCATCATCATCATCACAACATGGCCTCCATTTTCCTGCCTTTTTCTCCCATCCGAATGCAAAGACCATCAGGAATTCATCATGTCCCAAAATCAGAAATGTGCACCTCATTTTTTACCATATTTCCTCAAATAATAACTACTTGAGCAAATAAACCCAGGGAATAAGGGGAGGCAGGGAGGGAGGGACTTAACAGCTGTTACGGCTTGCCGCATTCAGATAAGTAGATGGTGACAAATGCTTTCATCTAAAAGGGGAGTGAATTGAGTAAATACATGGCCACTATTTGAGGAAATTAGGTATTTTAATATTTCAGCGTGTTTTTTGTTTATTTGAAAGCGTGTAATCAAATGTGTTGTTTTGATTTGAATTGTTTACACGGTTAATCACAATTGTGTGTGTGTGCATGTGAGTGTGTTTGTATGGGCGCGGCCTGAGGTCTTTGCATTCCTCCCTAAAAAAAAAAGTGTGTTGAGTGTTAAATGTGTGCTACTTTGATTTTTGACCTTTTGTTTGAGTTTTTCTGCCCAAACACAAACGAAGACAGAAAAAGGAAAGGACTCTTGAATTCAAATTTTGGATTTCATCCGGCTTGTTTCTTCGGTCCAAAACTTGACATCCACTGACTTTTTTTTTTTTTAATGGTGCCAAAATAAAAGGCATTATTCAGAGTGGCCGCACTCTTCATTGGAGTTGTGTCTTTATTTGTTTACCAAAACATCGTAAGTGACCCCGAATGCATCGCACGAGTGCCATAAACGGAATCGAAGAGGAGTCGAAATGTTCACTACCCTCTAAAAAAAGTCACTGCAAATGCATGAATGCTGTTTTCCCCCCTGCAGTCAATCCCATTCCGTTGTTGTTTTTCTTCTTCCTTCGTTGTTAACAATTAGCAAGCAAATCACAACTCACCCTCCCCCGCCCACCTTTTCCCCATCAAAAAGTTTGCCAGCTCAAAAGGGGGAACGTAGACGAGCTCGACGACGCCTCATGGACCTAAACGGGAAGCTAATGAGGTGAGGAGATCCGCGCAAACAACTTTAAGCGTCAACTCTTCCTGACTTTGACTTGGAATCTGCACCGAAAGTTGATTCTTTGTTTTCAAAATCGTGTACGAGCGGCAACATTGTGCAGCAGACGTATGGAAGGCAGTACACAAACATGGCAGTCACCGTGTTATACGTAGACGAAACACTTTTTCTTCTCAAAAGAGCTCAGTATTGTTCATTCGGTAATGTCATCATCATTGCTCTTTTTTATTTTATTTATTTTATTTATTTTATTTATTTTATTTATTTTATTTTTTAATTTTTAATTTTTAATTTTTAATTTTTAATTTTTAATTTTTAATTTTTAATTTTTAATTTTTAATTTTTAATTTTTAATTTTTAATTTTTAATTTTTATTATTCTTTTTTTTGTATGTGGGTGAGTATGTGTATGTGCGTGTGTGCGTCCGTGCATGTGTGCGTGCGTGCGTGTGTGTATTCGTTAGTTCACCAAAAACCTATTAAAAAAAATCCCATACCGTTCACCTAAACCGAACACCGCCGTCAGGAGACCCGAGGAAGGACCAAAGAAAACAAAGTAAAGTGAAATCCAGCACCGACCAGACACCACCCACCGGGCCACCAACCAGAGTTCTTCACCAACCCCAGAAACATCTCAATTCCAACAAATCCAAAAAATCAGGGAGACCTCAAGAGACCAAAGGAGAGACTGAAGAAAGGAAGGAAGGACAAACGAAGCCGAGTGAGATCCACAGACACCAGCCTCCACCGATTCAATGACCTGAGGAGGAAGCAGATTGTGTCTGAGTTTCGATAGATGCTGGTGTGGTGGATCTGGCATGCATGAAAATCTCCACCAAAGAGGGGAGCCGTCGACCCCTGCCAGGACAGAGCAAGCGCAACACCTAAGGGCCCCCCAGGCCGCGGCAGAAGAAAAACCGGGGGCAGAAGGGGAGATGGGAGCACCGGAGGACGGCCGGCACCCCCGAACCCCAGGCCCAGCGGGGAAAAGCCCCGGTCGTCACTCCAGCGTTCTTAGTGAAAGCTAACCCCTGTTACTGAGTCCGCCAGCTCCCCGACTGGAGAACTCTACCCCTAAACCTTGAATGTGACCCCTACCCACCCACCCCCCTCCCCCAAAGTGTGTTATGTGCCCTATATGTCTATAAAAGTGTATTGTGCAAACCTAGTGCAGTGAGTTAAGGGAGCGACCAGCGCCCACTCCCCCCAACCTAGCGCCCCCCCCCCCCCCCCAACCTTTTTTCACTCTTAATATTGGGACGTTTTGTTGTAGTATTACCATTTTTTTTCCGGTAAAATTCTCACAATGTTAGGAGATTTTTTTCTTTTCTTTTTTCTTTCTTTTTAGGACTTTTAGGACCATATTTGTGTTTGTCACGTTTGTGTTATTCTTTGTCTTTTTTTTTCACCACGACTTGTGCTGCTGGTGGATTAAGAGGATAGTGATAAGTGTTCCAATAAGATAAGATATTAATAATAAGCAGCTGCTGCAGACTCAATGGTGTGGCTTTGGCGGCTTGATAATCAGCTGCGGACTAATTGACAAATGTTGTTTGTCTTAAATACTGCAATAAGAGCCGGCGGGCGAGGACGCAACAGGAAGAGCAATTTCCGCTCGGCTTATGAGGCGGCGTTGAGCTGGTCCTTCCTCGGCTCCCAATCTGCACGTCAGCTCAAAATTATTTTCTGTCACGCTCACAACATAAGGACACAGAAGAACGAACTTGTAATGTCACCAGGAAAAAGCACCATTTTTATAAAAAAAAAAAAATAATAATAATAATCAGATTTTTGCACTCAATAAACTGCAGTAATATTGGTCTTCTTTGGTAGAGGATAAACATTTTTGGGATAAAACTGAATGCACACACCCCAAAAATGTAAAAAATAAAATAAAATAATTAAAAATGAACATACGTTTTTTGCACATAGCAGCGACGATATACTTGTCATTATTATCATATTGACTAGCTATGTGTGATGTTGCTGTTTATGGTCTAATATTTATTAATACCACAACAGTGATGTTAGTTTTCTTAGCCTATCTGTTTTGCATTGTGTGTTAGCATTAAGCTAGCATATTTTAGGTATTTTTAGTGTTTTTGTTAAATAGTAATGCTCTTTGGGTTATGTTTGGTTTGACAGTAAACTTCAACTTACGGTCGGTTATGATTTCGTAGCAAGAAACAGACAACATGGCAATTTTATTCTTTAAAAATAATAATCATAATTTTTGCAACATTTTTATCATAAAATGTAAGGGGTTTTTTTGTACTATGAGAACTTGTTGGAACTTGTTTTTTTGTGTAAAATTACAACTTTACTGGTGTAACATTCCCTTTAGACTTTATTTTTGTCATTTGGAAGGGTTTTTTCTCTCCAAATATTACACTTGTGCTCTCGAATCACACTTTAACACATAGCAGACATAGTATCTTTCAAGATGATATTTGTAGAAAAATCAACATTTTATAAATTGTTTTAAGTTTTGATTATCTAACCTTGAGTGATGGCCATCATAAATATGGGGATCATACACATTATCTAATGATTATTTATTCTTTTCCTGGGCGTATCTCGCTGCTCTCGCCAAAGTCAGCAGAAAATTGATGGATGGAAAGTAGCTCAGCTGGCTAGAAAATAGATGTAAAGTATAGTACTGACTCATGAACTGTGTGGCAGGTGTCAAAAGGCGCGCACACACGCAGCCTCTATTAGGAATGCATTAAAAATGTCGGCAAACAAAACTAGCGCTCGCTCATTACCATTCACGGCTAATGAAGACGCTGCCGGCTGCAGCGTCGCAAACTGCGCTCGCACGCATATTGCGCAACTGTTGCATCAATCAAAAGTCAGCCTTTGTAGGTTAAGTCACTTGTTCCCTTCAAACTCCGCCCCCAATGATTTGTGCCCTGTGATTGGCTGGCAAACATCCAGAGTTGTTTTTTTCTGTGCTTCCCTCAACAAAAGTCAGCTTGCTTAAGTTGCAGCTTATCGTAAATTGAATGAAGACAATCACGGTAAGTGGATGGATGGGCAGCCTAGGGTGTACCCCCACTTCTCTTGCCAAAAATCAGACGAGTAACCCATTTTTCTATACCCCACTTCTCTTGCCAAATATTTAGCTGAACTAGACTTTAATTACTAGTAACCCCAAGGATACCGAGCTGAATATGATATGGATGGATGGACAGTCCAAAGTGGAGTCCACTTCTCTAACCAAAAGTTGGTTGGGATAACTTTCACCGAATGTCAGCTGGTATGGGCCCTAGCTCACTATAACCCTAATGAGGACAAATGGTTTTGAAAATGGATGCATGGACAGTCCTGATTATATCCCCTTCCTCTCACCAAATATCAGCTGTGATACCCCGCTTCTCTTGCCAAATATTGGCTGAATTAGGCATCAGTTAAAAGCAATCCTAAGGATTCTAGGATGCGCAGAAAATAGATGGCTCAGCAGTCCAGGGTATACCCCACTTCTTTCACCAAAAATCAGGTGAGTAACCTATTTCTCTCACCAAAAGTCAGCTTGAATATCAAACTTCTCTGGCTGGATTATGCTTCAGTCACCTGCAACCTTGATGATGACTGAGCTGTGTAAAATTTGGATGTGCAATCCAGATTGTGCCCCGCTTCTCTCACGCATATCAGTTGGGATCGGTTTCAGTTACTTCTCAAATGGAAAGAAAATTGTGCAACCGCTGCAATTATCTCAGGCCGAGTTCCTTAAAAAGGCTATCAAAGAATTGTTATGCAGGCGCCATTGAGTTTTACGCCATCTGTCAAAACCTGCGGGCTGTTACCTTCCTAGCTTTTTTTTTTAATCCTTTCTGAGGTTTCTTTGTCTCTTGTTTACATAAACACGACCGCTTATTATGCCCTCAAACACAAACCTTGGCTGCACGGCTGTCAATCTGGCCCTAGTGCTCAGACAACATTCACTTTGCCAATATGGTGATTCACAAATAAAACAAAGGTAAATTCAATACTTTATTCCCTTGTACAATATACTCAATACCAGATCCTCCCCTCACATCAACAAATTCTGGAAGATGGTTAAATATTTTTGAAGAAGCTTAAAGCTCTTTATTGCCACTCCCAGTAGTTCAATTTCACTTCAATTCCGCTTATCCGGGGTCGGGTCGCAGGGGCAGCAGCTTTAGCAGGGAAGCCCAGACTTCTCTCTCCCCAGCCACTTCAGCCAGCTCCTCCGACGGGATCCCAAGGCGTTCCCAAGCCAGCCGTGAGACGTAGTCTCTCCAGCGTGTCCTGGGTCGTCCCCGGGGCCTCCCGCCGGTAGAACATGCCCGGAGCACCTCCTCAGGGAGGAAACTCATTTCGGCCGCTTGTATCCGGGATCTTGTTCTTTCGGTCACGACCCACAGCTCGTGACCATAGGTTTTGTTTTGTGTGTGGAAATGTTTATGTATCAAAAGTACTAATGGTATCGGCATCTGGTATCGGTGTGTACTGAAGATTTTAGTATCGAGTCTCAAAAAAAGTGGTATCAAACATCCCTAATACGAGCCAAGTGTCCCATTACTTCTGTCCTTACCCTGTTGCTTTTTACTCGAAGTTTGCCCGCATTGTTTTTCCACTTTTCCTTCCCCCCACTTCTCTCGTCCAGTTCCTTCCCTCCGTAATAGCTTCCATGCCGAGTCTTTCTCTTTAACGAGCAAAGCGTGGGATTAACGGCCGCCGGCGGGGGCGAACGGGCGTCCAGGGAGTTTACCTGTCAGAACCCGGCGGCGGCTCATATACGGATGCCGTTGCGCAAGCCTGGCAGCGGACGTCACCTCGGAGGAATGCTGGAAATGGAGATGAGGGCGGCAGGATTAAGGAGGGGGCGCAGGTTGAACAGAAGGGGGCACCGAGCGAAGGCGTAATAAATAAAACGCGATACGGCAAGCAGGGGATGTTTACACGTGTGGATGGATGGGAGTCGGGTTTTTAAGGAGCCATCAGTAGTCATCTCGAGACTCGTTCTGCTTCCTGATGGTCTGTGCGAGCGTTCGGGGGCTCCCCTCGCAGTCGTTTTCTCTCTCGCTCGGACTGCTGTCCTGAGGTCATGCGGTAAAAAAAAAGAAAAAAGCGAGGGGGGCTTAAGGGGTGTTGCTTTGCAACTATAGTCTGTAACCCCCATGCGGACAAAAGTATTCAGACGCCAGGCCTTCCTTTATGTTGAATTCTGGAAGCAAGAATGGAGAGGTCCCAAACGTCTTATTTAATGCAGTTTTTCACAACCTTTACTGAGACAA
This sequence comes from Leptonotus elevatus, assembly GCF_054856555.1. Lineage (NCBI taxonomy): Eukaryota > Metazoa > Chordata > Actinopteri > Syngnathiformes > Syngnathidae > Leptonotus > Leptonotus elevatus. Next base: position 7,639,019 of record NC_141254.1, read on the forward strand.
GGCACATATTTTACACACCACTGAACATAAATGGTCACAAAAAGTATTTAAGTGTTTTTTTGGAAATACCGATACCTGGTATCACTACTCGCTCATCTATATTTATTTATTTATTTCAAAATTAAAACATGTACACCAGTGATACATTTTGTAAGATACGTTTGCATTGATATATTTAACTGCTTCAGGGTTAGAGTTTGTAAAATGTTGATGTTCAAACCATTGGTGCCCAAAGTACAGCCCGGGGGCCATTTGTGGCCCACCATCCATTTGACACGGACCGCAAAGCTAGTTATAAGATACAAATGAAGTATTCACGACTAAAATAATAGACACTCTCTTCAAAACACTGTGGGGAATCAAGATAATTCGATTTTACAAGCAAGAATAGTTTCTTCCACTTTTTGCTTTGTGTCAAGATCTAATTTATGAGCATACTGCATTAATGATCCTCTAGAAGCTGTTTTAAAAGGATTACATCACGGTATTTTAAGCCCTCTCACAGTTAACTATAGGCATATAATGATTAAATATTACCTCTGACACCATGGCGATGTCATTTTTTATGAACTATAAGGTGTTTTGCTGGTTATGTTTGTTAACACGGAAGTAAAACGCCCGCCGGTTCAGTCAAACCCCGCCACACCCCGTGCGGTTGCCGCTCTCCCGGCGGGCCGGCTGCAGCCTGCTGCTGGAGCACTCCTCGAGAAAAAAAACACCTGAGGGGCTCGGGAACCGGGGACCTTCTGGGGCGAGCGTGCTTACCACTAGACCATTCAATCAGTTAGGTTCAGCAGCGCGAAAGTTTTACTTGTAGTTCACACAAGTGTCAGCCAGAACCTTCATGGGATTTAAAGACGGCCAATTGTCGTTTGCACTTTGGCATTGCAAATGTGAAGGATAATTGATTGCTTTGAATTCATTTGGACAGATTTTTTACTGATAAAGGCTATTTTTATCACTATCTTGAGAGCATGGAGGGTTCAGAAAAAAAGTGGGCGTGCGTTTAGTCCATAGAGGGAGCGGGTCCACACCTAATAACGGCATACAGTGAGCAACCACTCGTTTTCTCAGGTTGGGAGGGGCTGCTGCTTGGAGAGAAGAATTTCTCATAGAGAGGCGAATAGAGGAAAACACCACTTCGGTGATGTTTTTGGTGAGAAATTAGCATTTTAAGATGGCTAAAAGCTCCAAAAAGTTGATTTATTACATTACTGTCCCTTTAAAAATAGTCATCTTACGACAGTTTGATCTTGTTTTGGTTCTGAATGTTAAATAATAATTTCTTGTTTTATTTATTTTTTAATCAATTAAAATTGAAGCATTTTAAAGTGGCCCTTGCGTCCTGCCAAATTTTTTTGTATGCGGCCCTCAAACAAAAACGTTTTGACACCCCTGACGCCTTAAACAATTAAAAAAGAAAAATGACAAAACATTTTTGGGGGGCGTCAATTACTGGATGATTTTTCCCTTTTTGTGTCAGTCCAATTGATGGATGGATCTCAAATGTGTTTTTAATGGGCTTCTTCTTCCATGTACACAATTTTCTTTTTGCCACCACTGTTACCTTTCTGCAGCAGCATCACAAAAAAATGACAATGGAAAAGCAAAAGTACAACCCTACTCGACCAGTAGATGATTTACTGTAGCGTAACATTTTGGAAGAAAAGCCTTCCTCAGCAAGAAAAGTGAAGATGAGTGTTGGAAGGCTCTTTTTGTTGTGACTGTTGCATGCCCCCGTTTGCCATCCACTGAAGCGTACCGGTTGATTTGACTTGACATAGTGTGGGGAAGGTATTCAAGGTAGACGCGGTGACATCACTCCCAGCCATCCGCTCACATGCCACCCGTCGGCCATTTTGCACCCCCCACCCTCGAAATGGCATCGCACCAAGAGCTGTCAGCTGCGTTGCTGCTGCAAGCGCATAGATTACCCTTGAAGTGTGTGTGTGTGTGTGCCAAACAACACAAAAGCATTGCAGTTGTTGTTATAACCACTTTGAAAGGGGACATATTAAGGGAAATTGACTTTTTAATGTCTTGTATACAAATGGTTGCGTGTCTGGAGTGCCTGCCCATGCATCGAGTGTGAAATTAAACAACCAGGGAAATCATTAGTGAGTTTGTTTGTGGGTGAACATCTCCTGCTCTGACTGCAGCTCATGCTCTATTTGGGCAAATGGGTCTCTGATCGAGTTTTTCTACACTTACGCCCCAATGTTATCTAATAGTGAGGAGAATTAACATAATAACCACTCCCCCAAAACTAAAAGGTAAGCAGAGCTGGGGATGTTTTAATAAAATTGTCAACGTGAGGAAGTTTTGCAAATAAAAAATACAGCTTGTATTTATTATTAAAATTAGAGTTCAGACTGGCACCCAAAATCCCAATTCCCTAATTCTGTTGACGTTGCAGTGCCACCAGTGGCCAGAAGATGGCGGTAATGCACCAACAGTATCTGCCGACTACCAAAAGAAAGTAATAGAAGAAATGAAATAAATAGAAGTCATGGCAACTAATGTGTGACAAATTGCTAGGTTAGCATGCACCACAACAAGCATTTACAGCACCAAAAGGCGCAATAATGGGCCAAGATGCGACCTTTGGCCAGGATGTGACGTGGAATTCTAGAAAGTAAGCCATTTTAAACGAGAAAGAAAAACTTTTGATATCCCTTACTAAAAAGTAGCATACTAGTACATAATATAGAGTATACCTGGGTTTATTTTTAGAGTTTACTAAAAACCAAACTCCTTGGGACTAAATTGGCCCATTTTAGTACACTTAAGTATATTAATAAGTATACTTTAGTACACAGCAAAGTACCCAGTGATGTATTGCTAGGTATTGAACCTGCGAAATCTGGTAACGAAGATAACAACCTTAACGTCTAGGCTATCCAGCCACATGGTGTTTAGGACTTTATAAATAAATGTAACCCATAATTTTGGTCCGTTACAGCGAATGCCTTCTAAGCATATACTACAGTATAAACTTTTAGTATATGTTTCAGTATACTTACAAGTACACTTTAACATTTACTTGGTGGAGTATACTTCCAATAAGTAAACTGGAAGTATACTCTCCTAATTTTGAGTATACTTCAGGCATACTTAAATATACTTCTTTTTGGTAAGGGATGGTGGCTTGATGGTGAAATGTTACAGTGATAATACAATTTGAATCTCTATAGACCATTCTGTAATGTTGGTAAACAATAGTAAAGGATTAAATGAGTTTCTGGTGCACACAAGAAGCAGAGTTGCATCAAATTTTCAGAGATTCACAGATTACGCAGAGCATTGTGAAAAACACAGTACCCACTGTGCGTTTGCTCGTTTTTGATCAGCGGGGGTTTTAATTGGCTCCGGAGCTCTGCGGTAAACCCACCTTTGATCCGAAGGACGTCACGCCATGAAAGCGTTTGGGGTGTAGCTATGGGTGTAAAGGGGCCTCGACGGGGGGATCAAAGGACAATGCGCTGCTTCCCGAGGGTCATTGTTATCCGCACTGGACGTCTCCCAGGTCAGTTTTATGGAAGCGCTGACATTTTGCTGTACAGGATGGAAATGTCAGTGAAATGATGAACTGTAGATACTGCGTTCTCTAAATGTTGTACGGTTGTATTTAAATTTTAACTTTAATACATTTGACTTTGATCTTTAAGCTCTTTTAAAACATTCATTCGGGTAGGGGGAGACGAGGGCTAGTTGTATCAATTTGTATACTTTTATATATTTGTTGGAATCAATACATCATATATAAACAAAATGTAGACCAGATGAAAGACCAAAGTCTTAGGTATATTTTTATTTATTTATGTCATTTTCATACCTTGTGTCAGTGCAGAGTTATAAGCCATCAAATAGAGGGAGTGAACATGTGTCATATTGCCCGGGTAAGTTGTCACACTGGATTTTGCAACTAATAAAACAAGGACAAAAATATCCTTCTTTTTCTGGTTTTTGTTGTTTGTTTTTCAGCCAGAGAAATTGTTTATCATCAATCTTGAAATTTTACCATAGTCACTGAGAAAACTTTAACATGAAATATTATGAAATAGATTAAAGTCTGCTGGCATGTAGGTCATAGCTCTCAGCCTCAAATGCCTGTTTTGCTTCCCTTAAACTAGACATTTGAGATTAAATTGACTTAAAAAAAATAAAGTATTTTGGTTGATGGAAGGATGGTTCATCAAGAAATTTAAACAAGTCCTGAAATGTGGAACTGTAGTTCCAACAACTGGAAAATAAATAAAAAATTCGGGTTCGGGGGGGGGGGCGGCTTTGTTGGGGGGGGGGGGCGGTGGTGGGGGTTGCGGGGTGGGGGGGTGCTGGGGGTGGGGGGTGTCTGGGGGATTGGGGGCATGGGGGCGGCTGGGGCTGGGTTGGGGTGGGTGGCGGGGTGGATGGGGGGCGGGGGGTTGTGGGGGGGCGGGGGTTGGGGGCCGGTGGGGTGCCTGGTGGGCCTGCAGTGCCCCGTCCTGCTGCGTTGGGCCGGGGGCGCGGGCCGGGTTGGGGCGGGGGGCGCTCCTGCTCCTGGGTTTGCTCTCCGGCCGGTGGCCCTGGTGGGGCCCGGGGGTCGTCCTTTGGCGCTGCCGCGGCCTGGGGGGCCCTGAGGTGTTGCGCTTGCTCTGTTCCGGCGGGGGTCGACGGCTCCCCTCTTTGGTGGAGATTTTCATGCATGCCAGATCCACCACACCAGCATCTACCAAAACTCAGACACAATCTGTTTCCTCCTCAGGTTATTGAATCGGTGGAGGCCTGTGTCTCGGATCTCACGCGGCTTCGTCTGTCCTTCCTTCCTTTTCTCGGTCTCTCCGTTGGTCTCTTGAGGCCTCCCTGATTTTATGTTTTTTGGATTTGTTGGGGTCTGGATGTTTCTTGGGCTGGGGAGGAGTTCTGGTGGGGGGTGTCTGGTCGGTGCTGGATTTCACCTTCCTTGGTTTTCTTCGGTCCCCTCGGGTCTCCTGGTGTTCGATTTAGGTGAACGGTATGAGATTTTTTTTTTCTAATAGGTTTTCTGGTGAGCTAACAAACACACGCACGCACGCACGCACGCACGCACACACACATACTCACCCACACACACAAAAAAAAAAAAAAATGTATGTATGTATGTATGTATATATGTATGTATATATGTGTATATATATATATATATATATATATATTTAAAAAAAAAAAAAAAAAAAAAAAAAAGAGCAATGATGATGACATTTCCGAATAAACAATACTGAGCTCTATAAAAAAAAAAAAAATAAATAAATAAATAAAAAATTAAACAATGAAACAAAACTTGGCAAACTCATTTCATCACTCTTCAGACTCATTATTTGAAGAAGAATTCTGGCATATGTAAAGAGAGTTGCCAGAGTTGCATTTTTCATTGGCCCATTCTTTGCATATGTGACAACAAACCCCAAAATGACAAAATTAATGAGACAAATTGCCCCACACTACCATGTTGCTCTAGTTTAAAGTTTGCTTAAAACAGAGCAGTGATTGAGGCCTGACAAGATTCCTGAATCTATCCTCTAACGAGTACACATGATTTTCTGCTAGAATTTGTCTATGTACGACGCCTGTTTCAAAATATATGAAGTTGAAGAATTTTACTTTGGGTTGTGCAAAACAGATAACTGGCACTCATGTCAGCTTACAATGTGCTATTTTCTTCTCAGACAGTACACAACCCCTGACCATTTATATGAAGAAAAATAGCATTCCACTTTTTAGTTGCGCCCTCTAGTGGAGAAAAAATTGCAGTGTGACAATTTACCCGTGATACATCTAGTAGTTTTATTTAACTTTTATGTATTATATTTAGTTTGTCCCTATACTTAAATATAATAATTTGTTGTATCTGTTTGGGTTTCGATTAGCATTAGCCAATCATGTTTCTGGAACTTTTTTTTTCAGAATTCTGAATTTGTCTGTAGACGTTTGTCTTACTCTTGAACCGTGCATTACACGATATAATCATTTAATCCGACATCCGCCTCGTCGTTGAGGTTGAGCCCATGCATACGATGCATTAGCCACACTCAATGCAAATCTGCCATAGGCGTGCTCAGAATTAACTTCGTTTTTCCGACTGCTCGCCGTTTTATCCATCCTTGCACGCGGCGTGCTGCTGAGTGCAATTTAATTACCTGCTTTGCTCCGGCAAAACGGGGGGGAAACTGTCGGGGATGCAACTAATTGAGGTCTTGTTTGAAGGGTAAACAAATACGCTGGAGGATGCCTCCCATCAGTCTGCCTTTACCGGAAGAGGGTAGGGGTGAAGATACTTCCTGTCAAAATGCACAGAAGACATTCATGAATGTTTCATCGGGGTTTTGAAGAAGTGGAGTATAAAAAAACAACAACCTTTGGATTAATAATAATAAAGAAAACAAGGAGTGACTTTTGCTTTGAGGCTTCTAATTTTGGATCATCACAAAAATTCCTCATTTTGATGCCGGTGCTGGATTTAACGGGTTCAAGTTGAGTTCAACGTCAGAGCCGCAAGAACTTCTCCACCTACTGTCTATGCTCGACTTTTGTGGGAAGACACGCTCGAATAGCTCATGTTTCTGAGCCTCCTTTTGTTTGTTTGGGTGAAAATGGAACAAGAGTTACAAGTCAACACCGCAGTCGCGTCATATCTCAAGTAAATGGGATAAACATTGGGCAAACTTGTTACAGTGCTGTCATACGTTTTTCCTCAAGTGGTAGGAAAACCAAAACAAACACCTGGAGAGCAACTCAATACGGTGAAACTAGTGAAACTTGAAATAGTGTTTTTAACAAAACATGCTCTTCCTGCATTATGTTGCTAGCAGGTTTAGCGGGTCAAATGAAGAGAACGAATTTCACCCCACTTAGATGGGCGGGACAATCAGTGGTACTTTAATTACCACAACATCAATGCTACTTTTGTTAGCCGTTTTGCATCATGTGTTAGAATTATGCTTGCAGAGTTTTTGTAAGACAGTTAGGCCTATGTTAAAGTTATGTGGTTTAGTTAAATACACAGTGTGTAATTCTTATTGTTTTATGTTTAGTTTTACAGCTAATATAATGGCTAACCTAAAAAACAGGGGTGTAAACAGCTTCACGTTAAAGCAGGCATTGGCCTCCTTTTGAGAAATTGTGGGAACATGTTGGTAATTAAAATACAAGTCAAGTTGTACAGATAACAACATATGTTAATATTATTTTACTTTTACACACCAAATGATTAATAATGCTTTAAAAATACAGTTAATGTAGTTCTTGTTTGAATAACAAGAGTCAAACGGTGCGTAGAAATGGCCTAAGGCGAGCTAAAGCTAACAACTAGCAGCGAGAGGCTAAAGCTAGCATAAACGACAGCTAACCTTTATCAAGAAAAATGGGCTTACATTCATATTTAGATACAATATCATTTTAGCAGAACCAAAGGTAAAGACCAGAGATAATGTTGATGCCACTGGGGACACGTAATAAAGTCCTTTTACTTTAGCAAACGCTAACCAGGCTACAGTATTATCTTGAGGCTACTCTTTCAGCATTAGGTTAGGTTTATTGTTTGTGTGGAAAAAAACACATGATGGAAAAGTTGCATTATTATTATTATTATTATTGTCTTCTGTAAAGGATGTTTTCAGCAGGATTAGTAAATACATGTTTTTCTGGTGCCTGAGCGACTGCAACAGGGTTGTTTTTCTTCCCAAAACACAAAAATATTTGTGCTTAAATTGTCTTGGAATGACTCATAAGTAGCTTTTTTTTCTTTTCTTTTTTTTCTTTTCTTTTGTTTAACTGATTGTTTTCTGTCTGTGTGCTTAAAGGTACAATACCAAGATGAGGAATAAAGCTGACTCGCAAATGCAAAGGACATGAGGTATGCTTAAAATTTGGCTCACTAATAGGATGATCCTTGAAGAATAATAGCATTTTCAAGCATCTGTAAAGTGCCTTTTTCCTTAAGTGCTGCATGATGATGGGAGTGATGATGCGTCCATTTGTGTGCTGTGCACTGCAAAGCAAAACATAAATTCAAATTGTTGCCTTTGTATGCAAATTGTTGTCAAGAAAAAAAAATGAGGCTGGGTTTGTGAGTGGCCTTTAGATTTGTACCTCCGCAAAAATTTTAAGCGACAGCTAACCGTATGCATGAGTCATATTGCATTGGCAGATCCTCCGCAGGGAAATTCTTGAGATTGCTAAAGCAGAGGTGGCAAAAAAAACTTGCGCTCTGTAGTTAAGTGAGGAAAGGATTCAGGGTAGTCTGGTAAAAGTAAAAGTACTGATCAAATTGCTGTATTTGAGTAAAAGTAAAAAAGTACAGACAGACTGCGAAGTTTTTTTGTTTTTTGTTTGTCACTGTCACTTATATACAATACAGTGCATGTTTTGATAACTTGCCGCAACGAAAAAAATATTTTTTGCCATTGCTTTTTGCCATTATTGTTCCACTGCACATATTTTTTTGAAACACCTTTTGGGGGAGGGCATAAGGGGGCCGGAGAGTACCTCTACCAGGGGTGTTTCACAAATTACATACAGACTTTTTGCATCAAGTGTCAGGGCCCCCTCGCTCCTCCTCCTCCAGCTCAGTCCAAGTCACCCTCAGCGTGAGTCGTGACGGAGCAAGCGCTGCCCACATGGGTTCCAATACTCACAGCTGCACTTTTTCTGCCAGGAATATTTAATTCATTAATAAGAGTATGGCGGTGAAAACGCCACTGCGGAGGTCCTTCAGCGAGCATGTGAAAGTTTCCACCAACAAGGCTTGGGACGTCTTCTGGAGGAGCGTGAGGGAGAGGCGGCTGTGGGGTGAGTCGGGATGGGAACGACCACTGTCCAGCATGCAAAGCAGCAAAAGATGAGAGTGTTTGTTTGTTTTTTGGGGGGGGTTTTCAGGGGAATGTTCATATGTGGATAGTGTAGTTTGTGGAATTAAAAGTATATATTTTTAAAAGTTCAACATACTAATAAGCCAACAAAAATGTCAGAAACAGCACATTTTTGCCAATGCTCTGTATCTGCTAAATTCTCGTCTTGATTCACTATTTTTTATTATTTAAAGTGTGCTAAATACTTTGATATGAAAGGTATAAAACTATGCACTGACTATATATATATATATATATTAGAGCTGTCAAACAATAAACATTTTTAATGAGATTAATCACATCTTAGAATTTTGATTAATCACGATTAATCGCTTAATTAAAAAAAGGCTTTTTTATCATCATTTTCCCCCGCCAAATTTGAAGAGCACCGGTCATGTGTTGATTCTTTTGACATTTAATGTTATGAGGACGTCTTCAACAGTTTTTGATCCAATGCACACGCTCACCCTCCTCTTTTTCTAATCAGTTAATTACTTGCATGATTTAAAATGGGAAAAAAAATCACCCCGATATTTTGACATGAAGAAATATTCTAAATGTTATATGCAAACATTTATTAAATGCTTTACTATAATGCATGTAATTATGTTTATTGCTAAAACACAACCTGCCATCTTAAACGTAGCCATCCGCGGTCACGGTAAAGGATAATCTATGGTCCAAATTAATAGTGCAAATAATCTGTGTTAATTTATGATTAATGCGATAATTTTTTTGTGATTAATTAATCCGTTTACGCTTTAACTTTGACAGCACTAATATATATACATATACAAATACATATTCAGTATATATGTTTTTTTTCTGTTTACTGGATACATTGCACTCCATCATGACCTGATAAATCAAGCAAGCACTGCCGTCGACGTGTATATTTGTCAAATGGAATCCAACCGCTTGTTGCCACTGACCTATATAAATGTCAAGAATGAGTAGTGGGGTTTCCATTCACCCATTTATATTCGAACTTTCAAGAAATGCATAAATAAAACGTAATGATAAAACGCTATAAATTTGAAAAAAGGGGTCAAAGTTTGCCCCAAAAAATTTTACGCTTGGAGGGGGTGTATTTTGAAGAGTATTGAAAAAAGTTTTGCGAAGAAAATGCTAATTGTGGCTATGGAAACAGGTTTTGCGAATAAACGCTGACAAGTCCGTATACACGTCGCACGTTTTGACCGGCTATTACGTCACGCGTACTTTTGTAGTCACAAAGCAATGGCGGACGATTTAAAATAATTGTATTTTAATTTTTTTAAACCAATGGTTGACGACAAAGTAAGGTATGTTTGGGGGATGACGAAACAAATCTTTTTGGAATTAATTAAAGAAGCGAATATTAATGCAATTTTAGATGGAAAACAGCAAAGAAACGCTACGGTTTATCAAGAATTACAAAAGCAAATTCATACGACGTCATCGCGCGACGCAGTCTCTTCCTGTTTTTCATCTTCTTTTTTTAAATTACTGGGGAAATCACATCTCTATGGTGTATATTGCCACCTACAGCGGCAGAGTTCCCTCTCAATATTGGCTAAAGAAGAACAGATGGAAACGGGCATAAGTCGCATGTCCGTTTTGTGCATTTGTCATCATTTCGCCTTATAACGTTCTCTCACGTCAATGAAATAAGCTAAGATTTTAAATAGATGTGTAAAACAGTAAGCGTAAAACTGTGGAAACATATTGCTTTTTTTCCTCTTTTTTTTTTGCAATCTTAAACAGTTCCCAAGTGTCCTAACAACATTTCTGATTTCATAAAAATACCTTCAAGGTATTTGTGAAGCTAGAAAATTTACATCTGTTTGAATGTGTTGTAATTTTGATAGACATTTTTATGCAATTCTTTATCTCATGTTAGTCTTCAAGTCATGTTAGTCCCTCATAGCCCTTTTGACCAATATGTATTTTATATTTAATGCAGGGAAGGGATTTACTTCCGGAATTATTGTGCATAAATGAACTGGTCTTATATTTCTTACTGTCATATTTTGGCTTAGTGTTCAGCGTTTGGCCGAGCAACAAAACTCCAGGGAAACGTGTGGCTTGACCAGGCCACAAAAAAAAAAAGAGCAGAAATTCTGTTGATCTACCGTGCTGTAACTGCTCGGTAGCTAAAAGTTTTATTTGGGTTGTTAAGTTTTTTAATGAAGTGTTAATGATATGTGAAATTGCAGTTGGAAGAGAAATTAAAAAAGTAAGACAAAGAACTGTAGTTTTCTTGTATGCAGCCTAGTTAAGTTGTCGGTGGCCCACCTAAAAAGAAAAAGGAAAAAGAAACAGCAGTGCATCAAAGCGCATTGTGTGACTCCACTTTCCGTCCGCCACATCCTCAAAAGACCTCCAAAAGAGTTACGAGCGACGACTGATTGGCCGTTTCACGACTGATTTGACGCTGCAGGTGGCATCCTGATGCCGGTGGTGGTGGTGCTTGGGAACGGACATCAATCAGGCTTACTTTGAAATAGTGTGTGATGAAAATGAAGGTGTTATTTATTGCGTTTTCGGTATGGCGGACCTGTTTGGGAGGGGCTATTTAATGGATGATTAACTCACCAGACTGGCTGCTAAACGTCAAGGTGACCCCCTCACACCCGCCCCCGCCCCCAATGCCCTGATGAGGGCTTCAGGTTTAGATGCGAGGTTAGAATGTGAAGCAAGGGGATGCAAATTGTGCACAAAGTATCCCAACGATGCTAAAAGCAGATTTATGTTTGGACATCAACTGTATGTTTTCCTGCTTACAGCTGTTTGGGTCTTTTTGTTCCCTGAGAAAGTTGACACTAGATCCAGCTGTGTGGTAAGTGCGTGCGTCGGAAAGTCAACACATGATGTCAGAGCGCTCGCGCCGGCCGATTGGCTGAGGCGTGTTATGTAATCTCGCACTTCACACAAACGTCTGTCAAGAGTTTCACGTCGATCTCATATCTTACTCAGATCGCCATTTTGCACTTTTGTTCTTTGCCCAGTTTATCTCGCTTAGATGAAGGCCATGGCCTCATTATACACAGCCATCTCAAGCGTTGCGCTTCTGGTAATATTTATGAAAGTATGTGTGCGTAAGAAGTGATTATAGAGCTTACCGAGCTGTTTTGTTTCTCTTCATTGATTCCTCTAAATTGTGAGCGCAGCAGACCTGAAAAGCGTAGATCGTCCTTCAGATAGTTTGTGGTGACTTAACTAGCTTATTCAACTGTAGAAATAAAATTGCCTTATTTGAATATTGCAATATCAATAGCCATATAAACAGAGAGTGAACGGAGTGAAGTTCCTAAAGCTGGCGAAGTTCCTTTGCGGCACAATCGAGGCATATTAGAGGCAACCAGGAGCGTGTGAAATCCATTCAATCATGCCCATTTCATTTGCAGCCTGAAGTCAATGGAGTGAGGTTCCCCAGGTTGTTGAAGTTAGCTTCACAATATTTTTGCTCCTCAATCCCTGAGCAACACCTAATTGGAATGTTTTTATTGAACCATTCTGTACTTAAAATTCATTTGATTTTGCATTGGTGTAAACATACGCAGGTGAAAGTAATTGGAGTGAGGTTCCCCAGCTTCTGCGGTTCATTACCATTTCCTTCTGATATAGTGACTGTCGCTTCTTTTCACATTTCAGCATGTGTTTAAAAAAAAATAAACAAACTGGAGTTAACTCTGCATGTTTTAGCTCAGAGCCCCAGGTGCTTTTTTTAAGCAGTAAGAAAAAAGTTTGAAGCTATGGACTTGAAATGTCTTACAGTTGGTTGGCTGTAAAAATTGATTAGGCAGAGTGTGTGAGGTTGGCCAGATTTGCAATGTTAGTACATCAATACCTGAGATTTATTGAATTTTCTTCTGTTGGACTCGCTATTGAATGCATTCATGTGTTGACATGCTCATATTTGTCAACAAGAGCTTTATTTTGTCATGGTTTAGCTTGGAGCCTCAAGGACTTTTTAAGCAGTAAGACAAAAATGATTTGAAGCAATTTGCACAAAAAATGACGGCATTTTACAGTAATTTCTGGACTATAAGCCACTACTTTTTTTCACTTGCATTCAACCCTGCGGCTAAAACAAAGGTGCGGCTTATCCATCCGATCACAATGGGACGCGCTATAAAGGAAGTGCAAGAGCGTCAGGCAGAGCAAAACAAACCAAGTGAGCCCAAATACAGTAAGAGAGACAGAATGAGAGTGAGACAATTTGCACCCTCATTATGGAAAATAAAGTAGCGGGAACCCGGTGCGGTAACATTAAAAACACCTGCGGCTTACAGTCGGGTGCGGCTTATATGTGTAGTATTCCCCAAATTTAGCTGGCGTGGCTTATAGTCAGGTGCGCCTTGTAGTCCAGAAATTACTGTACTCTAATATGTCATACTGTACTGTATACACACACTGGTGAGAATGTGGAAACTTATTAGAGTGAGGTTCCCAAGGTTGGCAAAATAGCATGTCAATATTTCAGTGCTGATGGAATGTTACCATCGATTGCTGATGATATTCACATATACAGTAAAAAAGAATAAGTTGAACCAAAAAATGCTTTGACTCAGGCTGATTATGCTTCAGAATTAATACAGAAGCGTCTGCATCTTTTTTGTCAACGATTGATGGGTTAAGTCCATTTAACAAAGAACTCATCAGTGTTCTTTGCCTGCTAAACAGATTTATTGGTCATCTGTGCTCGCTATGTCCCCTTGCCTCGTCTTCATCATCTCCGCGTCTCAATATTTACGCCTCTGTAACTCACAGGCCAAATAAGGTCTCTGACCCACAGCACTGCTCCAAACAAAAGTCTTTCTCGAGGCGCATTCTGTAAACGCCTCTCTTGCCCCGTCAACCGATGGGACATTGTGACGCTTTCCAGAAGCCCGGACGCCAACGAAGAATCTAAAAATGATTGCAAAGACAGGATATCCACAGAAGTTGCAAACGTTAGAAACAGCATTGTCATGGTATGAGATTTATTTTTGGTGGGGTAGTTGTAAAGGGATACTTCTGAGGGATAATACGGCAGGAAGCATTCAATCAAGTTTTATAAGGCCACCATGCCTCACAAAGTGGCAGAGTAGCAACATTGGTTTTCAACCGCTTCCTTTCCAACACGGACAGCTTTGAATGTCCGTAATTAACCTCAACCCGCGGCAAATGCGAGTCTCGGCGGGACAACCAGTGCGGAAGTCTGATAGTTCAGCTTTTAAATGTTCCTCGACAGGGAATTAAAACATTTCCCGCTTATGTTTGGTGATGTAGCGCCGAAGGCAACGCGGGCTGAAAACTTCATTTGTGATTAGGAATATTACACTTGCCCGCTTCACTGGTTTAAGAACATTCGTTTTGACTTGACTTTTTTGGTGCTCTCCTATTCCAAATACGGCGGGGTTTTTGGTTTATGCCATAGTTCCGCACATAACCCGAACCTGTAGCCTACTTAAGAAGGAATAATTATAGTAAACAATTGTATGAAAAACAACCAAGCTATAAACGGGAAAAAAGCCATGAAGACTATTTCCTTGTGCCATCCGTAACCTCGCAATGTTATGTCGGGACCATCATAAACCAAGGACACCCAGTACAGTCGAACCTGTGTAAAAGTTGAATTTAAAGATCATAGATGATGTTTTTGGTTGTTGTTTTTTAACTTTCTTGACAGTCAAACTTTAAAACTTACCTGAATCAACCAACTAATCTTAAAATCAAAAAGAGTACTGAAGAGGAGCATTCATGCCGCTGAAGTGAGTATCTCATTGCAATAAATTCCATTTCTTGTTCTCCGTATACATCGTTGGTTTTCCAGGAAAGGGATTGAATGGCAAATTCGTCCATGCATTTTTCTGTAGCGCCTCATTTAGATCACAGGCTTGAGACTATCCAAGCTGAATTTGGGCGAGAGGAAAGCAACTCCCGACTGGTTGGTAGCCAATCACAGGCCACATTCACACCTGTGGTCCATTTTGAGTCTTCAGTTAACCGAACATGCTGGAGAATTCAGAGAACACCCGGTGAGAACATGCGAGCATCACACAGGAAGACCTGAGCAGATTCGAACCAAATAACTAACTCCGACGTGTTAACCCCTAATGCGCTATTTTGCCTCAAATTCTGAATTGTACAACTCAGGCGACTTAATAGGTTCAACTGTATGAAGTGAGGAATTCAATCATAGTGACACTGTCATTCCGTTTAATATATTACTTTTTAATTTACGAATTCCCGGGAAACGCACGCCGACCATTATACAACACTTCACATTCTAAGTAGTAATTTGGCGACGTAACAGTGACACGGGAGCTCTGAGTCAAAGGTGCTCTGCTGTTGATTCCCACCAAAGATGCGGCAGGCCTGCCGTGGAAAAAGAAACAGAATAAAACCAATTCCCTCGTACCTTTTTGTTTTTATATGCTCAGGAGCTGTCGTCACGGCCGCCTGGATTCCATCCTAAGCACCTCGGTCATGTGACTCCCCTCCTTCCCCTCACCCCCAAAAAGATCTTTCTTTAGCTGTCATCCGTTTTTCTTATTTTTCCTGCTGCCTCGCTTTCTCACTCGTAGGTATGCCGTCTCTATTACATGCTCAAGGGATTGTATGTGGGTTCCCACTCTTCTTTTGTTGTTCACATAAAAAAAAAAAAAACATTTCCAGATGTGAAATGGCAGAGAGATCCCTGCCTGCTGTGAAATAAGACAATATCCATATGGACTAGAAGTACGGGATTCGGATTTCAAGTTCCTGGAAGCCAGCATTAAATAGGGGATGTTTGAGCGATTTACCTTTTGCAGAAACATTCCTTACTTTTTGTTTTTCAGTATTTAAGGCCCATTCAAAATGGTTTAATAGATTATAGTTGACTGATATGTTTATGGTTTTGGGATGGGGTGAGGGTTGAGTTAGTGGGTCCGGGTAGGGTGTAAGGTTAGGGTACAGTTAGGTAGGATTTGGCTCAGTAGTGTCAAAGTTTGGGGTAGAGTCGGGTTTGTGGTTGAATATGTGTTGAGGACAGGTGCCACTGTTGAGGTTACTAATTTAGCGTCATTGTAGTGTTTTAACCTTTCTTTATTTATTCATTTAACCTTTATTCACTCAATGCTGAACTGGCAGCCGACAACTAAATCAAAGCAACATAAAAAGCAAATATAAATACCGGTACATAGGCAGCAAATTTTACATCAGGTTAGGGTTGGTGTAGTTTGAGGTTCTAGGGTTAAGATTTTGATTGAGCTAGTGTTGGTGGTTTTGGGTTAGGGTAGGACAGAGTAGTGATCACATGATTACAGTACAGTCGGGGTTGGTTTCGGGAATTCAGTTCACTGATATGTTAGGGTCCGTAAGATTTTGTTCGAGTAGGTCAGGTTAAGGTTTGGTCTTTCAATCAGGGTAAGGATTATTCTTTTAGGGTTTGGATTAGGTCGGTTTGAAGTCTTGAAGGAAAGGTGGCGCTTCCTGGCTCCTTCCAGGCTACATTTATCATAATGAATTATATCTGGATCCGTGTTCTAGCATCCTGTTTTTCTTAAGTCATACCTAATTTAATTCATTCCTCGATAAAAGATAATGGAATTTGTAGTCTTCGCAACAAAGGCACGTGTTCTTTCCAACCTAATTTGCTCTCCTCTTGGCGTGAAATTCAACGTCGCTAATATGGTGACAGCCTTAATAAGGGCGAGACAAGATGTCGAGCCGGGTCATGTGTTTGTGATTGTGGGCTCGCTAATGATCTGATATTGTTTTATGAGGTAGTTTTCTTCCACGCTGAGTGTATATTTGTGTGTGTGAGCCCAGCAGGGATTTTAGTTTTTGGACAAGAGAGAGGGAAAAAAAACAGCCAACAGTCTCAGCATCTGTCACGTAGCGATGGAAGTGCAGTGCGTACAAACTAACCTCTGTGCAACCTCAAGAAGTTTTCATATTGAATCTCAGTACACACATATACAGACATAACATTTAGTGATATCAAAATGACAAAGAGAGATGCTTTTCCGGTTTGTATCTATATGTTTCACCCCCCAAGAGGAAGACAACGTGCTCCTCCCTCACAGTGGACACCTGTTAGGCGACATTCAATTTGCAGTTAACACGTTTTCCATTTGCAGTTAGTTGGCTCAATGGCCGACGTAAGCTCGCTGAACCGTTTCATTACTCAACTTTTTCCCCCAAGATTCCATGCAAAAATTGGTCCTGGGGAGGAATCTGGCTTGGAAATTTCCACCTGAAATTTCCTTCCGGAGCAGTGAAATCACGGTCCTTAAAATTCCAAGCTACGGCGAGACGCATTTTAGCATGTTAAATGAGTGTTATGTAATTGATGGGGTGACCACATTGCACGCCAGCTGATGATTTGACCTTTTACAAGGGAGGACGGCGGGAGGGAAACAAGCATGAAAGGGAGCAAACGGAGTTCAGCGTTTCTTGTTCTTGGCGTCAGTCTTTTCCTTGTTGGCAGATTTTAAAAGCATCTTGTCTTTAAAAAAATAAATTAAAAAAAACTCTGCCTCACCCCGCTTGCGCTCTCAACTGTCTGGCCAAAAGTTTGTTAACAAGCCGTTTGCATCTTTTGTAGTCACACGCACACACAAGGCAGCGTTTCAATTTGCAGTTTTCCATCGTCACTATTGTGCTCGGAATTTCGCTTTGGACAGCTTCTTCAGAGTGAGTCATCGTGTGTGAGAGGGAGGAATGGCTTCATCATTGAGACCACACAATTACACTGACACTTTTGACAAATCGATTGCCCGTTGGACAACTCGCACCTCGTTATTCTAAATGTCTGCCGCTAAAAGGATGTGGCCATATTCAGAAGATCATCATCCATTTGTCTGATGTGTTTTTACACAGTTTCATAGTTCGTCATCATCATATTTACTTCAACCAAGTGTTTGTTAAGATTTTAGGTGATAGATCACAAACCAAGGAAAGACCAATTTTTAAAGTGTTAGCGGTTTGGATTTATGATTTGGGGCTCGCGAGTTTTGGGGTTTGTGTTAGGGTTGGTTGAAAGTTAAGAATAAATTTAGGATTAGGGAGGAAGAGGTTCAGTCTTTGAGTTTGGCACAGTCTTTGGAATCGGTTAAAATTAAAATGAGGAAAATCAAGGTCTGGGACATACATTAACCGGATCCTGCAGCATAACATTAGAAATGATGCCTTGATGCCTTTTCTCAAGGGCACTTCAAAATTGTTCGGGGAAAAAAAACCTGGGTCTCCTTTACCAACCATTCCCAATTGTCATATTTTGTAGGCATTGCGGGTCTTGAACCTGATACTTCTGGCTCCCAGTTCTTCATATCGACTGCCTACCGTTGCCGTTTACCCTCATATGAATCACGATGTAATGATTCACACAGCTGACTTTCTCGCAGTTGCCGCTTGATCGATTCCCACTCAATCGCCCAACCAGTTCCGGATATAGTCGGCCTTGGATCGGCTCGAATCCCTGCAGTCGAAAAAATATCTGGATGATATCCAATTTTTGTTGTTGCAGTTGCTCAATCAGAGCTTGTTTGTATATAAAAAGTTAATTTGTGCTGATACACTGACGAACCTGAGACTCTCGCCTGCGGGTCGACCGCGACACACAGCGAGTGGTGGAGGTGCGGCGGGGAGGCCCAAAACAAATCTGGCACTGTTTATATTTGGAGGTCACACACCGGCCGGGGATGAGATTTGGAGACTTGCGGGGGGGCGTTGTTTTTATTTTCTTTATTGTTGGAAACTGTGGGATGCTGTTTTTTATTCTTCCCTATTTTAGCTCATTATTTTTGTAAGAAAAGAATATTTTGATGCAGCTCTGTTGTATGGTTGCATTTATTCCTAATGACAAAATCTGTTTTGTTCTTATCATAATGATGATTAACGATTAGTAATCCCATTATAAGACAAGACATGTTGTGCATGAATAAATGACTCCCCTTTTTTATCCTATTAAAATTTCCACATTTATCCAGTGTTCCTCCCATTAACTCATTCACTCCCAGCCATTTTCACTAAAGCAACCCCCTTCGCTCTCGGCTGTTTTACTGGATTTTGACTGATTTTGCAAACCCCACAGAATATTGTGTTCTATTGCTATAAAAACATGGAACCTACCAAAAGAAAGATTAAAGTATTTTATTTCATCAGGAAAAAAAAGTAAATTTCTACCTGTTTCCGTTTTGCAGCAATTAGCATTAGAATAGGGCTAAGTTTCTATTTACAAATCTATTTAGAATTGTGAGTAATTTATGTTTTTTTTCAACATGGCCCTGGTTTATCTCCTTTGCTCTGCTGCCACCTGCTGGCCATTTGTGTAATAACCACCATTTCTTCAACCGTTCTATGCAGTTCAGAGGCTGCATCAAAGCCTTCTGTATGGTCTGGCATAAAAAACAACAACATAAAACGTATAAATACGTTTTTTGGGATGTTTAAAACATTTAAAATATAACTTATTTATACGTTTGGGAGCAAATGAGTTAAGGATATCCTAGCTATTGTCTGTCTTCCAAGAAAGTCCATACTTTATCCAGAATTCCAAATTTGTCTAGGTAAAATTCACAAATCAATGTAGACAATTTACAATTTTTCCTAATGCGTACACATTTCTCAACTGATTCAAACCATTCCAACATCAAACTGCTCCACTTGATCAGGACATCATGAGAAATGTTTTCGCATTCCAAAAACTCCCCTCCTTAATCCAGTATATCACATTTTCAATTGCAATATTCCCTTATTAATTGAGGTATTTTACAAATGTTCTTAATTCATATCCCGAGTTTAGCATTAGCTCTCATTTTCAATTTTTCTATATATATATTTTTGGGGTTCGACAAAACTTCACATTTTTGGAGCATTGTGTTTCTGTTTTCACATCTCCCCAACCACAATGCCTCTTTTCATGTAGTTCCAGATGGTTGAACGTTAAAGGATGCTTTAATTACATTTGGTCCTGAGGTAGCGCAGCAATCTGTCGCACTCCCACGGCAAAAAAACGAAAAAGTTTAAACCTCCATCTCACAGGGTAAAGTAATTGTTTTCTTTTATTTCCAGGCCTCCCAAACCTAAACATTGGTGTGAATCTGCCGATGTCAAAATATGCCGCGGGAGTTCTGCGTGTCTGACTAAATTAGAGTTCTGCTGTTGTGACAGCGCCTCCCTCGCAGTCATGAATCAATCCATTATTTTCTTCCCCGAATGGAAACATGGCAACATGGGCGTTTGTGGTGAAACGGCTCTCTTAGAGCACGCTAACACAGGAGGCAAGGATCATTTGCATTTTTGGGCCTAAATTTGGGGGGCAGAGCCGCCTGGGAGGGAAGCTTACTCTCTGCTAGAGATTTGGAATCCGTTACAGTTCATTGTTTAGCGTTTTGTTTGTTAACACTTTTAATCAATTCTGGTTCGTTTAAAACGCCCATCAGTTAAATATACAACTTGAATCTGAGCTCTTCTTGTTTAGTTTGTATTATTTTTATAGCAGCCACAAAATAATCACATTTTAAAAGGCTAATCATTTAGGTAGAAAACTCGTAGGGTCTGAATTAATTGCATAATCTCCAGACATACTTTATAGCAGAAATGTGCTAGTAAATGGTGCACGGCCACTACCAAAATTTGGTAGAGATATTTAATACTGTATGCTCTCTTCCCTAGCTTTGACAACAGCCCGTTCAGGCGGTAAACTGGTAGGGCCTGAATTAATTGAACCGTCACCAATCACTTATTGAATATTGTCTGTTTCCTGTTTACTTTCTGTTAAGATTTCCACAGTAGCCCGCTTAGGCAGAAGACAAGTAGGGCCTGAATTGTGTCCTCTCAAGGCATATAGCATAAACGTGTTCATAATTATAAAACAGACCTCTTTGTTACTAAACATGCTCTCCCCCTGTTTACGTTCTGTGGTGATCTAGGTGGCTGCCCGTTGAGGTAGCCAGATGGTTGGGTCTGGTATTTTTTAGACTCTTTTCAAACTCATGTCTGAATTCTGGGCAACCACATTTGATTTCTTTCTACCAGTCTGAATTGGATCTTTACCATATTTGGAATTGCTGTGTTTAGTAAAAATGTCATTTGCTGCACCAAACTTTGCATTCTTACTGTTTAGTTTCTGTAGTGATTTCAAAAGCAGCTCCTTTACACAGCGAACTCGTTGGGGAATCTCACCCGATTGACTTTCCACCCATCTGTGGCATAGGTTTTCACGGTATTCAAATATTTATCCAGTCTTTTTTTTTTATTAGCTATAAAATAGTGCTCTAAATGTCCCTCTCTTCCTGTCTACTGACTTGATTTCATCAGCAGCCCATTTAGGCCACAAATGAGGTGAGTCCCCTCACTCAATTGGCTTTCCACCTGTGTATTGTAATATTTGCGCTGACAGTTTTTTTTTTTATTCAAAAGTTGAAAAGTTTCCTAATTCTGCCTCCAATTTCCTTCTCTTCCTGTTTACTCTTTCTTTTGATTTAATCAGCAACCCATTTAGGCAGCATAGTAGTTGGATAACCTAACTCAATTGAATTTCTCCCTGTCTCTAACAAATTTTGTGCAAACATTGTTTTTTTTAGTTCAAAATCGGTCGCCATTCTGCACTTCACATTGCATTCTTTCTGTTTAATTTTATGTTTTGATTTCATCAACAGCCCATTTAGGCATCAAACTAATTTGGGAACCTCACTCAATTGACTTTGCACCTGCCTATCACAATGTTCGCATAAGCATTGTTATTTCTTTTAGTTTCAAAATGGTCCCTGTTCTGCCCCAAACTTCTTCCTGTTTATGTCAGTTTTGATTTCATCAGCTGCCTATTTAAGCAGCAAACTTTAGTAAACAAATTACATCGCAATAATCCAAACTTTGATTGAATTCCACATAATCAACCAAAGCAATCCAAACATGATTCATCGTGCCAATTCCAAGTGCAAGCCAAAGCATTCTCTAATTCCGTGACTCCTGTGCTTTAAGTGAAGATCTCTTCTGTTGCTTTTCTTTCGTCTTCATGATCATGTGCAGTGTGCACTCTCTGTGCACCGGTGCCTCCTGGTAATGTTTCTGCACATTCATCATAGTTGTCAGCTCTAGTGACTTCTCCATCTCCTCCTACAAAAGGAGATGCCTTAATCTCCAGGTGGCCACTTTTTTTTTTTTTTTACTGCCCTTATAGCCTCGTATCAGGTGTTTTTTTTTGCTGCATTTCCATCTGACCGGCTTATCCCCGCTCCGGTGCTATTTGCCAGAATCCTCCGCGCCACCTGGAGAGATGGATTGGAAGGTGTAAGAGGGTTGGATCAGAGAAGAGGCAGAGGGAAGTGGTAAAAGTGAGTCTGGGTATTAAGTGGGGGAGATGAAGGTGAATCCAAGAGAGTAGGTGTATTGTGAGAAGCAGCTTAGGGGTCGTGACGGGCGGGATAAGGCAGTGGCGCAGATAAGATCCATGATAAGAAACGACAGCAGGTCAAAGTTTTAATAATGGAGTGAAAACACAGTAATGTTTTGTTTTGTTTTGTTTTTTGAGTCCAAATGCAATCCAATTTATTTCATAGCAACAAGTTGGATCGTAATCTCACTGATTGTAAACAATTTTCCTAACTTCATTTATTCATTGGATGAGTAAAAAAAATAAACAGCCGAAAGTCACAGCAACAGTAGTATTGTGTATGTGCCTTTAAGGGGCGTAACAGTGTTAGCAATCCCGAAGTTTAGAAGGAAGTCATGTAAAAAGTTGGACTTCCGTTATAGCTTCAAAAAGTGAACCAATCCAAAAACCCTTTGCAATTACATCAGATACTAATTGCTTATCTGAACTGACTCGTCATACTCCTCTGGCGAGATGCTTTCGATTTCCTGTCACCGTTCTCCGTCCATTAGCGTTCTCCCTAAAGCTCCCCTGGAGAGAAGCGGTGGGGGCCCGTTTAACGATCATCCGATTGTCTCGGGCTTTAAGGGAAAACAACAGCTGGCAATTCGGCGAGTGAACAATGGCAAACGATTGTTTTCCTTCTCCCCGGTTCTCGGTGCCGCGCTCAATTCGAGGCGACCTGTTTCAATCAGACGAGGGCGGAGGGGGGGATGAAATTGCAGGTGTCGGGAAAAAAAACAACAGCGGGATGGATGAAACCCAGAGTTTCATTTACTTTCACTCAGATAACGATGCTTTTTTCAGGGGGGGTAATATTATTTTCACTGTAGACAAATTTAACTGTCCCTAGAGTTGTTGTGTGTCCTCTTGACTTATATGAGCATATCCACCTTCTCTCCTTGAGATCGTATCTCAGCATCCAAACCCCACCCCCTCGCCCGCAACCCTCCAATCATTCGCAAAATTATAAATACATAAAACTCAGATGCCTGATGTCACACAGTAGCAGCCGTATCCTGCCACCAGATGCCGTGTCTTAATCAGGCACAGTCAGGCCTAGGAAGAGAGAAATGTCACAAGGCAGTGGTAGGAAGTACTTAACTCATTCACTCCCAGTAATTTTCACAAAAGCAACCCCCTTCGCTCCCAGCTGTTTTACTGGATTTGGACAGATTTTGCAAGGCTCACTGAATATTGTGTTCCATTGCTGTAAAAACATGGAACCTACCAAAAGAACGATTAGTCTCGTCTTTCATCAGGAAAAAAAAGCATATTTCTGTTTCCGTTTTGTAGCAATTAGCATTAGAATATGGCTAAGTTTCATCCTTATTTACAAATCTGCTTAGAACTGTGGGGAAATCAGCTTGTTTGCAACATGGCCCTGGTTGATCTCTTATACTCCGCTGCCACCTGCTGGCCGTTTTAGTAATAACTACCATTGCTTCAAACGTTCCCTTCAGTTCAGAGGCTGCATCAAAGCCTTCTGTATGCGCTAGCATAAAAAACAAAAAACATAAAAAACGTATAAATATATCTTTGGGACACTTTAAATATGTAAAATAGAACGTATTTATATGTTTTTGGGAGCAAATGCGTTAAATGCATTTTCCAGGTATCCTGTACTCTACATGAGTGTTTATTTTTCTGAAGACTTGTTACTTTTATTCCCCAATTTTTCTTTGTCGAAAGAAGCTTGTGACTTTTTTAGTGTAGAGAAAGGCAAAGCCAATCGCTGTTGAGATCATGATTGATTGATTGTTTGAAAAGAAAGTAAAAAGACAACAAGCTGGTGTGCAGAGAAGATTTCAAAGAATTTATCAAAACGGGCATTGTAATTTGTAATAAACACACAAAAAATACTTTTGTACTTTTTGTACATTTTGGAGTCTTTTTCAGTAAAGAGTGTGAGTACTTTTTCCACTTAATTCAGATGGACATGTTGCACAAAGGTCAAAGTTAACTTGATATTCCAGTTCGCTGTATTATTTTGTACATTACAAAATGCAGTTTTGGCTCACAGGCAAAATAAAGATTTGAGGAAAAAGTAAATGGAATGAACCGTGCCCACTTGATAACCAAGGTACGGACCGGACCATGCGTTACACAGTCGATGCTTTCAACTAGATTGCCCATTCAAAGCAGTGGTTTCCAGATAAAGTAAAGGTGCTAAACAAAATATTGACATTTCAGGCATTTTACTGTAGGGGTCCACTCACTTTTGTTGCCTGTACCGTCCCACCCATAAGAAACGATCACCAAATGTCTTTAAATAAAATTTAAAGAAAAAAACAACTATTTATAAACATTAACTCTGAACCCTCATATGTTGTCGATTTGTAAAATGTCATTCTCTATGACAATGTCAAGTAAACTAAACCTCAGAATGGAAAAATCTGTCGACCTATGGCGGAATATAAACTTGATTTTTGCACCGTGACAAAAATAGCAGGACCAGCAGCAGCAGAATAACTTTCAGTGACCCACTTCCAGCCTTTGTGTTGGCGGATGTTTTTTTATTTGAACCCACAAAACCATACACACACACACAAACACGCACACGCATATTGTGCTGGATGCTCTAATCATTTGGTTCCACACAGTGTCTGCTAGCGTAGCATTAGCCTAAATACATACAGTATGTCGAATTGGGCCTGTAGCATGTTGGCCTGGTTGCTCTGTAAGGAAAAGATAGATGCTATCCGACAGTCGCTGCCTCCAATAACACTTATCGTATTTGCAATAGTGTCTGGAAGTGTTTGTTTACTCTACTGCAAATGCGGAGGGGGCAGGCTGTTAGGTGTATGCAGTTTTGGAATACATTGATACTTTTTGACTTAGCAGTTTTAATTGTTCTGTCAACAAGCTCGTAACTCAGTTTACTCATATCAAACCAATACTCTCCATTAAGGTGAATTGAAATGCCATTAATCCATTCCAGCCCACAATTTTTTTTTGTTCCATATTTTTAATGATAGCACTGCATTGTATAAAAACCTAATAAAAGAGAAATATGAAGAAAGAAACAGTTTTTTAAAAAAGGGTATATTTCGGCCCAGTCGCAACAACTGTAGTGTTGTATCCTTGTGTGCCTTTGAGAGGCGTGGCCTTGTCACAAAGCTGAATATAGTTGCTTGCAAATGTTTTCATTTTGTATTTGCGTGTTTGGGGAAAAAAATCCCTCTATTTGACAGAGGCATTGATTTATCGAAGTATCGGGATGGCTGGACAGTGGACACTATTCCTCATTCTGACTGCCACATCCATAAAAGAGCCATCTAATTGCGACACATCGGTCCTGTTATACGGCCTATTCCTTTTGACTTACGATATTATGCATTCCATGCTATGTCATGACGTATGTGTTATCATCCTTTTATCCGTCCATCTTTGCCACGGCCATCGCTCCCTCAAAGCCACTAAGATCATACCTTAATGTCATGATCTTTTCAGGCTAATGATTTTCAATAGGGAAAGATGGTCTAACCTTTTCGGCGGCAAGCCCTTGTCCAGCCCGTGTCGTCCTCATCTAAAGGGGCAGACCTCTTGGTTTGGGTGCCCCCCAGATGAAGGTAGCGAGCTGTGAGCAAATGGAAGTCAACCGCATTTGTCGGATTTCCAGTTGAAGCGCAGCCATAAATGTAGAGCACCAATTTGGAATCCTACCAAAATGACTGAAACATGAAACAAAAGGAAACAAAAGGATTGACTGGAATTGACGGGCCCTAGGGTCACCAATTGCATACTTGTTGCCTGAGAACTATATATTCTAATTTTAATTTAGGGGTTCTAAACATGACCCCCACAACTCAATCAATAGTGCCATTTTTAAAGCAAAACATTGAAGTAAGTAAAATTGTAATTTAGCTCCCAGCACCAGTTTCACCAATCGAGACAAAACTGGAAGGACATATCTATCATAACAGGATGCAGGAAAAAGTCTCAAGGATCCTTGCATCAAATTGAGCTGGAATTCAGCCATTTTTCTTTCAAGCAGCCATTTTAAATGAATTCCAGGACTTGCACTTTGATGGACTCCGACTTTCCCAAATATGTCAGGCTTTTTTGGGGGGCCTCAACATGCCCAAAAACTCACCAGTTTTAGGACGTGCATATGTATTTTAGAGCTACCAAACACCATGTACTTTTAAAATCATTCAAATGTTTTCTAGTGGCAGATGTAAGCACCCATCCATACATACATTTTCGCTACTTCGCTAGTTGTTTGTTTGTTTTGAAGGTCTGATGTGTTTCCAAGTGCATTGATCCGTTTGCAGTTTGCAGGCGTCATTATGGAGTCTGGCATTAATGCCAATGTCAGAGGGATTCCGTCTCACAGTTAATGACTCTCTAGTACTTTTTAAAGCAATTTGTCTTCTCGTCAGCCGCATTATGTTGCAGTAATTCAAAGAGGTCGTGGATGCTTTAAAAGTCATTTTGCGGTGCTGAGTGAGTGAGTTCTGCACTCCAAAGTACAGCCAATGTCATGCGAAAACCACACCGGACCTGCTCCTCCAGGAATAATCAATCAAAAAGTGCCATTTAAATCCCAAAGAGAGTGACGTAAACATCGATCGAGGGGGAAACGGTAATACCCAGTATGTATCTCCAAGTTTCCTCAAAGTGCTCAGAATCCCCAAAACGTGAAGTCCTGGGAAGGCAGCCAACACTGCCATCATCACCCGAGCTGCCATTAAGTCCCTAAAGCTGCCAAAAGAACACTGCTGGGGATTTAGAGCGAGTACAAAAAGAGTAAATTAAACATTTGCAGATTAAATATGGCTTCCCCCTTAACACAGAAGTGGATTATGAATGGCCAATAATGACGCAGCCCCATTTTTTCATTGTCATTGTTCTCCTCCAAAGATTAACAGGCCTCAGGAGAGGAAAGCGCCACAGTTGTCAAATGCTGCCAGACTAATTGAAGGTCTGGCGTTGAAGTCAACTTCTAAATAACTCGGGAAAGACTTGAGTTTTGACAATTTGACTTTGTCAAATATCACACGTTGTCATCCATTTCTTTTCTATCCCGCTTGTCCTCATCACGAGTAACTGGAGCTTATCTCAGTTGACTTTTGGCGAAAGAAGCAGGGTACAGCCTGAAATGGCCGCCCATTCAATTGCAGAACATAGGCAAGAGGAGAGTGCACCCTGGACTCCTTACAAGACAATCACAGGGCATATTGCAAAGAAAGAAAACCATTTATCAACACAATGAGCTGGAGTTTATCCCGGATGACTGGACTGCTGCCAGTCAATGGCAGGTCACAACTAACTTTTGGTGAGAGGTGCCGAGTACTTCCTGGTCTGGCCGTTAGTCAGTCACAGGGCACAGCTGTCTTTTGGCAAGAGAAGCGGTGTGCATCCTGGACTGGTCACTAGTCAATCGCAGGGCAAAAATAGAGACAGTCAACCATTCACACCAAGAGGCGGATTCCCAGTCAACGTTTGTAAAGAGAAGCGGGGTTCACCCTAGACTGCACTGTGTGATTTTTTTGGGAATGTGTGCGGAAGCTGGAGTACCCAGAAAGTAGAGAGTAGCTGAAGAACTCTGGACTGTGAGGCAGACGTGCCAACCACAATGCTGCCATCAGGTTTTGTGAAAAAGATACAGTGTATCCAGACTGAATTTGTTGAATAGAAACTTTCATTTCATTGTTGATACGCTGATGTCAACCAGCAATGAACAATACCATTCAGAAGATTTCACGGGATGCCGATAAATCAGACACATTTTTTACGAGTTCTATATGCTCTGACAGATGAGCCGAAATGACGAGCAGCAACAATCACAGACGGCCTTCTCAGGAAGGCGGCGATTAATCACTGAGGCATTTCCTGAGCGGGCCGACAGGACGGTTCCTCCGCTGCTTCCATAGAAGTCTGCTTTGGTTCTGCGGATCGCTGTGTTCTGGGCAGAGACTTCCTCTTGTTACGCTTGCTTGACGGCGTCACCGGGGAACCGAAAGAATGCAGGGCAAAGGTTTTTCAACAGGACATCAGACTGCAGTAAAGACTTTTGATTTTCAAGCAAACGCTCAACGTTTTTTGTCCTCGTATTTTGTACTTTTCTCTTCAAAGAAACAACTATTGACAAAAAAAAGGGCTACCAGCACAATAGACACGTGCCTCAGAAGACATTTAATCCTCTGTTGACCTTTAATATATAAAAAAAAATGGCATCACTCAATTATTCCAAGTCCAATACTCAGAAGGGATCATTTGACAGCAAACAAGAAGCTCATAATTGGTTGTCCAAATGGATTTTTACTTTTGTCAGTGTGTGTCAAACAACCATCAATGCTTTCTTAATGAGACTTCACGCGTCCTTGTTTAGTGCTCCATTGTACTCAACCCAAATGTTTGTGTGTCTATATTTGGTGAGGTTGGCACCACAGCCCCCCGCGTCACACTCCCACTAACCGCTCAAGTGGCTTCAGGTGGGACCTGACCTGACTCACTTGGGTTTTTTGGGGGGTAGGGAGGAATTTCCAAACACTAATAGGGCTGAAAGGGCTGAAAGTCCGGTAATAGCATCCTTCTAACGCACTGCCAGGGGCTCCACGGGCTCCTGGCAGCGTCCCCGGGTTTCCATCAAGCTCCTGAACAAAAACACTTTATTTATAGTGTCGTCAACAAGGACACATTGTTATATTATTCTTGGCTCGGGAGAACCTCGCGAGGTAGTTTGCTTCTGATACTTTGTCATCTTTAATAATAAAAATAAATAAAAAAAAGTCATTTTTTTATTGAAGATCTAACATACGTACAAACATGCAAAGTCTCAGGTACCCATGTCTGAAAATTGAACCGAAAGTCTGCCATTTTGATTTGAATCGGCCACTTTTCGTTGGTGGACATCAAACTTGTAACTTTTCTTTTGTGAAATTGGCAAAACTCTAGCTAGCTGTATGGATGGAAGTCTTATCGATCTGGACTTTTTTTCACTTTGGCCATATCATACTGACTGCTTTTGTCGCTACGCTAATGCTCTGTCACATGAGCTGTGAGGGTGAGGCAAAATTTCAAGAGGGAAGGACGCTTCCTGTTGGACTGAGTCGGAAATACCGAACCCTAAAGCCTCTGAGGCTGCCTTCAGATTAGACTACACGCAAACACACACATGCACATTTACACAACAGTAAACTGGGACACACCCCGGAGCACACAAGTAAGCAGCCATGCGAAGTTTGCGGGAGTAAACACGTCACGCACGTCCCCTTGTAAGCGTATAGCCGCCTGGCTGGAACACAAATACAAGCGTGTACACACACAAACACACACACTGAAACTCCCATCCGTTGGGAGTATTGTTGGATTCTTCCTCTTCTGACGCCCGCCAGGCTTAGGAAAAGGAAATGCAGTCTTGTGTAACCTTTCCACACACAGATAGAGAAAGAGAGAGTTTTTTTTAAGGGTTTTTTGGTGGATGACAAAGCCTCATGACAAATTCCGATCAATCCTGGTCTAGACGCGTCTTACCCTGAAGTCCATGGAGGCCAAAGTTGAGGGTTGCATAGGAAGTTTCTCCAAAAAGTCTGACTTGTCAGACAGTCTCTGACCTCTGACCGTTTTTGACGAACAACTTGCTGTGTATTAGGGTTAAATTTATCTGCCATGTTTTGTCTCAGTTTTAGTCCAGTTTCAACCACGCTTGTTAGTTTTTATCCTAGTTAGTCAACCTCATCCCATTTTTATTTAGTCCATTTTTAGTCGACTATAAATCTAGCATTTTAGTCTTTACTTTAGTCCAAGAACACATCATTTTATTTGTCTAGTTTTAGGCAACAAAAACTGCCAATTTTTGTCCAGTTTTAGTCAGGACAATCATATTACCCCTATTTATTTTTTTTGACAGCAGTTGAAAATTTCGGATCTAAAATTATTTCACATAAAATGTTCTCATCTTTTTGATGAAAAACAACTTCACACACAATTACAATATATCAAGCTGTTTACTATGGCTCCATGCTATAAGCTAGTAAATAGCCAGTATTAGTTAGCGGTCGGATTAGCGTTATTGATGGAACGTCATAGCTGTTGGATTGATGTCACATTTTAACTACAATTTCCTTTTCTTTTTTTTTTCTTTTTTAAACCTTTCAGCGTGAATTCACCTCCTGTCTGTCCCATGTATATCTAGCTGCAGATTTGAAAGGGTGTGTGTCACTATGTGTCACCATGACCAGACCCGTCACCAGAGCCCTGGCTTCAGAGGGGGGGGTTACTGAATGGCGCCCGCTGACAGTATTATAGACAGCATTTACACTACATACACTTACAGTAGACGGCAACGCCGTCTTGAGTACGTTGATGCCGCAGCCATATTGGGTGAGGCGAAGTGAAGCTATTTGTAAAGACGCCTCGTTCAGTTTCTCCTCTAGATGTATCATCAAGCCACAACTCAGGATGGATTAATAAGTAACCATTACCTTTGATTATGGTATCCCATTCTAACTCAGTCTTACTAATTATTTGACGATTTAATGGCGAATGCGAAATTGCCACATCCAATATGGCAGATGCGCTGACATATGGCTTCGAACCTGTTTGAATGGTGTCTGCAGCAGAATTAAAAAGAAAAAAGAAAAGCAAAATCCAACCTCATTTTAAATTTCCGACTGTGGTTTCTTTTTTCAAGTGGCTCTTTAATTAGTAGAGACACGGTTTTACAAGATCATATAATTGTCATCTCGTCTTTGTTCACGAACTAAAATTTTCATAGATTTTAGTTCAGTTTTTATTTAGTGGAGTACATTTTCGTCTCGTCTTCATTAGTTGATGTAAATGCACACTGATTTAATCCCAGTTATTGTTTATTAATGAGGGTTTTAGTCTAGTCTGGTATAGTTTTAGTCCAGTGAAAAATGTGTGTTGACGAAAATATTGTTGTTAGTTTTCATTAACGAAATTAACACTACTGTGTATTTAGGCAAAGGCAAAATAATCGATTAAATGTCCTCGGTATATGACGGAGTTCCGTTCCTACAATAGTGACACGTGTCGTCATTAATTGAGCTTGAATAAATGTAACAATCCTATTTTAACAAAATAAAGGGATGGAGGTATAAATATCTGTTTTCAAATGTAGGGATTAAACCGAAACTTTTGAAGCAGAGTTGTAGAAGTAGGTCTCCTTTCAGCAAACTCTGAAAAAGTTGATTAGCCACTCTTTTGCTCCTCCACTTGGAAATTAATGTAGCGATTCACCGAGACCTTGCTTCTCCCTTTATAAGTTTATTCACATTTGAAAGCCCGTACGCAAACACCTACGCATTAAATGGAAGGCCATTAGCGCTAATGGTATACCTTGGACTGAGTGCTGATGAAACCTTGAAGAAGTACAGAGTGTGTGAGCACATGGCGAGGACTTCACTTTACGGGTTTAGTCATTGGCCCATTTGGATACCTTCTCATTTTGGCTGAGTGCCGCTTCTTCAGTGGTAATCTTGTTAATGACCTTCCTCGTTCTCTCTATTTGTGAATTGTGCAATCCAAGACAATAGAATCACAAGCTAATGTGCTAATGGCCGTGGCTACGCAATAGTTTCACATTCAACCTTTCCTTCAGTTTTCCCGCCCCCCACAAACTTCCTTACGACTCTTTCCGAATCCGATGATAGGTTAAGGAAAAAGAAATATGCTAAGACAACAATTTTAATTCCAATGGGGAAAATGGTTTTGCAACAATTTTTTGGGACTGTGTGTGTGAGAATTTATGTTCTCTGACGGGGCAGCAAGGTGGAATAGTGAAATTTGGTGGGAGCACAGACAGTTGCGGTAACTGTTTCAACTGTTCCGTCCCAGCAGTGTCGGCCTAAAAGTAAAAATAAAAGTCTGACATGCCAGCCAGCATGTAGACGGTGGCTTCACACCGGCATGGCTGCTTTAGAGCGCCTCGTCGCAGAATGGAATAGCTATGCGGCGAACCTGGTAGGATATAGTCCAGCCACCGGATGTTTTGAGTGGACACATTTTCGCAACTCAATATGTAGTTGGCAACCATTTGCAGTAGTTGTATTTGATTGACAGTTGAGCGGAATTTGATTTCAATAAGTGGACACGCCCACAGCACTTAACTCATTTGCTCCCAAAAATGTATAAATGCGGTCTATTTTAAATGTTTTAAGTGTCCCAAAGACATATTTATAAGTTTTTCAAATGGGGCTTCTTATGTTAAAGCATACAGAAAGCTTTGATGCAGCCTCTCAACTGCAAAGAACGGTTGAAGAAATGGTAGTTATTACACAAACGGCCAGCAGGTGGCAGCAGAGCAAAATAGATCAACCAGGGCCATGTTGAAAAAAAGCTAATTTACTCATAATTCTAAATAGATTTGTGAATAATGATTATACTTAGCTATATTCTAATGCTAATTGCTGCAAAACGGAAACAGATAGAAATATACTTGTTTTCCTGATGAAAGAAGAGACTCTAATCTTTTTTTTGGTAGGTTCCATGTTTTTATAGCAAAAGAACACAATATTCTGTGGGCCTTGCAAAATCAGTCAAAATCCAGTAAAACAGCCGGGAGTGAATGTGTTAAGAGGGGAGGGATTTGTATTTTATGATTTTATTTTTTTTAATAATTCCAATTTAGATATTTTTAAATATTTCCATTTTTATGTGTTTTAGGTCACTGTAGTAAAAGTCAACAATTTTCAGGGTGAAAAAAAAGACATTTAAGTTATTTGTATTGCTGTCGAAACAGGTCAAATTTGACCTCACCAGTATGCCGGGTTAAACTTCTAAATTAGTTTTTGCTCTGAGCCATATAGAAAATCCATGTGAGCCACAACCTTGCTGCATTCAGCTTTTCAAAATGACCCTACTGCCCATTATGTTGTTAAAAAAAAAAAAGAAATATTAACTGCAAAAAAGTTTCCTGCTGATGGTCACATGTCGGGAGCATTTCCCCGCCGAGGTTTATTTTTAGGACACTGACCGGCCACCCCCCCTCCCCAACACTCTCCCCTCCTTTCCCCTGGTGTTTAGATGGTCTGGTCCTGACCAGAGGAAGAGGAGTGGCAGGGAGGGGAAATGTTGAACAATGACTTTATTAACATGATGCCCAACACAAGCAACACATCAGGACAGGATCCAGCTCAGGATATAAGACTTTTCACCCATCTTGGATTGACTTCTTTTAAAACTCCTTTTTCTTTTTTTTACTGTGTGTATTTTATCGCATCCAAATGGAAGTTTGCTAACAAGCGTCAAGCATGTTAATCCCAAGTGAGTATGTGTTTGACTTATATTAGAACGTTTGCCTGTGATGACAGCTGCTTTTTAATAGGCCTCCGCAAAATAAGCGGGCGATTGGTGTTTAATTAGCATCGTGAGCGGTAATTAATTAGAAGCCGATGCAGCCTTTGCTACTGTAAATGTGTCCTCTGCGAATGTCTGTTTGCCGGTTATACGGGGAGGGTTTTTTGTTTTTGTTTTCATTTACAAGAGCAACAATCACATTGGAAAAGTGTGGAAATGTTGATCGTAAGCTTGGAGTGTATGGTTTTAAAATACAATCTAAAAAAATTGACAGATTTCTGCTGTTAATAGATTTTTTCCCCCAGAAAAATCCAACGAAAATCTACTTTTTTTAAAACTTTTTTTTTTTTACTTGATGTAAATATTTTGTCTTTAAAGATGATGTGAAAACATTTTCAAATGACGTTAAGAAAAAGTCACTACAGTGGCAGGAAAAGTCGCAAAATATAATTACATATAAGCCTATAGCTAATATAGCACAACTTTGTTAAACTGACAAAAATAAATCAATAAATAAACTCAGACTTTGTATCACATAAATAAACACCAAAATGTTCATCCGAACCACATAATTCCATCTAGCAACAGTCCTCCAGCTTAATGCTAGCATATAATGTGATTGACAGGCTAACGGAGATTAGCATCGATGAAACTGTAATTATAAACATTCAAACAAGTGCTACTTTACCCTACATGGAGCAGCAACACATCATACATCAATACTCACATTAATTTTCTCTGCTCTGTGGTATTACTGAAGCTCAGTTGGGGACCTTATCTGCCTCTTCATCCTCCTCCTCATTCACATTGCATTTACTCCAGTAACCCTCCGCGCTACTAAACTGAAAATGGCTTGAAAATCCACAATTTAGCACCAAAAATGAACTGTGACATTAAATAACTGTAAATCATTCCCTCATGTTCCTGTTTTATGGTTATCATCACATTTTTCTGACATCTGATGATAGTTTTGTCTGTATTTTAACATGAGCTGTGGATTCCAAAGTGCTGCAGTTCAGCTTCGACAGTGAACTACAGACGTATCACCTACTCAGTTCTTTTTCCGTCAGTGGTTTATCCATGTAGACATTCTGACTCTTTGTGCTGTATTGCCGTCAGTTTGCGTCTGCCGCATTCTTGATCACGTATACAGCTACAAACGCAAAAAGGGAATCAACAACACACCGCATCGTGATGTGTTTTGTTTGAAAAAAAAAATCCCCAGCCGTCGCTCCAATTTGCTTCATCCTAACTCGGAGGCTTTATTCCACCTCATTAGAGCTCGGCGCGGAACTACAAACTCTTTTGGATGGGAGGGGGTTCCGGGGGAAGGGGGGTTCAGTAGAGCTGTCTTTCCACTGTAGTTTGTACGAGTGTTGTTAGCAACGGATGGCAACAAGAGTGCTGGCATTAGCTCATAATGCAGCTGCAACTACCAGCTGTGTGTGATTTTGTCGCCTTACTTGAAGAAGCTGGCAATTTTATTCCTCAGTCGTGATTTTAACCTGTCCTGTTTGTCATGTTAACTTGGGCCTGATTATCAAGTCATCTGATGTGTGTGTGTGTGTGTGTGTGTGTGAAAGTTGATTCTGAGTGTTGTGGGTTGTGTTTGTGATATGTTGTGTTGCCCATTTCCAGTACACCAGAAAACCAGACCACAAATATTTCAGTTATGGACGTGATGCCCTTTCATAACCTTGAGCAACTCTGAGGCCCTTATGGATTAAGAAAAACTTTAATTTCCAATTAATATTCAGGGTTATAAGCCTAATTGATGGCTGTTAGATGGTAAAAAAAATTACTGTACAATGCATTACCTGTGAATCTGATTTCATCGCGCCTTCAGCATATGGAATTTAGGAAGACTCTTTAAACAAGATGTCCTTGGGGAAAAAAAAACTGCCTGATTGCTGTTTTGTCTTAAATAAAGTACAGAAGGTTGCAGGGAGTATCGGAGGTCAGTAAGTGTACAGTGTAGTGTAATCGTTAAAAAAATAAAGAGCCAAAAGGTTAATTAAGAGGGTTTTTTTTAACGAGTTGCTTTATACATAACGTGATTACATTGTCTCTCGGGTAATTAAGAAGGGGTCGGAGGGGTGTGCATCTCTCACACTATAAGCGCTCAAGCAAAATACAACAACAAGGCCAAGTCCTGACTTTGTTTAGTCCACTTCAACTCCTCATAAAAAAATGGAAAGTTAAGTGGAAGTCAAACTTCAACATTTTTTGACAATAATATATTATATGTGACCTCACTAGTCTAAACATGACATTCAGATGAATATTTGTGCAATTTTGAGTTGTGAAGCAAAATCCAGCTGTTTTTATCCATCTCAGGGGGCGGCCATTTTGCCACTTGCTGTCAACTGAAGATGACATCAATGTTGCACAGGGCTCAGGCAACAACCAATCACAGCTCACCAGTTTTCTGAAGCTGCGCTGTGATTGGTTGTTACCTGAGCCCTGAGCAACATTGATGTCATCTCCAGCAAGTGGCAAAATGGCCGCCCCCTGAGATGGATAAAAACGGCTGGATTTTGCTGCTTAACTCATATTCGCAATATTAACCAGAATACCATATTTAGACTAGTGGGGCTGAATAGAACATATTACTGTCAAAGAAAAAATTGGGGTTGTCTTCCCCTTTTAAAAGGAAAAAAATCGCGAATTATCAGGACGACTAATCTCGTAACAGTAAATTCATAATGACTTTTACACTTTGACAATTATGCTATTAGGATAACAATTTATGCGTTTGACTATTTATGCTGTTTAAAAAAAAGGCAATGGAGACTGAAAGTTCCTTCATCTTACTCCCCACTCGAGCGTATCTGAATCTTGCTCGTAATTCAACCAAACTCATAACTACAATAACATTTTTGCTGGGTTTTGAGGAGGCGTCCAATTCTAGCTAACTCAACTCTGGCTGAAGGAATTCAAAGCAACTAGCGAACAAGTGATAAGCAGATCAAACCCGGGCCTTGAAGGTGCGATACTGTCGGAATATGCCCCCCAAATCTCATCTGACAGCAAGTTATGTAAGCGATAAAAATGGAAACTGACCGAAATAGAAACGCAAGAGAGCAAATAGCTTGAAAATGACGCTAATTCACGCTTGATCTAATTAGTTTGTGGAAGTTTTAAGCCCAGGCCAGGAAGAAAACACTCCACACCTGTCAGAAACAACAATGAACTGTCAAACCCGGCCATGGCGTTCAATCGTCCGCCGTCCCGACCCCGTGTTTACGTAAGCGATGCTATCTGCCCAACTCGTCCTATTACCGCGGTCGCTCGGTAAAGGCCTCTTCCTTTTTCTAAATGACTGTGTGCCAAAGGAAGTTGTGGCGTGGCCCCAAAGGACTCTGATAAGAGATTTGGATATGCGATTAAGCAGGGCCCCGCCTCGATAGGAAACGCCTGGGAAGTTCTCATCATGCATATGGAATCCACCATTTTGTTTTTGGCCATAGCTTTGACCAGGACCGAAGGAATATCCGTGAGAAATGATATGAAAGTGTCACGTTTGAGCCAGGATAGGTTAGCCGGCCATTTATTTTCTGTAGCGCTCGTCCTCATTAAACATTTGTTCCGTTTGTAAGGGACAGACAAGTGAGTCTTAGCAGTTGTGTCATTTCTGGTCAAGCTGCTTTATTGTCAACATCAAACGACTCGACTGCATGTTATCGACTATGTGTCATCACGTCAGGAAGGTACACGGGCAAATCCTTCCGGGCGTCCGCATTCTTTCTCTTGCTTGCATTCTGTCTGACATTTGACATGGGAGTGCTGAGTTTCACCTTTTTTACCCCTCAGTGAACTCCTTGCCGGCTTCTGGGCAAGTGCATTAAGTGCTCTGCTTGAAGGTCAGGAAGCTGCTGTGGAGGATCTAAAAGGGACTTCTGAATTTTCAAATGGAAGAGAGCCACACATGATGAGGAAAAAAATTAAAAACTCGGGCTGGGTGGGTGATATGGCCAAAAAGTAAAAAAAAAAAAATCAGTCATACAGGATAATTATAATTTTAATCAATTTTAATCTAATAAACCCCCAAAAACATTTATTTAAACGTTTTATTAATTCAATAATAATCCAGAAGACAAAACTCAAATTCAACATTCGAGTTTTAAAATGACAATTAATGAAATTAGATCGATT
The DNA here is from genome assembly GCF_054856555.1 of Leptonotus elevatus. NCBI lineage: Eukaryota > Metazoa > Chordata > Actinopteri > Syngnathiformes > Syngnathidae > Leptonotus > Leptonotus elevatus. Next base: position 7,676,636 of record NC_141254.1, read on the forward strand.
TATTGCCCAGTCTTACTAAAAACTCTGTCGATTTCATCTGTGACTGATTGAACAGGTTTAACATTCAAAAATGTCGAGCTCGACATTCTGAACCGATTGGGATGGGGAAAAAAATCTTCCTACCTACAAGACATCCAAGAAACAGGCCATAAGGAAAATGCTCAAATTAGCGCTGATGATGTGTTTACACCACTTTAACATTTACATTTTCAGAGTAAATTGGAGAGGAAAAATTACTTAAACACCCCGCATTACAAATTTCTTACTCAGGATGATCTTTAGAAGACATCCAATAATTGCACTTTTGATGACTCTGATTTCAAAGGAGGGAAAATGCTTCAGTAAAGGCTGATGTGTGTACCCCGCTTTCAACTAAACATGTTCTTGGTATATTTTTCCCTGCTAGTTTCGAGTGAAAAGTGCTTACTGTACGTGACCCTCAAAGTTGTAACCCGTTTCTCTGCGGTACTGGTGGTCTAGTGGAAAAAAGAGGTGGGTTACTAAGACCTGGGCTCTAACATCCACATATCCCTCGGATTTCCGCCAACATCTGCGACCTGCTCGGCGAGCACACTTGATCCCGTTTCAAGCTCAAATGTCACATCTCCATCGTAAGGCCCCTGAAATAGGCTCAGTTCTTCAGCCAAGGGGCTTGTTGGACTGTTCAGGATGAATATACACAAGGTAATATAATGCCATTTTTCTTCTCACAGAGTTGCTAACAGGGTTTTTTTCACTCGAGTGCAAAGAACACCACAAGTCTATTTAGGCTAAGGCCCTGCTATATTTAGCCCTTTTCCACACTGCATTCCGAGTAAATTGGCGTAAGATTAGAGCTGGGATTTATTCACCAGAATATTCACAGATTGAGTTCAAGCCCGATCCCGCATCAGTGCCTTACCCACAGGACAGCCATCTGGAAATTTTCATGAAAATGTTGTTCAAGAGAAAGAGGGAAAGTAAGATGACCCGGAAATTAATGGATACTTAAAACTTCTTCCGTTTGATGATATTTTTTTGTCTCATTTTGCCACAAATATATCTGGGCTATAATCGCATGGATTTTCAATACCAACAAAACTGCGTTCAGACTGCAGGCATATCTGACTCCAATCGGATTCCTCCTTTTTAGGGCTGACCGTTAGCAAGGGTCCAAATCTGATCTGGCCCCGTTCAGACTGAGCCACATTATTGACCCATCTGACAGGTTGCTGGAGCAATATGGAACCACAACACTGACAATAAGAGAGCAACAGCGTGGAACGGAGGCGGCGCCCAGCGCGTATAGTGTTTGACGTCATGACGCAGTTTGCCGCTCCGTACTTCCCGTTCCTCGCAAGCGCATTAAGCTGTTTCTTTCTCTTCTCTTCTCCCTTCTCCCTTAATGACCACATGTACGGCATAGCTCGCTATTTCCGGTTGCGCATGTGAAGAATTGATGGGGTAGCAAGACCGGGTGCAGCGCAAGTAACGTAAAATGTCACTTTATTTCCGGTTGAGCATGAAGAGGAGTCGACGGGGTAGTGGAGCAGTCAAGGAGTTTGACTGCCGACACGTGAGAAAACCAGCCGGGCAGCGAACCGATTGGACTTTGTTTTTTGCGCACGTAGTGACGTCACGGACACATCAAATCCGTTGTGAGTGTTTCGAGTTGATCAGATTGAGACGCATCTTGTCCAAATTGGATATGAAACTACCTCACGCATGTGGTTTCAATCCGACCCGCAAAAATCGGATTTCATGTGTTTTGTGACTGTTCAGACTACAAAAGAGACCTCCGCATTCAATCTGGTTGGGCTAAAAATCGGATTTGGGCTGGCAATCTGAACAAGGCCCAAGTTGCCTCACCTTCCCCACCAGTCAGCAGTAATTAAAATTGTTACAGATAATTAATTGCCAACCCCCTCCCCCAAAATGGAAATCGAATCGCATAAAGGGACGGCTGATTAAGTGCAAATATTTGTACTCTTAAAGCCATCGGAGCATGAAGTGATTGCCATTGACTCAAGAGTCGTCGTTTTTATTTCTTTACAGAGATCGAAGCCAAGGAGGCCTCCGATTGGCTACGAGCAGCCGGCTTCCCTCAGTACGCACAGCTGTTCAAAGGTAAATAACCAGCCTTTATGTATATCCTGAAGCATCATTCAGGCAAGTCCTAATTTTCAATGTTGAAGCAAAAGCAAAATAATTTGCGGTCAGATTTTTTTAAATGGGTTCGGGACAAGACTTGTGGAACTCTTGGTAATGGAAGGAAAATAAATCAGGAGTTATGAAGTCTCACGTTGCTCTCATTGGAACAGACCATTTTGAAACCAATTTTAGAATTCAAAAGGAACATGTGTCGATCTGAGGAAATACAAAAGTAATCTTAATATGATTGCGTATCAGACTGCAGGTTTCCCATTGATGTGGAACTCGCCAAAAGGGATCACCACTTCCTGGATAAAGACGCTCTGGATTCCCTCTGCAGGTAACACGCTCATGATGATGACATTGGGGAATTTTTCTTTGCAAATACTGTCGTTTGTCTGTTGGGACACCAAGTCAGAACCTGGCTGCAGTTGATAATTACACATCACGAAGAAGGCATCGAATGCCACTTTGGGAGTCCTTGAGCCACTTTGCAAGTCGCCGGCGCTTTTCACCGCTCAGCTTTTAATGAGATTTGGACGGCAGCTCACATTTATGCTCTCTCCCGGCTGCAGAGTTGTGTTTTGGCAGGATGTCACGGTAGAGTAAAAGTGCTAGAAAAGTCCTGACACGCTGCCTGCTGGGAACTAAACAAGCAGCTAATGACAGAAGCTAATAGAAGTGAAACTTGCCGATGGAGAGCAAATTTTAAAGTAGAAATGAAATCAATATAGCTGTGGCGGGAAGTAGCAAATTACAAATGGTTTGTTACTGTACTGGACAATGTTGTTTCCATAAATGCTATAATCCATCTAAATATTGAAAATGATGTAGCCAGAAGTCTTGCTGTGAAGAAATATTGTCATTAGATCTAATTGAATCATATTAGCTGGGAAATAAACAGCTAGCTTATTTTCAAAAAGGAGCTAATCAAACATTCTTATCCTACATGTTTTAGCAGCTATTTTCAACTAACAAACATATAGCCAACATAGTAATATGGCATTGAGGCCATTATATCAACGGGAAGGCATTTTGTGTTTACTAAAAGGAAGGGGAAAAAAACAATTGAAGCTTTCAGATCGATCTACTTTTGCTAGCATCAGGCTAGCTGCTAAGTGCCTTAGTCCTAGATGATGCTGTTGTTGCACTAGTTTGTTTTGTCTGCCTAAATGTTGAAAATTGAAAGCTTGCCTTTGAAGAAATAATAAGTTGTTCGACACGTTGGAATCAAAACAGTCATTATATGCTTGCTAGCTATCTAGCCAAAGTAGTGCTTTAGTATTTCCTAGGTGACCTGAATATGCAATCTTTTTGACTAACTTCCAACTCCTCTGCAGGCGTCTGATCACGTTGAACAAATGCGCGGAGATGAGGCTGGACTTGCCGAAAGCGAAACATCGTGAACAAGTGAGTTGTTGAGCGGACAAAGAATGAAGAAAATGAAACGCAGCAAAATGCTCGTATTAGTGGTGTGTAATGGCGTCGCGCCGTGACATTTACTTGTTCGGCATCATTTAGTTTGAACGGATGATTCAGCCCGTTGGTGCTTGACGGCTTCTGTTCCGAGGGGAAAGATTGAAAGGAAAACAGGTTAATTACTGCTTGTGGTGCTCTATGTGATTATTGTACAATTACGGTGTCCTCTTTCAGAGCGATGAAGACTTTCTCGAGGACGATTTTTGCGCCATCAGCCCCAGGTGGAACTACAACAGTCGGATGCGACAATGGCGACGGCTGGACTCCTCTACGGAATTTCTCCACTTATCTGACACCTCAAGGTCCCCTCAGGACGGGTCTCCGTGTGACCTCCGGGATGAGCACCACGACGTCTGCTCCATTCACAGTTCAAGCAGCACCGAGAGCGAAGGTCAAAACCGGAAGAGTCCGAGAGAAGGTGCCGACCCAAACAGAAGCGCCACGGACGACCAGGCCACCAGCCGGAGCTCCTCACGTTGCTCCTCCTCTAACAAGACCCCGTCCATGGATATCTCATTCAGCGGACCCCCGTCACCTGGAGGCGGAAGCGGCGGAGGATCATCCATCATGAGTCTGGAAGCCTGCATCATGGATAAACCGCCTCGCAAAAAGGGGACCAGCCTTCTGAGGAAGATGGAGAAACTGAGGTTGAGAGGTACAACTGGCATCCTCTCGGCACCGAGGAACCATGCAAATATGGCCGGCATAGTCCGAGGGTCTGCAGGAGGAAGGGGCTCCAGGTGAGGATTGTCGAATCGGTTATCTGGCTTTATGCTTTGAGACGAGGCAGGGGTCTGCAATCTGTGACTCCGGAGCCACATTTGGCTCTTTAGTCCCTCTTCTGTAGCTCTCTGTGGATCTCTAAAGAAATTAGTAGAAATTAATATTTTTTTAACATATTTTTTAGATCAAATACTGTGTTCTTTAAATGCATTAATAATTAAATAAAAATATATTAATTAATTATTCAAACCATGTCAGAGTCCACATTTAAAAGTCGTCAGAAAAAGAGATGTGAAAGGTAGATAAAAAATTATTTATTAATTTTTTTAACTTTCAAATGTCCAAAAAGGAAGAGGAAAAGCATAAAAATAGCATAAAATGAAATTGCTAAAATGTCAGAATTGCACGAAAAAAGGCAGAAAAGAAACATTCAAAAACTAACCATTAAATGTCCAAAAACAAAAGAAAATATCCTGAAAATGACCATAAAATGTCCACAAAATTGCCAAAAATGCCAGAAACTTGATAGCAAAAATGGTAGACCCCTGGACAAGGTAATGTGGTATTCCCCAGGGCTCCTTTCTAAAGCCACTTTTTCCCTTTTTTTTCTCTTAAAAAATAAAATCTTTACGGAGCCACATAATCACATGTTGTTTTTAAATTCCCATTAACTGAAAGCTAACTTTTTTTGTTTACTGTCTATTCCTAGCTGTACATCTTCTTCGCCCTCCTCCCCGCACGCCATGAGTAGCAGCAGCAGCAACAGCCACTCGGAGAACAGCAGCGCGGTCAGCACGCCGAGCCCGGTCACGCGTGTCCGGAGTAACTGCAAACGCACAGAAATGGACGAGGGAGTGACCCACAACAACAACCACCACCACACAGGCACCACGGTCAGTACAAAACAGTTGAAAGTGGATGCGTGGAAATGAATGGGAATAATCACATATGGTGTCCCACAAGGATCACTTCTCAGACACCTGTCATTTTGCATCTTTCTTAATATCTTAAAGGAGACATATGGCCTTTAAAAATATATATTTTTCAATAATATTTCCGTAAATTTGACTTCAACCTTTCATTTACTCTCTCAGGACTACAAAGACCAGATCAACAACAACAACAACAACATCAACCACGACAGCCTGCTCTTCCACATCCCCCGCAGCCACAAACCGGGCACATTTCCAACCTCCCTCGCCCACAAACACGCACTCCTGTCCCCCATCCTGGATCAGTCCTCCGTCAACTGGAGGACAGGCAGCTTTCACGGTTACCAGCAACGACGCAGTTGCCGCCGGGGCGCGTCCTCGCTCGACGTCTCGCCGAGCCCGCCGGACCACCGGCTGAGCGTCTACGACAACGTGCCGGACGACCAGCAGCTTTCTGAAGGCGAAGGTGGCAGCGGGGGGAGTGGCAGCGGGGGGAGTGGCAGCGGGGGGAGTGTTAGCGATGCGGAAAGGATGGGTGACGAGGTGGGTTACACCCCGTTATTGTTTGCGCCATTTTCCTTGTGGGTGTTTCCATTTTTGGTGTTTATCTGACAGGTATCTCGTCTGTTGGGAGGCGAGGACGTTTTCTCGGCTCTGGACACAGTTTTGAAAAGGATCAATGATCTGCAGCAACTGGTCTCCACCTGGACCGAGAGTCTCTCCGAAGACGACTGTCAGCGAGATTCCTCCTCCGCCTCTTCCTCGACTTCCTCCTGCTCGCACGACTCACCTGCCAACGGCTCCTCCGCCGCCTCCCCCTGCCCTTCCTCCCCTACTCACATCCACCTGGAGGCGCAGCATTCAGAAGAAGATGAGGAGGAGGAAGAGGAGAGCTGCGAGAAGTCGTCGGTGAGCGAGGACGAGTCCAAGACCAGATCGCCGCAGGATAAGAGCAGGTGAGTTTTTAAACTACACTTTCACTTGGGATGTATTGTATGTCTTCACCTATTCAAACTTTTTATGTGCGACCTGCAATACCTTTAAGATGCCACAAGATGGCAGCATAGTCCTGAAAGTAGTAATTGATGCTGAAGTCAAACAGATGAAGAACTTTGTATTTGGGGCGGAGCTAAGTTTGCTACGCTGCAATTTTTTTTGTGTACACAATTAAACTTATTAATAAAACACTTTGTTTTTAGTATTCTTTAGTCTCACATTTCTATAAGAGTGCTATCGTACAAGACTCTCTCACTCACACATTTCTCCAAATAAGATAGCAAGTATGCTTTCTTCAAGATGTTCTTTTGTCACTCCCAGTCGACGTTTGCTGTAAAACTGACACATAAAACGAAAGAGAATTAAACTGTATATATTTAAACACATACATGTTCAACCAACTAAGCCATATAAGAAGTAATGGAAGTCAAACAGCTAAATGCTAACTCACTAATGTCAAGACAGTATATGGTCATTTGATTCCCTATTATTCTTTAGTAAAGTGTTTCTGGCATTTTCTCTCTTTTTTTTTTATATTTCCAGCCGAGTGAGCCAGCAGCTGCACTGGTCCAGTGAGCAGAGCCTTCCCTCTTTGCCAGCCAGTCCGGGCGTGGAAAACCAGTCGGTCTCCCAGTTGGCTCTCCTCCAGAAGCTGGCCCTGCTTAAACTCACCGCCCTGATGGACAAACACTCGCCATCCAGCAAGCAAGGCTGGAGCTGGTAAGGAACACGTTTGATGATGAACACAAACATAATTGCAGCATTTGCTGAAGTGTGGGCAAAAAGGATAAATATTTCAGACAGCCTATTTTGAAAAGTCATCTATTATTCATGGCTCAGGTGCAGATTGGCTCCCCGATTGTGAAATTACTGTAAGTAGCAACATATTTTTTCCAGGAGAGAAACTTTTGAAAAATTGCACTCTGGAGATAACATACAGTAACAAGGTTAAATCATTTGGAGCAGTTTTTTTTTTTTTTTGTATCTCTCATTTCCCTTAATAATATTTGTATATGAGGAAGTGATCTTTGCATTTTATTATTATCTCCAAATGTAAATGTGTTTGTTTTTTAACGAATCTTCTGCTTCGTTGTTGAGTGCCAGACATTTCAAGTTGCCCTGACAGCAAATTGTGAGCTAATCCCTCATTTGGATGAGCTATTATTTTTAACCCAGTTCTGATTAAAGCATGGTGCGCACATAAAATGTGCAAGACACCTTGGATAAAAATGGCATGTGTTTTTACTGCTGTGATGCAGTATCTCGCAAATGTGAGTACATGCCTCACATTTTTGTAAATGTGGCATTATAACTTCTCTTAAGAAGAGTTCAGTTGTGACCGGTGATTGGAAATAATGGTTACCACACTAAATATTGACACTGAGCAAAATGTGGACATTTTTACTTATAGATCAACTCACAGTTTAGATAATAATGTGTCTGTGTTGGGATATTTATATTTACAGGACAGTGAACTAAAATTTTGAATTTACATTTTAGTAAAATTTCACAAAGGTATTCCATGTTGTAAAACCTTCATCGGGGCAAGAAAAAACTCCAACAAAACCCACTTAGGCAGAAAGAAAAAACTTTAAGGCTGCATTGGATGCCGACTGGGCAAGATCAATCACGTGATATGACGCTATACATTAGATTTACTTAATCTGAAAGCAGAAGAGTGAGGGAAGAGAGAAGTGGCAGTAAAACAGACCATAATAATTTACAATTGTTGACTCACACTTTTACTTTACTTTACTTTAACTCAGGCAGGGAAATAAAAAAATCGCTCTTAACGGGATAACCTGGATAATCTTTGAGACACAATTGGGACTTTGGCGGAATCCGCTCTCGGGTTCACAGGAAATGATGGTGGTGGTGTAAAAAAGGAGCCCGAAGGCTCTCATAACGGCGCCGTGAAACAGGATGACGAGCCGCACAAGAGATTCATTAGTGATTACTAAAAAAAATAATAATAATAATGTCCTGAAATGTCCCAGTCTTTGATCCTGTTCCATGATTTCCTGAGCCTGCATGGTTTTTCCAGGCTGCACATATTCAACCATCAGGGACACACACACACACACACACACACACACACACACACACACACACACACACACACACACACACACACACACACACACACACACACACACACACACACACACACACACACACAAAAAAAAAATTCATTTGGCTCTTCCTTCAAAGGAAACACATTGGGCCATGGTGAGGATTTAGACAGTTTCCTGTGTGGCCGTCCAAGCTGTTTGATGGCCTAAAATTTTTTATATATATATATCTGATCACCAGCGGATCTCAGTATCATCTGTGTAGCCTGGCAGGAGCGTTCCAAAACCGTTCTCAAGAATTTCATCTGGGGGGAAAAGTTTTTATGAGAATAATGTTGTGTACTATCAAGAGAAAATTCCACAAACAAGTGAAGTATACATGAATAAAAGCAGTATTGTGATATTCCATATTTGTATGAGGGGTTTTTTAAGTCAGTAGTTGTATTTTTTTCAAAGAAGAAAGTTGTAATATCCGAACAAGTCAAAATTGATATGAATATTGTCATAATTTCATCACGTGTAAAAATTCAAAATATAAGGAGCAATTAGTTTGTAGTTTTTACAATTAGAATAAGAATTTGACTGGAGTAAAGTAATAATTTGAAGACAAAAAAGGTAAGTAATTAAGAGGAAAAAATGCAATTTATTATGAATTACTCATTTGCTCCCAAAAAAGTATAAATATGTTCTATTTTAAATGTTTTAAGTGTCCGAAAGACGTATTTGTGCTTTTTTTTTTTTTAATACTAAAGCATACAGAAGGCTTTGATGCAGCCTCTCAACTGCACAGAACGGTTGAAGCAATGGTAGTTATTAGAAAAAATTACCAGGAGGTGGCAGCAGAGTATAAGAGATCAACCAGGGCCATGTTGGGGGGAAAAAAGCAAATTTACTCACAATTCCAAATAGATTTGTGAATAATGATGACATTTTGCTATATTCTAATGCTAATTGCTGCAAAACGGAAACAGATAGAAATATACTTTTTTTCCCGATGAAAGAAGAAACTTTAATCTTTCTTTTGGTAGGTTCCATGTTTTTATAGCAATAGAACACAATATTCTGTGGGCCTTACAAAATCAGTCAAATTCCAGTAAAAGAGATGGAAGTGAAGGGGATTGCTTCAGTGAAAATGGCTGGGAGTGAATGAGTTGATCATAATTTTATGAGGAAAAAAAGAATTAAATAGCAAGAAAGTTACAAAACTTACAAGAATCAAATCGTACCATTATGAGAAAAACAATCGTAACTATACGAATAATATGTCATTTTTGCGAGAATTAAATCATAAGAGGAAAAAAAAAGTGTCCGATTTTAGACAGAGAAAGCCGTACTATGTTTATGAGACTAAAGTCAAACATTCGTTATGACCAAAAAAAAAAAATCACATTTTGACATAGCAGTATTTATGTATTTATTTTTAAGGGACAAAATACGAGCATGTGTGTTTCCCACAGGAGCATTCCCAAGCCGTTGGTGAGGAAGGGCAAGGCGTCGCCTGCCAAGTCCAGGCGGGTTTTCGGTGTTCCTCTGCTCGTCAACGCGCAGCAGACAGGAGAGCCCCTCCCTCCCAGCATCCTCAAGGCGCTCGTTTACCTCAGGACGCGATGTTTGGACCAGGTGACTCCGCTTCTGCCTCGGAAATCGGGGGCGTTGCTTGGCGACCCGTCAGATTCCCCTTCCTGTTTTGTTTCACATCCCAGACAGTCTGTCTGGTCAAGAAATTGAACTTGGCATGTGATTTCAGGTGGGTCTTTTTCGGAAGTCGGGTTTGAAGTCTCGGATCCAGTACCTGCGGGAGATGCTGGAGTCCGACCCCGACGGCGTCTGCTACGATGGTCAGTCGGCTTTCGACGTGGCCGACTTGGTGAAGCAGTATTTCCGGGACCTGCCCGAGCCCATCTTCACTTTCAGGCTGTGCGAGTCCTTCCTGCACATTTACCAATGTGAGCATCATTTTATCTTTCAAATGGAGCTTTAATAAAAAATTTTTTTAAAGCTTTAGAAAGCTTTTGGGAAAAAATAAAAAATAAACATTTATTTTAAAACCACTCGAATATGACCTTGGAGGAGTTGTATGCGTGCTGCACTTTATAAATCGTAAAACATTTATCTTGGAGGCCATAAAAGTTCAAACATCGTCTTTTGTCGGCAGATTTCCCCAAGGATCAACAGTTGCTGGCGGCCCAGGCGGCCATTTTGCTGCTCCCGGACGAGAACCGCGAAGCGCTGCGGACGTTGCTCTACTTCCTCCGCGACGTGGTGGCGTGTGTGGATGAGAACCACATGACGCCCACCAACGTCGCCGTGTGCCTCGCACCCTCGCTTTTCCACCTCAATGCTCTCAAGAGGGACGCCGGCGCTAACAGGTTAATATATGAGAAAAAAATGGTTCTACGTAAAAGGATTTTAAAAATAAAGTCATTATTTTATGTGAAACAAGGGGCTAACTTTATACTTTCATAATAGAAATACTATAATTTTATAAGGGAAAAAAATCTTAAATTTATATTATAAAGTCGTGTATGAGATAACATTGGAATTATACATAAATCCTAATTTGAAAATTAAATAATAATTTTAATGTTTTTAATTTTATGAAGAAAATGCTGTCCAAATCACAAATTTATGGAGAAAATGTCCTAATTTTACTATTAAAAAAGGTCAGAATATTGAAAATTTATGTTGGAATTTCATGAGAAAAACTTTTCATTTTACATTAGTAAAGTTTCTATTTATTTTTTTTAAATCCCAAAATTAAAACTAAAAAAGTTATCATTTGAACACAAATTATTTCAAAGTTGTATTATTCCAAGAAAAATGTCATTTTATGAAGGAAAAAAAATCTAAATTGGCCATAAAAAAAAACATAATTTTACATTATAAGGTCTTGTTTGAGATAAAGTTGGAATTATACATAAATCCTAATTTGAAATTTAAATAATAATTTTAATGTTTTTAATTTTATGAAGAAAATGCTGTCCTAATCTTATCAGAATAATATCAATCCATAAAGTAAAATCACAAATTTATGGAAAAAAATGTCCTAATTTTATTATTAAAAAAAGGTCCCAATAATAATATTAATGTTGGAATTTTATGAGAAAATATGCTCGTTTTACATGAGTAAAGTTTCTAATTAAATTTTTAAAAAACAAAAAACAAAATTAAAACAAAAAAAGTTGTCATTTTAGCACAAATCATTTCGGAGTTGTATTATTCCGAGAAAAAAGAAATTTTATGAAGGAAAAAAAATCATTATTGACCATGAAAAAAAATCATAATTTTACACGTGAGGTTGTAATTTTGTGATAAAAAATGTTTTAGATTTTAAAAAAGAAAAGAAAAAAAAAGTCCTGTTAAAATGAAAAAGTTAAACATTTTTTTGTTTGACAGATTGATAAAAAATGTTTTAGATTTTAAAAAAGAAAATAAATAAAAAAGTCCTGTTAAAATGAAAAAGTTTTAAAAAAATTTGCATAAATTATAAATCTGAATTTTAAAAGAAACTTAATTGTAAGTAATATTATGAGAAAATATGGTGAGAAACCTTCCCAAATGTTTCAGCGACAACCACCGCAAAGTCCAGTCGCCATCTTCGAATAGTGTTGATTCAAAATTTTCAAAGTCACATTTTGGTTAACAGAGAAACCGATCCGTTCTCTTACTTCTATTCCATACTCGAGCAGCAGCATTGGAAACTTGCTTGACTGACCTTTTTTTTCTCCCGTGTCATTCCGACAGATCGAGTCACAGGAAGTACAGCCTGGGCCGACCGGACCAGCGCGACCTAAGCGAGAATTTGGCCGCCACGCAGGGCCTGGCCGACATGATCACCGAAGCCCGGAGACTTTTCGAGGTAGCCGCCAACTTCTTCGTCCTGAACTCGCGCAAAACACATCATCGGGCTCTGTGGCTTTCACATTTTCATGCCATGTAGATTCCGGAGTTTTGGCCTTCCCTGAGCCTGAGCCCCGCGGGTCCGACTGACGAGCCGACTGAGGAAGATCTGGATGAGAAGACGAGGAAACTCCAGCAGACTACGCAGCTGCTCATCCAGGAAGCCAAGGACAAGAGTCGAAGCTGGGAGAGTCGTCCCGCTCCTGAAAATGTGTCGCTAGCTGTCAAAAAGGTCAGTGAGACAGATTGCTAGCGCTAGCAACTTTTATGTACAGGACTCTTGGTTTCTTTCACCACCTCTATGTATATATGCTTAAATACAGTTAGTGTTAGGGAGTTTGAACTACTTTTATAAAAAACAGTTATCTAATGTATATCATAAGTTTACTTTAAACTGTATTGATACACAGTTAGCCAGTTGTCTAGTTTAAGCTATGTACATTTATATACATAGTGTAAGAAAACGATCGTAAAATCAGACTGGAGATCGGTTAACAGGTCCTTCGAAGGATTTATTTTGCAGAAATTTCTGGTCACAGACAAGTTACAGTCAAAACGCTGTCGTTCCCCTTGTGTGTGTGTCTCCTCCCACTTGTAGTCGTTCTTATAGTTTCAGCATAGCAGCCCCCCAAAAAACCCTCCCCTTCCTCTTCCTCCTTTGCTGCCCTTAAGCCCCACCCCTCTCGCAAGCAAGACAGACAATACACATTGACAGATGGCCGATTGATGTGGAAATACAGTAGGTCAGACAACCTGGCACCCCCTCAGCAAACAAAGGAATCCTTTTTAACACATGTTCTCCCCCAAAACAGATGGCTAATTACGTGGGAAAAGGAAGGAAGAATCTTCAAACGTTCCGTCACATTATTACACTCATCAAGCTTTACTGAGGAAATTAAAGCAGTTATGACTAAATCTAAACAGTTATAACTAAAATCAAACAGTTATAATTAAATCTGAGCAGCAGATTGTCAACAATAGTTGGTTAGCTAGTTTAACCAGGCAAGGCAGGCAATTGCTTGGGGCCCCAAGAGAGCCTACAGATTGGACACAAACCGCATATCCTTCGCATTAGCAGTGCAGCGATGACAATTGACCGTCTCCAATTCGAGCTAGGTGATTTTGAAAAAACTTGCAAATTTGCCATTTTATAAACTCGCAAATTTGGTGGTTAATGGGACACTGTTTATAAAATAAAAAGGCAGGATGGAGACGGATTCATTCTTAAATTTTAACTTTATTCGTCATTCACCGCAGCTAGAGCGACAACACTTCCTGATCCCCTATCAGCTGACTAACACTAACCAATCAGATGCTAGCATACTTTAGGTAAACGCAAGTGAACGACAGAGAGCAGCAGATTCGACACATCAACTTAGATACTTGTACAAAAAAATACCAAAATGTATGAATGTGTAAATAATAATTCTGGAAACATAAATGTACAAGTAAATGTACATTTTAACAAATTAACTTAAATGTTTGATCGTCCGGGTGTGGACCTTCGCAAAGTGAGGCGTCTTTGTTGCTGGCCAGTGGCCGCACACAACGCTTCAAAGAGTTAAAGCAATTACTATTTCCTTATTTGGAACCCCGACCGAAAAGTAAAGTAAAGTAAAAGTACGTTACGTGTAGTTCTCGTAACTTTCTGAGTTTTTTTTCTGCACTTTAGAAAGTGGCAAATTTGCGAGTTTTTTTCTCTGAATATTGCCCCCACCCTCTAAAAAAATATATATATTTATACGTGGCCCTATTACGCCGTCGTAACAATAAATGTATATAGCAAGATGTTTAAAAAATACAAAACAACCATTTCTAGGAAATCTTTTATTTGAAGAAAAAACATAAAATTAAAATAACTATGGTCTTATTTTAATTTTATAAAGCATTAATTTTATTATTTATTTATATATATATAAATATATATATTGTAAGGATTTTGTATGACCATTTATAGTAAGTGGCTTTTTTTTTAAATTGACCACATTTTTAAAAACATGAACTTGTATGGTAAGGCATTTATTTAAAACAATAATAAGGCTTTTATTATTTAAAAAAATGACTATGTATATTGAGGCTTTTTATTATTAAAGGAAATGACCATGTATAGTAAGGCTTTTATTTAAAAAAAAAAAAAGAAAAAAAAGAAGAAGAAACAAAAGACCATGTATATAGTGAGCCGTTTGTTTAAACAACCATGTACAGTAAGGCAAAAATGAGATGTTTAAAATAAATAAATAAATGACCATGTATAGTAATGCTTTTATTATTATTTTTTTTTAAAGTTACCATTTATTTAGAAAACATTCATTTAAAAAAAAAATAGCCATGTACAGTAAGACATTTGTTTAAAAAAAAAACATTATTATTATTATTTAAAAAAATCACTATGTATATAGTGAGCCGTTTGTTTAAACAACCGTGTACAGTAAGGTGTTTTTTTTGTATAAACAACAGTGAGATGCTTAAAAAACAACAACCCAAAAAACAAACAAAAAACAACCATTTATAGGAAATCTTTTATAAGCAAAAAAAAACTATAAAAAAATATATATATTTCAAAGAAAATTACAATGTATACTATGGCTTTTATTACAAATAAACAAATGACCATGTATGGTAATGCTTTTATTTATTTATTTTTAAAGTTACCATTTATTCAGAAAACATTCATTTTAAAAAATAGCCATGTATAGTAAGACATTTGTTAAAAAAATAAAAATACATATATCATAAGGCTTTTATTATTTAAAAAATTGACTATGTATAGAAATGGTTGTGTTGTTTTATGTCAATGTATACTAGGTTATAATGACTATGTATAGTAAGGCGGGGGGTTTTGTTGTTTTTTTAAAGACCATCTATAGTAAGTTAAAACAACCATTTACAGTAAAGCTTTTAATCACATTTTTTTAAAAGACCCATGTATAGTAAGGTGTTTATTTTATTATAATTTTTACTTTAAAAAAATTAAATAACGGCCAATAATAAGGCTTTTGACAATGTGTATGGCTTTTATTATTTAAAAAATATGAGCATATAGCAAGGTGTTTTTTTTTTAAACGACAATGTATATTATAGTAAGATGTTTAAAAAAAAAAGCAACCATTTATACTAGGAAATCTTTTATTAAAAAAAAATTATTAAAATAAGACCATTTATTTAAAATAAAATTACCACGTATGCTATGGCTTTTATTTAAATGTATACCATGTATAGTAATGCTTTTATTAATATTTTTTAAAAAAAAGTTACCATGTATAGTTAAGACATGTATTTTAAAAATAGCCATGTATATAGGAAGGCATTTTTTAAATAGATGACCATGTATAATCAGGCATTTATTTAAAAAATAACCATGTTTAGTAAGACCTTTATTTGATAAAAAAATTTAAATACCATGTATAGTGAGGCTTTTATTATTTAAAAAGACTATAGATATTAAGACTTTTATTTATTTTTTTAAATAAATGACGTATAGAAAAAAAATTACGTCAATGTAATTTGACTTAAAATATATACTAAGTTAAAATGACTACGTATAGTAAGGCGGGTTGTTTTTTTTTCCTCTAAAAAAACAACATATAGTTCAACTTGTTTCCTGTGTTTCGTCTTGGCAGATGTGCGCCGACTGCCCCCTGTGGACGTGGCGCGTGTCGGCGGATGTGGACGTCGCCCATGAGGTTTTGCTGCGCCGACTCCTGGTGGAAGAGCGGCCGTGGGACGACGTCAGCACGCGGCCGGCAGCTGTAATCCAGACGCTGGGTGAGCGCGCCCACGTCTGCCGTTACCTCCTCCAGGGCCACGACGCCGGACTGGCCTCCTGCCTGCCCCGGGAGCACCTGCTGCTCAGGTAAAAAAAAAAAATAATCTAATCTAACAACCACTGAAAAATGGCACTTTCTTATAAATTTTTTTGGGGTGAATGAAGCTACTGAATATTTTATCCCAGCCTGGAGTCAGATGATATTTGACCGCGTGTGTGTTTGCCTTTGTCATGAGCTCGTGTTTTTTGTCAGTGTAAGTGAACTCTGCGTTACCTCTGAGTCAGTCAGATTTTTTTTTTTTTTTTTTTACGTGAGGCATCGCAACGCACCAATCACAAGGAAGGAAAAAGCAATATCTAAAATCCCTGCCATCCCTTTTCTCATACTTGCAAAAATTCACAAACTATTTTCTTTTAACAAAATTCTTCATTTTTAAGACACTTATGACAACAATGTTTTAATAGGATTTGACTTTTTGATGTACTAATTTAAGAAATGTGGCCGTTGTAGAACGTGGCAGGCGGATGCGACTTGCGGGCCACTCTACATGTCGTCCGTGTCCACGCAGCACCCGAACGCGCCACCGGAGGGCATCAGAGTGCACACGCACGCTTGCCTCTACCTTTTGGAGCCCACGCCAGCTGGCAAGACCCGTCTCACCCACTTGTGCCGCACCGACACCAGGTACACACTTTAGATCCATTTTCTCACACCCGTGTTACGTCAAGTTCTTTACCAGAGCTGTTGGAAGAGAGTTTCTTCAGGTTTAAAAGACAAGACCAATTTTGAAGCCTGTGGATCCCTTTTCTTTTGCCATTTTTCTCCTTTGCACAAGGAAAACCAGCTAGTAGTTTCATCTTTTTAAAAAAAGGGAAAAAAAGACTGCACATTTTGTTAATGAAGCGTTTCATGTGTTACCCTCTAGGGGGCGCTCTCCTGCATGGCACCACAAAGTGAGCGGACATCGCATGGTCGCTGCTCTGCTGGCCATCAAAGCGTCCTTCCGAGGTCAGCACAAAGACACCGCCACATGAGGGTTGAGGACGCTTACTGGCCAGTTGGAGGAATGTTTTTATTTTTTAAATTGCTTTTTTTTTTTTACGCTTCATACCCTCCCACACTGCAACTTGTTCAAAAGACAAACGGGGACCTGTCGCAAGCTTCCTGGCATTATTCGCCTTGGAGTTTTTCCAATTGACAAGAAAAACGGCGAAGGACGGCGAGCGCTGTCCAAAGGAAGAACAAGCGTAGAAGAGTCACACTAGAACACAAACAGGAAGTGGGGACGAGGACAACAGCAGGAAGTCAAATATGAGCGACATCTACCTCTTGGCGTCCACTTGACAGTTTCAAACGTACCCCAACAAGTGGACGCCCGTTGGCGCTCTTCGGGGGATGCGCGATACTCCTGCGCTTATTATTTAATGTAACTACAGTCACAGATATTTAAGGTTTGGAGTGAGGAAGTGATCAGAGCTAAGCATCTGATTAAAGAGTTTTTTTCTTTTTCTCTGAGAACAAACTTGCTGTCTTTATTGTGAAGGGGAAAACGGCTGAATTAAAACAAGACACGGGGGGGGGGGGGTGTTGAGAAAGCAGCAAAAAAAAGAAAAATAAACAAAAAAAGAATTTTTGGGAA
This sequence comes from Leptonotus elevatus, assembly GCF_054856555.1. Taxonomy (NCBI): domain Eukaryota; kingdom Metazoa; phylum Chordata; class Actinopteri; order Syngnathiformes; family Syngnathidae; genus Leptonotus; species Leptonotus elevatus. The sequence continues at coordinate 7,694,274 of NC_141254.1, forward strand.
AAAAATGATTTTAAACTAAAAAGTTTTTGAGGCAGAAAAGGAAAAGAACAGACTTAAAAAATCAACAGAATTAAAGGAGAAAAGAAGTTAAAAGAACAGAAATAAAAGAAATTGAAAGGAGAAAAATGTTTTCAACAAAGAAAATTTTCAAGTAGAAAAGAACAAAGACAGCAACAGAATCTGTGGGGAGAAAAACAAGACAACAGAATGAAAAGAAAAGAACTGAATTAAAGGACAAAACAGCAAACTCAAGAGAGAAAACAACCAAAGTGGCTTCATAAATGAATTGGGAAAACATGAGAATTAAAGGGGGATTTAAATGGAAAACACTTTAAAATGAGTTGTGACATTTTAAAGAATCAATAGAGAAAAGAACAGAGGCTTTAAAGAGAAAACTGAATTAAAGGTGTAAAAACAACATTTATAAGAGAAATTAATAGAATTAAAGGAGAAACTAACCAAATCACTGCAGAAGACAACAAATTCAAAGGAAAAGCTTTTAAACAAGGAACATTTTTGGGCCCGAAAACTGAATAAAGGGAAAAAAAACAATAGAATTAAAAGAGAAATTAACAGAATTAAAGAAGCGACAGGATCAGATTAGAAGAACAAAAGAGTCACTGAAGAAAATAACTGACAAAAGAAAATAACAAAAGAACAGAAGAGAAATTATCTGAATTAAAGGAGAAACCAACCAAACCAAAGGAGACAACTGATTTTAAGAAAAAAAGTTTTAAACAAGGTCAATGCAAGAATGATTTAAATCCCAGTATATAAGTAACAAAATATACATTATTTATACAAAAACATCTTAGAGAAGAAAACATTTAAAAGAGAGCAAATGCAAATGCATTTTGGAAGCGCAAACAAGTGTTTTGAAGGAGAAAACAAGAGTTTAATAAAGGTGTCAGTCACACGGCGCATCAAAACAAGTCACCTCTGGCGTCAATCGCCCTCTCCTCATTTGCATCCATTTTCCATAGATCTCGATTTCATCCCAGATGAGACGTTTTAATCTCTCCACGCCACACGAGACAAGACTGGCAAATAAATCAGCAGATAAATAAAGACTTTTCATGGCGAAGGACAAGCGCCGCTGTGTAGAAATGCTTTTGAGGAAAGACGTAATCTATGCACATGACTAATGCGACGACTAACATGATTCTTGCCTGAGGGCTGACTTGAAACTTACTTGAATTTATTTGTTTTCCTCTCCCATGTGGAGCACAGCACAGCTTGAAGTGACAGTGCCCCCCCACCCCCACCCCCAAAAAACGCTAACCCAATTCACCAGAGGCCCGACGCATTCATCACCAGGAAACTAGTTGACTCACATGCTCCATTTTGTATTTTTTTTAGCCTCTCTGTCACGATTTGGCCACAAATAACCTCATCAAATAATGCGTCATTAGCAAAATGTCACTCTACGCAAGGGCTAATGCTTATATTCTGCGGCTACGCTAACAGCTGGCTGCTAATGAGACAGCAGAATTGCTCATTCTAGTTTATACTCCATCTATGCTATTTGAAAGTTAGCATAATACAGTAAGTTAGTGTTATAACTTTTCACAAGAAAAAAAAATGCTACGGATGCTATTAGCATGTGAAGCTACATCATGGTACGTGTAGCTTGCCAGGGTTTCCTTCAACAAATTTCTTTTTTTTTCAAGCTTGGTCAAGTTGTGTTTTTCATTGACATCGTTTACATTCATCACTCATATTAGCATGTTAGCATTCAATGCCAATGTTTCTCTTAACAATTTTTGTTTAAAAGTTAAGCTAAGAAAAAAAACAAATGAATTGACGGGGAGCAGATTGTTCCATATCAGCTTTTTAATTTAAAAAAAATTGACATATTGTTAAAGCGCGAGTTCATGATCATATTGAGTTGCGGAAATGGAAAAGAGCGGCCGTTGCCGTCACATTTTCTGCACCGGGTTGATGCCCAGGATGTTGAAGCCTTTGGCCATGACGGTCGCCGTGGCTTCGCACAGCAGCATACGCCACATGTTCACCTTCACCACCTCACCTGCAACAACAAGTTATAAATCCATCACAATTCCTTGCAGGCTTCTGATCGGTGCTCAATTCACCTAAGATGGCTGCTGCAAACCAAAATGGCTGAATTTTGGGCATGGGTCATTGAAGGCTATTTTGGGCGGAATGTTAGGATAGACATGTCCACCCAGTTTTGTGTCCACAAATGAACTTAGTGTCAGGGGCAAGTTGGGGGCACTACTGAGTGTTTTCATATACAAACAAAATTGGCAAATTTTCAGCCATGTTTAAAGAAGAAATAAAAGCTTTTCCAACAGGGCTTTTGTACTACACCCAATAAAACAATCCCACGGGGGGTTCTAAGTATATTAGCCCCGCGGTGCTAATAGGGAATTAGCATAATTTAACAGCTTGAAGCCTGAAGTGGCAACACTCCAGGGAGGATGAACCCACATTGACTGACAAGTTTCGTCACTGCACACACGTAGGACGACGACGACGACGTTACAAGGGAGGCAAAACTGATGTTCGTTACCGGTGTGCCGGTCCTTCTCCACGCAGTAGCAGCTGTCGTAGAACTCGGTGAAGGTGGTGGCCAGCTCGTAGAGGTAATCGCACAGCGGGTGCAGCAGCAGGTCGTCCAGAATCTTCTGCAGGATCTCGGGGAAGCGCAGGATGCACTTGCCCAGCTTCCACTCCTTGTCGTGGTCCAGGATCACCTCCGCCGTCTCGGCCGCCTTCCTCAGGGTCGCCTCGTCCAAGTCGGCCAGGCGGGCGATGGAGCTGAGCGGGAACGCCGAAGGTGCGTCAGAGCGGTCGGGATCGGGCGGGTGTAGCGGGCGCTTACCGGATGCGCGTGAAGGCGTAGAGGAGATACGCGGCCGTGTTGCCGCGGTCGTCCAGCATCTTGTCGAAGGAGAAGACGTAGTCGTTGATGCGGTTGTGCGATAGGTCGGCGTACTTGATGCAGCCGAACGCCACCGAGCGCTGGGCCTTCGTCAACTCCTCCGGCGTCAGAACCTGCAAGGACGGGTGAAATTCAAGATCTCATCCATCCACCAAACACAAATTGTGAAGCACACAAATAAATTAGCTAATTTTGTACGTTTTAGGAACCTCACTCCATTCACAACTATTAAAGCCTGGATTTGGTGCTTTTTTTCCAAGTCAGTCCATCCTCCATGCACTCATAATTTGAAAAGAAGTAGAAGAATTGATTAAGCTAACTTTGCCCACCAGAGTAACCGCACTCCATTTTACACAGCCTGAAAAAAGGTTCAATTTTTCTGATTGTTTTCTAAGCAAGACCAGGCTACAAACTCTTGAAGGATAGAAACATGAGGAAGGAGATGACGTGAATGAGCTAACTCGCCAACCCAGGGAACCTTAGTCCATTCACACATTTTTACACAGCCTGGATTTTTCTGCCTGCTTTCTAAGTAGGTGCACACAAGTAAACACTCTGAAGACACATAAACAGTTAAGAAGCATGACTGATATGCTAATTTCGCCGACCTGGGTAACCTCACTCCATTTGCCATGTTTTACAAACCCTGGATTGTCCCACCTGTTTTCTAAGTAAGATCACACTCTTAATGCTTTGAAGACACCATCTTGTTAGGAAGCCGACAAACTGATGAGCTAACTTCGCTCACTTTGGGAACCTCACTCCATTCAACCCTTTTACAAATCCTGGATTTTCCACCATTTTTATGCAACATATAATGAGCCTCTCTCACACCTTGTCTCGCTCTTTCTCCTTGAGTTTGTCCATGGATCTCTTCAGTCCCTCCTCCAGCAGGTCCATCAGCCTCACCGTTTCTCCAGAGCGAGTCTTAAACTTCTTCCTGAGAGGGACCAATACATGTTAGTTTTTCAGGAACCAAAGTCTTAATCCAACATTTCAACAGGAATATTGGAAGAAATCTACAGTAAGATTAGAGTTTGGGCCCAAAATGCTAACGTTCAAATACATACTATTGTTTAAGTTATACTGTTATTAATTTTGGCTTATAAACAGTGTGCGCTGATTGTTAGCAGGCTGGAACCAAACTATCATCAAACTTTTAAATTTGAAGCCAAGATGAAAGTAAACACACTACAGATGAATGTGTTATACTCTTGTTACCTACAAGCATTTGATTGCGTACTGTGCATGCTGGAACCAAACTCCAAACACAAATTTCATCACCAATGTGCTCTAAGAGCTTTACTGTTTACTGTTACCTAGTAGTTTAGTAGTAGCGTGAAGTGCTAGCATGCTGGAACCAACCTCTAAATGAACATTTCAACAATTAAGTTAAACCACTGTATAACTTAGTGTGCAGTAGGTCAAGCGCTGCTTTGGCAGATAAGCCGTGTAGACAGTTAGCATGTTGGAACAGAACTCTACACAAACATTTCAATGATGAAGTCAAGTCAATCTATAACTTTATGAGTTGTAATGTTATTATTATTTTTATTTTTTTGTCAGATAAAGCTGATTGTTAGCATGCCGGAACCCAACTCTAGCATTTCAACAAGTCATTGAAACCAATGTGTTCTTTAAGTGGTATTTTGTTATTCACCCTTATTGCTACCCTTCTAGCATTTTATTGGCCCCTCAACACTGTCTACTTTTAGCATACTGGAACCAAACTCTACATCCACTCTAAAGCCAAATTTAGTTTTCAGTCTTACTTGTCTTCCCCGAGCACCACTCCAAATCCGGCGTGCTCCACCCGGGTCACCTGGGGGTCATACCATCCGATCATCCTGGCGGCAGCAAACACCAACTGGAAGTGCGAGCCCTGAAATAAAAACATAAAACATACTGGATTTTTTTTTTTCCCGTCAACGTGATATTTTCCACTCCACCAATCATTTCCCGGCGATCCCACCTGTCCGCTGTCCACCACGTAGATGATGATATCGGCCTTTTCTTCAAAAAGGCGCTGACGCAGGGCGGCCAGGTCCGACGTGTCGTACGTGTAGCCGCCGTCCGACTTGACGATGGTGAGCGGGACGGAAAGGCCAGGGGCGAACACGATCTTGCGGCCCTCGTCCAGCTCCGACAGGCCTGGGGGGGGGGGGGGGGGGGGGTTGGGGGATCAGAGACAGACACAGAGTTGGAAATATGAAAAAGAAGGCCAGAGGAAGGCGAGGAAAAAGAAGTTGAGAAATTAATGTGGCAATACTGCTCCCTAGTGGTCAACTCGCACCACTGGAAACATCACAAAGGATGATTATTCTTATGCTTTAAATAATCCCAGTCAATTTTACTGCTTTGAAACATGCTCTGTAGCGCCCCCTGGATAGTTTAAAAGATAAAAATCAGGCCTCCAACACCAATTTCGCCATCTGACATGACTTCAAGAAGACATTTCTCATAAAAAGATGCTCATGCCTCTGAAAAACAAATAGTCTGCCATTTTGGTTTGAAGTGGCCATTTTAGGGCAAATTCCGAGGCTGTGAGTTTCAAGCAAATAAAAAACGGGCTTCTTACCTCTCTCGTCAAACTCCTTCACCACGTCCTTCATCAAGTCCTGGTAGAAGGACTCCCCCCGCTCGATGATGTGCACGTCCAGGCACTTGTAAACTTTCTGGAACTCTGAAAACGGACGCCAACGATAGTGGGGAACACCAGTTTGTCAGCATCTCCTCTATGTGTTGTCATTTTCTATTTGTGCGTTTGCTTATTCATTTTGGCCTTCTGTGGTGAAGACGATAAGACTGAAAGCATCACCTTCCCTGGAGACGTCACAGATGAGATTCCAGGCTTTGAGGAAGTCCGGTTCTTTGCTCTGCAGCCGCACCACGCACCGATACGCTCTCTTCTTGAAGTCCTCCTCCTCGTCAAAACGCTTCTTGGACTCCTGGATGAGCAGATAGACGCTTAGTCGGCTGAGATATATAATATATTTTATTTATTTTTTCTGATGCGCGGACTGACTTTGTAGAAGGCTTGCAGGTCCCCGATGGGCGGCGACACCGTCAGGTAATTTGGGAATTTATCCTGCAGGTGCGCGATGAGCATGCCGAACTGCGTGCCCCAGTCGCCCACGTGGTTCAGCCTTCAGCGCAAACCGACAAACGTTAGCGCGAAATGGCTTCCGCTGCTCATGCTAAGCTAAGGACGTGCTATGCTAACACACGTCAATCTTAAATAAGTGAGTAAATAACCGCGAGTGCACCTGAGCACGTCGTAGCCCATGAACTCAAAAAGTCGACTCATGCTCTCGCCGATGATGGTGGAGCGCAGGTGGCCCACGTGCATCTCTTTGGCGATGTTGGGCGACGAGAAGTCCACCACCACCTGAACAACAATTCAGTTAGTTGTACTGGAGAGTGACATCATCGTCGTCGTGGTGCGTCTTACCCTCTTCCTGGAGGCGAGCGGAGGCGGCTGCACGCCGTTGACCAGGAGGTTGCTCAACAGTCTGGACACAAACGAGCGCTTCAGGTGGATGTTGATGAAGCCTGGACAAGCGAGATTGAGCTCATTCAGCTTGTTTGTCTGCATGTGCACTGTGATCGACTGGCGACCAGTCCAAGTGTGCCCCGTTTCTCTCGCCAAGAGCCAACTGTAGCTCATTTTTCAACTTCAGATTGAAATTCTGGCCAATCTTTGAGGTTTAAGTTGGAACCGTGATCAACAACAACAACAACAACAACAAAAAACTTGACAAACGACAAAATGAAAATGCGTGTGATCCGCTTGAGATGATTGATTTTCATACCTGGTCCTGCAATTTCCGTCTTCTGGATGAGTTCATTTGCCGGAATGTTCTGAATGATTTTCTCGGCGATCTCCCTTGGGTTGACTTTCATGCCTTTTGTTTTCAACATCTGCCAAAGGCAAGAAAGAGAAACACAAGTTGACGGCTTGTATGCTAATCGAGCACTAATTGGCAAAAACTGTTGTATCTATCTTGCAAAAAGACAAACTAATGGCTCCCATCTACTACCTGTCCCATGGCCATGGCACTGTTGCACTGGTAGTCCCCAAATTTGGCCTGCTGGTTGGGCGTGACGGAGAGTGGCGGGCTGTCCAGCTCGGGGCAGGAGGCCCGGATGGCCTGGGCAAAAATGTCCTGCAGCCGCTGGTTGATGTTCATCATGGCGGTCCCGCAGCTGGGGGCCTCCTCTTGCAGACTCTGAGGACACGCGCAGTGACATCCTCATAAATTTGTCTACAGTACTATTTGTTTTGTTTTCATATGCACATCTTTGCGCATTACTTTCTTTTTTTTTTTTTTATCAATAAAGACTAATTTTACTAATATTTTAAAATGTTATTAAATATATTGGATCTGCTTTTATTTATTATTACATTTAAGGTATAAATATTTATTTTTGCATTTAGTTTGCTGAACTCATTCACTACCATAAAGTCATAAAAAAAAGATTATTGAAAATTTGGGCCGACAAATTATAATTAATTGCATACTTCACTAGTTAACTCATGACGAATCACACATTTTATATCTGTTCTAAATGTACAATTTTAAAAAATCCAGGTTTTCATACTCTTGTTAACAAAAGTGGAAAAAATGTTAAACCAATAGAAATAGTTAAGATTATTTTTTACGTTTATAGCCGTCAATGGCAGTGAATGAAAAAAAAGAAGATTATTAAAAAATGAGGGGCAACAGGAGATTAATTAATTTTAATTGTAATTAATTGCATGACTTCACTAGTTAACCCACAATTAATCACAAATTTTACATCTGTTCTAAATGTACAATAAAAAAAGTTCTAGGTTTTAATACTCTTGTTAACAAAAGTGGAGAAAAATGTAAAATTAATAGAAATAGTTCAAATTAATTTTTGACGTTTATAGCCGTCAATGGCAGTGAATGAGTTTATGGGTTTTGATATATTTAATTTCATCAAATACAAACTTTTGTATTTCAATTGAATACGTAATTTCTTTAAATGCACATTTAAAAAAATCTACATGTTTCAACTCTGGCGCCATCTTGCGGCATCTTGGTGCCAAGGCGCTACATTAAAGTGAGTTGAGGGGCGCACAGGCAACTATTTTTAAGCAAATAAAATGCATAATTTCAGTGAAGTAATTTCACTTAAAATACATTTTAACTTTCAAATAATATTAAATTAATACTCTGACCTTACAATTCATAACATTATATTAAACATAATTTGTATTTATTAAGTTACTACATTTAATTTAATAAGTTATTAAATACAATTATTAATAACTTCTGATAACCATTCATAAATTTATATTCTACTTAATTTTAACCAACAAAATGTGACCAAGATTCCAAATCCACAATCTCGCCGCTTTTGAGAGGCAAGAGTGCCCCGTGCCGCTCACTCACCCTTTTGAGGATGTTGAGGCGATATTGCAGCCTGGTGTTCTCCTCTCGCAGCTCATCCAGACGACAAGAGGGACTCGACCTCTGCGGGTTCTTGAGGCCCTCCAGCTCAGCAGAGAGACTTTGGATCTCGCACTCCTGGAACAAAATATTGCAAGCGCTTAATCATACTAGGAGCAACACACATAAGGCATATGATCATAAATAACATATTAATCAATTTTATTGCGGCTAAAAGTACTTTGAGATAAAAGTGCATCAGAATGAAACCAAGTCAAAATTTGAACAGGCAATACACTTTTTTCTTTTCTTTTTTTACAGCACTTACAGTACTACTCACCATTATTGCCACCCATGAAGGTAAAGTACATAATGTGGAATATCTTCTGAAAAAAATTAATCAAGTAAAACATTTGATTTCTTATAGAGAACTTGTGTTTTATCCCGAAAGACCAAATGATTAAAAAACTATTTAAGCAGAGAAGTGCAAGAGCTTAGGGATGGCTACAAGAAACGTTTGGAAGCTGTCATCACTGCCAAAGGGTGTGCAACCAAATATAAAAGAGGGGTGCCATTATTGCTGCACATGCAGTGTTTTCTATTTCCTTCTTTGGAAAAACAATTTCCTTTGTTGAATTACTTTGGACATCCAATTAGAAGGTGCTGATGATTTAAAATTGGCGCATTTCCATTGATTTCTGAAGATATTGTAGAGATCATGCAAAAAATGAAGGGGTGTCAATAACAGTGAGCAGGACTGTAGGTGGCTGCCCTAAATGATCTTAAAAAAAAAAACAGAATGTAAAAATTCTCAAAACTGTAATACTTTATATACATAACAAATATAGCCTTATGCAGTACATGATAAGGGGGGGGGGGGGGGGGTAAATTATACTTTTGATTGCCCGATGGCACCAAATGCCTTTGGATTCAGAGGCCGTGCCCAGCACAGAACTTCGTTTAATAAATAAGTCATTCAACAAATATGTGCGATTGTAGCTAAAGTTACACGATTTACAAAACATTTAACATCAATAGGTACCAAATATGAAAATAAATGTGTGCACAATTCGGCAGAGTAATAAGTTGCAAAGTACTAATTAAAAGCTTAGAAACAATGAGAAAAGTCGCTAAAGTGCCGTCAGAAAATACGACACGGCGCGTTGAGCCCAACCAAACCACAAAATGCGCTTCTTTTCACTCCAAATAAGACATTTATTTCTTTTAAATTAACGCCGAATTTGAGAATTGTGCATGTCGATGTCAAATGTTACATTCCAAGCCAAATAACTTCACATTTTAATACTTAAAACCGGAATATGAAAGCTTCTGCCAAATCTGCCTGGAACTACCTGGCTGTCATTGGTGTACACGTTGCACCGGTTTTAGCTGTAACTTGGTTATCGCTGTCCCAGCGGGACTCACCTGCTTCTGTAGCCGCGTCGTGTAATCGGTCACTCGGTCTCCGTCCATTCCGAAGCACCGGGGTCGTGGGGAAACTCTGCAAGTGGGAGTGCGTTGTCGCGTGGCTGATGAAATGAATTGGCCGAACGTAGCAGAGGATGCAGTTGACAGTTTCCCTTCCGGGAAGGCGGAGAATTTTCTTGTTCGTTGTTTAATGCGGTGTTGCAAAGCAGACTCGTATTTGTCGCTGCCTGCTGCACAAACGTAGTATTACACACCGGTGGATTACATACAGTTGATAAATTTGTTAACATTATTACAAATAGCAAACATAGCTTACACATCTATATTTAAATAAAATTACGGCAAAATACAGCAAACATTTTGTTATTATATATACACTATACTGTACATTAAATAAACTACATTAGGCCCATAAGCAAAAATATATATAATGACCAACAGTAGGTGGCAACTAAAAGGTGCTACACAAACATAATTACAAATAGTATTATTTATATACAATACTAAAATGTAACTGCTATATTTAATACATTGAATGCAAAACTTATTCATTACGGAAAAATTGAGCTGAAATACACATTTCATTAAAAATATGTTAAATTCAAGGTAATATTTTATATATATATAAAACGGTATTAAAATGAATAGTTCCATTGATAGAAAAGACAGGAACCAGACAACAAAAATAAAAGATATTGTTTTATTTGTTGTGAAACTACAAAACATATTGTGTGGGTTTTTTTGTGTGCTGGTGAAATATTTACAACTCCGGTCGACAGTACAGTGTCTGAGAATTCAATTCACAGCTTTTTGGGACTCCTGACGAGAAAATGGAAAAAAAGAAACTGGGGGGAAAGCACACCCAAATCACAAAGTGCAATAAATACATGCTGGTTGTTTCCTCCTCACACACATACAAACGCACACGTCCTCACCCTCATCATCTGAACGCAAACAGATTAATGGGTGGGGGGCTCTTAACTACATAAACACAAAAATGATCACTTGTGCCATCAACAGCATGTTTTCTCTCTTGACATTCGTGTGTGGTAAAAACTACATTCCTTCATCCGCATGCAAAAAGAAACATTGAGATTCTCTTGACAAAGTGTTCACATTGAGGAAAAATAAACACACATTCCAGCTTTTGGATTTTTCAAAACAGAATATTTAACTCATTATTCTCTCTCATCACTTGTGAATTTGAAAAAAGTCGACACACACCCTTGCTCAAAGGCCAGGTTTTTGTCATACGGGGGGAAAAAAGACAGAAATCATTTCAAAAACATTTTCCGCTATTATTGTGACCTGACTTTTGTTTCCTTTGTTTTATTCTAGACTTTTCTTAACATGATTTAGCTTGCTTTATTTAATGACAGTTTCTTAGTTATTTTCAAATTCATGTGGCTGCGTGCAAAATCATTCAAATTATATCAGTACTTCTGATCAACCATAAATAAACCAAATGATTTCTAGCATTAGACTGCTATTTGGAACTGTTCATAATTCCCTCCACCTTGACTAAGGCCCCAGTTCCAGCAACAGCCCATAAGCATGCTTCATATTAGGTAAGGTGTTGTGTTTTCAAATTATTTAGAATGTTGTTGTTGTTGTTTTACGTACAAAAACCTAGTATTTGAACACGGATGTGTAGACTTTTTCTAAGCACTGTAGGATCTTCAACGGACTAAAAAAACATGGACATATAGTGGACACAAAATTATTTGCTAGTACATTGTGGGCGCTTCTTGATAAGAGACAAAATGGATGACAGCATTTTCACAAAGGTTGGGGAACCCTAGTGGAAGGTGAACCGTTTAGTGCTGATCCACATTAAGATTGTTTTAGTGCTTTTGAGATCGTGCTGGTACAAAAGGTGAATGGCCTCTCTCTCTCTCTCACCCACACACACAAATGTATACTGGTACAACAAAAGCCAATTAAAAAAATAAATAAAAACAACACACACACATGGACACGTGGAATGACAGAGCGTGACTGGAATCATTGCAGAGAAGATGGAAGCCTCGCATGTTGTTGTTATTTTTAAATCACAAAACATTTTTTGCTGAATATGGTTGACCTCCAGTAGAATGTTTAAAAAAAAAAGTAGATATAACCGGATTTTGACCCTTCCCGACCAAGGACGCCAAACGGCTGACTATCTTATGTCTTGCAATACTGTCCAACAAGATTATCATCCTTACGTCTGAGGTGTTTGTGTGTGTGCGTGTGCTTTGGAAGTTCCGCCATCTCATGTCCAGCAGTTGCAAAATGCCAGGAAATTTCCATGGGAATTTATCTGGGAGAAGGAAAAAAAACAACTGCCGGGTTTGGCTGAATAACTCGTAGGAATCGCTTGGTCTATTTTTTTATTATTATTTTTTGCTTTGTGTTTTGTGCCAAAATTTGAGCAAGGTTTGTAAAGGCTGCCACTCAAGGGCAGGAAAGCAATCATTTTTGCACGTCTGCTTATGACAAATCAAAATGTTTCTATTCTAATATGATACACTTCCATTAAATCAACCTCAATTCCCAGTTGAATACCATAAAGTTTCCAATCTGGAATATTTCCAACATTTTTAACTTTGCACAATTTTACTGGAAATGTTCTGCCCCTTTGCAACCCAGCAATTAAGAGACACAAATTATTAATGGTTCTGTTGTTTCTTTAAACATAAGAAAAGGTCCAGTTCGAGATCTGATGCTAAAACTGTAATTTCGTCCAGTTACAACAAGTTCAATCAAACAGCCAATCAGACTGAAGAGCAAGGTGCTGGTGTGCTCCCATTTGCTGGTGCTTGCTGGTTTCAAAAATACAATCGAGATGTTTGCAGTCATTAAAAGAAAAAAAAGAAGAAAAAAATTAAAGTTTCAAAAATCATTCCAGCGTGACAATGTCTTTTTTCCGATTACAATCATTCCGTTAAAGTGCCGACTAACTAATTTCCTACCTGAGTGTGAGAGAGTATTTGTTTTTTACTCATTCAAAAAAAAAAAAAAACACGATTATGACCATCAGTGCTGTCGATAGAATATAAACAACCTGATTTATTTTTTTAAGCATAAAAATATTTTCTCTTGCTGATGTATATGAAAGCAGTCAATATTGTGAGAGAAATTATCTACTTTCAAGAAAGGTGTGTTTGTGATGAGGTGCTGGCACTTGTAGTAATCACAACATAAGGATCTCTTCCAGTTCAAGTGGATTTGAAAACAAGATACATTATTTCAAAACATCGTTCATATTGTATATTTGTGATTTCAATCACCTTTTGTTGCTTCAGTACCATTTGCTGATGTAAGATTAGATATTTGTGCTGGAATGATTTGAAAGGCGTGTTAGTAACATAGACAAACAAAACAACACAAAAAAGAAAAAGAAAAACTTGAGCAGTGTCATCACTACAGTTACAAAAGCTAACAATGCTGAGTGGTCACGGTCATGTTTGTTTTGCGTCTACGATATTGTAAAATTCTTCATACAACCGTTTTGACTTGACTTGCGCAAGGAGGTGCAGAGGAGGGTGACTCCTTTGAAATGTTGGCTAGACGTCGTCAGCCGGCAGGTCCGGGATGGTGGACTTGGCTCGTGTGAAGAACGCCATTTTTTCTCTAGAAAGACAGATCGAGCGATAAGATGGAGGCTGTCCAGGACATATTGCACTTTGCCACATTGTTTCACTAAATGTGCAAGAATGTTAACCGTTTGTCTGTCATTCCGCAATTGTTTAGTTAATCTGAATCCAGATTTGATCCAAATTTGTAAAAGAATGTAAACACAACATAGAAAATCTCATTTAACATGTTCATGTGAAAATCTTTTTCAAATATCATCAAATTAAGTGCGCTTGTACAGGATCTTACAAAGCAAACAACTTTTTTTTAATCTTTATGCAATTTTTAAGGAATTTTTTATATATATATATATATATATATATATATATATATATATATATATATATATATATATATATATATATATATATATATATATATATATATATAAATACTTTAGTCATTGTAGTGCATTATTTACAGAATAAATGATTTAAGTAATAAGTGTAATTCTAATAGCTATTACTGATGCAGTATTACATTACAATAAATTTTTTTTAAACATACCCTAAAAACCATTACCGGTAAATATGTTTTGCCTTTCCTCTTCAAGACAGGAAGTGAATGTCTATCAAACTAAATCAGTTCCTCTTACCTGAAGGTCTGCACCTCGGGGACTTCCTTACGGCTGCGGCCTCTGATCTTGTGGACGTCTTTCGCCGCCGCCCTCATCATCTTCTCCACGCGCTTCTCCTGCAGCTGCTCCTCATGAGTCTGCAGGACACAGCCACAAGTTTACCAGAGCTTATGAGAAAACTGTTTGAACATTTACTTCCTTGGCTAGAAATCCATCTAACGGGCTTAAATGTTATATGGTAGTGGAAAAGGGGGACGTCGGTTGAACGCTCACCTGTTTCTCGGCGTGCTTGAGGAGCAGGCGGAAGCGCTCGTCTTCTCGTACCCAGGCGGGCAGCTCGCCCCGGCCCTGCTGCCGGGCCGTTTCCAGCTGGGCCTTCAGCTCACGCAATACATGCAGCTCCTGAGCCAGACGCGACTGCCGGGTGCGGGACACCTGCAGGTCCAGCTCCAGGTCCAAAGAGGTGCGCAGCAGGCCGTCTAGACCTTTCACCTGCACGGGAGGCTGGATGACACGAGACATTAGCTTATTTGTGACTTTGTAATGTGGATGTTGTAACAGCTTTTATACGGCAAGGGACCATGGATGCTCCACATCCCGTAAAAAAGCAGGAGAACCATGTGATTTCTCCCAGCCAATCAGAGAAAAGCAGGTAATGGTAGTTTAAGAGTTATTTCTATATTTATTTCTATATTTATTTCTTATGTCATTTAATTTCTATAAAAGGTAAACGGGAAAAAAATCGTGCCATGTACTACAATACATTTTCAAAATATATTAAAAGTGGTATACACATTTTTCATGACATTTATTTCTGTTAGTTATCAAAAATATAACAATGTATATTTTATAACATTCTTCTCATATGCACATATTGGGAGAAATCCAATTAAAATTCGTGAATTGATTTAAAACAAATTCAGATTTTGATCGAGGTTTCTAGAATGATGTAAATGAAACATTGTGAACACCAGTTAACATCAAATCTCATTCATTCAAGTTTTATTTTTGTGATGGATCTGATTACGTTTTGCTCCCATTTTGATTCAATTACGGTGCTCCTCCACTCAATATAAACATTCATTAAAAATAAATAAATAAATGAACAAACGTTACTTTGTTACAATAGTATTTATGGCGAACAGTGTATTATTTTTTTTTACTAAGTTAAAAGTTATAAATTGACTGTGTTGTTATAGCGTGACTGATTTTAATTTTGATTTCAAATGTGATGTCGCGCATTGTACCTTCTTCAGGCGCATGCTGCGTCTCTCTGAGGCGTTTCGCACAAACGGAGACTTCTTGGAGAGCGTGGAGCTGTCGCTGTCACTGCGATTGATCTGCAAGCAGGAAGACCAACGAGCTGTAGCCGAGCACTCGTCCATGTTGCTGCTGTTAACGTCGGCGCTACCAGTTAGCTTACCCTGCAGATGTACTGGCTCTGCGGTCCCGGGGAGAAGGTCTTGGAGCGGATGATGGCGTTGCCCCGCATGAAGGCGTGCTGCTGGTGGAGGTCGGCGCGCCGTTCCTTGGGCCGGACCACCGAGTGGTGAGTGGATGACGGCAAGCTGTCCATACTCGTCTCCTTGTTCACCTTAGGCAAGCACAAATGTGATGAGATGGCAAAACTAAATGGTGTTCTTATGTATGGGGGTTAAATCCTTCTTTTTTTTTTGTTTACCTTTTCTTTAATGGTGGCCAGAGGTTGCACTTTGGTATGACTCTCCACCTCCTCTTCTTCCTGCTCCTCCTCCTCCGCCTCCCACTGGCCGCCGTCAGCGAAGAACATGTCTCCTTCTTCCATAGGTTCCGTTCCCACAGCGCAGCGCTCTTCCTCGTCGTCAAACACTTCCAGCAGGTCACCGTGCCTAAGGATGTGGTGCGATCAGGGGATGTCGTTAATATTTGTCAACTGTGGGCATGTGAAGCCCTTTGAGACTCCTTTGTGATTAAGAGCTATATAAAAAAATAAAAATAAAAATAAAAATAAAAATAAAAATAAAAATAAAAATAAAAATAAAAATAAAAATAAAAATAAAAATAAAAATAAAAATAAAAATAAAAATAATAAATAAATAAATATATATATATATATATATATATATATATATTAAAAAAAAAGAGCTATATAAATAAACTTGATTTCACTTGACTTAAATTGATTAAAGTCACATGTACAGTTAGCCATCAGAAATGAGACAGGCCACGATTTAAAGGTCTGTTTGATTGCTTTCCATTGCGATCATATACCCCGCCCCAAATGCTGCTGAGCCAATGGTGAGTCCCGCTTTTGTTACCATGACAACCAAAGAAATAGCCTCGGCCTTGAAACTAGATTGGCCACTTCTTGCAGGCGCTGACCCTTGGGTGTCACTCATGAACACAGCACTTCATAAACTACATGGTGTGTATCTGGTGCATGGACACATCACCAAAAACAAAAATTGTCCTTAATACATGTCACAAGATGTTTTGGAAATTCAAGCAGCTTTATTTACGCTCACAAACAGGCCCGGCGGCATTCCGACCGCACGTTCCAGAGCGTTTTGTCATGCCACAAATATTCCCGACGCAGTGTCTCCTACTCCTTTCACATCCGCTCTCATGAGTAAATAGGAAGAAGTGTTTACCGCAGAAATGCCCGACGTCGTGTCGCCGTTTCGCAAAAAGACAACGCGTGGGTGTGGAAGTCGGTGCATCACAAGGTCGACACAACAGGCTCTGAGGAAACTCAAAGAGGAAACTCACCATGCTTCCTCGTCGCCCGGAACTCTGTCACTGCTGGAAGCTTCGGTCTGAAACAAGTAACATTGATTTGAGCCCAACCTTTTCTTCACAAATAAAATCCTCTGCACTTCACTAACTTCCCAAGAATGACGAATCAATTTGTGTGCAGCCTACGCTAATCTTGCGTCCGGTCTTACCGTGTCCAAGCCAGCGGCTGAACCACTGTCCTTGTCGCTGACAATGGGCAGGAAAACATGACTCAGCAGGTTGTACCACTTGGTTAGTCTCTCCTCCGAACAGCTGACGTCGGCCAGGCTGATCTGAGCTCCCGCCTGTGGAGGGAGGGAAAAAAAGTTAGTACTTTTCACACTGAATGTAAAACCAACAACATTTTCCATGGTGACTTTGGCTACCTCCCAGCGGCGGAGAACACAAAAGTTCTCCAAGACTCACCAGGCATTGTTCATGGCCCGACTTGTCGGCGTCGCACACGTCAACCCTCAGCGTCTTCTGCCGCAGTGCACTGTATGACAGTTGCACGCCGAAGACCTCGTTGAAGTCTACGACTTCCTGTGGTGGGTAGCCGCAGGTTCGGAACAGGCAGCGGGTCGTCTCCACGCAGGGGAGAACCGCCACGCGAACATGCCTGCGTGTCACATCATGCCTTAGCTTTTTCAAAGAGGATTTTGCCGTACAGCGTTCCCCCGCTATATCACACTTCAACTTTCGCAGTTCATTAAAACTAGTGCTGAATGTTTACATTTTCTGGTCAGCCGGAAGACAGAGGGCGCTACAGTTGGACAGCCGCATGACGGAGACGGTGAAGCGCCGGTCTCGTGGCTCGTAGCGGAAGCCGAGCTGCACCTGAGCGCAGCCCAGAGGCAGCCGATCCTCGTCGGAGGCCAGGAGGTCGGCAGCGACGCCTGGCCTGGAAGAAACACAAACATCACTCAGAAATACTAAAAAAAACTTTAAAAAAATTCAACCTCACCTACCAACTATGGGAACACATTTTAAAGACAACATATGTGAAATTTACTTTTTATTGCTGGCATACATGCATGGGTGTCTGTAGTACCCGCCCACAAATTAAGTGTGAAATTAAGTGAGTAAATCTCATCTTGTTGGTAATCACTAGTATAGTGTTTTCAGCATGAGAACAAACACGGTGGAAAAAACGCTGAATTTATCTCCTTGAAAGCTTTTGGGGCGGGTTGGTACTGGTACCTGCGCTCAGACGGTTCGTACACGCCACTGTCACCGGCAACAGACTCGTCAGACACGGCTGAGATCACGCCCATCTTCTTTGGCACCGCTGCGAGAAACGTCACTTGCAACTCTGGAGCTGAAAGCGTGAAAAAGGAAAGTGCAGGGAAAGTAAACTTTTACAGGTGTTTTGCTTGGAAAGATAGAATATGACTTTAAAAGGTGTCCCGCACTGTATTTTATTTGGTTTCTCTATATTAGGGTAGGTCTGGAATGTATCATACAAACGTTTTACCTTTCACCTCCTCGACCAGCAAGCCATTGCGTTTCTGCTTCTCCTCCAGCCCACCGGGGGCGCCGTGTTTCTCCTGCCGCTGCTCCTGGGAGTCCAGCCTGAGGTCCAGCTCTGCTAGTCTGCTCTGAAGCTCCAGATCTAGGCTCACCCCGCCAGGCCCTGCTTGGCCGGCGAAGGCCTCCCCGGACAGGAAGGTAGCGTCCGTGACAAGTGGCGAGCAAGGTGGCGAGAGCGAGGAAAGCGACGAACGCGGCGACAAAGAGCTCATGGAGTGAGGGGTCTCTGAGAGTCTGAGTGCTTGAATCCTGGATGGTCCCACCTCCCCTCCTCCAACTCCTCCCACACCTTTGTCAAAATCTCCAGCCAGCCCTGGTGTTTGGCTTACGGGCCTTTCAGTGTCCCTGCCGTCACTGCCCGTTACCACTTCGTGTTCGTGTATAGTGGTGATGGAGTTGGAGGGCCGGTAGCCCGCCTGGCCGCCCTCCTGCAGAAGGCTGTCCAGCTTGTTCTGGAAGTCCGGGTCGGCCAGCTCCGGCTGCTCTAGGTAGATGTCGGTGAAACTGAGGGAGGAGGTGGAGCCCAGGCTGGAGGTGGTGGCCAGCGAGCCGCGGCTCGACGTCAGCGAGCCTCGGCTGCTGCCGGACGAACATGATAGCGTGCTGGCGGACAGGCTGCGTGAGGCACACAAAGAAAACAATAAAGCATTATACAATCATTCAAAAGTTTAAAAAAATTTCACCTGTAAAGATTGTTGTGCATCTTAGGTTCTGCCTGAAATTTCTACCAAAAAGTGAGTATCTTACATAAAAAAAAAAAAAAAGTGTGAATGAGTGTGCAGATATTGTTTACTCGATCCCCCACTCAGTGGCATTTAGCCCTCAACCCCACGCTTATTAAAAAAAAAAAAAAGCGTTGTTTAGCCTATATACTTAATATTACATGAATGGAGGGTGTTTGCACACAAAAAAAACAAATTAAATGGAAAAAAAGATAAATAAAGGATGCCAGCAGAAGAACTTCTATCCCCCCAAAATATATATTTTTTAAGTACAACCACTTCCTACAGATGGCGCCACAGCAACAGTGCTGAACTGTTTGAAATTTTTAACTTCAAATTTCTACACTTTTCTTCTGCTAATAGGGCTTACCGGTTGTCTTGTGAAATAGAATGGATATTTTAAACATATGCTGACTAATGTCTTCATATTTGAATGCACGGTCGATGAGTGGTGAGCAAGTATGCAGTTGGAATTTTGCTTCCATCCCTCCTGTGTGGAGTTTGGATGCCTTCTCAGTACTTATGTGAGTTTTCTTGGGGTACTCTGGCTACTTCTGACAGAACATTACAAAAACATGCATATTAGGTTCAATGAAGAATCTAAATTGTCCATAGGTCTGATGTGTTGTTTTTTCTTTATGCACCCTGCTACATTAACCACCCGTGACCGTAATGAAGACAAGTGGTACAGAGAGAGATGAATATTTAAATTTGAGAAAGATGTTTGGACTATATTCCCACTGGATCCCTGTCATAAAAATGTGGACATTTTATTGGGGCAAAATGACACTTGAGAGACTTCTCTGCTCACTCTTTACCTTAACACTTCTGCTAGCTCTTCCGGGTATAAGTTAGAAAGTGTATTGTTTTTTTTCTTTCCATCACAGACCCTCTAGTGAACCAACCTTTTGAGCTGAGTATGTAACGACGTGGCCAGTCGAACCAATTCCTCCAGCTCCCTGACCAACTTGTTTCTCCTGCAGTGAAGTCGCAACCTTGGGGGAGAAAAAAAGTCACTTATTTAGTAAAAAATTCGGTCTCATTCAATTGGGTGATTTGAATTCAGAGACAGAAGCCTGGAGAGGACTTAAAAACAGCAACAGCAACAAAAGACAAGGTATTATTAGTGACTGCTTCAGCGTTCAAGTGATAGTGTTGTCATCTGATTGGGGTCTTTGTTAAGAGGAAAGGTGGCTATTGACAGCTGGTCACATGATCCAATGTTTTGAATGGAAACAAGCCAAAGAAAGGAAGCCTTTGATCGGGTTACAGAGCAGCTCTGCATGGTCCGTGGCTATTGAACCTTCACTTTCTACTAATTCACTCGTAGTACTTGCTGTCGTGCCAACATCTGAAGTGGTTGTACTGTATATGTCCTGACATTCACGGTGCTACTATTGTGATCCAAACGAAAGTATAGGCCCAAATGTTCATATTTTAAAAATGCAGTTGAGTTTTCATTCCTAAAATGTGAACATTTAATTAAATATTACGGTAATTATTTGACCCCAAATCACCCCCCCAAAAAGAAATTATATATATATATATATATATATATATATATATATATATATATATATATATATATATATATATATATATATATATTAGGGGTGTTGGAAAAAATCAATTCGGCAATATATTGCAATATTACAGCACGCAATTGTCGAATCGATTCAATATGCGGCCGAATCGATTTTTAAACATCAAATTTTTTATGGAAATATTCAACAAAACGTTTTACTTAGGGTTAGGATTGTTATATTAATGGAACATTGAGCCTTAATATTTTATTTCAGTGTTGTTCAAACATGAAAAAGACTGATACCTGTTTGTTAAATACAGTGGCTCAGTAAGTAATTTTCAGATAAATAAATACATTTTCATACAAATCTTACAGTGTACATGTACAAGTTCAATGATTTTTATTTTCTAAATTAGAGTTTAAAAAAATCACAATAATCAATTTATAGATTCGTATCGGGATTAATCAGTATCGGATTGAATCGTGATACGAATCGAATCGCCAGGTACTAGGCAATTCACACACCTAATATACATAAAATCAAATCAAATAATAATATTAAATTAATATTTAATTAAACGTTCACATTTTAGGGCTGAAACCTCAACTGCATTTTTAAGATATGAACATTTGGGCCTATACTTTCATTTGGATCAAAATAGTGGCACAATGAATGTCAGGAAATTTAAAAGAAGACAAATGTGTTTTATGTAGTTTATTATATGAACTGAACATAGAATGCAGGCTGCAGGCTCTTGTATTGAATCTCGCTGGATGGATGGTGTGAGTGTACTTAATGTGTGTATTTGTGAACGTGAGCACCTGAGTGCGACCCACAAGAGGCACTTTTATGAACGTTTCGTGTTACGGCAACAGGAGACGGGGCACAAAGAGAGCTCGAGCTCAGGAAGGGTCCGACCTGAACAACAGGAGACCTGTTGAGAGTGTAAGGGGGAGGGATCGTCTGTAATTTGTGATAAGGATCACAGAGGTTTGACGTCACTCTCAAAGGACAATTGAAGGTCATTTGTTTTTCATCACCTTAAAGTAACCTTCATCGTGACTGTTCTTGTGATCTCCTTCTACTAGACGACAGCATCATCTCATAAAGAAGTTTATCAAATTTACTATAGAGACACTCTGGAAAGTTTTTGTTGTATTCTTTGCGGAGCTGGTAGAATCACATTCACTGCATGTCGTGCCATTAAAGTGTACACAGTGCTCATAACTATAATTCAGCTTATTTCTCTGTGGGGTCGTAACTGTCGGGACTCATAGCGGGTTGCCTGGCAACTCTCTTCCTCGCAGGAGAAAGGACAGTTACACATCATATCTTTGCAATTACCAACAGCTGTATAAATTTTTAAAGTTATGATGGACGTGATTGTTTTAGAAATGATGACTATGTTTCCGAATGACTGTCTCGAGACATATCTGAAAACCACCAGTGTAAACCACAAGTAAGAAATTGGGGACACAAGTAATGAGAGATTGACCTTTCAGTCAGAGCTTTGCTCTGATTGTCCCTCGCAGCCTGCAGGTCTCTCTCCAGACGTTTCTTCTCCGTCTCCAGCTTCTGGGCGTCGTTGGGCTCCAGGCGCTGGCGCGGCCGCACGTACTGCAGCTCTTTCAGAAGCTCCTCCTTCTCGTTGATGAGGATGAGGCGGTCGCGCTCTGGGTCCAGCAGGCCTGGCCACGCCTCGCTGTCCAGCTTGGCGATCTGCACCTCGATGGTGGCAATCCTGGCGGGCGTCAGGGAGGTTAGGATGGGGGTCGCAGGTAGCAAAAATCGTCAGGTAGCAAAAATCGGCAAAACAATGCCTTACCTTCGTCTGGCCTCTTCATACTTTAGACTAAGGCGAACTTTCTCCGCCAGTTTGTTGGAGTTGTTCACGAACTATACACACGCAGAAAGCAGCTTCATTGAAATTATTTTCTTATTGCTTCAGTCGCTGGTTTTACAACTGGGACTCACCTCAGCGGGGATGTCGGTCTGGGATCCGGCGTCAGAGTAGAGTCGCGGGATGGACAGCTCCGAGTTGGCCAGCGAGAGACTGCTGCCCCACAGATCCTGCTGCGAGCCCGAGTCCAGCTGGAAAGCATCCTTCAGAACTGCCAATTTCTGTATGGAGAGAACAAATGGCAAAATATACGTTTTATATACGTATACGTTTTTCTACTCCAAGTTTGGAGTTCTCTTTTATTTTAAGATTCCGTTATTAAGTTAAAAATCGTTAAGCGTATAACCTGCTTAAGAAATGTCAAAAATAAGGGGAAAACTTCTATTACACTTGCACTGTTCCTTCAATTATTTGTGATTTTGCCAGTTACCATGATGTGTTTGAATACTACAAAAGCACCTAACACACGTTGGATTAGATCGAGCCGTCAGCTGCAAATGATCACAAAAGGGCGGCGGGAAAGGTGGAGAGTGAGGACAAGTGTCTACAACTAATGAGCTCATTCATACATTGACGAGTGAACCATTTAGGGGGATGATGAATTTCCACACGTAGTTGCTCCATTCCGAATCGTTTACCCATTCCTACTCCCTAATGACTATACAGGAATTATTCTATGTGACCTACATAATACAAACTATTAAAAAAACCTATATAGTGATGAAAGCAGGGAAATGAGCGAATGATTCCGAACACAGGCCGAGTTATATATTCGCACCTGCATGAGTTCTTGTTTCTCCTTCTCGCCGGTGCTGATGGCGTCACGGATGGAGCGCACCTCACTGAGAATGGCCTGCGCCTCCTGCAGCTTGAAGCCATACGGGCTGTTGGACACCTTCTGGTCGATCCTGCAGGGGAGGAAGGGTCATTTTGTTCATGGCAGGTAATTTGTCTATCACTGTATAAAGCTGTTTGAGCATTTATTCCATATACTGTGCTGTGCACTGTAAACTTTAAGATGGATATCAACTTCAAGGATATTGAGGAAAAAATAATGGTCTTTCCATTATGGATTAACTTGATATCAAGGATATCAAAAGCGTTTTGAGTATTTATCATCCAATTTAAGGGCATACAAGTAGGCCAAAAGTGCGACTAGACAAGAAAAAAACATTACTAGTAACTTAGACACTCATTACTCTAGCGTGCTGAATTGTCTTACTAGTAAGCACAAAAAGCCTAAGAGTCCTTTTCAATTGGATATCAATAAGTGCTCTAACGGCTCGCCATATTTCCCTCTGCATATTTATTATTATCTATAAAGAGATGGCACGTTAAGCGGCGCTGCAGCAAACAGCCACCGGGGGCGGCGGAGCGTGTATGGTAATGAAGTCATGCATGTCAGGACAACAGGTCCTTCCACATTCTTCAGGGAGGGAAGAGGCGGAGGTAGGATAGAAAGAGAGAGAGCGACATACACGGAGAATGAGGAAGCGAAAGGAGGGGAGAGAAGACTATTATCCTCTATTAAGTGCTTCTCAAACACGGCAGAGCGGGAGGAACTGTGTGATGAGGCTGAGTGGCAAATAAAAGTGCTTTAGGGTAACTTTAATAATAAGTCGCACTACGTTGTTTATTGAACATATAGTATTAGAGAAAATTTCTTGTTGGGTCTGGAATCAGACTATCCCTGTGATCAATGGGAGTTTACTGTACAATTAATCAATTAAATGATCAAATGTTTATGTTATATGAATTATTTGCAGTGTTTAATAGTCTAAATAAATAAATGCATTTTAATTAGTTAACCATTATTAGGGACAAAATGGGAAAGTTTACGGAACCAATATTACAGGAGTCTTAATGCAAATACTCGGTAGGTCAGATTAAAGAATGTATGTAAAATTGCATTGGACTGGTCTCATATTAGGTCATCATGCTATATTGATTGTTGTACATTTCATAAGAATTTCTATGAGGCTTTACTTCAACAAACAAAGTTTCCCACGCATTCCCGCCAGGCCCGAAAAATTTCAAAACGCGTCAAGTATTTAGCAAAATCTTATCAGGAAGCGGGCGGCCGCATTCCAGCTCTAAGCCTATTTTGTATTTGCGCAAGCGGCGATAGGTCGCCGAGTGCCGCCTGATGACTGTAACAGGAGAGAGGGGGTGGGGGGGGGGGGGGGGGGGGGGGGGGGACGAAGTCACGCAGGAATGTTGTTCAACCGCTCGGCTACTCATTAATCCTCCTGTGACACTCTCACTTGCATGAGCTAGAGAGCGAGAGAGACACACATTCTTGTCCCCTTTCAGCTCGGACTGACAGCTGATTTGCTGAAGAAAGAAGAAGTGGATTTCAAAAACGTACACAAAATAAAAGAATTAAACATTAGGGGCGGTCTGGGATTAAAACTAAAGGAAGAATGAATGCCTTCCACCGCCACCGGCTTCTAGCGTTTGTTGTCCACTTACTCTCCTCAGCTGGTGTTTTGATTGAGGTGTCCGTGTTTAATGGCGGTGTGGAATGTGCGATAAATGCTGAGGCAATAACTGCAGCGATAAGGAGACGTTTACTGCTTACTAGAATGATGATGTTTGTACAAATGTCGAATTCCAATGTGTTACACAGGGAAGGGAATCTGCACTTTAGCTATGCTTAAAAACGTGACATGAAGAGAAATACGCTTGCATTTAAGACACCCAAAAGAGATGACTTACTCTTTGAGGGTCTCGAAGCCTTGTTCTTTGTACTGCAACTCCTGCTTCATGCAGGCCAGGTCTCGTTTAAGCTTGTTGACCTGAGAAAGACACATCAATTTGAGGACAGAATTATTATTATTTTTAAAGCATTTATTGTCATTGTAAGGTGCAGATACAACAAAATTGGATGTTGCTGCTAAATGAATGTAGAGGAAATGCTGTTGTATGTGTTGCTGCACTGTGTTGTTTAAGTAGCAGTTTATTTTATGTTTTTACAATTACCGCATTGTCTAAACAAATTTCCATTAGCTTGTCCTTAGTGTTTTGCATGTTAGTATTAAGATATAGACAATTACTAAACGAAATTAAACGGTTCACTGAACATTATTTTTTTGGGGTCTAATTTACAGTAAACTTAAAATGGAATGTCTATTGTATGATCAATAATCAACTGACAATCACTGTGTGTCCCCATTAAATATTATTTGTATTGACTACGGTGAATGGATATTTTGGGGCGTAGAACCCAACCCAAACCATGAGGGAAGCAACCTTGTCCAATTTTATAATTATAGGAAATTGCACGAGGTGATGAATCAAGCTCGTGGTTACTAGTAATACTTTTGGTACAGGTTATGTGGTACATGTGAGATCGTGGATCACAGGCGTGTATGGTGTGACAGTAATGTGAATGTGTGCGTGACATTCTCTCTTACCCGACTTTTGGCTGTGGCTATTTCTGCTTTGAGGATATCTGGGTCATACTTGCTGGAGGTGGATGTTCTGGAATTCACTGGAAAGGAGAATGTTAGAAAAACATTTCAATAACAGCTTCATAGTTTGACAAAAAGCCAAATTTTTCTTATTAATATTCAACAGACGCATAACAGCATTTGCTATGTAATAGGAAACATGTTTACAACATGTGACTCAATTATTCCATTACCACTGGAAACAGTGAAATCCACAGCGCATTGGTATTGGTCTGACAATGACTGAGGAGGACGGGTGTCCGGCCGCACGCCGTGGATACAAGATAACTTTCTATCCAAATGTACTTTTAATTTCCAGCTGATTCTGCTCGACCAATGAGATACGACGTGACACTCACAGCTGGTCTGCGATGTGGACTTGTCCCGCCAAGTATTGTTGAGCTGGAGGTACTCTTGCTGCGCGAGACGGAGCCTTTGCTCCTTCACCTGGTAGATCTCCTTCTGGGCGCTGAGGGCGTCTCGGGCCACGGCCAGGTACTCCCGCAGCATGGCCTCTTGCTCCCGCTGCCACTGGGCTCGCGGGTCCTCCACCTGGGTGCTCTCTGGGAGGAACCAAATGAGATCAGATCACCGATCAGCACACTAAAAGATTAAGTGTATTTGTTCTTCAAAGTTTAATACAAGTGAACTGTACAAATATACTGTTAAAAGACCTACAACATTTTTGTTGAAACTCACTAGTGTTGTGGTCGACATAGTATGCACCGACCACAGGGTCGAACACCTCCTCCCAACCGACTGGAAGCTCATCTCCGATGCAGTCGGCGAACGTCAGAGGCTTCGTCTGCCTGTGGCGAAGAAAAAAACAACTGTATTTTAGTGATGCTGTACCTTATATAGACGTGAGCTAAAGTGCCAATTACCTCAAAATACTACTAGACAGCCTGTTATCATTATAAGAAAATAAACAGGACAAAAAGGACCCAAAAAGTGTTTTGTGAGCTTGCAGTGAACTTTGACAGGCCACACATGCTTATCAGTTCATTGTGAAGTCCAAGTAGATGCTGATTTGTGAAGTAATGAAATCATTTCTGAGGCCCAAGGATTCTGGTTCAATGACTATCAAGAGAGTCCACGAATCCAGTAAATTTTAAAAGTTTGCCACATTTTGAAGAAGCTTAATTCTGACCTTAAGGTACCACCTGCCATGTGTTTTCTTCTCTTTAAGCTACCACAATGCATATCCTAATTATGTCAAAATCAGAATTGTGTTTTGAATTTAGCGTGTGTTTATTTTCCTCAACTTTTTACACAAGTGACTCTGAACGGGTTTTTAACCAGCACATTGCGATGTCTGAAAGAGCTTCCATGAGGCGCTGTTGGGGAGAGGACGAGGAGGTAGGGTGGGAGGGAGGTGGTTGACCAGTCTGGAGTTTCACAGTCCTCTATTCACCTCCAAGAGGGGGAAGATAAAAAAAAAAAAAGCAGAGGGTGGGCGGTGGGGGGCCCTCCTGCCGACCACAATAGGAGGAAACCGACCCGCGGCATTCCTCAAGCAGCACTAACGCATCGCCTGGAGGTTTCTAGGGCAACCGTCAGCCTTCCAGCCAGTCACCGCCGTCGTGAGGGGCGGGGGTACTCAATGATGCTACCATTTTTTTTGGCCCTCTCTTTCTCAAAACTGTGTTTTTATGAGTTTCAGACTGAATTCCTTCCAGGGCCGAGGCATAAAAACTCTAATTTTTGCAACTGAAAAATCGAATTCTTGTGTAATACTTGAGTAGAGTGCAAATGGCTCATTTGTACAGCTAAATTAATTAAATGGAAAATCAAACATATTTTTTTACAGCAATTCAAGTCTTACATTGAGATCTTCATCTTAAAAGTTTGATGATGTTATTCCCCTACATTTGAATAAATAAGATACTGTTTGTAACTTGTAGCTCTAGCTCAAATTTGGGTATAAAACGGTGACGGATTTGATATTGAGTTCAAAATGATGAAGTGTTTACATGTCATTGATGATAATAATAATAATAATAATAGATAGAATTTGGAATGCACTTGACATTTATAAAATAAATCTCAAAGTGCACAGTACACGCAACAATAAAAGCACAAAAGTCAAGACTAAAAATCCAAAATGAAATTAGAAATCAACCAGAAACCAGGAAAAGCTTCTTTCTTTCTTTCTTTTTTTTTTAAAGGGAAGATTTTAAGGCATTTTTTCCCCCATTGAAATGGAAAGAGTACACATTAAAGACCTTCATGATCTTAAATGATGGTCTCTTCTTTTTGTTTGTTCCACCATTTGTAGGGTAACTATAAGCCATCGCTTGGTAGAATTTTTGCTTTGTGGTGCGAGCAAAAATTTCAGGTACACGCAAGCTTCATATACACCACAGAAACAAGGATAGCGACAGTCGCCAATGGTCTCTTTGCAGTTATTTTGAAACAATTGAAGACGTTTAAGAGAGGACTGGCTGACTCCAAAGTAAGAGCATAACAGAAATCCAGCAAAGTGCTACTATGTCAGAAAAAATACAAATTGAGTAATGAGCTGGATCAAAGAGTAAATAATTGTGACAAATGTGCTGTGTGTTTTAACAAACATGGCCAAAAAAGATGATTGACTGATTGATTGATCTTATATCAAAATTCCATGTGAGGGTGTTTCTATTTACTCTACTATAACATGACGCAGAAGTGAATTGTGCCAGCAAAGAGCAAATTATTTGAATTTTGTCACTTGAAGCATGCAGTATAAATCCAACCTAAGAGACAAGTGCCACAAAAACAAACACTGAGCCTCGCTGTGGATAGAAAGTGAACTGGGTCCTTTTCACTGATGAATAATAGAAAAAGGGGCCAGGGTAAGACTGCCTCAGCTTGGCTCTAAATTTAGCTTCCGGACAGAGTGACACAGAGGCTGCTGCCAACGGCTGGTTGGCTGGCCGCATCCCCCATTAGTTGATCCCCCCCTCTCTATACTCTCGCCCACAAATCCTGTCCTCTAATGGTGGGAGCTGAGGGCCGCTGACCCAAACTTGTGGCTCTCCGTTTTCCTGCGTGTGAAGGGCCAGCTGGTTATGGCGGCCCAGCTTCCATTTCACTGTCAGTCGCTCAATAGCCACTTGAAGTCCTTCTTGTGTGCTCCACGGCTTCACAGCACCAACATACCAAATCAGTTTCAATCATATGGTTTAGTTTGTACGCAAAGTGCATGTAGACAGATTGTACAACTTCAGGATATATCTACACTTCATTCCTAAATTAATTAGCCAGTCCCTCAATGACCATGTTAACAACGTCTGAATTTCAACATTGCCTATTTTTTTAATCCACTCCTCACATGTTGAAATGTAAACGTTCTGCCTAACTTACAAGCAGTTCACTGATGTTCTCCTGTGTTTTCAATTGACACGTCACACACCTTTAACTATTGTAAGGCAAGCAAAAACGCAAGACGAAGCTCTCCTACATGTTTTAATAAGATTGTGCCCATAATAAGTTTTTTTGAGGCATTTTTCCAGTCACATCACATGATAGCTTGGCTTGTGTTAAACGCAAGAGGAAAGCACTAAACATTCCAAAATGAGTTTGCAAAATACCCACTCGTGAGTTCCAAGGCAAACAACTATGCGGCCGGGCCTTGGCGCGCTAAAGCAAAGTGACAAAGCGCACGGCGGAGTGTAAAGGCGCCGAGGCCTGGCCGCATAGCTGAATGCTGAGTCAAGCGGCGGCAGCAAGGGAGAAATGTTCATTCGCCGTTACGTTCGAATCCCTCGTGTCGAGGTCCAACATCCAAACACAAACTACTTCCTGTCACGGCTGAGCGTCAGTCCAGATAAAAATGGGAATATCAGCAGGAGATCTGTGAGCGGCAACCGTGCCTTATCTGGCTGATAACATTCCTGTGGACTGACGACACGCGTTTGGTGCGTCACCGAAGGCTGGAGGGATGATATTGCACACTGAAGAATTTATTAAAGGCCAAAAAGTCTGCCCACACTCACTTGAGTGGTTTTCATCAAAACTGAACTCTCTTTATTCAGTGCTACCAAAAGAAGTAACCAAAAATAAGCCTGAAATACAAAATGACAAAAAGGGTGACATAACAGCAATAGAAGCCACTGTGAGAGTTATGATTTTACTGAACAACGGTGATTCCTCACTTTTCGCTGGTACTAAGGGTTTGTCAAAGTTATTGACACTGTATAATACTTTCGCAATCCCAGAAGTGCCAGTAAACCACCATGAAGTGAAATTATTGTTCTTCCAATGCCTTCCATTTCCCACTTTATCAGGGGTCTGGAAAGGCATCAGTAGATTTATTTTTCATTTTCTTTCATTCTAGAGGTTGTTAGCTTCTCTTTATTCATTTAAGTGCTTTTTTGGTATTCTAGGAGGCGAAGCATATTTCTGGAGCTCAAACTAGCGCCAATATAGTCGCTGACTATTTTCAAACAACAGCGGATGATTACTGGTGCAACATGTCCGTCCAGTTAGATAGTGGAAACAATGCTAGCAATCTGAAATATGTTGCTTACCGCTTCCAAGCATTCGTGTCGCACATACCTCTGCTAGCATATGTGACTTGGCTAGTTTTGAGCTACCTCATTGACACGGTTGTTAGATTCCTGTACAGTAAACGCTAATGTAATGTGATAGTGTGAACTGTGGTTTGTGTAAGATGCATGTTCCAAATTGTAGATGACTCCCAGTATTTCAATTTTTCAATATAGATATTTTAATGCTCAAGCTGTTGGCGCTTATTGCATTGGATGTTCCATCCTGATTGTCCTGTTGTGATCAAACAGTCATCTCAGTGAAGGGCGAAACAAATAGAGGACAGGAGCAACCACACCTAACTGTCATTATCGACGTGTTCAAAGGGACATTACTGAATTTTTTTTTTGTATGTGCTTGGCCATGTGTCAGCTTGCCTATAATGCGAGCGAAAATAAAATCCACGCTTTTACTGTCTGTACGGACGCTTGCCATCTTTTTTCACAGAATGGGCTGCCGTTGCACATGGCGGCCAGTCGCCTAGACATAATCTCCTGCCGACATGTTAGCATAAACCGCAATTGGCATTGGCCCCGTAATAGAGGGGGCACGTGAGCAGTGACAGAACACCACATCTTAAAAACGTCTTCCCACTGAGAATATACAACTAACCAGTAACCAACTGTGATGATTTCAAATGCTCTCAAATACAACAATCATTAAAAAGCTAAACGATTTATCAAGAATATGCTTGCTACGATGCTCAGAGTCTTTAAAGTGTTTTTGAAAGTTATTGCAAGCATAAATTCTTATTCTGTTGGTTACGTATTTGACAAGGATGAGTCTACGCCTGTGGTGCCTGTAGCAGTCTGTGGGGCCTCACACTGAACTTTGAACCTCGTGCACCTTGGCAGGCAGTGAAAGGGATTTGGGATGAATCGTACGCTTGGCCGGCGAGTGCTGCTCGGCCCTTCACGCCGTGTGTTTCAGGAATGTGAGTGTATGTGTGTTTGGAGGGCGCTATCCTGTCAGTGGTACTTTCACTAAACACACTGACTAAGGCTACGTTCACACTGCAGGTCTTAATGCTCAATTCCGATTTTTGGGTGAAATCTTTTTTTTTTTTTTTTTAGTAAGCGTTCACATTACCTATTAATTGTCAGTCTGTCTGCTGTGTGGACGTAATGAGACCCTAAAGTGATTCGCATGTGCAGAAGAAGATACGTCACTCACAACGCTGTGTTCGCGGAAGTAAATACGTATGGTCCAGCGTGTCAGGACCACGGACGTTTATAAGTCCGTCGTCGGGGCTCATATTTTTACCATCTCATATCAACAGAGGAGCGATGCAGGAGGAGGTAGAAATAATATTTTGTGAAAATGAAGCGAGCCTGTTCGAGCGCCTCATCTCGCAGAGACCTCTCCTTTTTTTCCCTCCCTAACGAAGTCACGTCATTGCCGCGCGTAATAAATGAGCCGTCTACGTGGCTAAATTACTAATATCACCACCACAAATGTCATCTTTATATTTTGTGTTTCAAGTGGGATTAAATTAAAGTCAAATATGAAGTCACAACTGTTACTCGAAACAACTTTACTGATTCATGTAGTCTCCCGAGCCGTGCAGACCTCGAGGATGCGTCAAGCATAAATCAAGCTTAATGCCCCCGTCCGAACGGAGCGCATATTGGACTTTTGATGACGTCGAGATCGGATGTATGCGACCTGGCCATTCAGACTGCGGTTGCATTGCAAAAATTCGGATACGTATTCGATCTAGGCCCACATATAAAAGTGACCCAGGTCGGATATGAAAAAAATCGGAATTGAGCCGTTCAGACTGACATAAAAAAAAAAAAGTCAGCAGATACAAGTCGCAGTTGGGCAAAAAAATCCGATCTGAACGTAGCCTAATATCGTCAATCTTCCTGAACTTGAGTGAAAAAACAGGCAGGTATATTATAACGATATCACTAATGTTTAACTGCCTTAAAGGTGCATTGAGGACTTTTAAAATGTTAATGTAAAATATTTTTCTACATCATCCAAGCTCCAACAATGCCCAGATGAGTACAAAGAGCCCTGACTTTAACTGTGACTCCGCCTATCAGCTTGTTTCTTGGGAAATGGGAGTGGTGGAGTGGTGGAGAGTGACATCATGCTCATTCCCACAAACATTTAGTGTTCGCGTACAACACAATTGGGACGAAAACTGAAAAAGAAAAACAGGAGACTGGCTTCAAGTACAGCCCACGCTCCAGCTCAGACTCCAAGAAAAATGAAAAATAGAAGAGTTTATGCAAGCGCACATACTGCACAGGCACAGTGCACGAGCTTGACACAGATGCTGCAGTTACACTTTAGGCCAGAGGTGGCAGTCACAAGTAAGAAAAATGTCAAATGTCATATGTAATGTATTTTTTCAATTAATTTATCTCAAAACAATTTGTTAATCTGTTTATTGTAATTCAAATTCTCAATTGTATATATGCTGTACATTTACCATTTAATTCATTTTGTTAAGTGGTTAATTAATCTTAAATAATACGATAAAAAAAATATGTCTCGCTTATATGACTTGACTTTTCCCTTTCGGCAAAAAAATGGTCAATTAAAATTGATAGATTTTATTTATTTCGGAAATATTATAAAATAAATATTTTACTTGCATTTAAATGGTTGTTAACTATAATCCAATTAATTAGCAATATACAGTTACAAATTTAACTGACATTTTCTTATTAGTAGAACGAAAATAGTTATGTCAATTTAGCTTTCTTCTTTTTTAACCATTACCTCATCTATATGAATGACCTGGTCCATTGGTCGGTTTTAAAAATCTAAGTTTGCCAAGCCCTGTCCTTTCACGACTCATTTAAGCGTGAGCCGTGTGGACGTTTCAAGAAGCAGTCACTTTAGTTTTTAGGATGCCATCAATGTCAACCATGTGAGCTGAGGATGAAAGGGAAGTAAGATTTTATTTTTATTTTTTAAAGAGCACCTTGAGGGGCACTGTCATGACGCAACATCTGGACTCATGTTAGTCGCCGCAGCTGAGGGAAATAAAATTTAAAAAGCAAAGCAAAACAAGCCTAAGCCTCTTGGATTCCAGACATGAGGAATGAAAGGGATTTGGTGTCAAAGTCTGAGTGGTCTTAAGTAAGCGATAAAGGTGAAGCCCAGGGGGTGGGGGTCCTCATCGCCATTCCTTGTTTTTGTACGTATAAAGCCGCGCATGCTAAGCCTATTACCAGCGTGGATTTCTATGAGAAGGTAACAAGAAGCAGGATGTACTTGGCAGAAAAGAGAAGATAACTGTAAATTCTAAAGCGTATGTCACTTCATAATAGACATAAAACGCAGACAGGGGTTTACGTCGGAACGCAGTAGTCAAGTCAGGAAAGAAATATATGTTTGGAAAAACATCTAGGTTGGGTAAAAAGCGGTATCTGTGTCCTTTTACATTTGTTTTCTCTACAAGTGAAAAAAATAATAATCTAAATGTTATCTTTGCGATGTTTTTTTGCTCGTTTGTTTTTGTTGGGGGAGTTTTTTATGGCCATCTCACCCAACCCTAAAATCCGTAAGATTCTTCAAAGCATGCAGGTCAAAATGGCATATGTAATGCAAACATAAAAGTGTTGCTTTGTGTAAACAATGTCGTTTGAAAAATGAAGTGTTTCTCATCTTGCTCAAGATATCTGGAATTGACTCTTTTCTAGCTTCTTCTTAAATTCATCACTCATATCATCCATCATACACTTGGTGAATTACTTTTGCTGCTTCTTGCGTATTAAGAGTTTTTCACTGCCAGTGGGCGGAAAACATTTTAATGGCCGAGCTGTTGGTGCTGTTTACATTGGATGCGCCATCCTGATTGTCCTGTTGTGACCTAACAGTCATCACGGTTAGGGACGAAACTAATAGGAGACAGCAGCAACCACACCTAACTGTCATTATCGAAGTGCTCAAGGGGAACATTACAGAATTATTTTTTTAACTGCATGTATATATATGGTCGGCCATGTGTCAAATCGACAATATTAATTGAAATGTGTAAATAGACGCCTCAGTGATGAAGTGCTGCCTCCGCAAGCAAAAATAAAATCCACACTTTTACTGTCTTTACGGACGCTCGCCATCTTTCTTCACAGAATGGGCTGCCATTGCACATGTGGTGGCCAATCGTCTAGTCGTAATCTCCTGCCGACATGGTAACATAAACCTTAAGTGGCGTTAGAGTAAGTGAGCAGTGACGGAACAGGACCGCTTAAAACATCTTCCCATCAAGAGGTTTACCAATAAACCTTGATGACATTTTAAATGCCCTCAAATGACTGATTTTTTTACACATTTCAACAAGATTTCTCAACCCACTATCGTTAAAATGGCAAGCTCACTGAGGACCATGTGGAAATTATTTTTCACATTCCCAGAATTCCACATTTCCCACAAAAAACATAACTTTTCAATTGATGAGGTTGTTTTACAATTGCCCTCGTACTCAATGATTCCAATCATTCTAACTTCAAAAGGTTCAACATTAAAAAAAGAAAAAAAATCCTGATTTTGGAAGAGTAACAAGTTTTCTTTTTAAAACATTCTTGAAAGGATATAATTAAAACAAGTAAATTCACATGAATTCCAGTTCAAATCTTTCAAACCTATTTTTTTTTAAAGAAATCCTTGTGAAAATTCACCAATTAATAGAAAAGGTAAACAATTCACTTCAAATTCAGCATTTCCTAAAAGGTTCAAATCAATATTCCCTCCAAATGTTATTGCTTTGTTACGAATTCCATTTTTTTTCTTGAGAAAGAAATCTGCTCTTTTTTAATTGACAATTTAAATTATTCTAATTAATATATGTTTTTCCAAAAGGAAATTCACCTACAATTCACATTTTCTAAATCGATTCAAATAATTCATAAATTTTTCGAAACGCTTATTTGATCATAAAACTTCTTCATTTTCAATTCATCCTTGAGGAGTCACACAAAAATCGTACACATATTACTTTCTATTTTTGTTTGCGGCAATGCCTTATTGCCTGCCTTGCTACTGATGTTTCTTAGTCTTCCAAAGTAAAGGATAGAGGGCCAAAATTGACCAATTTTTAATGGGATTATCATGGAATTATGATCCATTTGTTTGCTCCTTTCTTGATCCATGCCAGCTCGGCATGCGTTGTTCCTTTTTCTTTTCTTTTTTTACCTGTCTCTGGGATCGATCCAGCTGGTGCTATGGTTGATGTGGTCGATGTAGTAGACTTTGCCATCAAAGTCTCGGGCTTTCTCCCAACCGTCGGGTAGTGGCAACTCCGTCCTCGGCATGTCAGGCGAGTCTCCATGTAATGAACTGCCCGCGACTACTCAAAATCTCGACGAGGGGAAACCATCGCTTTTCTCGGTCATCATCGTCGTCATCACCGGTAGTGGTGGTGCTGGTTGTTGTTATTCCCGAGCTGTCGCTTGGCTGCGAATATCCATAATATTAATACTGTTGTAATCCAAGCAAGCAAACAAACATGAAAACAAGGCTGTTAAAAGTGACGCAGGAGGTAAAACGGTTCCATCAGACTGCATTTGATGTCTCCTCCAATGTCGCCATCTTTTATCTCCCCAAAAAGTTTAGGGCAACTTCGGACGCCAAATTGCCGCGTTGTGCTCACCTCCACGACCAAAAGCCGCTAATGGGGGAGGATAGCCGTCAACGTCTAGAAACCACACGGCGAAATCCCAAACACGACAGTTTGATTGTACAGTCGTGAAATATGGATTTAAAAAGACTCTGCTTGACGACCCCGGGCTGCCTCGTCGCCTTCTTGGCCACAGGACACCACCATGTTCCAGCGAGAACCGAGGAGGAACCGATGCTAGCCCGCCTGACAACCAAACGCTGCGGCAGAGGAGGAAAATAAGTCCGAGGGGAGGAAGAGGAGACGCTGACCGCTAAGTAAAATACTAATTTGGCGAATTAAAGGACGTCTTTCACAGCCGAAGACGTGAAAGGATGCGAAGATGATGGTGGATAAAGTGTTCGTCCAGTTCCCGGTGACTTCGATCGCTTCTAGTCATCCGGGCTACGTCAAGTCAAACCAGATATCTCTCGTCGCCACTTCCTGCTTGCGGTTCCGGTTTCAAAGTAAAACATCTTTTATAAAATGGCGTCAGAGGTTTCAGAATAAACTCGAAAATTGTGTCAAGTGCGTCGTCGGTTTGTTGGTCCGTTATCCCCCTCTTGTGGCTAATTGAGGGACTGACACTGACACAGATAGATTGGCTGGATGGATGGATGGATGGATGGATGGATGGATGGATGGATGGATGGATGGATGGATGAATGGATGGATAGATAGATAGATAGATAGATAGATAGATAGATAGATAGATAGATAGATAGATAGATAGATAGATAGATAGATGAGTTTAAAAGAGTACATTTTCCTAATGAGATGTTGAGTACATATGGTAACTAAATTAAACTAAAGAATCTGGAAAGAGCAAAATGGACCCAAGAAGCTTTACTGTATGTAAAACTCAATACAACTTTGGGTTCATATAACATTACATTAAGGGATTAAAAAAAAACTCAAAATGAATTATA
This sequence comes from Leptonotus elevatus, assembly GCF_054856555.1. Classification (NCBI taxonomy): domain Eukaryota; kingdom Metazoa; phylum Chordata; class Actinopteri; order Syngnathiformes; family Syngnathidae; genus Leptonotus; species Leptonotus elevatus. The sequence continues at coordinate 7,731,179 of NC_141254.1, forward strand.
CTATGCTGATTATTCGATTTTGTAATTGATTTATTAATCATAAAATGTATGCGATTTCTAGTGTTATATTGTGAATACAAGTTTATATATTCCAAATATATTCTAATATTTTTCTACCTTTAAAAATGCTATTTTACGATTTATAAATTATTCAAAAGTGTTTTATACATATTATTATGAATACACATTATTTTAAATTTGCATTTAAAAACGTATATATATATATATATATATATATATATATATATATATATATCAGTGTTTCCCACAGATTTGAAATCTACTTGGGTTGGTGGCCTCTGGTGGTGGGGATGGGAGGCGGGTTGGACGGGAGGTGGGTCTCAGTCCTGTTACTTCGTCTCCTCATGCCTCACGATCCACAAGTGAAAACTTCTTGGGTGGTGGCCAATTTACTTGGATGGCCCAGTGGGGAACACTGTATATATATATATATATATATATATATATATATATATATATATATATATATATATATATATATATATATATATATATATTATATATACAGTAATCCATACATTTAAAAAATATATCTAAATGATATAATTTATGAACAGTACCTATAAATATACATGTATTGCATTTATAATTTTCAAACCATTTTTTTTAAAGTATAGGAAAATTCATCTTATTTATTACATTATGATTTATTTCATATTTATATTTATTTATTTGTTTTTTTGGCATTTGCCGTTATTTAATAATGCACAAAATATGGATCGATGCTATTTTATGTTTACTGTCCATCATAAAATGGCATTTAAAAAAAACTTGTGGAGATGAAACGTTCAAGTGTTCAGTCATGAACAGGTTTATAACTCCTAGCGTATTGATAGATGGTTTTCCGTTCTCCTTTGAAGGGGGTCTCCGGGTAACTTAAACGCACCATACGTCGAACGCGGCCACGGGAAACCCACATTTACATGAAGCCCCTGAACGCCCCATTGTCATCCTGCGCCTGTTTGGAAACCAAAAACAATACAAGCGGCAAGCGCGCGGTCACATGTCGAGAGGAGGAAACGCAGCAGAGGCGCTCGAGACGGCGGCACTCGGCTTCCGCACTCGTCCGGGAAGCACGATGGTGTTTCTCCGCCACTTCTCGGTGGCGCTTACCGCGGCCGTGGCCGCGCTGGGCTCGGCGATCTTCATCGCCCTCAACTACTTCTACCCGAAGCGAACGTTGTCACCGCACGCCCAATACGCCACCATCAAGGAAGTAAGGCACCAGTCCATTTGCTTTTTCTCTAGACTTGAGCATGAATGTCAGGGCTCTATATTTTCCTAGAGATGCTGTCTTGCTAAAGTAATTGTGTGATATACGGGGGGAAAAAAATAAAAACGTGTACAATAAATATCAATCACATACAAAAGTATTAGATCCTGGCTCACAGTAAAGTTCTGGGTTCAAATCATGGTCTTTCAGTGTGAAGTTTGCAAGTTGGTAAATGCCATTGACTGGCGACCAATCAAGGGTGTAGGCCTACTCCACTTCTCAAAAATGTTGATTGGCGTAGAAATAAATGGAAGAATGTGAGTGTGTGTGAATGTTTCCTCATCATATGTACCCCGCAAGTGACTGTCGAGTCCAAGGTGGACCCAAATTCTCTCGCCAAAAGTCAGCTGAATCCTTCAACGGACTGGTGACCAGCTCAGGGACGACATCGGAGCAATCTTCTGCAAACACTGATAATAGTCATCTTGTTCTTAATTAGTCCTGTCGGCCACAGTTCATGTACTTTTGAGGTAAGTGTGGAACGAAAGCCTAAAAGTGCCGGGGAGCAATCACTGCGGTGTGATGGGTTGATAGCGGAAAACCAACCGGAACCAATACAGAGAAAAAGCTCCCAGTTTACTCTTTATTGGAAAGTTTCAAATAAAGTGGAATTTTCCATATGGTCGACTAGCCTAGCAATCTGATTGGATGAATGAATAGTCTGTGCTGTAACACTGTTAGGACTGTTATTAATCATGCCTTTTTACAGTTTACTGGGGGAAACCCCACCAAGTTTGGGAATAAATAAAGATGATGACGATGAAATGATAAAGAAATATGTTTCACATACATTTCTTGCATTGTTAAACTGATGTTTTGGAAGAGCTGTTCTGCTCACCCCGCCCCCTGTTGTAGAGAGCCAATGGGCTTTAATTTCTATTATGACCAGAGGCGGAGCCAGGATCTTGTGACGAGGCGAGCGGCGATGTTTTCTGAAGCAGCAGAGTAGGAAAAGAGCCTCTTTAAAGCAGATTGTAAACATTCATCTGCGCTATGCTAACTCTGCAGTGTTGCTTAATTTCATTTTTGACATTGTAATTTAAAAGTGGCTCAGGATATTGGCCCTGCGTGGCTTCCAAATGAGCGGAGAAAGCCAGTGTGAGAGTGGTATTATGTAAATTAGCCATGTGATGTCATGTGAGGCTTTTTAAGAACATTAGTGCTTTCTAGGAAACACATAAAATGGTGATGTCTTGAGGTGCGAGTGACACCGGAACACAAATGTGCATATATATAATCTTTATCTTCTGCGAAGAACGACTAACTTTACTGTGTGACGTCTTCTCCATCTTCATATACAATCGGAAGTCTTAATCCTTCATGGGTCAATGTGACCCGTTCTATGTTTAATCATCAAAAATATCACTTAACACAATGCAATGTTTTTAATATTTAAAACATGAAAATTAAAAACGACAAACCAGCAGACAAAGTTGAACCTAAGTTTTATTTTCTTCTATCTTTTCCTAATGGGTCAATTTGACCCTGTTGTTAAGTCTTATACTGCCCCCAGGTGGCCACACCAGAAGGAGCAGCACAATAACCATTAAATTATAGCAAAAATATGCCATGGTATGTTTTTATAATGCTAATTAAAGTACTATTTTTCATATTACAAATAAATCTCAAAATCTCTCAAATTCAAGATATATATATATATAAAAATTTTTTACCCCAAGCTTCCAATCATTTGCTATCATCAGCTGTGAACATTCCTGCACTGTTTCTACTCGACAATCTGCTCAGGTAACGCTGATAAAAAATGCAGATGGCTGAAGACGTGAAGCAAGAACCTCTCTCATTCTGCGCAAAGTCCACGCTGATAACGCCGCATAGCAAGACCAAAAAATAAATAAAACCCAAGCCTGTCTTGACACAGCTTGAAGTTGGTCCCCCGGTGGACTGCTGATGGCTTGCTTGTGTGCCGTTTGGCTGTTTACTAAGCATCACAAGCGCACAGCACGAGAAAAATGTAAATGAGCCGGCCTCCTTTTTTTGGAAACATTATACAGCTGATTATGTTTAATGGCTGCGCACAGATTTGAGGCGCTGCTCTGGCGTGAATAAGTGGTGTTGAAAAAAGGGGGATGACTGACGTGTGCGGGAACGTCTCTTACATTTTAAGTGTCTGTGAAGATCAAGTTGGCTTTGCAGACTCCATTTTGAATTCCTCAACATCCCAGGCCATCCACTTTCTGGATGAGATGGAGCCAAAAAATATTAGGCCTACTCAGGTTGTAGTATAGGTAAGACTCTGTGTAAGTGCAATTTAGACATCTAGTGGTGAATGGTGATATTACAGCTTAAAACTGGTCAACCCACACTCGCGCTGCTCGATTCTGAAGAAAATATTAAATCACGATTAATTTGGTAATAATTGAAATCACGACTAAAACAAACATTTGTTTTGGGGTACAAAACAAGAAAATGTTTAAGCACGTAAAAATATTAAGACAAATAAGTTTCTTTGAAACTATAATCATGCAAGTTCCTTTGGGAACAAACAAGATTTATTAAATTAGTTATTTTAAATAAAACATTTTTTTTTAAAAAAGGTGCAGATGTATCAATTTAAACAATTCAAAATTAGTATTATTTATACTTTATTTTTGTTTACGATTATGCCGACTTTGTAATTGTGAAGTGTAATAATTGAAATTGTAATTGAATTTCGATTAATTGCACAGCCCTAATCCTCCTTGCAGTTCAGCACCTGTGGATTTGCATTTCTTCCCTCCATTTTTTTATATTTTCTCTGGATTTTCCGCCCAATTTCCGTGGCAAATGCATACTAAATGTTTAGCAGCATTTTTTTGTAGAACATTTTTTTGTGGTGATGGTCTGCATGGCCGCTAATTCATCCCGTTCATTCTGTAGACAAACAATTCACACTCAAATTCACACCCATTTACAATTTTAAATTAACTTCAAGTCAATTAAAAATGGTGGGAGAAGCGGGTACATGCATGCATATTTTTGGAATGTGAAATGAAGCCGTGTAGATACCGGAAGGCCGGAATCAAGATTGGGACCCCCATTTAGGGTTTGACGTTTAACACACTCACCCGCAGGAGGAAGAGGACCGCAGCAAGCGTCAGGTGCTGGTGCTTGGCTTGGACGGAGCCGGGAAGAGCAGCATGCTCCAGGGCCTGACGCCCGGGGGGGCCAAGAGGGGCCGCAGCAGACCCACCCGAGGCTTCAACTTCATCAGTCTCAGTGCGCCCGCTTGTCAGCTGGACTTCCTGGAGAGTAAGTACCACTTACATTTATGTGAGTCATCCCCTTTTTCTTTTTTAACCTAAACTGTAAACGTACCGATCATAGGTGGGTGCCAGGAAATTAGAATATCGAGGAAAAGTCCATTCATTTGAAATTACGGCGCATGTTGGTTTGTAGTATATAAATGTAACCACAGCTTTTCATCCATTCTGTTTAAATTTTACATAACAGCATAATCAAAAGCATACAAGTTTGTTTCAGTTTTGATGATTATGGCATAAAAAACACACAAAATTTGAATCATTCCTGTGACCAACAAAAAAAAAGATCTTCAGCACATATATTAACCCAAAAAAAAAAGTGGCTTTAATTTCACACTTGATACACAAAACTATCTGTATATAAGCAATTGAAAAGTCTTTTGTCAAAATAAGTCCCCTTTAAAAGAAGGTTCAGGGTTTCTCATTATTCGACAGTTGGCGGCGGTGAGGAACTGCGCCCCTACTGGTCCGAGTATCTGAACAGAGCTCATGTGCTGGTCTACGTGGTGGACTCATCTGACCGTAGCCGCTTCCCGCAGGCAAAGTTGGAGCTGCAGCACATTCTGGAGGTGCAACCCCAGCTACCCGTGGTCGTGCTGGGGAACAAACAGGTAAGAAAAAACACACTTAGAATAAATGGGTGCGAATATAGCACACCGCAGAGAAGAGGAACAACCTTGCCAATATGATATTTTTTTTAAAGACGCCATGTAAATGAGGCATCAAAATCATAAGAAAACATGAATACGGGTTGTTGTGACAATGAGGCGCTCTAAAGCACCATGAAACACGCACTCAGGCTGACAACGAGGCACACTAAACTGGCCATGTTAGTGGACTATTTCAAAGGAAGCTACATTTTCAGGGTGTAGACACAGCTTGCTTGCTAGCTAGCTAACCGTATGTCGTAATTGTGCTGGATAAGCGCTACACTACATAGTTCTTAATCTTTGCACATTTTCAAAAATGACCTTCAAACATATCAAATGTATTTAGAAACGATTATTTGACAGCGTCTTTAAAACAAAAGTTGCATGGTTGCAGTAATTCTGTCTGTGGCCCACACCAGGATAAACCCGACGCCGCGAGCGTTTCGGAGCTCCACGAGGCCTTGTCTCTGGGTTCGGCGGTGGAGGACAGGAAGCTATTCCTCCTGGCCACCCAGCTGGGCTCAGACGGCGCCCTGAGGAACTCCTGCAGAGACCTGGAAGCCTTCCAGGACCTCCTGCTGCAGCTTGTCTGATAGGAGGAGGAAAAGGTGCTCCTTTATTTTGCCCAGGTGGAAGAGGACTGCTTTTGGAACTGTTCGGCAGCACACACACAAAAACATTTGAAATCCTCTTTCGCTCGGGTCATGCATATTTTTGCTCCGGCTTGTTTGGGCGTGCCAACAGAAATGAACAGATTATGCACGAGAACGTGTGACTCATCGAGGACAGGTTTATTATTGGGTGCTCATGTATGTAAAATGAAACTTGGACTTGGATTTCCTTTGTGAGTAAATATGGAGGATTTTAGGTCTAAAACAGAGGTTCATCGCCTTGTTGGAGGTCCTGAACACCACTAGTTTCCCATACGCACTCAACAAACCCTTCTTAATTGAAAAAAAAAAGTTAAAAGATAAAGGTAGGCATAGGGTTTACTGGTGAACAAAATGAACAGGGTCTTAAGATGGAACCCAGGGCCAGCAAATAGAATGAAAACAGCAAAGGCCCCAGAATTGAACCCTGTGGAACACCATACATGTGAATTCATATTGTACGCAGAGTTTCCTTTACATTCATTTAGCAGCGCAGTACACCAAATGGACAGAGAAAAAGACGACCAGAAAGCATCGGCAAGTGCTGTCCAATATTCCAAAATACTGTCTACAATTTGTGTGCCGTCTCCTTTACGTGTCTGTCAAGTGAGCAGTTTGACATTGTTTTAGTTTTGTTTTTAAGCTGCAGTGGTTATTGGTTAACTTATTTTTGTATGTTAAAATGTAGCTTAGACACCTGTACAGTTAATAAATGTTTTAAGTTTGAGCCTGGAAAAACAAACACTGTACATGATTTTCTCAGGAAATTTTGCAATGCATGTCATATTGCAGTCCACTTTTAGGCAGAAGCTGAAGATTCCCAGCTTCTCGTCACTCATTAATATCTAACATTCAGCCTAGCGAAACAATGTTTGAGAGATGACTACAAATTAAGAGGGTTTTTTAAAATAATGTAATGTTTAATTCCCTTTGATACGACATAGTCGTAGAAATGTATTCATTTAATGGTTAAAATTTTCACGACTGGAGAAGAGGCTTTGCCCATTTTCTGCAAGCTGTTGTATATATGTGCATGTCATAATGTATTTTTTGTGGCAAATAAAATGTTCGCTCCTTTAACACGTGCACGGATCTATAATCTACAGGTCATGTTTTCCTGATGGAAAAAAAAGGCATTAATTTGGTGTATGGTGAAACTATTTTATTGAGACACAAACATCAAACACCATTTCCATATAAAAAGAAAATAAAAATAAGTAAAGTCTCTTTTCCACAGTTTTTTTTGTGTGGATAAAAAGAAATAATTCCATAAGTCCAAGACATTTTTATGTCTTATTTTCCTTTTCATGAGAGGTGTTCAATCGTCAACACAAACTGGGTCAACTGTGAAAAAACAGTCATTTTATGCGCGTTAACATCCTCTTGTGAAGAGCAGACTCTGCCGAGTATATTCGGAACATCCTCTTAAAGAACATTCTTACTTGAAAGCGCCCGCGGCGTCAAGCTCTCAGCGGGACATGGGGGCGGCGAGCGAGGCAACAAAGGCGTCGTAGTGCTGTGCGTGGCAGCGCTTGTACTCGTTGATCTTCCTCTTAATCTGCTTGGGCGTGTCCTGGTAGTAGTTTTTCTCGTCGCGGGCCATCGCCTGCCGGGTGAAACGACAGCGGGAGAGAGTCAGGGTCAGTCGGGTCAAAGCGTAGAGAATCCAGTGGAACTGAGGTCTTTTTTTTCATGGAAAATATGTTTAAAAATAATCTCATACAAAAAAAATAAAATAAAAAAAATGTCCTTTACAACAAACAGCAGCCTTCATACATCTCTTTCGAGGAGCCACGCTGATTGTAAGACGCCAAATAGGCAGAATGCCATTCGCTCTGGTTGCCTTTCAAGTTTTATTTAGAACTAAAAGTGATTAAAAAAAGACCCCGGGGAGATTCTGTAATGTGAATGAATATATTATTTCCTTTGCATCAATGTATGTTTCCAAGCAAGGTTATTTTAGTTAACAAAAACTAACGAAAAAAATAACGGGAAACCCCGCTGCCCCGATCAACACGATCACAGGCCACCAGCGACGGATACGGAGACGAAGAACAGCGGTAAACACCGCCGCGAGTGACAGAGCGAGAAGGTTCAAAGAGATATGTTTCTGGCTACGCTCCTCCTTCATAAATGAGGGTCACGTCAGCCGGGACAATGGACATAGCGCCTTTATTAACTCTTTCTCGAGTGACGCGTGCGCGTGGGGATTTTCCGTGCTGTTTCAGCACCGCCACCTGGCGGTCGGGAGGGACGAAATAGAACAAAAATTTAAAAAACAATTTCGTTAACTTTTTTTTTTTTAACTAAACCTAATTGAAACTACATTTTGTGTTTACAACTAACAAACTACAATTAGAGCGAAAATGTCCTTTGTTTAGTCTTTGGTAATTAATTTAATGCATGAGCCTTTGGGGGATGATTTTAAATTGGATTTTAAGTATTTTTATTTCGATATTAACCAGAATAAAGACGTTTGTAAGTGTGTCACACAGAAGGCAAGGCAAGTTTTTTTGTATAGCACATTTCATACATAAGGCAACTCCATGTGCTTTACATAAGGAAAGACAACACCTATAAGCATCAACAAACATTCAGAGCAAGGAAGAGAAAACAAAAGTAGGTTACAAAATTTGCTAAGAACATACATTGACAATGTTATAACATTATACAGCAGACTTTAAATTCATTTAGCGTAACGAAAAGAAGTTTCAAAAAAAATTAAAGCGAAAAAACATTATTCCAAATCCTCAAGAGTAGTTGAAACCCTGTCTACCCTGTTAAAAGACTTTAATCAAAAGGTATAAAAGAAAAAAAAGCTAAGTTTTCAACCTGGATCTAAAAGCTTTTACACTCGGGGCTGACTTCATTTCTGTTGACAGCTTATTCCATTTGTGTGCAGCATAACAGCTAAATGCAGCTTCATCATGTTTACTTCGAACTCTAGTTTCCACTAGTTGGCCCAAGTCTGTAGATCTCAGAGCCCTGCTGGGTTTGTACTCAATCAGCATTTCTTGAATATATTCAGTAATTTATAGACCAGTAGCAGAATTTTTAAATCTATTCTACAGCTAACTGTGAGCCAGTGCAAAACCTTAAGGACTGGAGTGATACGTTCTGATCTCTTTGTTTTGGTCAGAACTCGAGCTGCAGCGTTCTGATTGAACTGCAATTGTCTGATGTTCTTTTGAGAGAGTCCAGTCAGAAGATCGTTACAATAATCGAGATAAAAGCGTGGATAAGCTTCTCTTGGTGTGCTTGAAGCATGCAGCCCTTCAGTCGGGATATGATGCCATCTAGCAGCAGCCAATGGAAAAGCACCTTCAGATGACCAGAGATGGCAAATCCAGGTCCAGAAAGTAAAAAAAAACTGCCACAGTTTAGCTTTAGCCCCTCGTGCTAGCTCGCAAGCTCCCTAGCAGGTAAACGAGCACCCGGGAGCTAGCTAGCTAGCACCTAGGGCTAAAGCCAAACTGTGGCAGGGTTTTTACTTTCTGGACCTGGATTTTTTTCCTTTTCTGTTCTTGTTCTTTCCTCTCTCTTTTTCCCTCTCATCCCCTCCTCCTCCACAATTTCTTACGGCAAGGAGCAGTTTTGTTTCAAATGTTTATTGAAGAATTGATGGCTCGTGTGGCCATTCAGAGGAGTGCTCAAACGCAGAGCTCCAGCCAGCTCGCCGGGGGCGCAGCAACCACACTGAACATGGCTTTTTCCTTCCGCGTTAAAAAATAACCAGCAAAACACCTAATATTTGATTGCCATGGTGTCAGAGGTAAGATTGAATCATTATATGCCTATAGTTAACTGTGGAAGGGCTTACAATACTGTGAACTAATCCCTTTAACTCGGCTGAAATGCAACACTAGGTAAAAAAAATGTGTTACTTTTTTTATTTTACCATGGTGTTTATTAAATATTGCGCACAGGTAATACACATTAAAAAAGTTTTTTTTTTTATAATATTAAAACTAAGCATATTTTTTTTTTTAACAGAACCACCCTCAAAAACGAATGAAAAATAACTACATTAAAAAAACAAAACTCAAAACGAAATAAAAATTAACTAAAATGAAAATTCGAAAACTATAATAACCCTGTTTCCAAGAAATATTTCTGTATCGCTTTCCAGTGTGTTGGCTCCCCAAGGGTGCTTTTGGCTTTTGTGGGGGAGTGTATAACAGTAGGGGCCGTCATAAACACGGGAAATTATGGTACATACTTTCTCAGTGTCTGTCTTCCAACAAGTTTATTTTTAAAACTTTATTTATCTTTTATTTTTATTCTATTGCTTTTGATTCCGCATGAGACTTTCCCTGTTTTATGGTGTTTACAGTTTTTATGTTAATAATTAGTTTTAACTGTCTGTTTTTGTATGTCTAATTTTACCTCCATGTACAGCACTTTGTATGCAGTGATGGTTGTTTTTAAAGTGCTTTATAAATAAAATGGAGTTGCGTGTTGGCATTTCTCACTCTCATAACCGCGGGAAACATTATGTTTGCTAAGCATTTCAGGGGTTTGGTTAGTACTAAAGTGCGACAAGGTTGGTTTTTGCCTTCTCACCTTGTAATCTTCTTTGTGTTCTCGGATCATGTGCTGGGCGTACTCGATCAAGTCGGTCGAAAGAGTCTTGGTGTCCTTCACTGGCAGGTTGGCTTCCACCTCCAGCTCTGCTCAAACATTTGACACGTATGTCATGACGTACAACACCTGTGCCTTGCTTCACCGCTATGCACCTAAACTTACGGTTGACAACGTAGGGCTTGATCACGGGGTGGGCGGGAGCTGTCCTCTCTTTTCTTAAACCGAGGAGCTGGTAAAAGTAAAACAATAAAATACATTTTAAAAAATTAATCGGCCATAGGTCATTCTATAGAAGATCAACTTTTTCACAATTTAAAACAGTTCTCGGGTGTCTTAATTAGTGTATGATCAATTGTATTCCTTTCTAAAATAATTATATACGTACATATGTTAAGTATGGTTTTATTACACTGCTTTTGCACTTCAGTTGTATCAATGTAAGATTTGCAGGGAATAGTTGTGTCTTCAAACCAACACGTTTTGCCACTTAGTGGTAAAAACAAAGCACTACAGGAAGTGAATACTTTATACTTCCTACATTGCAATGAAAGCACAAATATGAACATAATGTGGAAAATTGCCCTTTAAACAAATAGTTGTGTTTCATGCATGGCCTGCCTAGTGTCTACCCATGATGGGTGAAATGAACCATGTACATATTTTGTTACCTATGAGTGACACTTTCGCCACCTCCATTGTTACATCATAACGGGGCTAATGGTGGGGTTGCCTGTACAGTTCTGTGCATTTACACTTACACTCTCTCTCTTGATGGGAAAACTGCGGTTTGGGTCGGACACCAGGCCCATGTCCTTCAGGTTCCTGTCCATGGACTTACTTTGATCCCATGCTTCTCTTATCTGTTTACTGAAGAAAAATCAAATGAACACATACATGCCATAAGTCAGGTACATTTTCAAATGATTTGACTAAGTATTAGGTAACTTGTAAGCTCTTCAAACAGTTCATTAACATGCATAGTAAATAATTTACTATACATCCCGAAAATTAACAATGCATTAGGAGTTGCATCACAAAAACACATTTTCTTTCTCATGATCTCGCCACTTTAAGGGATTAATACGTACAGTTATCATACTATAGTTGTCACATGTTATGTACTGTACATGAAGCATGCTAAGGTGTTCATCGCGCTTACTTTTCTATCCTTGGATTGGCTTTCTTGTTGAACTTCTTCTTAAGCTTCTTGCGGTCTTGATTATAGTTAAACGTATTCCGTTTGCTCTTCTTCTTGGCTTTTGGCATGATTATTTATTGTATTGTTTTTTTTTCTTGAATGAGAGTGAAAGATATTTCAATGCTAAGTGTGGTTAGCAATGAGGAACAACGTGTAGCACCGAGAGGAGAGGAGGTTGCGTCTGTTAATTTCCGGTCATGTGACCACCCTTCATTGTTTTTCCAACGTTTTATATTTTTTCCTTCTTTTATTCTTTAGTCAATAACATAAAACATCATTATTTTGAAATTGATATGATTATAAATAGGTATTGCTATCGTTTATTCAATGAGTTGACGAGCAACGACGAACTGTTGTGGTCATGTGATTTCTTAGACCTCGCTCCGCCCCCCTTATTCTTTCAAACCTTTTTTTCTTGTTTTTGTTTTGTTAATTTTGTTGGTCACTTATACCACTATTTTAAACGTTATATAGTTGAAAATATTGTATTAATGAATGGAGTTGACGAGCGAGGATTTACTTTTTTTTTTTAAGCCAAGTGAAAATGGGCGACTATATATTTAAGGGAAGTCGAATATGAAGATTCCGGCAAACTTTTATTTTGAAATGCAGGAGGAAGGGTTGAGGGATGGGTGGGGGTAGGAAGGGAAGGGAAGGGGGAGGAGGTGGGCGCACAAGTGCGGATGTCACCGGTCAAGACTGCTTGTGGGAAAGCAGGAACTGAGGACTCAATTTCCCCTCTCGCCGGTCAGGAGGAGGTGGTGTGTTTAAAGAAGTTCGAATCTGCCCGGGAGGGGGTGGCGGTTCGGTTCTGCGGAGCTCGGCCCCGGCGTCGCCGCTGCTAAATTCGACTACAGAGCCAACATGGAGCTGGAGAACATCGTGGCGAACACGGTGCTACTAAAAGCTCGGGAAGGTGAGGATGGAGATGGCGGATTGACAGCTCCGGTCGTCGGTAGGGGGACGAGTATGTGGGGAACAAACCTCTTGGTCAGTGCTTTAGTGGTCTACATATTCACTAGTAGTTCCTACTTACTGAATGATCTAGCGATGTTCTCTGTTTACGAGCAGAACTCCATTTGAAAACCGAGTAATAACATTTTTGCAGTCGCCTCCCTTACATATACTATAAACTAAGGCATTGTAGGATCAGAGAAATTAACACCGAGTTATCAATTTGGCATAGAAATATAGTATTATTTAAGTTCATGATTAGGGTTAAAAGTTCAGGTCTTCCATCTGTCAATTACATCGCTGTAGTACGGAACTCCATTTGAAAACCGATCAATTAAAAATTTGCTATCTCCTACATAATATATACGCGTCTTATGTATCAAATGTAATGTATAATCAGACTATTTGGCCCCTACTTATTGATGCGGCATAAAATTAGTTATTTAAAGTTCAAATTGCCATGTCTTCCTTGCTTAATAGATTGTTCTGTCAATTACATGCTGAAGTGCAGAATTCCATTTGAAAACGGAGCAATTAAAATTTCCTGTCATCTCATGAACCAATATAATGCCTGACTACAGTATTTAAGTTAATATGATTTTTTTTTACCCAGAAAAGAAACACACCTAGTTATTAATTTGACAGAATTATAGTGTCATTTATTTGGTTTAACATAAACCCATTGAATGTAGAGTATTTGGTTATTAATTAGCAGTGAAATATAGTAATTGAAATTGATTGATTACTGATTAGTGAAGCAGTTTTTTTTCCAACTCTAAGAGCGCTATTGTGCATAACTCCTATTTGAAAATTGAGCATTTTAAAGTTTCCTGTCACATATCCGACTCCTATAAACTATTATAATGCACAAAAAGACTGCTTAGCATGTGGTTATTGATTCTGCAAAGTAATATAATGTTTTTTAGAATGGCTCAGGTTCCCTGTGAAATATGAGTGTAGCGAATTATCGAGTTTCTCCTGGTTGATGTTGCAGCATCGTCCTGTTGCTTTGCGAAACAGGATGTTGAGAGTGAGCAAATTGTACTTTGTGGGTAAACGTGCAATGTCTGATTTGACTCTTTTGTCTCACGACAACAGCCTGGATTTGGAAGGATGTCGGCAGGCCGCATGTGTGTTTATGGAAAGCTATTTGAGAATATATTCAATATCTAAAAGTATTTTTATTGCAGTTTTTTTTTTCACCTCAATATTGCGATTTATTTTTTCAAGGTCTTCTTCCTATGTATTTTTTTAAAGCAATAACTTACTAACGATAGGTTTAACTACACACTAGTAGGTCAGCAAGAAAGATGAGTAGTAAGTCACTACATTCACTCTGTTACTTTGGTTAAGTAACTTTTTGGATAAATTGTATTTTCCATAGTAGTTTTAATAGAAAATAATTTTACTGGAGTATTTTTGTTCAGAAGCACACTTTTTACTTCATATTGAGCCAAATTCCGTTCGCTGCATTAAAAAAAAAAATCTACCGTTATTATTGTTTGCGCAATCTATTTGTTTTGGTTTCTCAGAGAGACTTCTGCCTCGGGTGTTGTCACATGACTCTGTTTCACCAATCCGACGTAAACGCTAGAGATGTTTGACTCCATTCCACCAATCAAAAGGAACCAGGAAGTCTGGTGATGGCATAAAATCTGTTTACCTTAAAGACTACAAAAAAGAACAGCTACCTTATGAACTGTCATCTGTGTCTGCTTAAAAAATTCCTATGGAGGTAAATTTGGTGCAAAACTAACTTGTGCAAAAAATTTGTACCTGTAGAAAAAAGTCAAAATTTGTATCTGTAAAAGTCGTGATTTGTATCTGTAAAAAAAATGTGTGCCTGTAAAAAAATAAAATTTGTGTCTGTAAAAGAAATTTGTACCTGTAAAAAAAAAATGTGTATGTGTAAAACAAATTTGTATCTGTAAAAACAAATTTGTACCTGTAAAAGTCATGATTTGTATCTGTACAAAAAAATTTTTGTACCTGTACAAAAACTATAAATTTGTATCTGTAAAAGTTGTGATTTGTACCTGTAGAAATGACAACTTGTAGTCAAAGAAGTCGCCACTAGGAGTCACAAGTGGGTTTTCTGCTGCTGTTCAGTGACGTGAGTTTTGCCCCATTTGTCGCGCTACAAATGGAGCAAAACTAATTTGTACTTGTAGAGCGCCGTGATTTGTACTCGTAGAAGAAGAGGGCGGGCTCTGGAGGATTTGGGCGGGCTAAAGCTCAACCTCATTGGTTGAGCGAACAACCGTGGGTTGAACTCAAATGACGCCCATAAATCCGCAATTCCAAACAGAGTAGCCACACTAGTTTTCGCGTCATTTTGGAAGAAGAGGACGTCCCAGGCGTGAAAATTTCAACATGGTTCAATATACGAACACCGTGTGGAACAGCTTAAACGTTGGTTGACATGCAGAGCACTCCAAGTGGGCAGAAAGAAAGAAGTTTTAGTATGAAGGTAAGATTTATTGTACGAACATAGCTCGTAATCCGGTGCTAGCTAGCTAGCTCATCTCATGTTGTTGTCACGAAAACTGAACACATTGAAGTCACGATTTGTATTTCAAGATTTGAAGCCTACCAGTGTAAACATACGACCAATAGCTTGTACCTAGTACAAAAAAGTGGACAGTACTCAGCTACTTGTATTTGACTAACATTATATTCAAGCATCTGTACTCTTACTATCATAATAAAATGAAAACAAAACGTTTTTACTGCGAGTGGATCTTTAAGCCGCTCCAGGTATTTCAACCTCAACCCTTTATCCTCTGTATTTAATCAGTTTATTTCAAATATTATAATTTATTGATAAATGTCAGTATTTTTTCAATGTATGCTTTGCAAACAGTTAAAATAAAAGGCTCTTACACTTTTAAACATACACATTTGCTTTCAACACTGAAGCCAAATAAAAATAATGCAAATGGGAATGTTTATAAACAATGTCTGTGTCTATCAGTATTACCACTATTTCTGATATTAAGATGTGACAAAATCTTTGTTTTTTTCTGGCTAACAAGATAAAGCTAAACATTTAACTGATTACGTATAATGTCAGTGGCTGTGTTTTGATGACACAGCTAGGAAGCTATGATTATTTTTTATTGTATGAATATGCTGACCCAATCATTCTATTCGCACAGATGCCAGCATGCAGTCAATCAAAGCTACTTCTTGATCAATCGCTAGACAGTGGCACATGGTGTGACATCAAACCTGCTTCAAAGTGGCTGTGAAGTCCAACAAATGAGAATCCTTGATACACTGGTTACGGTTCTGAGATAATTTCACTGCAAACACCTTTGGGAAAGTGAAGAAATTATGCTTTCTAAATGTCTTCCAATTTTGAGTTTGAAATGTTGCAGGAGTACAATTTAATCCATATTGAGAGTTATTTGAAATAGTCAGATCAAATAACAACATGTATCATTCAATAAACAAGATTGTGCATCATTTGAAATGTTTTATTTGATGTCCAGAAGAGCCGTTTCTGCATCCATCCAAGACGAGAACAGTATTCTTCTCACAAACAGAACAAAAGTTATTGATGGAGCTGTATGAGGAATTCAAGACTCACCAAAAAAGGCAATACTGCTGCTATCACTAAGACGAGGGAAATATGATTGGCAAAAAGAAAAAGAAAAAAGCAGAACGACTAAATATATAAGTTATAATTGTTTCATGTTAGATGTGTATTTCACATTAATCGTGTTATTAATTATTGATTTAATGTAAAGCACCTCGAATTTACCTACATATTCATTCTTCACTGTTACATCTCAACAGTAGCCAAAAGCGATCATGGCAGCAAGTCGGCAAGTAGCCTATAACAATATATATATAAAAAATAAGACTAAATAGGTGTTGCCCATTATTGTAGCCACCAGAAAAAAAGACTGACCACTGCCACAGGTAGATCTGCAAAATAATTTTCCATAATCCAGTTTGATGGAATACCCCCAGGTGTCATCTGTCTCTTGGCTGCTTTCTGATGGAGTGGGTCATCCTTTTCACTGATGCTTCAGCAGTGTCTCCAGCAGTTGTCTCCACCTTTTGAGCAAGATTTTGAAATATATGAGATTCTCATTTAATTAAAAATAAATAAACTAACATTTGACCTAGTTACTTTTGTTAAAGTAGCTGCGTGACAGTGACACTGCTCACATCTTAGTAATACAGATAGACTGGCATTTCAAAAGCAGAATAGCCAATATTTAAATAAGAGTAATGTTACATTGGAAAATGTAACTCAAGTAGAAATTAAAAGCGCAGAAAAAATACTTGCACAAATATTTGAGTACTGTGAGTGATGAGTAAACTAAGAGTGTAAGAGCAAAATACTGACATTTGTCAATAAATTATAATATTTGAAATAAACTGATTAAATACAGAGGATAAAGGGTTGAGGTTGAAATACCTGGAGCGGCTCAAAGATCCACTCGCAGTAAAAACGTTTTGTTTTCATTTTATTATGATAGTAAGAGTACAGATGCTTGAATATAATGTTAGTCAAATACAAGTAGCTGAGTACTGTCCACTTTTTTTTTTTTACAGGTACAAGCTATTTATCGTATGTTTACACTGGTAGGCTTCAAATCTTGAAATACAAATCGTGACTTCAATGTGTTCAGTTTTCGTGACAACAACATGAGATGAGCTAGCTAGCTAGCACCGGATTACGAGCTATGTTCGTACAATAAATCTTACCTTCATACTAAAACTTCTTTCTTTCTGCCCACTTGGAGTGCTCTGCATGTCAACCAACGTTTAAGCTGTTCCACACGGTGTTCGTATATTGAACCATGTTGAAATTTTCACGCCTGGGACGTCCTCTTCTTCCAAAATGACGCGAAAACTAGTGTGGCTACTCTGTTTGGAATTGCGGATTTATGGGCGTCATTTGAGTTCAACCCACGGTCGTTCGCTCAACCAATGAGGTTGAGCTTTAGCCCGCCCAAATCCTCCAGAGCCCGCCCTCTTCTTCTACGAGTACAAATCACGGCGCTCTACAAGTACAAATTAGTTTTGCTCCATTTGTAGCGCGACAAATGGGGCAAAACTCACGTCACTGAACAGCAGCAGAAAACCCACTTGTGACTCCTAGTGGCGACTTCTTTGACTACAAGTTGTCATTTCTACAGGTACAAATCACAACTTTTACAGATACAAATTTATAGTTTTTGTACAGGTACAAAAAAAATTTTGTACAGATACAAATCATGACTTTTACAGGTACAAATTTGTTTTTACAGATACAAATTTGTTTTTACAGATACAAATTTGTTTTACACATACACATTTTTTTTTTACAGGTACAAATTTCTTTTACAGACACAAATTTTTTTTTTACAGGCACACATTTTTTTTACAGATACAAATCACGACTTTTACAGATACAAATTTAGACTTTTTTCTACAGGTACAAATTTTTTGCACAAGTTAGTTTTGCACCAAATTTACCTCCATCAATTCCTGCATTTCATTTTACAAGAACTCCACAATAATCAATTTAAAATAAATTATTGTGGCTCAATTTTTGCTTTAATTTGTTATTTTATAAAGATGTTCCGACAAAAAAACAACAACTCGTGAGCAAAACAAATGGTTGAAATTGTGAATGAGTGTTGAGAAACAGAACAAAACTCTGACAAGGACAAAGACGGCGCTTGAACCCCACGTGTAAGCCGAGCTGCGTTTGTTCACTGTACGTTAATCCAGTCAACACTAATGGCCGAGATTTAACGTTATACTCGGGGCAAGATGCTTCCTATTAGCGAGCGGCAGAGGCGCTGTTCCTATGAGTTCAATCAACCTCAGCACAAAAGATTTCATTATGCTGTTTGTCTCAGCCGAGCTCATCAAAAGATTTGTGCGGATGCTTATTAGTTTTTCTGGCGTCCCTGTGTCTCCTGAATCCAGTGAGTTGTGTGTTTTCTCCTCATTGGAAATACAGTAACTAGAGGTGTCAAAATTTTAATCGTAATTAATCGCATGACTTCAGTGGTTAACTCACAATTAATCACAAATTTTATATCTGTTCTAAATGAACATTAAAATGTACAACAAAATATTATTATTTTTTACAAATTTTCATACTCTTGTTAACATAAAAGTAGAAAAAAAATTAAACTAATAGGAATATGGCTGCATCTTTTAGTCATTGATACAGTAATTTCATAATAATTCATTAAATTGAGTTAAAATTTAAAAGATGTACTGTACTGTAAAAAACAAAAAAAAACAAGTGTCATATTGATTTATGTCAAGGTCATTTTCTGCCACTAGATGGCATTATTGCATTTGTAAAACATTGGTGATAGCTGAGTGCATTTTTCTTTTCATATTAAGAGCTATCTACTTTTAACATGAAGTAACTTGTGAAATTATGAACATTTTTAAAATTGTGAAATACAACTTGACTCCAGTCTCCACAAATATATGCATTATTATTCAATTTATTACTGCTAAATTTTGACGTGAACGTGTCTGCTGCGTTGCGACTGGAATTCCCCCAGTACAGGCTAGGGTGGTCATTAATCGCGCGTTAAAAAAATGTGTGGCATTGAAAGAACTTTCGATTAACTCAAAATTAACGCACAAATTTTGACACCCCTAGAAATAACGTAAATATAATTATTTTATGGTTTAAAATGCTGATGTTGAAAGACTTACTTACTGAATGTGTAAGTAAAGTTTCTTTGTACATTCGCCATACACAAATTCGCCTATTTGTGTATTTGTTGGTGAAACTATAATCTGCCATGATTTTTTAAGGAACTCACAAAATCTGTTGTGTTTTTGTGCTCAAACCAAAGCCATGTCAAATAAAAAAAAATAGCTTTTCTTGTTGAAGTGAGGGGAGGAGTTTCATTTAGTCAGGCTGAAATTCCAAGGATTTGAACAATTTAACAACTAGGGGGCATTTCGGTGCTGCTAGTATAGTCCAGGAGGCTACTAGCGCATAACATGCCTATAAATTGGGCCTATAGTCTTGCTAGTGCAGCACAGGGGTTTACTAGAAAGGCTTTGTGAGGGCTGTTGTTTCAAATTATTGAATTAAATTACGCATGTTGTGCATTTTTTCATTTCATCTAGTCAGACATCTGCTTTTATTCCAACCCGGCAGCTAACGCTCAGACTTTTTATAATTTGTTAATCTGCCACATAATAATAAAAACACAACAGCAAAGGCTGGCATTGTCCCAACGAGATTTGTATCTTCTTGTTTTGCCCGTAGGATTGGCGGCATTTGCTGCTTTTAGCTGATCGTCAATCAGATTTACGATCGTTGGTGTCAAAATCCTGCGTGGCAAAACAGGAAGCACCACCTCCATGCTGTCTCCCTTTTTTCAGTACCACTTGGCCCGTCACAGGGCGCTATGACGCGCTTTAAAGTGACTTGGAGTTCAGTAGTTCATCAGTGCCTCCTCAGGTGGTCTTCCTCTATATGTTGCTTTTATTCCCACGCGGTTCATCTTGATCAATGCTCCCCCCACACGGATGCACGGAACAACTTTGCTTTTGTCTGCGATTCCATGGCCAACTTTATCTTTAATGTCGCATCTTGTCTGCATTCGGAGTACAGTGCTGTCTGTACATCCTCCATCGCTCCGGCACGAACAGCAACCTTGTGTTTGATTAGACAAAAACGCAGTGCTGTTAAGAGTTTCACCCGCTCTATCACGCTCTATCCAATGTTAGCGCTTATGCTAATTTTCTTACCAATTGTTTTTTGTTTGTTTCTTACAATACAATACAAGCAAGTTCAAATTTAGAGGTGTGTGCCTTGAGTGTAGTACCACATTGTGCCTCAACATGCTGGGCAGCATTGAGTTCTACTGAAAGAGTTGCAGTTAATTAAGAGCACGAAAAAGAGGCAGAGAAGGTCCCCAACTGGTAGTTCCTGCAGAGCAGAGATAATACTTTTGCCTGTGGGTATTGTTGTATGCTCTGTTTAATAGTATTGCTGCGCCGTTTGTTAAAGTATAGGGATAGTTTAACGATATTGGGCATTTTAATGAATATTGGTATCAGCCTTTTTTTTTTTTTAATCTGACGGCCGATATAAGGTCAATATAAAACCATTTATTTACATTTTCAGTTAATGGTGGGGTCTTAAGTTTTGATCATTTGTGTTTGTAAACAAACAATTCAAAACGGATTCAAAACACAACAAAATGGCAAAATACAGACTGGGGTGGGGGTTGGTTGATGACAAAATCACCACCACACATTAACAGAGGCCCAGAGTTGTTGTTTGAGAAGAATTTCATGTGTATACATCTAGTGTTTATGAAGTAAAAACTTAAGACCCCACCATTAGCTTTATAAAGACATGCTGCTGACTCTGGGAACCTTCTGAATCATTTGTTTTTGTTCGACATTAAAAAAAAAAATTTGAACGTTTAACATTTCAGGTATTTTTAATTTTGGGGGAAAAAAATAGTACAGTAGAAAACTATAGAGCGCTATAGAATTTACTTGTTTAAATGTCCATTTACGTTTTTAAGACTTACTGATAACTTTGGGAGCTCCCTAAACATTTTGTTAGAAATTTAAATTAATTTTCTTTTGTCTAAAATGAAAAAAAATAAATACATAAAACTTCTATATTTGGAAAAGTCTGAAAAAATGTTCAATAAGCATGCTTTAGGACATTACAACAAAGTCAACATTGGCATTTGTATTTTTTTTTAAATTTTGATGCCAATATTTGTATTCCCCCTTTTTACTGAAAATGAATATCGGCTCCAAATATTGGTTATCGGCCTCCTTTACTACTAATAATCGACATCTGTATCGGCCTTGAAAAACACATATTGATCTATGTTATTAAAGTAGCAATTGTTTAAAGGTTTACATGTATGCTAATTTCTGTTGTCTATGGTGTTTCACAATCTACATTTGCATTAAGCTTGCGGACTTTCGTTTGGTGAAATAATATTGTTTGGTATTGATGTCCGATAACACTTTTTTCAAACTGATACTAGTAGACTCACGCTCTTGTACTTTTGATATATAAAATTGACACAAATTACATACAAAAACATTTGTTTATGGCAGATGATAAGCCAATGTCAGATGTTTTGTGTGCCTTAAAGTCGCACTAAGGAACTTTCAGTTTACATTGATTATGGCGACACCATATGGACAAAAGCGGTATTGTTATGTCTGAAGGAAGACCACATTTCCTATGAGGACAAGCGCATTGCGTTGTTTTCTAGTGAAATCCGGGCCAATATTGATCCTTGACAGTTCTTTCATCAGGAGCTTTTGACATATGCCATAAAGCATTCACCACATTTATAGTTTTTTGTGTGGCAGTGTTCTTACCATCCTCCTCAAAGTTGCTTAGTGCCAGTAAAAATGATACAGAACCCCTGGGGTTTGCGGGGGTGTACTTTACTCTCCACATTGTTTGTCAGTGGTCACACTGTAGTGTCGTCACCATGTTTGACATCCAACTTCCGAGTCCTTTTTTTTTTTAACTGCCCCTGAAAAAGCTCAGCAAACACGAAGTTTCCTTGTGGTTTGATGGTGTTTGTTATTTATACATCTGCACAAAAATGTGACAGTTATGACCACTTAGCCCAGACTTTCCCTTTTATTGTATTGAATGAGCCAAAGTAAATTTTTCACTTGAAAAAAAATCTCACCATACAAAAATATACTACACTAAATTATTCAGTTTGGAGCTATATGTCGCTGTCATAGAGAGATAAAGAAAGATATAAAATAAATAATAATTTTCAGAGCACTGAAGTGATATTTTTCCAAGCTTTGATAGTTTTCAGTTTTGGTGTTTTTATCAGTTGATCCAGTGTTTACGGCACTAATAACTATCATCTACATACAGTAAATATTTGATATCAATAATTAATATTGTCTGTGTTGTTGTTTGCAGGAGGCGGTGGAAACAGGAAAGGAAAGAGCAAGAAATGGAAGCAGATGCTGCAGTTCCCTCACATTAGTTTGTGTGAAGAGCTGCGACAAGCCACCGGTAACCTTGTTGTAATATCATACTTAATAAATTCACAATATCAAAAAACAATATCTACAAACTCGCATTTGGTTATTTAATCAGCCCAGAATTTGAATGTACCCAATTCTCTAATAATGTTTAATGTTATTTAATTTTAATTTTTTTAATTAGAATTTTTATTTCAGTGCCATTTTATTTAAATGTGTCATTAGCTGGAGCTGTCACAAAAAAAGTGAGTCAATAATGGGGAAAATAAATAAGAAACATTTTTTACACTTTTAAAGGGATATAATACGTTTTTAAAAACTTGACTTCTTTTTACATTTTATCCCAAAAAAGTTCAGTTTGAAAACAAAAAATAATTAAATATCGTATATTTAAAGTTGCATTGTGCCGTTTAAAAAGGTCATGTTAAAGCTTTTTCTACATCATGCATGCTGCACCAATGCCCAGATGAGTACGAAGAGCCCTGACTCTTTTACTCTGACTGCATCTATCAGCTTTTATCTTCTATCTAATCAAATCTATTTCAAATTGTGGGAGAAACAGCTTTTTTTTCAACATGGCCCTGGTTGATCTCTTTTGCTCTGCTGCCACTTGCTGGCCGTTTTTGTAATAACTACCATTGCTTCAACCATTCTCTTCAGTTCAGAGGCGGCATGAAAGTCTTCTGTATGCTCTAGCATAAAAATAAAAAAAACCCATAACAAACGTATAAATACGTCTTTGGGGCACTTAAAACATTTAAAATAGAAGTTATTTATATGTTTTTGGGAGTAAATGAGTTAAATACAAAATCTCTGATAAATAATGTACCAAATACATAATATAGAGAAGATGTATCTTATGAAGTCAGACTACAGCCGTCGCTTTCTGTAGGCATATAAAACAGGATTAACTCTTTGACCGCCATAAACGTTATAAAACGTTTAGCATAAACCTAGGGAAGGGCGCCGAGGACGTTAAAAGACGTTCACTATGTTTTTTTATGTTTTTTTTGGAAACGGGTGCAGGAAAGCCTTGGGCAGCTGTGCTGAAAGTATCAGGCAGATCTGGTTAGTAAAAGACTTGTTTTGGCCCCTAGAGGGCAGCGATGACTCTCTTTGCACAAGGTTGGATGGGCCGCCCACCGTGGGCGTCAGTAGAAGACGTGAGGCGGAGCTAGAGTGTTGAGGAGACATGGCTGAATAAGCCACAATGGCTGACCAAGCAACCGGTTGCAAGCAGCTCACGCTTGAGCATTTTATTCAAAGACGGAAAGCATCGATCAATACTAAAAAGCGCATTGATGTCGACGATGATGATGACTCCGAGCTTGACGCCAAAGTTGGAAGCCTTGACGCGACTGTTATGATCACGTAGTAAGCCTCACCGGCTAAGCGCGACTAGCGCTGCTAAGGCCGGAAAACGCGCACAATAACCGACCGGGTACTTCTACACAATCGGACATTCGATCGGGCGATGGAGAGTTGGCATCGACCAATGCAGATTGATGATGATGATGATGGTGAATCCTGAGGTTGACGCCACAGTTGGAAGCCTTGACGCGACTGTTATGATCACGTAGTAAGCCTCACCGGCTAGCGCGGCTACCGCTGCTAACGCCGGAGCTTTCACATGCGGACATTTTGTCGGACAATGAAGAGTACCCCGAGTCCAATGCATATTCGTCGGAGGAGCGGGTACAGTCTGATCACGGAGAAGACACTGTTTCTGGACTACGATGCCACCATGAATGGAGTGGATAAAATGGATCAAAACATCTCTTACAACCCGGTTTAGCAACTGAAGGACATGAGGAAGCCAGACGTAACACTACCGTAACGTAACCGTAGCATGATCCTGATATTAGACTTGATGGCAACACACACTGCAGTATATACTTGCTATTCCCCGGAAAAAACGGCCTGCAAGAAAGTGGAGCACGCGAAGAGGCAATCTGTTGTGCAAATGCTGTTGCGTCTCCTTGCACGCAGGAGAGTGTTACGAAAAGAAAAACTGTCGTTGAAACATCCACATATTTGTAAATAGCACCACAGTTGCACACATTTGTAAATAGTTTGCCAAATTGTTGTCAAATTGTTACACTGTTGAATGTAAATAAACGTATTTTGCTATCAAAAAACACTTTTTCATTCTTGGTGGTAGTGTTTTATAGAAGTAAAGCACTATTTAGGTGTTTGTGGCATCATTCATGGACAAAAAGAAGTGTAAAATTCACTAGAATGCATGAAATAATATCGTTTCACTAAAAGCTTGATTTCTCCGTATTTTGGTCCAAAACAGGCGAAATTGGGTGAAACTAACCATTTTCTATTGTTGATTACTAAAGAACGGAATAAGGTAGAAACAAACTATTTTTTCTGATGAAAGATGAAAGTCCAATCTTTCATTTGGTAGTACATGTGTTTCCATAGTCCGAACAGAACATTTTCTGTGGACCTTGAAAGATCAGTCAAAACGCTTAAATCGGCTGGCACTGACGGCATCCCTTTTCTGAAAACGTCTGGCAGTCAAAGAGTTAAAGAGGATTTCACATTCAATAATCGTCAGCAAAAACTAGACTGGGCTTGAAATACTTCCTGTTTTCACTCGCCTTCTTTCAAAATTAAAATTTCAAATTTTTGTAAATTCTTTATTTTGGGGTACTTTGACCAAAAAAATGTCACACAGGCATGTTATTAACACAAAAGAGATCTGTTTTAAAACAACAACAATTTGTCTCTTTTATGCTTTAGTCAGTTTACTTTAAATTTTTTAAGTTAAACAGTTTCCTCTATTGAAGTCTAGGAAGCCTGTTGCTCTCTGCTGCCCGTGTAACAACATGAGCTTCTCTGCCGAAGGCTGCCATGCAAATGGCCTTTGAATTTGAATGAGTCAAATGGCCACCTCATGACTAAGCAAGACAGGAAGGAAGTGTTTTGAGAGCTCAAGAAATGTTACCGATGTACAATCGTAACCCCCCCCCCCCTTGCGTGTAGGTACATTTCGGTGTGTCTGTTATTACGAAAGTTGGAGTATATTACACGCTCTTGCGAAAGACTGCGGCAGGAAACCGTCAACTTCCTTGTTTGGCAGCAGCTTTTTTTTTCTTTTTTTACCATATGACATTACGAATGTTGCAAAAGAAGGAGCTCTTCAGGTGGATTTAAACTCGCCAGGTGCGAATCTACATTGAAACCTTCAGTAACGGGAGACAAAGCCCCTCCCCCACCACACGCTCCTTACTTGTACAGCTTGTTCTATACAGTTGATTTTGCATGTTTGTCCTTGTATGATACACCTCCTGCGGGTCTATGGACAGAGGCGGCAAAAGTACACACACGCAGTACTTAAGTAGAAGTAGAGATACTTATTTTTTGTAATCGATTAATCGACAAGTAACCGATTATCTAATTAATCGACAACTATTTTCATTATTGATTATAATTATTTGGAGCCTTTTTTTGTCCAAATCCTCAGATTTCAGCACATCAACAGTAATTGTTCACTTATTTCTGTAGTCATTCATGAAAGAAGACTGATTATTACACTTTAATGCAAAATTAAAATGATTAGTTGATTAATCGATTGAATAATCGATAGATTAATGGAATCTCAAAATATTTGTTAGCACTAATAATTTATTGCTTGTGTTTGTTAAAAAATACGTAGAAAGAGGACCTTTAAAGAAATAATCACATGTTAATTCACAATTGCATTATTAACAAAATAAATCACAGATGGTTTTTCAAAATGGTTCGTCCCTACTTTGGATCCTGAGCTGCTCTTTTGATACAAGATGGCCTGTGCTTATCTACCTCAAATAATGTGATTCCAGAACATTGGTGGCTCAAAAAAATGCCGCAGTGTTTGACACATGATGCGGTATGCTTTGGATCGTGACAACTGAAGACGACAACCACACGAAAAGGCAGAATTTTTTGCAACGCAAAATGTTGGTTTCTGGAAGAAAAAAATGTCCCCCAATGCAACTCGTGGAACCTTTTATCTCAATTTTCCTTAGCCACTGATGACATGTGACAGGAAAATGTGAAACTGACAAACATTCTCAGAATGTGTGTTGCTCTGATGACTAGTGATATTTGAGAGGACAATGTAGCCCAAAAGTTGCCTCAATTGACATTTTTCTTTTTGGTCCTCCAACAGAGAAAGACTACAGCAGCATGTGCGAACGGCAGCCCATCGGACGCTTGCTCTTCCGGCAGTTTTGCGACACTCGACCCGAGTTGAGGCGCTGCGTCAAGTTTCTGGATGGCGTGGTAAGATTTAGTGCTGTCACCATCAAATATTTTTAGAATAGATTTATCTATCGATTACTCAATCGACTAATCGTATTCATTTTAAGTTTGTATTAAAGTGTATTACAATTTTTTTCCCTGATTTATTGTTTATTAACTTATACACTCCCAGCCATTTTCACAGAAGCAACCCCCTTCACTCCCAACTGTTTTACTGGATTTTACAAGAATATTGTGTTCTATTATTATAAAAACATGCAACCTACTAAAAGAAAGATTAGAGTCTCTTCTTTCATCGGGAAAAAAAAGTATATTTCTATGTATATTTAGAAATGAGAGGATTCGGACAACTTTAAATTAAAAAATGGCTCGAAACAATTACGCGATTATTAAAATAGTTGTTGATTAATTTGATAATCAATTACTTGCCGATTAATCGATTAATTTTGACAGCTCTAGTAAGATTTGAGATACGGTGAATTCCCGTTTATTAAACTTAGTATATTTAAAGAGCAGAGAGCCATAGACTATCACTAACAACAAATATCATTGATATTAGAGCAATTATAAACGTTCAAACAACTAACACACTAAACAGCAACATTTGCACAATACAAGTACAGTATATATTCTCCCTGCTGTGTGGGAACAATGAATATTACTGGATACATACATACATACCGAGTAGGGGTGGGAATCTTTGAATGCCTCACGATTCGATTCACTTCAGATTTTTGGGTGTATCCGATTCAGAATCTATTTTTGATTTGACAATGATTTTTGCTCAATCTATAGATGTGCAAGGAATTGTAATGATCTACTCCAGTCTGACTCACCAATGCTAATTAGCGCGCTACTCGCGGCACTTTTATCAATCAAAAGAACGGCTCCACGCTGCAAAAAAACAACTTTTATCGGAATAACTTGATTGTGACTTTTTCCTTCTCCTCTCTAATGTGGCTACAACTTAACAGTGTATCAGACCGCGTAGAACCACACTGCCCCTAAGTGGCCAAATCGGGTACAACATGAACAGCACTCCCAATAAAGGCGCACACAAACAAAGGGAAGACAGTATAAATTAATTTAAAGAAAATCAAGTTTGGGACATTTAAAATCGATTCTGAATCGTACTAAATGAGAATCGATTTTTTTGGCACACCCCTAATACCGAGTGGGATGGCGCCGTGCATACAAGTCATTCCTATTCTTCAAAGACCAAGATTTGTTGCGAATAGAGCATGCGCAGACAACAAACTTATGCTCCGCCCACGTTCAATCAAGGAATTCTGAATCTGTTTATATGAATGAATATTCTGGTTACAAAAAGGGGTAATCCAAGGGGTTTTATTTAGGTTTTTAAAAACACAAACAAGAGCATATTCGGAGTTTTGCGCGTGGCCTTTGAAACACTGCATGTAAACATCCTGAAGGCGTGTGTACCGTCACGTGTACTGTAAAAATCGATTTTAAAAAACGAATTGCTGAAAAATGTGCAAATTAGCGAGAGCATGCACGATGAGCAGAGATACTGGCGCGTGTGTCTTGAGTTGCGGTTGTTCTCGGGCTTGCACTTTAGCGCACAATGATTCAAGTGTGAGGCAGATAGTCAGGAAGTGGATCAGGTGATAGTAAATGTCATAGCTGAACCACAATTTGAATTAACTTTAAAAAAATAATCCCGGGTCAAAATGTGTCAATGCGGGTTGAATTTGTGTAAAAGCCTCACATTCTTCATTTTACAAGGGGACATATTCAAAATTGACTGTTGGGTTTCTGGAGAGCCTGTTCACCAATCAAGCATAAAATGAAACAAACTTTTTTTCTTTTCTTTTTTTAAGCATGCTGTTAAGGATCTTTTTTTTTTACTATTTACAAAAAAGTTAGTCATAATAACTGCATTAATCTTGGCAAACTAAGAGTGGCTAATCCGACTAAAACATCATCATCACGTTTATAATCATGAGCGACATAGTAACCGCATAAGCACAATCCAGCCATAAGTGTAGCTAAAGGTAGCCTATTGTAGCGTTACCCGTAGGATGACTCATCACAGTCAATATATTGATCCATCGCCATGGAATTCGCCCGTGACTATTCAATAATGAATGGATCGTTTATGATTAGGCCAAAATGTTATTGGAATGATGGACTGAAGGCGCTCCAGCCTGACCGGTCGGCTTTAACGGCTCTCAGCAGCTCACATTAACGAGCTCTTCGAACCCTTCTCTTGACCACTTCCTGCCCGCCTGGAGACTGAGATGGTAAAAGGAGAACGCAAGCGGCATCTATGTTGTCACTTAGCGTTGGCTCGCTCGTTAGGCGGCGCGGAGGAAGCACTTTGCAGGCTTCCGGGCAGGCTCGGCTTTACAAGTGCTGGATGCAGTCGGTTGCTTCATAAATCAAGTGCCGTTCAGGCCTGGTTGGCAGATTTCTGAATGCTGCCACCTGCTGGCCATTAGGATATTTGAGCTTTTTCCTTTTTGGGCCTATTTCAGTTTTTTAGTCATAACGTGCCTTTTTTAAAATGTGGATAAAAAAAAATTTCTGGCCCCCTTATTGTTATTTTTCTTTTGATTATATTTTGTTTCGATAAAAATGTTTTTTGATATATTTTTCAATCACGTATGTGAAAGAATTACTGACTTAAATATTGAAACCATACATAAAGTTATAGTGACTTTAATCCACTACAATTGATATGTTAAATAGAGTTCAGTTGTATTTAACTTTTATTTACAATACATTTGTATTTAATATTCTCAAGCTGTTTTGTATTCAAATATTTATTTTGGTACTATTTTAATTCAACTTTTACGTGCAATACATTTTTATTACATTATTATTTGGTACAGTTTTTTTATTTGAATGTTACAATAGTGTACAAAAATATTACTTAGCCAAGTATTTTCTGAGGGGCTGTTAAAAAATTTAATATAATTTTTCATTTTACTTTGTGGATTCATTTCTGTTCTTTGTCAATGATATTTTAAAATGATCATCAGGGTTTTCCTGGCTCAAAATGACGCAGAGGTGGTATCATCATGACTATGATGGCTCGGTGCCAATACCAGTCTTATTTTAAGCCCAGTTTTTACACAATGGCAGTTTTCTGAATAGCACAAAGTTCTTGTAATTTTGTCCCAAATCAGGCTTTTCTTTTGAAGTGTGATAACTTAGTCATTTACGAATATTTTTTTCACTTTCAACCGCTCAAAATGTTCAGTGGCATCAGACCTGTGAATTTTGTACACAGGAAAAACCCTGATTATTTCAGTCACATCATAATACTACATTCTAAGATAGTATTATTATTATTATGACTATCACATTTCTCTATATGTGATATAATTATTTATGTGGACGTGTGTGCCCTGCAGGCGGAGTACGAGGTGGCACCAGATGAGAGGAGGAAGGAATGCGGTCAAGAACTCATTGACGTTTTCTTCAGTCCAAAGGTCCACCTCCAAAGTCACCTCAAAAGTTTTGTCTTTTGGTCTGTTTCCGTCCGGGTTTTCTCATATTGACTTGCTCTACATTGTGGAATGGGTTCTAATATTGACATTGTCCCAATATGTATTTTTGTTTTGTTGTTCCCTAAATTGCATTTGATTTATTATTTATTTATGAGTATTTTTCCACGATAGACAGACATAAAAGTGAAAATACATTAGTGCAATTTGAACCAAAAAAAACAAAACACTGATTCTACATTGACCCGTGCACTACTGCTCGAAGAAATTGAGTGAGAATAAAAAGTTTTTGTTTTACTGACTAACTCATTGTCAAAATCGCATTACGTGACATGGTTTGAAAATACCAAATTGAACAATTCAACAGCACAATTCTTTCATTATCAGTTTTCTAAAATAACTGAGATTGGGTGTCTGGTTGGTTATTCCTTCTTTGTGCTTGACAGTCGGAGGACCACGTGCCCGAGGTGGACGAGAGCACCGTGGCCCGGTGTGCGGAGCGGCTGCAACAAGAGGCGTGCAAGGAGCTATTTAAAGACTCCACCAAGTAAGAGCACACCCCAAACTGGTTATGATATTTTTAATGAACACTACTGCACGTCCAGTTCGTCCCTTTTAAAGTTAATACTAGTAATATGGTACTATAATCGCAACCCCCCCCCCCTCCCATTTGCTTGTTTATGACAGAACAATTGTTTCATTCATCTTTTTTTTTTTCAGCAACAAACATTAGCCAGTCAGTTCATTGGCCCATTTTAAAGTTGAAAAATACATGAAAATTTGAAAAAGGTACAAACAAATAAGATTTTCTTCACTGACCTTTATTTTCTTCTTTTTTTCTTTTAATTTTATGTTTAAATTTGGCTCTTTTTTTTAAATGTTTTTTTAATGCAGCAGGTCCAGGTTTTGGTTGAAATTTTAAAAATCATAGAAAATCTTTTGAAAATGTAAAAAAAAAAAGAAGAGGATATACATTTTTTGTATAAAATGAATACAACTTCTGCTATATATTTTAAATGTGTTTTTTTTAAAATAAATCCTATCTGACTAATTATTGCTCTTAGTATTTTATTCCTAAATTATATCACGAAAATTTTTAAATTGTAACTGCTGAGCCCATTTGCACTCTGTTGCGAACCAAAACAGCAGCACTCACCAATGCATCTAAACAGTATTAAAGATTGGTTTAATTGTGGCTAGTGGGATGTCCATGTTTATGTTGTTGTAGTTTTTAATGCCACTTTTACTTAACATAATAAATAAAAAGAGTATTTTTGTTTATTTGTTTTTGGTGCTCAATACTGCTTGTGCAATCTTTCCTTGCAGATTGATCCACGACTTCCTGAGCGTGGCGCCCTTCTCAGACTACCTCGACAGCATGTACTACAACAGGTTCCTCCAGTGGAAATGGCTGGAGAGGTAATCTCCATCCCCAGTGACATCATATTGCAGACTCCAAGCACAAGTAAAAAAAAAATAAAAAAAAAGAGTGACTTTCACAACAACGAGGCACGGTGGTTGCCTGCATATCAGTTGCATCATACGGGAGCTTTTAAGGTGATGGCATTTACAGGAAGTGAGGCAAGAAGCCGTTTCAGCAGACGTGTGGGGGCATGTCGTTCACGTCAGTGAGTGGAATAGTATGTCGTTTGCTGAAATGGTCATCCTTGCCTGTTTACAGAAGAAAAAAAAGCACAACATTTCTGTTTAAATGGATGGATTATGTTTCTAAAGGTTTTTTTTTTCTGCACATGGTGTGTGATCAGTGACTTGACTGTGTGATGATTTGTTTGTTTGGGTTTTCCAGGCAACCTGTCACAAAGAATACATTCAGGCAGTACAGAGTTTTAGGGAAAGGCGGATTTGGAGAGGTAAGTCATTGATGCATTGTTTAACAACAAAAATGTGATTTCATACTAATATAAACAATATATATATATGTATAATAATAATAAATAAAATAATTAAAATGTTAAAGCATTATTTAATACACAAAAATAATAAATACTAGGGCTGGGTATTGATTCAAATTTCCTCAATCGATTCAATTCACTATTAAGTTAAGTTTGATTCGATTTTTTGTGATTTGATTCACTTCAGTTCAATCCCGATATTGATTAATTATGGAATATCAATTATTTAAAAAAAAAAATATATATATATATATATTAGGGCTGGGTATTGCCAACAACCACACAATACGTATCACGGGAGTCGCGATACGATACGTATACGATACGTATCGCGATACATGTATCCCAATACATGATCTTCAAGGCGATACATATCCCAATATTTTTACATTAATTGACTTGCATTTTTAGTGAAACAGTCATATATATGTACAGTATACCTAAATGATATGTCCATTATGCTTGATGGCAAAAAAATGTTTTTGTTAGCACCTCTTCTGGTTTACCACCAAGCGGCATGCCTGGTCTAAATGTGCACGCACTGCAGACAGAGCAAGGAGCAACTTTCACGGACACACTGGGAAAATTTATGAATAGGCAGGAGTTAATATGAGTAAAAATATCAAAGTATTAAAATGACAGCTTAACATAAATGTGCTTATTTGAAATATTTGGGGAAATAATAGCATTTTTTCCATGTAATACATTCTAATTTGTTTTTGAACAAAATATTGAAAATTGGTACGGTATTTCGTTTGTAAGTAAATAATTGTTTATTCTTCCGCTGTTTTAATTTTTCTTAGCAAGACACAGTAGCCAATCACTGATGGGCTATTTTTAAAACAGACTTCACGCGTACATATATTTTTTTTAAGTTGCAGTATGGAACTTTTTTCCCCAAAATAACTTTACAGTAAAATGTGATCATTTATGACTGAAATATATTCTAATTAGTAGATTAACACCTTAGCTGTTCGCAATGGGTACTCCTGCAAGCCTCAGGCCAATCGTTTTCTGACAGGGTTAGAATTTCCCGCGCCCTGTCTGTGGATGTGACGTAATGTGCTTGGTGTGTATATAAAGAACGGTATGTGCAGTTTCATTTTTCCTCACCAGGTGGCAGTAGTGATTCAAAATGGAATATTCTACGTTCAGTAGCTTTAAATAAGTCGGCTACAATGCAAACTAAACACCCAAGGCACTTTGTCTGCACACCCCTAATATATATAAATATATATATGGGTAATATATATATATATATATATATATATATATATATATATATATATATATATATATATATAAGCTAAGCCCCCATTCATGTGCCACAAGGCACTTTCCTTAACATGAAAGATCTTGATCTAAATGTGCCGTGTAATTTGCCCCAAAGCGTGTTTGACCTCTCAATGCGTTATCTGTTTGTGGTGCGTTTTATGAGCACAGGGTCATGAGAAAAGTCTACAAAAGGACGCATTAATACGCTTTCCCATCAAAAATACCATATTCTTAGCACGTGGCCGGCTATTTATAAGTGACCCTGCCCCCTCTCTGCTAAAGTCGCTTTATTGACACGTGCACACACATGCTGTAAATATAAACGATATGTATGTATCAGTGTTTGTTTTCCACTGCACTGGGTTTAGCGTGAGTCATTGTCTATTCTAGTGGATTTTTGCTGAGAGAAAAGGGATACAATACAAACAGCTGATTTTGATGACTTGACTCTCCGCCATCAGGTCACGGCTGACACTCATCACTTAAAAAATAAAAAAAATAAAAATCCCATAATGTATGTTGAAATACTGTACAGTTCAATTGTCTTAGAAATTAGACATTTTTGTTTTTAATAGTTTTTTTTTCAGTACAATTTTTATTGAAGTAATAAGGTATATATTTTTATTTTCCTGTATTTACATGCAGCATTAATATTGAAACCATCCGAATGTTACAGTGGCTTGAAATATTATGAAATTATTATGACCTCTGCCAGTTTTTTTTTTTTTTTTAAAGGCGGCTTGTTTTTTTGTTTTTCAGGTCTGTGCGTGTCAGGTGCGGGCCACGGGGAAAATGTACGCCTGCAAGAAGCTGGAGAAAAAAAGAATCAAGAAGCGCAAAGGCGAGTCCATGGCGCTCAATGAGAAACAGATCCTGGAGAAAGTCAACAGCAGATTTGTGGTGAGCCAGCGGATTATTTACACATTTGTATCAGTTGATTCGTACGTATAACTAGAGCTGGGCGATACAGCCAAAAAATAAAATCAAAAAAATGTTTTCAGTCAGCCAGGACGATTATGATTTTAATCGATTTTAATCCAATAAACCTAACAAATGTTTATTTAAAGATTGTATTTATTCAAGAATAATTCCTATGCAAAATATTCAGACAACAATAATCTATACTGAGTCTGAATCAGTTTTCCAATAAACTAAATAAAGATTAGCGGTGCTGATATTCAGCAATATGACGAATATCGGCCGATAATATATCAGTTTAAAAATGTGTCAACTTCAGGAAAGTATTTATTTAAAATTTCAGTTGACATTGTAAAAGATCTCTGAACTTCTTGTTAGAATTTTAGAACAAAGATGTTTATTAACTAAGGGCGCACTAGGGCCATTTCTTCAGTACTGTACTGAAGCCTGATTGCCACCCCCCTAAACTGAGGATCTGAACTGTACTCAGGCGCGGATCGATTGCGCTCACTACAATGGCCCTAGTGTGAGTGAGCGCCTAATTTATTTTACAAATCCTAAAAGTTGCTCAATAAACATATGCTTAAAAATTCAACGAATTTAAGAGCTGTAGTTTGTATTTTTTGTCAATTTTGAGGCCAATCCTTTTCAGTATCGTTTTTTTTATATCGGTTATTGGGGTCCTTGACTACTAATAATCTGTATCGGTCTCGGCCCTGAAATAACTGTATCGGTATATCTCTACTCACAATAACATCTGGATGTAACAGAACATAAGAACAATATATTTTAATAATCCAGAAGACAAAATTCGATTTCCCAAATTAACACATTTTCAACAATTTGATTTTCTAAATGGCGATTAATCAAATGTATTTGATTTATTGCCCAGCCCTACGTATAACACAAAAGGAAAAAAATGCATTTTAACTTGTCAACGTGACAAACGGTTTACTTGAGGGAGGGTTTGGTAACATCCTTTGGCTTATTTTAACGTGCGTTTGTGTATGCAACTTGCAGCCCGGGGCCGCAGGATTTTCAATAGCCATGCATTCAGCTGTGTCTTTTTTCTTTCTTTTTTTTGCTCTCATGCTGTTAAGAAAGTGTTGATTGTCACGTTGCAGAGCGGAAGTCAAAGAGAGCCTCAGTTCGTTTTAATGGCAACCTACCAGGTCATTCCAGTGGTTTGCAAAAAGGGGAGGTGACAGGATCAGATCATATGTTGCTTTGTTAACTCAAAGAAAATCCCCCCAAATCTTGCTTCAAGTGGACAAAGCGTTCCCTCGGCGAAGATCCCCTTTAGGCCATGACGCACAGCTGCGGAAAAACATGCCGCGGTATTAACGAGAAAAAACACCAAAGCAGAACGAGGATCTCCTGTTTTTGCGAAATTACAGCAACGAGATGACGTTTATCCCAGAGGAGATTGAGGACAGCAAGCATACAAAAGTGCTGCATCCAAGTGGAGACTGTGGAGGATAACACTGCAGTATTTAGAACTAAGGCAAAGAACAGACGAAGGGCTGAAACATTCATCCAACTAAGTCATTTTCCCATTTATACTCTCTTGCCCGTCTCCAGGTGAGCTTAGCGTACGCCTACGAGACTAAGGACACCCTTTGTCTCGTTCTGACGCTCATGAACGGCGGCGACTTGAAGTTCCACGTCTATCACATGGGCGAGGCGGGCTTCGACGAGAGGAGGGCCGTCTTCTACTCGGCCGAGATCTGCTGTGGCCTGGAGGACTTGCACAGGGAGCACATCGTCTACAGGTGAGTGCGCGCCCTAACCTAACCTACAAACTATTTTTCTGTCTTATACTCGTTTCGTTTTTATGCCACACAGGGACCTAAAACCTGAAAACATCCTGTTGGATGACTATGGTGAGTATTTATCTCATTCAGTGCCATTGACGGTTATAGACGTCAAAAATCCATTTGAACTCATTCAATCGCAGCCATTTTCACGGAAGCAATCCCCTTCGCTCCCGGGTGTTTTACTCGATTTTGACTTATTTTGCAAGTCCCACAGAATATTTTGTTCTATTGCTATAAAAACATGGAACCTACCAAAAGAAAGATTAGTCTCTTCTTTCATCAGGAAAAAAGTATATTTGTATCTGTTTAATCAATATTCACATTCCTGGGGAAAACAGGCCCTGTCTGATATCTTATACTCTGCTGCCACCTGCCAGCCATTTGTTGTAATAACTACCATTGCTTTAAGCCACCTCTTTGTGTCAAAAACGGCATCAAAGCCTTCTGTATGTTCTTGCATAAAAAAAAAGTGTAAATACACTTTTGGGAGTAAAGGACAAAGTATTAAAAAACGTGTTTACACCTTTCTGGGTTTGAATGAGTTAACTGTGCTGGCAGTAGGGCTGCTCAATTATGGAGAAAATATTAATCACGATTATACTGGTAATAATTGAAATAACGACTAGGACGATCATTTATTTTTTGGTAAAAAACAAGAAAATGTTAAATGTAAAAAATATTAAGACAAAAAAAATCCTTTGAAATAATTATGCAAATTCCTTTTGGATGAAATTTATTAAATTTGTTCATTTAAAATAAAATTGAAAAGGCGCAAATATATACATTTAAACAACTCCACTTAAAATTTGTATTAATATTTTTTTTACGATTAGCTGATTTTGTAATTGTGGAGTGTAATATTTGAATTTGTAATTGAATTTCGGCTAATTGAACAGCCCCAGCTGACAGCGAATGAGTTATTGCGAGGGGCCGCTTTATAAATGTAGAGTTTCAGGCGATCGCTCACCAAGCGATGATTTCAAGCGTGATGATGGTTTAATGTGACTTTTGAGGCATTACATTTTTTTTTTTTTTTTTAGGACACATTAGGATATCGGACCTAGGTCTGGCCGTGCACGTACCAGAGGGCCAGACCATCCGGGGCCGGGTAGGAACGGTGGGATACATGGGTAAGAAGAACCCACTCGCATTCATTCGACCTCTGCGGGGGAAACATAAACGGTGGCTGTGGTGGTCTAACGCTCTTTGGGCTTTTTGTGTTTCTCACCTGCCTCCAGCTCCGGAAGTGGTGATGAACGAGTGCTACACCTTCAGCCCCGACTGGTGGGCGCTGGGGTGCCTGCTGTACGAGATGATCGAGGGCCAGTCGCCCTTCCAGCAGAGGAAGAAGAAGATCAAGCGGGAGGAGGTGGAGCGGCTGGTCAAGGAGGTGCAGGAAGAATATTCGGGGAAGTTCTCGGAGGAGGCCAAGTCGCTCTGTAAAGCGGTGAGGGATAATTAGGCGGGGTACGCACATACGCACACATACAATGATCAGAATGATCGATTCGTTTTGTGTTCCTCAGTAACGTTTGTTAGCCTGATCCCACCAACAACATGAAAAACCCTCTTTTTAATACGGGATATGAACTGTCGAGATGTAAACCAATGGAGGCGACTAGCCAAGCTGCGGTCCTCTTCGCTATCCCTAATCAATTGGCCATTGCTTACACATGCAAACAGGATAATCTCATAATAATCTGTCAGAGTCATCCTATGATTTAAATTCCAAGGGAGGAAAAATGCTCAATTTCGGCACGCACCTTGTTTTGATCCAAAATAACGTTTTCGTTCTTTTTCGCTGTTTCCAGCTGTTGGCTAAAGACCCCAGGGGGAGACTGGGCTGCCAGGGAGGCGGAGCTTCAGAGGTTAAAGCACACCCTATCTTTCACTCCATCAATTTCAAAAGGCTGGAGGCCGGAATGTTGCCGGCGCCTTTCATTCCTGATGTGAGTCCTCCAACTCAGTGGTCACCAATTTTTTTTACGTCCATAACTTTCGCTTGGCTGATTATTAAACTGCTACAACCATAAACGTGAATCTGCCGTATATTTTTATGTAGTTGTATTAGCAGCATAAACAGCGCTTTAAGGTTACTATGGTAACGCGTATCGATGATACCATACAAGGGTTATTTTTAGTAGCACAATAAACGTGAAGCCACATTTGTATGTAACTATATTACCAGTGTCCACCTGAAATGCTTTGCTAGCTTAGCGTTAGCGACCGAGATAATTAGCATCTTGATGTGCGTCAAGAGTCCATCATAGACAGTTGAAACAGAGAGAATCCAGTCACCTTTCAAAATAAAATGCTTTTTAGCCTCGGATGAACCGGAAGTACTGAAAGGGTTTTTTGTTTAGTTTTTTATCTTTCAACTGTATATTTGTGGTCTAAACTATTAATATAGGCAGTTATAACTTTATCCCTTTCACAAATTAACCACCTTTAGGGAGGTTCCCCCCGCAGAAATTAATCTCCGTTGTATTAGATCACTTTTGTGTTCAATGTTGCAGCCACAAGCCATCTACTGTAAAGACGTGCTGGACATCGAGCAGTTCTCCACCGTCAAAGGCGTGGAACTCGAGCCCAAAGACGACTCCTTCTACAGCAAAGTGTCCACGGGCAGCCTCTCCATTCCCTGGCAGGACGAGGTGACGTTATTAAAATCGATAACAATGCCAGTGTTATAAAATATCAGAATATTCTTCAAAATGTTTAAAAGTCTTTTGATTTGTCTTTGGCCTGCAGATGATCGAGACAGAATGTTTCACAGAGCTTAATGTTTTCTACCCGGACGGTACAGTTCCCCCGGACCTGGACTGGCGAGGACAGCCGTCTCCTCCTCCAAAACAGGGACTCTTGCAGCGGTTATTTGGTAGACAGGTGGGTGGTCCCAATCGGAAATTTATTAATGTTGGATTTTTCATGATCGTTTTTTTTCATTTTCACTTTCATTTTTTTAAATTCAGTTCATTTTAATTAAGTTTTAAGAAGGTTTGTTCATTTTCATTAGTTTTACTTCATACTTTGGTTTAGTTTAGTTTTTATTAGTTTTAATATTAGTTTTAGTTTTTTTGACCTTCTGTCTTCTGGAGGGGTACAGTAATACTGATATAAATGCATTTAAAATGAATCCTGAAATTGTGATATTGTCAAAGACCAAAATAAAAGGATATTTTTGCTATAATTATAGTTACTTAGTTTTTGCTTCTTCTTTTTTTAATGAATGTTTTCATTTTATTTAGTTAATAAAAATGTTTTGCATTAACGTCCAATATGCCCACTTCCTGTCCTACTGTATCGCCCCCTGCAGGAATGCTGCGGTAACTGCAGTGACAGTGATGACGAGCCAACCAGGCTGTGACACAAATGCACGCACGCACACACACACACCATATTTGTTTACAACCTTTTGCACATTTCTATTTGAAAGATAGTCGATCTCTAAATGTCCGAATGTACTTTCATCATAGCCATAATAATGATGTTTTTATTATTTAAAAACAAAAACAACAGCAAAAAACATCACAGCCGAGGCTTTTCCCCTACCTGGAGCGAGAGCAGCGGAACATTCGCATTCTGATAAAAAAGAAACAAAAAAGAAAGAAAAGTGCCTTGCTGGAGGGCACTAGTGACAATAATACTTAGTAGAGAGGGCGAAGCCTTCCTCTGTTTGTCCAGGGAATAAAACGAGTGACTTGTGACTCTGCTGTGACCAACTTTACTTTTTATTTTTGGTTTCACTAAAAGACCTCAAAGGGAAGCCCTCGGATGTTTTTATGTATAAATATACATTTCTTTTTCACCACAGAGAAACTGGCCTCCACTTGATGTACTATATGATGGGATGCAACTGTATAAAATGTATATATAACAAAAAAAAACATGCAGTGAAGCCCCGTTTATTGTTGGCAATACGTTCCAGATACGCCTGCAATCTGTAAAAAGATGAAGTATATAGAAAGACCTTTTTTTTATTCCGTTTTACCCCATGCTGCTTTAATCGCATTTAAAACCTATTTAAACTTATTAAAACACGTTTTAACGTATTCCTCAGTGCCTCCACTCACCCTCGTTGCAAAATGTTCATATAACATCGCTTTGACAAAAATGAAAAGAAAACTCGCTCGAGCGTGCTTGCTTCAAGGTATTTGTTTGCTAATCCCAGTTCAAGTTGACTGAAAAACTGATACATAAAACAATAAATTTAAATGTATATTTATTTAAACACCAAATTGTTCGATCAAACCGTATACAGTAATAATGAAATCAGCTAGTTTAATGCGAACATACACGGACATAAGCATTGATGTAATTGTAAACCTTCGAATAACTGCTACTTAAACACATCTAGTTTAGAGTTAGTGCTACCTGAATTGGATGAAATTAATGAAATAGAGAAAAAACGCAATATAGCTGGGGTTCACTGTAATTGGAGTGAAAACGTAAGAAACGCCTCGCAAAGCATTTCAGACACAAGCACGTTGCTTTTTTTAAGGGCTGGGAAGAAGGAACATATACACACAAATATTCTATGTACTTTCACTGCTGTTTATTTTGGTTAGTAGTACAGCTTGAATTAGGAGGATTACGAGGACCACGCTGACAAAATAAATCAAAACAAATGCGTTATAGTTCATTTAAAATAATTCATTCCATCTTTATAACGTTTTTTTTTTTTTGTCTTTTCAGTGTGGCCATCATACTCCTCAGTTAAAACAACAAGCTTGCGTTAGTTGCTTCTTCCACTGGTCATATGTACTGCATCCACTAGAGGGCATTAGTGTGTTAAACGTACCCGAGCCATATAGAGAGAGAGTTTGGCCAACTCGGTTTTCAGCAGGGTAACAAGATGGCGTCCATATGTCATGTGACCAACAGTTGTGCTGTGATTGGTCAACTGCTGGTCACATGACAAAAGGACGCCATCTTGTTACCCTGCTTGAAACCGAGTTGGCCAAACTCTCTCTATATGCGGCTCTAGAACATACGAATGAGGACAGTCAACCTCTTTTAATTCCGTCACCATGTCTGACAAAGGAAGACACTGAAAAAGGAGATTTACGATGGTCTCCTCCTTAAATGAACCACATTATTCAAACTTTTGTGAAGCATGAGCAGCTTAAGGTCCATGTACTAGTACACTCTTCTCACGAGTCGGACAACTTTGGAATACTAGTTGAACAACAGCATTTTACTTTTCCCCCATCACTAGTTCACCTTTTGGCCTACCATTTCACGATTTAACCATACTAGTATACTATTGTGCTGCACTAGTAACACTACTAGGTCCAACTAGTAGCTCCCTTGCCTCGCTAGTAACCTATAGTAGTTATCTTAGTATGCCAAAGTTGTCCTACTAATGTGCTGAAACATCATCGCAATTTTTTTTGTCGTTGACGGCAATTTGATGAAAGTTGAGTCTTAAATCGATTAATCAACGTCATCATTAATAG
This sequence comes from Leptonotus elevatus, assembly GCF_054856555.1. NCBI lineage: Eukaryota > Metazoa > Chordata > Actinopteri > Syngnathiformes > Syngnathidae > Leptonotus > Leptonotus elevatus. Next base: position 7,772,862 of record NC_141254.1, read on the forward strand.
TTATTCAGCATAGTAGTAGGCTACAGTGGTCCCCAACCTTTTTCGTGCCACGGAACAGTTTCTCGTTAAGTCCTACTTTGACTGACGGGTGCATAGGTCATAAGCTGGTCATCAAGGTTGTCATGACTTTCCATACTTTGAATCTTTTCCAATGAAATACCTCGCAATGTACGCAATGTACGATTCACTGTCACTGTAAAGTAATGCCTCTTACTGTATGTTCTGTCTGTGTGTGTTTTTGTTCTCACTAAAATCAGTCAACTGATATTTAGACAGCAATGTTTTGTTGTTGTTGTTGTTAGGACATTTTTCTATGAGGGGAGAGTGGGGTAAGTCGTGTCAATTTTTACTTAAAGTGTTTTTTACACAAGGGGATTACAGGACTGCCTTTAACTAAAATATGTTCATATAGTTTTGGATGTTGTGCATCCCTGGGACTCTGGGAGCAATCACTTTGGATCTTCAATAAACTGAGAAATATAGCTTTAGAAAAAAAAAGTGCAGGGTAGGTTGTGCCATTAGTCAGAATTCAGTGGGGTGAATTATGCCATTGATAACTGAAGTAAAAATGATCATTTTCATCTCACAAAAGGAAAACAAATTTAAATACAAAACTTTGATTTGCAGTTTTCAGAGGCCTTTTCTTCTTTTCTTCTTTTTCTTTTCCTGTTCAGCCTTTTCAAATTCTCTTTCTTTGTGAGCCATCTCCATCTTCTCAGGTGTGTCAGTTACAATTCTTGTTTTCAATTTCTTTTTTTTACAATTCTGTTCTTTCTTTCTGTGGATTTTGGCAAGGGAAAAATAACTTCTTTAGACACATAGCCCAAGTCAGCAGGACAAACAGATTTGTCACTTGTTGAGTGCTCGGGAGGGTTGGCCTGAGCCTATTTTTCTTTCTTATTCCTCCTATATTGTTTTATGGCCATCCTGCAGATTTTTTTATTTCCTTTCCAACCTGACTTATGGTCTTCCCTTCTTTCACTACTCTTTCAAACTCCTCAAGAGGAGTTGAAACCCTGTCTGTCTTCCTTTTGTATCTGGTGGCATGATACATTTTGGTCAAAAATTAAGAATGAGACATACTTTTAGTGATCAGATGTAAGAATACACTTACAATAAAAATAACATGCAATAAAGTGATATAGAGTAAATCATCACAATTTAGGAGAAGTTGTGCTATTGGCACAATTTAACCCAGGTGCTTTAGCCCACCATTTTGAGAGAAAAAAATGCATCCCCCAGCTGTTTTGAGCCAGCATCATGCTAACCATATAGACTCATGATGTAGCTTACTAAAGCAGCATGTGTGAATTGTTGTCTATAATTGTCCAAACGCAGCCATCAAAAATACTCTCTGACTGAAAAGAAGCTATACTTAAATGAAGTTAGCGATATCCGAAATCAATTTATGTATACTGTATATATACGAAATGCTACATACAAATAATGAAGTTAGGGATATATGCCAATCATCTTTTTGACTACAGCCAATATGGCATTACAGATATCTTCAACTCATAAGCTGTTTAAAGGAGGCTTGCTCGCCATAGACGTTGACGGCGGCGGATCATTTTCAGGCAGGACGAGTCGCCCTGCTGGGCCTCATCACGGCGGCGCAGACGCAAGCAGACTCTGAAATGAACGCCAATTACACCGCGGGAGACTCAAGTGTGCAAATGAAGCACGAGGCTTTCAGGCCTCAGTGGGGTTTTGCACGATTTGTCATTTTGCAAGAAAATCTTAACAATGCAGACGACAGTAGAAAGCACATTCTTGTGTATTATTATATAGACACATTATCTACTTTAAATGAATATCCGTGTTTCTATTGTTTATACCTATATCTTTTTAACATAACTAAAAAACCTTAAAACTTTGATTATCCTCATACTACTTTCTCTGCCACATAAAAGTTTTTTTTTTAATATACATATATAACTGTAGAGAATAGTAGCAAAAAAATGATTAATCGTGATTAATTACGCAATATTGTGCGATTAATTATTTTAAAAATGTTAATTGTTTGACAGCAGTTATATATATATCTATATATAAATAAATATATATATATTTATATATATATATATGAGCATTTACTTTCTGTATTTTGAAGAGGACACTTCATGTATTCTCATGCCTGAAAGCTCCTCAAACAAATGTGTTGGTGTCATCATCAACCTCTTTCATCTTCTCCTGTTGTTGCCACGGCAACTCAAAGTAAGGGAGGCATCTCGATGAAAGGATTATGTGACGAGTAGACGCACGCGTACAGTAAAAGGCCTGTGTTTTGACTTCGTCCAACAATCCCCCTTCGTGTTCCATCGTGACGGCTGATCGACCGAGCGTAGGGGATTTGGGGAACGAGGGTGCTTGGGTGGCTTCAGTCATGACATGGCAGACATGGAATGGCTCTAGTTTAGTCAAAAGTAAATCAATTACTTCTCCTTGATTTGATTGTGACATAAAGTCAACCCCTGTTGACACATAAATTTAAACACCAAATAGTTACAATTAATGAAAGTCCACTAGCTTAATGCTAACATATAATGTGAAACAATAACACCATAGAGAGGCTAGCCTAGCATATATTAGCATATCTGTTGTGTGATTAAAAAGGTTTTAAAAAAATTGCTACTTAACATACACAGATCAGCGACACAAACAAACAGGGCTGCAACTAATGATCACTTTTGCAATTAATTAGTCTGGATTTTAAAAAATGTTGACGTTTCCATCCATTGTCGCCTGTGCTTAGGCTACGTCATGTTAACAAACTCTATTTCAAAAATGTCTACGTTAAAAACTTCGTATGGCGGATGCGAGTGTTTTTGCTGCATGATCTTGTTTTTAGACAGTGTAGTCCGACGTCACTTGAAAGTGGCTGTGGATCTTCCCCCATCCTTGCGTCATAGACACTTATATATATATTTGACATTTGATTTGAATGAAGGACACTTCCTGGTATCAAACGTGTTAGAAAAAAACAAAAGAAAATGAGAGCCATGACTCAAAGTAGATGACTAAGTGGCGTAAGGTTCAGTATGAGCAGTCGCAGCGAGTGTGAGCAATACGCACGCATCGGTCACAAGATGGCGTGGGCAAGCGCTAGCAGTGCTAACAGTGTCAAGGCGCTTCAACAGTGATTTTATTTTTAGCTTAAATAATGAAAAAAAAAACTTTACAACTTTATCTTTTGCTTTTCGTTCACAATGAGTGGTTGACTGTCCAAGTGGAAAAAAAAATGCACTTTTCTTGAGGGAGGTTGTTAGGGTTGTGACCTTGAAATATTTTGGCGGGTGATGTGTGTGTGCCTCACTTGAAGGGTGTCTCTGTTGATGGCAGGAAACATGACGTCAACTTGCTAATGACATGCCACTATTCACTTTTGGACACAACAATTGGCTCTTGATGGATTTTAACTGGTCTAAATTTCACAATCGCTCGTTTTTTTACCCGCAGGCGGCCAATTGATCAAAACATTTCCGACAGTTGCAAACCAAAATAGAAGCACCTACCAAGGCATGTAAACGTAAGTGCCCATCTGTGTTGTATATAATAATAACTATCATAGTAGAACAAAAATAGCAACCTCCTACTGCTGGGGTGGTAGGGGATGAGGAAGGGGGGGGGGGGGCTCATAAACCCCCAACTGTGTCTGGTGCTTGCCAAATAGTGCGTCCCTGGAAAACCCCCACATCAGCTCCATCAGTATTCCCGTCGTATACGTACGGAAAGACGGCGTCACGAAGCAGGGAAGAGTAGGGGGAGGAAGGAAAGGAGGTCCTCGCCGGAGGAGGGGCAGCAAGAGTGGAGAGGGTGAGCACGTCCGCGCCGGCGGGGATGATGTTGGGACTCATTTTCAATCTTGACGAGAGCAGCACAACGCGAGGATGGCTCGCTGATACCGGGGAGAACCTTCCACGAAAAAAAAAAAGGTGCGTTTACCTGCCAAATTTCAAAATACTGCCATTTCCTGTAATGTTTCCATCTTGTTGTTTCAAAAGAATCAAGTGACTGAAAATAACCCAAAGGCGTCTTGCGTCGGCGTATTTTTCTCTCAGGGCGTTTTGGTTGACATGATGTATTTCTCGTGTTAATGGGAAAAGGTGAGTTTACCTAATTATGTGTCAAACCTTTAAATGCTTCCGTTTCACCCCCCCCCCCTCCCCTGAACTGTTATTGGGTTTTAGACTCACGTCGATTAAAAATAACCCAAAGTGTTTTTCATCGGCGTTTGTGGGGGGAACGTGAGTTCACATACTCACCAATAAATAGATTCGTTTATTTACCTCATGTTGTTGTCTCAAAATAATCAAGCCGATTGAAAATAACAAAATGTTTCTCTGTTCGGTATGTTTTATTCCTGTGGGATTTTCACTCGCACGGTATTTTTTCTAATGTTAATTGAAAAAGTTGGGTTTTATAGTTAATGCGTTGAACCGTGAAATGCTACTACCGTTTTATTTATGTATCCCTTGTTTTTGTCTTATAAGAATTATGATGATTAAAAACAACAATAACACATCTTTATCGGCATAATTTGGGCTTTTTGGAGTTGTGACGTAATTCTGATGTGAATCAAAAAATGCGAGATTGCTTGAGCACTTCTTGAACCTTTGACCTTTAAAGGCTTTTAAGTTTTTAATGTCGACGTCGATTAACAACAACATTCCTGTCTTCTATCGGTATTTTTGTTTTATTATAGGAGTTTTGAATGACATGTCGAAGTTGTAATTTACCTGCGAAATGTTGAACCTTTAATTTTCTACCATTTTAATTATTATTTTTTTCTATAGTTTTATTTCAAAACTTTTGTGCAGATTAAAAGCAACTATTATTTGCCTTGCATCAGCGTATTTTAATCTTATGGAAATTTAAATAATGAGTCGAATTTCTAATGTAAAACTAATCTAAAGTAATCTTTTAATCAATAAGTAGCTTTGTTAAGCCGGTCGACTCAGAAGTCCCGTCATTATGTACACTTGCATCATCCTTCAAGTCAACCCACTTGCATAACAACAGCTCGTGCACTTTGACTCGGTACTGACGTTGTCTGTTTTCGGGCATTATCGGCCATTGTGTCCCACTATATATATAAAAGCAAGAAAGCAAAAGTGCATTAAGACTATTGATTGTGACTTGCTTTCTGATCAGAGAGACATATAGCTGCCACGATAGTTTAAGTAAAAAGATGGCGGTTGGCATTTTAGAGCTGCGGGACGTTATGTTCTCAACTGCCTCTTTTTTTTTCTCTTTTCTTTTTAAAGAACGTAATCTGTACAACAAGCAACCAGGCTGTGTTTACGAGTGGCGCCGCATCGCAGACAATACAGGAAATAAATGTCACGTTCGTTGAGTGTATAAAAAAAAAAAAATTGCTTCTGTTTTGATATTGTGTTGCCTTGGAAGCAAACGGTGTATTATTTATTTGCAAACAAACAGCTTCTCCTCGCCGAGACGGTACATAATCATGGAGAGCTGTCTACAGGTGAAAAACAAGCAATTGTGAAGAACTCTGGTTTTGAAGATTTTCACAAATGCTTGTTCATCGTTTGCACCTCTAGTTGATGAACTAGTCACAGGCACAATCCAAATCTGAAGCTTTACAATTGCTTGTTTTTCCCTTTAGACCACTGCAGAATGTTTTTCTTCTGTTGCTAGATCTCTGGTGTAAATGTACCTATCATGGCGAACAATCAAATTTGAATATTCACATTTGCTTGTTTGTCACCCGTGGCAATCCGATTTACACGTCCGAAGTTGTGTCGTTTTTTAAATTCTGTTCTATTCTATCCTATCTTCTGTGTGTCTTTTTTATAGATCCGCATGAGGTCAACGTGTCCCGCCGGGGTCTGAGGCAGAAGAATTTGGCACCCCGGGCGACTCGGGTCGTCCCGCAGTCTTGAAGGCACCACCACCATCAAGTGGATGAATGCCTGAAGAATGGATTCCTTCACTGTCTCGCATCCATTCGACTCTAAAGACAATGAATGGGTGTTGAGTGTCACATAAAAGACAAGACGTGACCGTCGCGCCTGTGGAGTTTGGCCGCGTTTGAGGAGCTCCCTCGACTTCATTGACATTCATGGCTGTCTTTTAACACATCCCAGCCTTCAGTCGTCAAGCCCCGCCTCCCCGTCCGTCCCCGCCATGGTGATGTCCCAGGGCACGTCCACCTTCCTGGCCTGTTTTGCCGGCTTCTGGTTGGTGTGGGCCCTGGTGGTCATGTTGTGCTGTTTCTGCAGCGTCCTGCAGCGTCGCCTCAAGCGGCGCGGCGAGGCTCGCCTGAGGGAGCGCTGTCTCCGGACGGTGGAGACGGAGACGCTGGGATGTCCCCCTGTCCCGGACTTTGCGCCCCCGGCACCGATGCCAGTGCCGGTGCCGATTGCGATACCAGCGCCGCCCCAGCAGCAGATGCCGCGGGACCCGCCGCCCTTCTCGCCGCCGCCCTTCTCGCCGCCGTCTGTTCCGCTTCAGGTTTCTCATCCTTTGCCGGAAGCCAACTGGGTTAGCATGCCAGCGGGTAAGTGGATTGGAATTGGGTCACGTCATGTTAATGTATGCTAAATGCTAACATAGCATCATCATTTAACTTTGAGCTATTGGTAAAAGTCAATGTGAAGCTTCACAATTGTATGTTTTTCACCTGTTGCTAGCTTTCCAGTTTCCATGCTGGTTACACCTCGAGCACATTTAAATATAGATTTCCCAGGTAAGATGACAGACCTGAATCATCACAATTGTACGTTTGTCACCTGTAAACAATGCTCTGGCTTTCATGCCTTTTACACCTCTAGATTTTATAAATGCACTTTCACAGGAAACAGTTCCAATCTGAAGCTTCACAATTGTATGTTTTCCACCGGAGAGCACTCTTCGTGCTAGAATAAATGTATCGTTGGAAGCCAAAACCCAAATCAGAAGATTCTCGCATGCGGACTCCAACTCCGCTTTCGTACCTTTCTTGCCTTCCATTCTTCTCTCCTTCTCTCCTTCCGTCCTCCCTCAGACATGCTTTTTGCTTAGCATCTTTCCTTCCATTTTCTTAAATGACATTTTTGCCTTCTTTCTTTTCTTCTGTACCCGTCCAATACATTCACTTCATTTCCTTGATCAGTGCCTTTTGCGCCGTTATGGGGCGTATGCACCTTACAGAATCCGAAGAAATAGAGAAATGAGAAGGATGTTTAAAAAAATAAAATAAAAAGAGCATCAGCTGCAGCCAGTGGTGCTAGTAAATAAGAAAAGAAACACGCACAAAAAGCAAGGTGTCTGCAGTGGCGTCGGAGCGAGACTGATGAAGAGGCTTCAGTATCCGGGCAGCACGAAGACTCAAAGGGAAGAAGCAGCTGAACCCGAGCCAGGAGGACATTTTAACGGCTCCAGTGAGACTCAATTCAGGACGCATTTTTGGCTGACCTTTTGGGGGTTGTTTTCAATTCTAACCAAACGACAAGCGACTGTCATTTTCACAAATGCTGACTGCTGTCCGGGTTGCAGACTGGGAGAAATTTCCACAGGCCAAACCCAAATCTGAAGATTCACAATTGCTTGTTTTTCACCCGGAGTTAGCGGTCCTGTTATCATGGTGGGTACGAGTCAAACTAGAAGAAATGAAGTCTTACCGCGTTGTCGTCAAAATCCAAATCTGCAGATTCAAATTCAAATTTCAAATATGAAGTTACACAATTGTTTGTTTTTCACCAACGGAAATGTCTCGGATTTTCATGCTGGTTACACGCCAAAGCGAGTGTTAACGTAGCCTTTATGGGAAAACTCCCAACTGTGAAAAATCACAGTTGCTTGTTCCTCACCTGTAGACATCTATTGTAATTAGCGTAAAGTTTCACAATTGTTGTTTTTGTTCTATTTGTAGACAGCTCTTCACATTTCATGTTGGTTGCACCTCTTACGATTAACTCATTCACTGCCATTGACGGCTATAAACGTCCAAAATTCATTTCTATTAGTTTAACATTTTTTTCCACATTTTTTTCCACTTTTGTTAACAAGAGTATGAAAATGCACATTTAGAACAGATATAGAATTTGTGATTAATCATGAGTTAACTAGTGAAGTCATGCGATTAATTATAATTAAAAAAAAAATTATCGCTTGACCAGATAATTATTAAAAATTAGGGGCGTCAGGCGATCATTATTTTTTACTCGTAATTGACTTTAACTCTCGATTAATCACAAATTTTATATCTGTTCTAAATGTACAATAAAAAAATCTAGGTTTTCATACTCTTGTTAAAAGTAGAAACATTTTTAAACTAATAGAAATTGGTAAAATTATTTTTTGACGTATATAACCGTCAATGGCAGTGAATGAGTTAAAAATGTATGAAAACTAGATGTCGAGTATACTAGTTGTATGAGAAACCAACATGAAAACTGAAGAATTGTCTACAGGAAGGAAAAACAAGCAATTGTGAAGCTCTCTGGTTTTGACGATTCTCACAAATTCTTGTTTTTCACTCATAGCAGCTGGTCGCGCCTCTAATTAGAATATATGAAGCCGTCACAGGTGCAAGCCAAAGCAAAAGCTTGACAATTGCTCGTCTTTGACCCATAGGAAGCTTTCGCTCTCTCTCTCGTCACAGCTAGCCTGCATAAGTGTAGCCAAAATCGTAGTCCTTCACAATTGCTCGTTTTCCCCAGAAAGACAGCTTCAATTGCCGTTCTAACCACACAGCTGCTGCTTCGAAGCAGGCTAGCGAACAATAAGCTCCCGCACGTTATTTTGCCGTGGCGGCGCAGAGGCACACGCGCATCCATAAATACGACGACATCCAGCGCATCCATGGCAACAGTTCAACAAAACAGATGCCTGCCTGCCTGCCTGCCTGCCTTTCAAACACCAAGGCCGGATAGAAATAAGATGCCCGCAACAAACGGCAGGCCGCGATGCTCAAGTGTGTGCGTGTAGGCGCGCACTGCTGATTCCTATAACGTGTCGTGTTGTGTTGTTGGTCTCTTCTGCTGAGTGCGAAGACATTTGCCGGAGTTCTTCAAGGTAAATGAAACACGTGGGAATGCTGCTAATTAGCTGACTAATGGGAAATGCTGACTGGGCTCATGGAATCATGACTCTTCAGGGTTGACAAAACCCAAAAGCGCCGCATCAGCTAATAAAGCTCCTCATAATAAACAGATAGAGAAATAAATGTACTCAAATGATCACTCATTCACTGCCGGAAACGTCAAAATTAAATTTTTACTGTGCAGTTTAGTGACGACTGATTTGATTGTCTGTTCCAGAAGCAGATCTACTTGAGAACCCGCCTTGTTATGAGGAGGCGGTGCTAATGGAGGACCCTCCACCGCCATACGCCGAAGTCCTGGTTGAACCGCGAGGAGGCGGCGGCTACTTGAAACCTGCCTCACTTCGGGCCACGCCCCTCCGGGACCAGCAGGACCCGAGCACAGAGACGCGCAAACCCCCGCCGTCGTCGTCGTCCGTGTGCCCCGAGCGGGGTTACTCCTCCCTCATCCGCTTGCCTTCATCGCAACGTTGGGACTCGCTGGGCCACCTCCTCGCCAACGTGGACCTGAAGCCGTTCAACCCGTACGGCCCGGTGCCGCCGAGCGTCGCCACGGCAACAATGCCCCGCCGCGATGCCAGGACTGGACCCGGCGGAGGGTGGGAGCGGGGTCTTCGCGTCGGGTTCTCCGGGGGGATTCGGGGCCACGGGACGAGAAGACTGGAGCACAGTTGTGGTCCCCCCTCCGCATTCCCCCTCTTGGGGCGGAGCACTGCCGTCTAGGATTGGGATTGTCAAACGTTTTGGGTGCATGGACTGCTCACAAGGGAAAATTTAGGGGCTGCTGTGAATAGCGAAAATCGGCAATTTTTGATTGTAATTGCGAAAATATGCCACAAGATGGCAGCAGAGCATGATTTTCATATAAGACATGGCTTTGGTGAGAGAATAGAATTATTGTATTTTACTTAATGAATTATTATTTAATGAATTAATGAATGTATGATGAATTTGCTTATTCTGAGCCTCAAATATGTAGGGGTTGGTTGTACCCCAAAATTTAACATGTAACGATATGGGAATAAATTCAGATTAAAAAAACAAAATCAAAAAATTGAAAGTTAAAAGAATAAAGTAATATTTTTCAAGAATAAAAAGTATTTTTGTCAGAATGAGATGTTTATTGTCCCAAGAAAATAGTTTATTTTTTCAAGATAGTTGTAAAAATAAAAGCTAACCCAAAAGGAAAAAAAGTCCTAAAGGAATGAGTCAATTCCCAAAACACAACTTTATTTTAATGTTAATTATAGTGGTCTTATTAAACTTTCAGCAATAACGGGGAAAAAACAGCAGATAAAACTAACTGAAAGGGCGTAAAGGTAAAGTTTCAGCTTGTTATGCTTACACATTAAAAAAAAAAATCAAAACAAAAATACCACCTTTAAGGCCCCGACAAACAAAACTCAAAACATAATAAAAACTACATTAATAACATAAATGTCATTTTGTTAGGCCTTTAATTCTGAACATGATGTCTATATTCTCTAAAAACTAAAATAAAAATTGGCAACCCTGCAACCAGTTTGCTCTTGAACCATCAGCGGGTCCCCGCACCCCAGTTTGAGAACCCCCATCCTTGCTAGTGTGCACTCTCACGTTACAGAGGACGCTAATTGACTCAAAGGAGGAGTTAATTTCATCCCCAACGTCTCTATTGTGCCGAGCTGCCGTTGTCATGGCGCCCGGGAACTGCGCGTTCCCCGCTAGGCGACCTCTCTCTTCGTGTTGGAGGACTCGGAGCGGTCGTTACTGAAGCGCCACTTCCATCTTCTGCGAGTCTTTGTATCATTACTTTTGAATCGTGGGGAAATAAAAGTCATTTGTAGGGAAAGAGGCCGATTGTGAGACTGCTTTCTAAAAAGCGCGGTCGCCAGCAGGTCTTGGTGGGGGTGTTTGAGTCACTGGCGATGGAGTGGATCGTACTACCTAAAAATAAACGTAAAAACGAGAGGCTGGAAATGACAACTGGGGCAGATTTTGAGACAGAAAAAACATCTAAGATAATGTTTGGGATCATTTGAGATATGAGTGAGCTATGAGCGTAGATATGACTCATATCTCAAGGCACCACAGTACCCAGAAGATGTATATGAGCAAAATATAAACACCCCAGATTTCATTGCGGTCCGAAATAACAACAATGGAGTTCACCCACTCTCGTTCTCAGCGACTCAAATCGACTTGGAGCCGCATGCTGCTTCATTGAGACATGTGTTCAAACACATTCTCATAGGATTCGTTTTATTACACAATAATCCAATTTTTCAATAAGAGTATGTGTTGCCTGGCAACGTGCTCGGCGGCCTCGATTACCAGTGGCACACACACACACATTTTGTGATGTCCATTGCCATGACATTATATCTACGCACACGTGTGTGTGTGTGTGTATAATTAATATATTAATATATATATATTAGTGCTGTCAAAGTTAAAGCATTAACTGATTAATTAATCACAAAAAATGATCGCATTAATCATGAATTAACACAGATTAATTAAATATGACCATAGATGATCCTTTTTGCTGTTTGGGGTTGCACATGTTGTGTTTGAGCAATGAACATAACTATATGCATTAAAGTCATCAAAGCATTTAATACATGTTTGCATATGACATCTAGAATATTTGTTCATGTTAAAATATTGGGGTCATTTTTTTTGTCATTTTTAATTATGCAAGTAATTATTAGAACAAGAGGATGAGAGAATGTAGTGGATCAAAAAAACTGTGGATGACTTCCTTATAACATTAAATGTCAAAAGAATTAACACATAACTGGTGCTCTTCAAATTTGGCGGGAAAAAAATGATTAATGAAAATTCTAAATTGTGATTAATCTGATTTAAAAATTTAATTGTTTGACAGCTCTAATTACTATTAATTACTATATCTAATTACTGTACCACCAATTCGTGCACAGCTCTAGTATGCACACGGTGTGTTGTCCAAGAAAAACAAAACGAGTCAGACAGGTTGCACTTTTAGAAAACAATTTTAATTTGAATGCATCAGTGGACATTTTCTTGAACAGATAGCGACAAATGGAAAACAGGATGTCTACTGTATGTTGCATGTTTCTTATATGTTAAGTACTTAAGACTCCAGAGTCAGTCAAACACACGGGCGCAGATGGCACTGGGGACGGGGCGGGGGCGGGGGCCGAAGTTGGTGGAAATTAAGTTAAATTAAGATATGGAGCTGCTCCGATGAACAAGGGTAAGTTGTGATACAACTGACGCGTTAAGTTACACAAATGTCGGAACTCGTATCTCTGACTCAGGATTTCAATCAACCTTCTTCGTCAAGTTGGATCTCTAAGTCCGCAAGGCAGACACATCTTACAAGCCAAGCGTATGCTATCTGCCTATCATGTAAACATTATAGTTACATGTTTTGTTGTGCTTTTTTTAAGGCTGGGAAGCACTAGGAGTACGCGACTCTAAAGTCTGAATTCCGATTTCCAATTGAACACACCATGAATGAGTCTTCACTGTAAAATATATATATATATATCCCCAGTTCCAAAATTCCATCTGCGCCACTCAAACAGCCGTTTGTGGTGGATGACATGAAAACTACCAGCAGCTTCAAACGTTCAAAATGGAGGAAAACAAGAGCAACAAGTGTGCGATTGTGTGCGCGTGTGTGTGATTAAAGGCAGAAGCATTTTCAATTTAAATTCGAATTTGATGACATTATTTAAACTCCTCTCATTGCCCAAAAGATCCAAATAAATTAAGTACTTCATAAATTGCAAATTCAAAAGTATTTTGACTTTCTTTTGTAAAATTGGAGGGAAAAAGTCCTAAAATTGAGAAATACGTTTTTAGTAATTCCCACACTCACGTAAATGAATGAAGACTTTTTTTTTGCAATAACACAATTGTTTTCCTGTATTATTAGAAAAAAATTGCAAATTATTACACTTTTTTTCTCTCATATTAAAAAAATTCTAACATTACAACTTTTTTTGTCATAATAAGTACTCATATTACAGCTTTTTCCTACACATTCCGAATAATTCTTATATTTAAAGTAAACTGTTTTTTATAAAGGCAACTTTCTTAAAATTATTTTTTTTCAATCTTACTTTTCCACCTTTTTTTTTTTTTTCTCCCCATGATTTTAGGACTTTCTTCCTCTTTATATTACCCTAAAAAATACAACCCAATCTTTTGTAATATTTAAAAAACAGGGAAAAAAATCAAAGTAAAAGTTGCATACTTATGAACTTATGTTGACATGAGCGTCACAGTGGAGCAAATGATGCGGCACGCACAGTCACATGTATTATTAATATCAATATTATTATTATTGCCTAGGAGTTTAAATTTTCTACAAGGAATATACAGCAAAAAAGAAAAAAAAAAAGGAGACTAGAACAATGTTGCCAATATTCAAAATGGGTCCTTGAATGTCAATTGCAGCAATCTTCGTTTTTTATTTCCCAAACATCTGTTGCAAAGTAATAAATTATTTAAAAACTTTTTTCTTTGAATAAAAAGGCCTAAATTGATCACCAAAGGTTTTTAAAAAATTACGTCACTTTTGGAATATTTTTTTCTAGCAAAATTAAATTTCACATTTATTCATTTGACTTTATTTTTTTTTATGTAATTTTTTTCCAGAGTGTGGCTAATATTCCTTTGCATTAAAATCTTCTTGTGAGGACCAAATGCTTGGAAAGCTCACAATTTCCAATAACGGTGTGATAAACCTCAAATCAACATGTCCAAAACGACTTTTTTTCATGACTGTGCAATATGTTCATTGCTTTTGAAAGGAAAACTCTTCTAAAAACTTGGAAAAATATCTACAGTATAATCATCAGGATGTTTGTTTTTTCTTTTGCGTCTGCAAATACATGGGGAAAAAAAACGGGGCAAAAATGCACAATTGAGTCAGACGCTTGTCAAAAGAGAAAAGTGCAGCAAAAACTACATTGAGACACTTAATCTCGCATTCAGCCGCAAAAAATAAAACAAAGCAAAAAAAACCTCAATGAAAAAGATATTTTGCTTTCGATGCGATAAATAAATATTTAGTCTCTGCGACGACCAAATACAAGATTAAGCGACTCGGACAAAACGAGAAGAAAGGCAGCTGAAGACGATTTATTCAATAAATGCTCAAACGACTTTATCATCGAGCGATAGATGCTAACATGTAGAATTGTATTATGTCAGTTGTACTAGTAGCAGGCAGTTGTTAACTGTCATGCAGTCGTGCGCCATTAGTAGCGTAGTTGTTCTACTAGTATGGCAAACTTGTTCAACTACGAGTTAGGGGAAAAAAAGTGTATCCTTGATTTTCTTGAGGTTCATGTACTAGTATGCTCTAATAAGACAATTTATAGCACACTAGTAATGTTTTTCCACTACTGCATGACATTTCTGACTACTAGCAAGCTAGTGGGACACTAGTGGGCATTTCGGTGCCACTAGTAGCATCCAGTAGGCTACTAGTGCTTGGCCTATGCCAACTAGTCAGGTCTAGAAGCTTTACTAGTGCAGCACAGGTTTAATTGCAGATTGAAAGTGGTGCCAGTAGTGGATTTTTATTTTATTTTTTAATAGTAAAATAATGTCATTGTGTTACTAGTGAGGAAAAAGCATACTAGTACATGGACCTTAAACTGGGTAGCATGGATAGTGGTTTCCATAGCACTGAGCTTTCTTAACATCCTGGTTATTACATCTGCATAGCAAAAGAAAAAGAAAAAAGAAATAAATAAAAAAACAAACACACAAAAAAAATCTTATAGCGAAACGCCCGCTTGTTCAGCTACTGTTATTATTTTCCTCCCCCAAAAAATAAAAAATACACAAGTCGTTTTCATTCCAGACTTTTTCGTTTTTGTTTCTTTGAATTTTTACATTTTTTTCCTGTATGTTTTTTCGTAGAAAATTGTGTTTCTTTTTACGAAGCGCACTTCCTCATTTTCGACCTTTTGCCGTCTAATTGGCCGGCTGGCGGGCTAGTCGTCATCGTCGTCCGCCACGGGGTCGGCGTCCCAGCACGTGATGTCAATCTCTAAAAAAAACAACAACAACAGCCGGCAGTTAGCAACAGGAAGATTGTTGTGCCCAATCATAACCTTGAAGAAAAGCAATGCAAAAAAAACCCCCAAAAAACAAGGAGAGTGGGGTAAATTCTCAAACCACTAGGGGGCACTATTACACCAGCCTAGAACGGTAAGGCTATTTTAGCCATTCAGAAGCCGGAGGAAAGATATTATTAACAACAACAGCAAAATAAGCTGACATTTTTGCCAAACGTAGACTCACCTGGTGGCTTGTTATAAAGGACAGGTGCGGGTTTTGCCGAGCCCTCCTCCGATTGGGCGAATTCCTCCTCCTGCGATTGGCTGAAGTAGCCCTCACTTGCCTGGGTTGAAAGAAGACAGAATATTAATGATTGAAATATTAAATATTAGGAAGCGTTGACGTGTGCTAAGGTTAGACAATGATAATGTGCTAGATGCGGTTTCACTCCAGTCCTATAGATGGCGCTAATGGCAATTGGGAAATCAATGGCAGCTTCCTGCTTGTACGATTTTTGCAGCACTTTCCCTGCAAAACTACTTTATTGTTGTAGCATTATATTTTCTCGCTGTTTTTCTGATATTTCTCCGAACATTGTGTCAATAATAGAATAACTGGCAATGATTTTTCTTTGTATAATTTGTTCTTGTAATCTTAAATGTTTCTACTTTTACTATTCTTGCAAAATTATGACTTAATTCTCTCAATCTTACAACTTTATCCCCTACAATGTTAGCAATTAAAAAAAAAAAAGTACTTACACTTTTGTATCGTGAATATTGCAACCATTTTCTTACAAAATTGCCACTATTCTTTTTTTGGTCACAATATTAGCACTTTTTCCTGCATAGCTACAACTTCATCATATTATTATTCTGGCAAATGACTTTTTTTTCTTGCAAATTTAAATGTTTTTCCACAGTCATAATATTGCAACTATTTTTTCGCAGTTAGTTTTTCATCACAAGGTTAGCACATTTTTTGGGACAAAATTACAACTTTACTCCTGTCATGTTTTTGTGAGTAAAACTAAAAAAAATTCCCCCAAATAATATTGCAACTATTATTCTCACGATATCAGCCCCCGCCCCCCATAAAGTCACAACTTTGTTGTAATAATGACTGCATTTTTGGGAAAAAATATTTTCTTGCACCCTTTTTTTCCCAAAACAACAAAATGACGACTACATTGTCTCAATATTGCAACTTTTTTCGTCACAATAATAGCATTTTTCCACTGCAAAATTACAACGTTATCATATTTAAAATTTTCCTGTGTTAAGCCAATTTTTCAATAAATCCATCTCGACTTTGTGTATTGTCATCCATACCTGAGTTGCTTCCTTCATCAGCATCTCGCCGTTGGTCATGAGCATTTGACCGTCGCCGGCGGCGTGCTGCAACGCGTGCTGGTAGCTGAGCGTCATCTGCTCCGATGCGTTCACGTCCACCAGGCTGCTGGGGTCGTCCTCGGTCGCCGAGCACAAGCCGCCGTCTATCATGTCGTCAAAGCTGAGGAGCGGCTGTGAGCGCACGCCGCCGCTGGCGGTGTTGTCGACGTTGGCAAAGTCGTCGGGAGGCCCGTCGCCCATCAGGTCAACCAGGTCGTTAGATGCGCGGGAGGGCTCGGGGGCGGCGGCGTCCCACACGTCTACTAGGTCGTCCGTGGCTGAGTCCCACGTGGAGAAGGCGGCGGTGGGCTCGCGGGCCTGGGGGGCCACGCTCTGCACGGGCTTGGAGGTGCTGGACTCCTGGACCGGAGCTTTCTGGTCCTGCTTTGGCTCTACGGGACAAATGCGCAACGATATGTTTCAGGCGCAGATGGTTTCCATAGCAACCATACAGTACACTTAGTATTAGTTCTTATTAATTTAGTAATGTTATTAATTTAGTAACTTAATTTCCAATATTTACTATATTTATAGTGATTAATTATTTCATTATATTTATAATAATACAAAATGATATATTGTAATAGTTATTAAAATAATAGTAATATAATTACTAATAATAGTTTTTAAAAATAAATATATACATTTGTTTTTTATTCAATTGTAATTACTTAAAATGCGTAATTTTATGACCAGTAATTTCCTGAATTATACATTGTCCTTACATTATTATTTTTTATTTATTTACCTATCATTTGTATTATTTTGATTTGCTTCAGAAGTTTGTTATTATTACCAACCATTTAAAAAAAAAAAAAAAAAATCAATGAACAATTAATAGTATTAATAATGTACATTTGAATTAAATTGATTAAATATGAATACCAATTTAATTGAATATTCCCTTAATTAATTTACCATGCAATAAAAAAGACCAATACTATCATCATCATCATCAAAATAATATTTAAACTTTAAAATGAAATGTATAATAGAGATTCCTTAATTTTGTAAAAAAATTTAATAAAATAGTACAATGTAAATGGAAAAAAAAGAAACATAATGACTGCATCCAAATTGAATGAAATGTCTTGCACTTAACATACATTTCTGAAAGTTCAACTCACCCCAGTCAAAGGTGCCATCGTGCTCCATGTTGGCGTCCTCCTTGATGGGCGTGGTGACGATTTTGGGGATGGGCGACACGGCGGCCACGTTGCGCTCGCCGCTCGCTTGCTCGTCGTTGTCCTCTAGGGGGCATAAAGGCACACGACATTTCATCAGAAAAGAATAGAAGTGCTACAAAATAAGATGAGCAACCAAAAGTTGGGTGGAAGACTCGACTTGAACCCCGACCTCAACCCCATCAAACATCAACAAAAGCTTTTTAGGCAATGACTCATACTGCATACCAGCAAATGCGTTTCATACACTACCAAAGGATCATGATCATTAGATCAAATACAAGCCATCCGGAGTCAAACACATACACAGTCAGTGACACACTCACAGGTAAGCAAAGCTGCATAGCATGTGTGTGTGTGTGTGTGTGTGTGTGTGTGTATGTAAATGCGAGATGCAGATTAAAATCTGAAGATTCCCAATTTCTTGATTTTCACCCATAGCCAGCTCTCTGCTTTTCAAGTTGGTTACACCTCTCCGTCCCGCCGTTCTGCTAACGCGCTGTACCTACCGGCGGCAAGGTGCGTCCGTGTGTGTGGCACGGTGGCGCGCAGGGGCGACACACCCCTGGGCGGGGGAGTCGAAGTGGGGCTGCTGGGACTGTGCTGCTGCCTCAAGAAGGGGCTTTCCAAGCGGCCTGGCGGGGGTGGGGTGGTGGGGGTAGGAGATATTGAAGGGGGGGGGGGGGGGGTGATGCCACACGCAGCCACGCACGGATGACGAAGACAACAAGCAATGCAAACAAGGAAGAAAGACGACATGAGAAGGAAGGGGGTAAAAAAAACAGGATGTTGTGCAGAGAGAAAAAAGGTTGGGTTAAATTGAGAGAAACAAAAGCAAAGAGGGAAAAGAAAAGAAAAGAAGACGAGGTTAGTGTGCTTGCACACGTCGACAGTGCAGATTGCATGCAAGAAATTAAACGCAGCTGCTTCTTTTGTTTCGTGTCAATAGGAAATACAAATCTAGCAAGCGTAAAGCATAAAAATAAAGAAATAAAAATTCGCCACATGAATGTGCGGTTGTCATAGAAACACACTTCTGAAGAGAGATCAGGTTCTTTTTCATTACCTCCACCAAGGAAATTAAACAAATTGCAGTTTGTTTGCTTGATGATGAAGTGCTGCACCCATGAGGGAAAATACAATCCATGTTGTTATGAGCATTTCAACTAATTATTAAAAAGTTATCCTAAGAATGATTTGCCATTATTGGTGATATATCACCAACAATAATAATGACAACCACAATAACAGACACTAACAATCATCATCACCATCATGAACAAATAAAGTTTTAATTAATTAAATTAATAGAATTTTTGTCATTAAAATACTATTTTAAAGTGCAATCATAACAAATATGTAATCCAATATATTTATTATTAGTACGTATATATTATGAACAGTATAAAAACACTATTAAATAAAAATAACAACAAGAACCAGGCCATGAATACCATAAGTAATAAAAACTTTTTACAACAATATAAAATAGTTCAATATCCCATAAACACATGTATAGGTTTACTATTTTAAAAATAATAACAAACAAACAACAACATAATATTAAAAAAACACTATCATTAACAATGGCTATGACAACATAAAATAGTAAAGATTTTTTTATTTATATTTATAGGTTTATAATAATAAAAAATAATAACAATAATAGTAATAATACTAACAATAACTGCTACTAAATATTAATTATTCACATTTTTACTGTATTTTACTGTATTTAAGGCTCAACGACTAGCTCACGTTGCCGTCATAGTAAAGCAAATTGACATTGGCCCAGCAGTAGAAGGGGGTGGGGTGAGCAGTGAGCCATTTGGACTCGAGGGGGAAGGCCGCCCTGAAAACTGGCTGATTTCAACCAGACTACAAAAAAGACTGAAAAGTTGCAATCATTTTTAATTGTTGGGCAATTCCCAGATCCAATTGGTGGAAAAATGCATCATGTGACTCACCGGCCCGGTGGATGGTGACGGGCGAGGTGTCGACGCTGATGGTCATGGCTCGTTCCTTCTGCTTGAAGAACTCGCGGGGGTTCCCGGACCGCTGAGCGATGATGGCCTTCGCCTCCTGAACATGTAAGCGGTATGGACAGGCTGTTTTTAATTGCATGTTCGATGGGAAATAAAAAAAATTAAAAATCTCGACGGATGGATAGATTGTTTCAGCATACCTCCACTTCAGACTCTTTCTTGTCCAGGCTGAGGTCATCGATGCTTAACTCTGCAGGCTGTGAAAGTCACAATTTTGATTTAGTTTCCTTTTATGAATAATATTGATCCAAACTTGCGGTTCATAGTTACATAGATGTGAAAGTGTCCCGTGTTGCAGACTGTAGAGAATCCAGGTGTCCGATTGTTATGTCAATTTAAAGAAGTAATGTTTTGACTCACCAAACCTTTCATTCATTTTCCATACTAGTCTTCATTAGGATATTTTTCTATATACATACTCAGGTGTCCAGTTGTTATGCTAACTTGGACTCCCATCTAACAAACTTCCTTCTATACATTTTCTACGCGCAATGAGGGTTGCGGTTGATCTGAATCTAAATTTGAGTGGGATAAGTACACCCTGGATTGGTCGCCATCCAATCACAGGGCACGTATAAACAATCAGGCATCCAAACTCAAAATCACACCTATGAAAAATTTGGAGGCTTCCATGAAACTGACGTCCTTTTATGATGGTTTAATGTCAACATTGTTGCCACATGCCCAGGTGTCTGCTTATTATACTTGAATGATTGTTTTAACTCACAGAAGCTGCAATCCATCCATTTTTTTTTATCATCCATTTTTTTTTATAACGCTTGTCCTGATTAGGTATCTCAGCTAACTTTACAGCCACTAGTCCATCATGCTGCGCATTATTCACAAATTATATTCTTTTAATGATGTTTAAAAATGAGTGTTCCAGCCTCGAGAACCCCACAAGGCCACATACTCGGGTGTCTGGTTGTTATGCCAAGGGCCAGTGAGTCCGATCCACTTACTAAGGTAGTCTGACTCTGCAACCTGTCTTTGGCCTCCTCTTCCTCTTGTATCTTCTTCCTAAACACATAAAACACAAAATCAAGTTTATTATTTATTTATGCGTACTTTTTCCAATTAAAGCTCTCTGTGATTGGGTGTCAAAGTGTTCACCTGTGCTCTTCGATCTGCCTCTCTCGCTCGCGGTACCTCCTCTCTCGGTTCTCCTGCTCCTTCCTCTCCAGCTCCATTCGCTCGTCCTCGAAACGCTGACGTTCCTCAGCCAGCTTCTTCCTCTCCTCCTCCTTCCTCAGCTCCTCCTCGCGCTAGGCAACAAAAATTCTGGTTTTTGCATCTCGCCGGCAGCGTTATTGTTGGATTATTATTATTAATTTTTTTTTTTCAGTTTGCTCAACCAACCTTGGCCTGCTCCCAGAATTCTTCTCGATTGATTTTCTTCATCTCCACCTCTGCGTTGGTCTTTTGGTATACTGTACCCTTCTCCCGGGGAAAGGAAACAACAGAAACAAAAGGTGATGATGTGTTAACTTAGCCTGGAGTTTTACACAAAGCAAAAATAAACTAACTACACACACATCAGCATTGTTTCGTATCGCAAGTGGAGTGTATTGTGGCATATTGTAATCGGAGGGAACTGTATCTTTCTATTACCACATCTCCGGCCTCCTCCTCTCTGGTTTTCAGACGGCTCAGGACGGGACTGGCCGCCACAGTCGTCCCGTTGGTGAGACGCTGCCCGATGGCCGACGGGTCGACGTCGTCCAGGCTGCTGGCGTTTATGATGACCGCTACACCCTGAATAAACAACGTGAAACCACTCGGTATTTCTGCTCCCAACTTCGTCACATCCCACACAAGAGTACTACTACACTCTGAGACTCACTCTTATAAACAGTCACCGCTGCTTTAATCTCTTTTTCCTTTTATCTACTCTGCAAATGCTAAAAATAGGCTGTCCGCCAGGTGAAGCGCGCACATTAAACACAGTGATGGCGAGGAGGATCGCAGAGAGATTTACTTAAAAGAGTGACGATATTAGTCATGCACCGTGTCGCGCACACACTCCTCTTTGATCGTCCTACAGCTTTTAACATGCTTGCTTCCATAAATAAAATAAAACAAAATCTATCCAAAATGTGGGTACCTCTCTAGTAATGGCGTATTGTTCAATGAAAAAGAAAAAGGAAAAGAAGTAACATTTATTCATATTGGATGGACTCGGCCAGTAAAACAGTAGTCAGCTAGATGACTTGTCATTATGCTAATCATCCAGGCTAGCCAAGCTAGTAGCCTCTTTTTCATGTCAAGTTCTCTAAATCAATGGTTCTCAAATGGGGGTACGTGAAGGCGCTCCAAGGGGGTACGTGAGATTTTAAAATATATTTAAAAAGTACAGTATATGTAAATATTTCAGAAAGATATATGTTCATAAAATGAATTTTAGCTTCAGTAGGCTATTCTATTTCAGTGTTTATAAAAAACAGCTTCTCTCCCATACCAGAATGGTTCAAACCAACTTTTCATATGCCACCTAAAATCACATTGCAATTACTTGAAAACTTTTTTTAAATTCAGTTAATTGTTTATTTTTGAGAACAGAGCTGAAATTAACCCTAACCCTACTGAAATAAGGTTGAGAACTAAATTAATCAAAAATTATCACCAAAATTTGACAGCATGTTCCACCCACATTAGATAGCAAACCAAAACGGACAACTTCCTGTTAATTTTGGGGCACATGTCCACCCGGTGTTGGTGCTCGGGTCCTGATACATAATCGTAGCTCGACTAAGATTACCTGGAAGAAGTCTGCAATGGTGGCCACGTGGCTGGCACATGCACACTTCCTGGCGTCGGGAACGTCGTCTCCCACCTGGCACAGCGAGAGGAGAAGTAAGGTTATAAAAGTAAATTACAATGGAGCCGACTTGGCGGAAAAAAAAAGATTTAGAGTGTTCCCGAGAAACTGATGTGCACCGTTAACTATGATTCTTTCACAGTAATAAAAAATAACGGCACTTAAGATAGTCTCAACTCTTTATCTTGTCTTGTGGCTACACAGCTATAACTGTTAGCATGTTAGCATTTGGTCAATCCTCATTAGAAATACAATAATCCATGAATGAATACAAGGCAAGAAGTAAAACTACTATCCACCGGTATTAGCATGTTGTCTACTTGGGTGGCTATCTTGCTATCTGTTAACATCCCATGTTATTATGCATCGCAAAATTGATAGATGCGTATTTTTCTCTACCCAGTTGATGAGGATGTATCGCGGCAGGGCAGCGTTTGGCTCCTTGAGGCTGCAGAAGCCGTACATCACCCTGGCGCTGTCAAAAGTCAGCGTGATCTCTGCCAGGCCGCCCCCTGCAGCGCAAAAGGAGGAATAACGTCCATCAACACTTCAATTCAAATGTATGCAGCAGATAAAAGGGAAATGACCTCCTGACGATGCCAGCGTTAAGTCGTTGCTGTCATCTTCGTATGCGTACAAGGCCCTGTGTAAACAAGACACAACAGAGAATTACAGCGTGTTTTACACGGTCCAATAATCACCGGAAAAGTGCATCGTCAATTGTGGCTCTCCTTTTCCTTGTGTTAGGGCATTACATAAAGTAAAAGCCATTGTAAAGCTTGGTCAAACTGGATGAATATTTATAAGGGTTAAAAAGCACTTTCATACATAAACGGGCTTCATGGAATAAATTCTGCTTTCCACGGATGTTATGGCGTGTGTGCGTTTCGTGAGGTTGTGTTAGACGTGCGTGTGGCTCGAGGGGGCCAATCAGCAGCCGGTCCGGCTGACCTTACGCTATTACAGCCTGCGGCTCTTGTCTGACTTTGTGCTGACCTCCCTGATTCTGATTTCTGCTTAGTCACACTGCTTGGGGGGAAAAAATTGACGTCCTGCATGTCATCATTTAGCAGCACTGTCCTAGCAATAATATTGACCGCGTGTGCTAATAGCAAAAAAATTGCTTGTCCAGACATCATAAATTTCACGCGGTTTTGGATCACATTCCATCCAATTTCTATCGTGCTTGTCCTCATTGAGGAAGAGTTTATGCTTGTCATCATATTGTTTCATAAAAGGTACAATGTTAAAGAAAGGGAATTTCTTGCAAATACAGGCAGTGTGCTACACATGACAACAATCTCTCCTATTTTGAGTGATCTTTTATCTACTGCTGTACATCAAGTGTTACAAAATGGATGGATGGATGGATATTATTTCAATAAGTACAAAATTAAAGGTGGGAATTTCTGGCAAGCACAGGTAGAGTCCTCCATCACGTGACAAAACCCATTTGTGTGTAGACCCTTTATATCTTTCGTAGCTGTAACTAAAAGTAGACTGGACCTTAAGTGAAGAAGGAATAATGCATTTCTTGAAGCTATACTGTAAGATGAGAAAACAAAAAAGAAAAACAAGAGAGGAGAGACGAGGTACAAGTTAATATTGAGAGGGCGCCCTATGAATAATTCTCTGCAAAAAGCAGACAGCTGTTTATTATTCATATGCAGCCCCGTGACCCAGAAACGGCTCCAAGAAAGATGGAGAGAGTGTCGAATCATGGTAATAGCCAAATTTTAACAGAGGGCTGATGAAGGCAATACAAAAAAACTAACAAAAAAAAAGACGAACAAGAAGAATTGGCGAGGATGAGTAAAATGGTAACAAGTGATTGCAAAAGACAAAATGAATCAGATTAATCAAAAGCTTCTGGAACTTTCCTCTTGTCAACACATCTCTATTCATTTTCAGTTTTGTCCAAGCACCTCATTCCGGTTCTTTATTTCCCATTAGCAGGATGGGGAAAAAAAAGAGACAGGCCACTTGGGAGCGTCGCTATGGCAACCGGGCGCATCCCCCCCCTTCCACCCGCCACCCCTCATCGTTATGGAGGCAACAGCAGTTTGTGACCGGAGGCTAGTGGTGATGTTAAAGATAGGAGGAGGGTAGTGGTAAAAAAAAAAAACATTCATAGTTATGAAAGAGGCTGCTTATGGAATGGACAGGACCATATGTATTTTTTTTTTTAATATATATATAATCATCTAAGCAGTATCCAACAAAATAGAATAACAACCCTTAAAACTGAAAGATTTGCATTCATATCCAACGACACACAATGTATTTTATTTTATTTTATTGTGGTCTACTAACATGGAGAGAAGCATGATTTGTGACATAATACCACCAGGGGGTGATAGAGATCTTCTGACTGATTTGAGTGAGCTCTCACAAAAGTATTGGAACAGTGAGTCCAATTCATTTACTGTAGACTACAAAAAATAGATGGATCGAACATGTGGCTGACAAGTGTATGTCATATTCCAGTATTGTAAATCTTTAACTCACCGATAGTGAACTCACTATTTGGTCAGAATGAGCAAAACGTGTCATAGTTATGACGAATTTCTGAGTAGAAGAGCTTAGCCTTATCTAAATAGAATGAACAAGCATTTGAAGAATGTCTAACGCGATATGATCAAATTATGGTTCAATTAGGATAAAAAGCTGCGCAATTTATGTGAACATTAAAGTGAGTTTAGAGTGTGCAAAGAATTGCTTCAGTTGCCGTGACAACCTGATTAAAGTGGCCTCAGTCTACAGAGATTCGGAGAGTCGGAATTAATGTATTCACATATGGTGAATGGACCATGCTTTTATTGTATTTACTTTTTTCCCCCCACACTCGGGGCTTTGTTTGCGCAAGTAGAAGAAAGCAGCCAGGCGGTGGCGCACACTTGCTGGCGAGATGACAAGAGCCAGCCTGTCGAGCAATGCGGAAGAGGCGGAATTCACACACTTAAGCTCAATATTACGAACGCACTTGCTGGCAAGATCCAGCCCACTGTTATGCATACACTTACTGGCGAGATGACGAGACGGAGCCTGGAAAAGCAACTCTGAAGAGGACAGGCACACTTGGCAATGAGATCCAGCTCAATGTCTCACACACACACACACACGCTCGCCACTGTTATGCATACACTTACTGGCGAGATGGCAAGAGCAAGTCTACCTCGCTGACATGGACATGGCCAAAGACCAGCAGTAATAATCACATTTAATATCGCTGTTAAACACGTACTGGCCGAAGAGATCCAGTCACTGATTCGCATACACTTGCTGGCGAGATGATGAGAGCCAGCCATAATGAGCAATCTTAATATCGCTGTGGCTGGAGAGATCCAGCCTGCAGTTATGCATACACTGCCAGCTCCCCTGTAGTCGTGAAGCTCAGGCCCCGCCCACGGTCATCATGGCAACAAAATCCAGACTACCTATTGGCCGAACGCTATACAGGATGGGGGGGACGATGGCTGGCTCACATGCAAGAGACAGTGCTAAAAATGAGCTGATTTCAGCATTCAAGTAATTCAACTGTGCTATGAGTGTACTGGAATGCTTGATCCTTGGGGGAATGAGCACTAACATCACTAACTTAACTAAAATTCTGGGAACTATTTTGGATTGTGGAAACAAAATGACATAAAACATCTCCTTTCACGGCGAAAGCATGCGGCCGGTCAGGGATTTTTGCACAAACAGGCGGAAAAAAGCCAAGTACGAGAAAAGTGGAGATAGCATTGTGTTATTTATTGCGGAAGAAACCATAGCGGTGACTTCATGCACAAGCAATGGAGTGAACGCACAGACGTGAGGGAGGGGGAATTAATGGGAGGGAGGCGAGCATGAGTAAGAAAAGGGAATGGGGCACTGAAGTAGACATTTGTACGTGTCAGGAAGCTTTTGCCCATCAAGCAGACAGCAGACATGGCAAAAATACTCATAAGTACAAATACTTGTGTTAAAAAGGGAACATAATGCAGCTCATTTACTTGAAAAGAACAGACTCCAAAATGTATCGAAGTAGTAGTTATCTGTTGCGTAAATGGTTTTAACACTGTGACTACAAATGCTATCTGTAGAATGCTGCCAGTAGAATTTTGCATTCTTTGTTAGCATTAAGCTAAGCTGTATTGTCTGTCTAATGTTTGTGTTTACATATGCGCTGCTTAAGGGATAGCCCATCTATAGCATTTTGCATTGTTAGCATTAATCTAAGCAGATGTATACAGTCAAAGTAAAAAAAAAAAAAGACGACTGTACTGGTTTAACTGGAATATGTAAATGAATTAATTAAAAAAAAACATTCAACATCTTTCCACTGATTTTTTTTTAAAATAAAAACTTCTTAGCTGATCATATCATTGTCCAACACCATAAAACATCAGTGGGGTGCTTTTCTGCACCACTGACGTGACTTCAGCTTTTCCCCACCCGACAACGTCACTTCTCATGCAGATGTTCGCAGGGATAAAAATGAATTGACCAGATGGGAATCCGTTGCGCGGGTCCCAGCCAAACCACCAGCAGCACCGGCAGCGGCAGCTGAGGCAGCGAATCGAGCAAGATTTTTCCATCGATGTTTGCTGGCTGCGGTTTCATTGTCGTTGAGTGTTGCCATTACAAAAAAAAAAAAGCTCTGACTGGTGTTCGATTGTCTGGATCAGCAACATGTCTGCGTTCACAAAAGAGGCGCAGGGACCATTAGCTCATCGCAAATGTGCTGCAGACGAGTTAGAGAGGCTATTATGATGTCAGATTGTCAGGAAGGACTAAAACTAAAAGACTAAACTCTGACTACAGATTGCGGTCAAACCAAAAGGAAGTTGAAACTGAACGCAGTGTCGCAATAGCCACGTGAAGCATCGCGAGCGAACTAAAAAGTGAAATGAAACCAGCACAGGCACGTCAAATGAGGCAATATAATCAACAGGACACCAGAAAACAAAATGTTTCAATTAACTTTTCTGAATATGTGCAAAGACTTTTTCTGGCCTTTTTTAAAATTACAATTTGTCATTTAAGTGCTCCTCCCTCTAGTGGTGCGCAAAAGGATCACTGAATTAAATGTTCAACCTGCACAAGTTAGCGTTAAGTGGAATTTAGTTGTATCTAACTTTTTAAGCACGAAAACATTTGAACTTAATTAAACTTTTATATGTCATAAATGTTATTTGAAACATTATTTAAGTACAGTTTTCTTATCGACAAGTGTAATATGACATCTGGGAGATGAAGTGCTGCCCCCAAGAGGGAAAATACAATCCAAGCTTTGGCTTTATTTTAGCGGCCACTCCCTTTCAAGTGAGCAGTGGCTCATTTATTTCCACTTTCTGTGTGCTTATTTTTTGTTTTGTTTTTAACTCAAGGATCAACAAGTTGCTAACCCCGAGTCGTCATGGTAACGGAAGTCTTGCTCTGCATTAGCCCCACAGTAGAGCGGGCATTGGTGAGCACGAGACAGGGACTATTATTTCCTTCAAAACAGGCTGAGAAAAGTATTGTAATTCTTGATCCTTGGGGTATTTTTTTCCACAATAGCAAACCATGTTCTTAAGAAATCTGGGAACTGTTTTAAATTATGAAAAAAAAATGCATAATGTGTCGTTATGTGTCTGAAAACATTGGAGACTTGACCTTACAATGGAAGATTGAAAAGGAAGATACCGTTTTGGTGGACGCCATTTCTAATAACCTTCAAATAAAAATATGAATATTCACTATGAACTAATAATAATGCAAGATCAAGTTGAGTTTGGAATAAAAAAACGGAGTCTTGGTTGTAAACATGATGTTTTTTAGAAATGCTCAGTGACTTCTGCATCTGGATTTGATTCCATTTTGACATGCTAGATGTTCTGTCAGCCCCACAGCCTAATGGACTCTCAGGGACGACGAAGGTCTAGGTTGGTGAGAGTCCATCCCTCGAGAGAGAGAGTCGTTTCTTGGGCTCGGTAATCCAATGCAATCACAACAGCGAGCTGAAAAGCACTCGAGTGCCCCGGGGACAAGTCAGGGAACAAGTCCATCATTCCAGAAATACTTAAAATGCCCTTCAATTTTCCAGTCGCTAGCAGACACTTTTGTCTTTTCAGCGGAGATGTGGATTTGCTACTCTTTCTTTCCGCTACTTTTCTAAAGACCGTAACCAGGACAAATTTTGCACGGCCCCTGATCAATTATCTCGTGGTATGGATGGAGTCTGTTGAGGCAAATTTTTCCTCCATGATCTGGTAAGCAGTCAGAGCCAACAATCAATAACTATTAAAACTGGGCACACAAGCACTGGCAACAAAAGTGAGTAAACTCCTAGGTGAAACTTTTCCTACCCAATCTGCTTGAGTCACGTCGACAATTGCAAATTTTAAAGTCGGGTAAACACATAGCAACAACTGGGCCTGGACACAGTCCTGTTACCTAATCATTTTTTGTTTTTTATTTATTTATTCCTGAAATACATTTGTTGAATCCCCATAATGTGCTTAAAATCAACATACTAATAGCATAAATGCCATATATGCTAGTTGTATGCTAAAAGCATACTCAAATGACTTTCAGTACATTAAGACCACAATTTAAAAAAATATTAAATTACCAGAGATTAACCAATACATGATTGAGTGGTTCAATATGTGTATTACCAGATTTAGAGCAAAAAAAAAAAAAAGAAGACGGAAAAAAAAAGACTGAAATATAAGTGACAACAATGATTCTAGAACCTTCTTCTTGCTCTTAATTAGGCTTCATCTACACTGTAGATTCTACAGCCAGTAGAGCTTAGCACTGCCGGGCATGTTGTGGCACATTGTGGTACTACACTCGACTCACTACTAAATCTGGACTTGCCTGTGTACTATAAAAAAATAAAAATCTGCAATCACTTTATCCCGCATTAGACAATATCAGAAAATCCCGCAATGTTTTCATGTGACGCCGCTAGGTCATAGCTGGCGTGACTGTGGATGGAGGAGGCCCGATCAGCGTCCACAGCCTCCCTTTGTACCGCGCTGGGCTCATAATGGACTTCCTGTGAATCCTCCCCTCTCCTCAATGCGGCAATGGCGTCCGAGCGCTGACCAGCATTCGGCGTCCAGCACAATTGTTGGGCCGTTGCCATGCGAGCGAGTGTAAACAAGAGCGAGAGAGCCGAGAATGTTTGGATTGGGGTGACGGGAGTGTTTGACTGGGACCTGTTGTTCCGTGGCGATAGGCCGATGCTGCTTTTTGTATTTTGAGACTTATACTACAGACAGCTGGAACACAAATGTTGTGCAACTACTAACCAATAAGCAAAAGACATACTAAGCATTTTGAGCCAGATTTGTACAGAAAGGCTGGAAAATGCATATGGTACTGAAGCAAAATAGTGGAAAGCAGGCTTTTGTGTGTGGGCCGAGAAGTTTTCATTGAGAAGCAGCGGGCGTCAAGTCGCCTCCGACAGAGACGTCTGTGTCACACAGGGGGCTGCTCTTAAAAAACAAAACAAGAACTCACACAGAGTCGCTTTTGTGAGCTGCCATTCCGTTTGATAGGCCGAGTCGGCGTAGGCAGCGGGCCAGCGGGGCCTTTTTCAACCTCACTCACGCCTGCTCGCTACTCTTGCTTCACAAACTTCACTTTTTTTTCAGCAATCTAATCTCTGCTGTGGACAGGGGGACGTATGCCGCGCGCTGCAAAAATGGGTCGGATGAAAAGTGGAATGTGCATCATATGGAATGCATTTGTCCTATTGTATCAATCCGGACTCTCCCCACCAGTCTGATAACACTTTATCAGGATGTCATCATACTGTATGGGATGCTAGGCTCTAAGCTAACATGTTCAACATCAGTGTGGATGAACACTCCACTCGTCTAAATCCCTAATCCTCGCCTCTATGGCAACAAATAAGATCCATATCTGACAAATATCGCTGTTGCAAAATGAGGACAAGGGGTGGCTAAGCATGACAAGGAAGAATAGAGAGAAAAGACAAAGAAGACAAGCTAACTGCTAAGCTAAAGTGACATGTAGACCACCAGAGTAAGTGCTTGGGTGGTACAGTACCCTATTAACAAAAGTCTGTTTGGAGCTGTGTTACAGCTATCTATGAACAGCAAATTAGCTAGAAAATTAATGAGTGTCTAGAGAGAAAATAAAGCTACACTGCTAGCAAATAACGTCCGAAAACCAAAATCAACTCAGTACGTTACAGCATACATGAGAAAGGGGCCAAGGAATGTTGAAGTGAGGGGAGGAGCTTCATTTAGTCTGTCTAATAAAAAAAATTTGATTTGCAAACTATTTTGGGTGGTTAGTTCCTTGCGTATTTTCGCTACTGTACACCATACGTAGTCCTAAAGTCAAGGACCCATCTGTCGAACAAGGACGCATCTGCACTCGCTCGTGAATTCAATTTTTTTGACATTGGGATTTTTAACTACATTGTTGCAATATGCCTGGCGGAAAAAGAGCTGATGAAATTGAGGAGATAAAATCTTCTCTTGCAAAATTCAAAGAAATGGTCACCGAAATACTTGAAATGAAAAAGAGAATCGAGCCACTTTTGCAGGAAATTCAGCAGTTGAAGAAAGAGACACAAGAAAAAGATCGACGAAACAAGGATGAAGGTGAGAGCCTTGGAACAAAAAGTGGATGATTTGGAACAGAATCTTCGAATCAACGATGTGATAGTTACAGGTATCCAGATTGCGCCCGGCACAAGTGCAGTTGATTCTGACCAAGCTTCAGCGAACGAGATTGTGGAACAGCAAGTAACAACTCGAGAGAGAGATTTGGAATTAATTGTGGATCCAGCGCACATTCAGATGTGCTTTTCGCTTCCAACTGGGGGGACACGACCACCGGCAGTTCTGATCAGGTTTGTTGACAGGACGAAAAAGATTGCTCTTTTGAGAGATTGCTACAGCTTAAAGGTAAACATGTCTACGTCAATGAAAATCTCACAAAACGAAATGCTGACATTGGCAGAAGGGCGCGACAACTGAGAAAGAATGGATTTATCGAGAACACATGGACGAAAGACTGTCAGATCTTCATCCAAACAAAAGAAGATTCATCTTCTCAGAAGAAAATACGGACCGTGAAAAGGGTGGAAGAATTGGCCCGAGAGACAATAACTGTTACCAGTAACTCACATCATTAAATTGTGGATTATGTCTTACCCAAATGAAATTATTGTAACATATTACTAATTTACCCTAAACTGGAGCCGTCATGATTTGAATAATGTAAATATAGCATATGATTACTTGCCATGGTTAACTCTTGTTTATACAGCTGCATTGATAACATGTATTGCTGTTCCTGTAAGAATGTAAACATTGTCTGTCTCTATTTCTGTTTGGACATTTGTTGTAACATGCAAGGCTGTCATGTTAAGGTTGTATTGTGGCTGCAACGTATCTGCTGTAAATAGTTACAATAGGGTTGGTGAACATGGTTCCGGGATGCGGCTAGAGGGGGCTAGTCCGCCGGGTGGGCTGGCCTTGGTGAGCGCTCAGGAGTGTCAAGATCTAAGCATCATCGGATGCTGGCAACAGTGGTGGCTGAGCTGACCAGAATGGAGTGAACATTGCTGTGGACGCAATGGGCAGAATGCAAGCCGATCTACTCTTCTGGAAGCCACAACATGTGTGAAGCTCGCCTGGTTGAGTGGGCCTATTGGTGGCGTCCGGGAACCGATTTACCAATTCCAAATGATTGGTACTAGCTGCAACTTACACAGACATTGCTGAAGATCAGGGGTGCTCAAGTTTGGTCCTCGAGAGCCCCTATCCAGCCTGTTTCCCATGTTTCCCTCTTGCAGTACAGCTGAATCTAATGATCAGCTAATCAGCAAGCTTTGCAGAAGCCTGATAACGATCCTGATCATGAATCAGGTGTGTTAGTGGAGAGAAACATGGAAAACAGGCTGGATAGAGGCTCTCGAGGACCAAACTTGAGCACCCCTGCTCAAGATGAACTGAGCGAGGAGTGTGCCGACTTAAGTCTGGGCTTGATAACGATATGAATCAATGACTATCATAATCAATGTATATGACTGATGCGTATAGTAAGAATCGATGGGGACGGTTACTAATAAGCCATGGCTTCTACCCGTCAGCCCTTCTTTCGGATGTTGCAAATGATATGATGTGACCGATGTAACCTGTAATAATGTGTCCGAAAGGAAAAAAATAATAAAACAAAACAAAACAAAACAAAACAAAAACAAAGTGGACATACTGTATTGTAGAAATGTGACATCTAAATGGCTTTTGGTCTCTGGGGGGGCCTTTCCACCCGTCAGGCTTGAAATGAACCAAGAAGGCACATTTTCTGCAGTGTTACCCACGTCAGAAAACGTGCCTTGCCTCTGGAGAGACAGCAGGAAAGAGACGAAACTAGCTCATCCCGCCGGGTTGCTGTCTTCAGTGACGCAAGCGGCGGTAAAGAGAAGTAATTAACGGCGGCAGAGAACGAAAGTGTTGTGCTGCCTAATTTATCCACTGCCCAATTAGCAAACGGATTTTTCTCATCAGTATTTGATGTTGACTGCATTGTATTTTTTCAAGCATAATGCAAGAAGCTCACGTGGTAGAAAAATGTTCGGAGCTTTGAAAATTACGAGTGAAGGCTGACAACAGGATATTTTTCCAGTGTTGTCTCCCACCTAGCAGAACCATCTGTGCATGGTGATATTCTCTGGTTCCCCCGAGTGTCTGACTCACCGCTGCAAATGACCTGGCGTCCACTTTTATGTAAAAGCCGGAGGACTCGTTACAGTGCTGCTCAAGCCAAAAAGTGGGTTAACAGCTGCAAATTTAGATTGTAATGGCCGTTAAGGAAAACTCACTATTTAAAAATGTGTTTGCAAATACAAATTTAATTCATGCCGTGACCGCTACGTTCAAGCTTAAGGCGGCATGCATGAAAGAGGACCACCCCCTCAAAAAGTGCAAAAGTGCTTGATCACAAAAAATGTCAACGACATGTTATGAAGACAATTGGGATCTGTTTTGAATGGAAACAAATTAACGATATTAAGACTTTTTGACTGTGCTATTAGGTAAGACGATCTGCAAAGTCATTCCTTTCCTGGTCAATGCCTTTGCTGCATGCTTCTCCCTCTTCCTCTCAGGTTATTGATCTGTCCGGTCAATACAAAGTGGTCTTTTTACGCTGCTAGCTTCTGTTTATGGCTCCACTTGAGCGACTGCTTGTGCTGCCCGACTAGCAAAAACAACTCAAGACATCTCTACATCCCTTGTTTGTGATAAAACAAACTCGGGCAGCGACTGGGAAACCATCCGGGGGCAACTAACCAAATCTAAAGGAATGGCAAGAAAGAAGACAGACTAGACAGTTAGTGCGTCATGCTAACTAGCCAAAGCGTTAGCATCAATATTGACAAGAAAATTGAACAAATTAAGCTTGTTTTACTGTTTCACTTCTGCGGAAAGATATAAGATGATTATTCAACTTCCCATAAAGTTGCATCCCGCTATTATATCATTCAGTGGGCACACCACAACGAGCAAAAGTTGCACAAAGAAGTCCAGAAATACAAAATGAAGCTAACTGACGTGACGACTGTGCACTGCTTACCCATAGTAGCACATAAAATGAGTGTCCGCTCTTGCTTGTACGCTTATTGTCATTTAATCACATTAGTTTCATACTTTCCTATTGTTTTCATAGCTAGCTTAAGTTATGTATCAAAGTACAGTAATGTTAGCTTCCCACTGACTGTTGTTGATGTTGTATCATAGCGTGCATGGAAATAGTTAACATTTCTGGGCAAGATTACAATACTGTGGCGCGACCACATGTCAGTGTTTAGCGGAATGCTAATTCTCGTTAAAAACGCCACATAACTATATAGCATATTTACATTGGGTACAACTGTTTACATGCTATGCTAGGTGCTGCTGTTTTGACTGAAGTTCACATGAAAATATAACAATTGCTATCATGTGTCACTAGAGTAAAACAATTTTAATATAAAAACAAAACAAAAACAATGGTGTTCATATGGGTTTAGCAGTCTTTAATCCCCATGTATGAACAAATAGCGTCTATGACTCAAAGGACAAAAATAAAAACAACAATCAATTTCTATGTTTGATTGTGACTACAGACGAGTTATTTATTTTTTATCGGCGTTATCAAGTTTATCGTCCGAGTCGGCTTGCACTTTGCCGCGACCTTTACAAGCTCCATGTCCCCCGTCGCATCGATTTGCCATTAGAGGCGTCTACTCCCATTGTTCCCAGCAGGGCTACGCGCTGGACCTTTAAGTCGCGCCTACGCTATATCAACACTTGCAAGGCTCCCGATGGAGAAAATACATCCCCGATTCTCGAAGTTGAATAGGGTTACACTTGGATAATTCGGCACCATGGGAGGATTTCTAAGATATAATATGGGACATAAAAGTAAAAAAAAAAGTGGTACCCAAATGGAGGTCACATTTGTGCTCATTTACTGTATGTGTTATGTTTCATGTAAAAAGCATTTTCTTACCTGACACGTTCAGATGACAGAGAGCAGACATGTAAGAGAAGAGAAGAGAAGAGAAGAGAAGAGGAGAGATTAGTTTACTTTATACAGAGCAAAGTTCTAAACTTTTAATAGGGAACTTAAATATAGTTGAACATTTTGCTCAATTTCTCCACTGCCAAAAGCTAGTAAACATTCAACAAGTTTTTGTGCAAAGGCTGTGAAAAATAATTTACATTGTCCTCATGTGTTGGTGTTTGTCAGAAAAAATGGAAACATAAAATATGTATTTCATATACAACACAGAAACATTTAATTTACTTTACTGGTTCAGACGGATTACCCCAAGAATTTCATGGATTCACAAACTGACACGTAACAGTGGAGCTTTTAAATTATGAATCATTCACAGTTTAGCCCTCTATGTGTGTAAAATCATGGATTTCTCTCAACTTCAGGCAGGGAAGGGGTAAAAAAATCCCCTACTATGCTTTCTTTTCTAATATGAGACATTTATTTGCTACGGAGTACAAATGACACGAGGAAGAAAAAGATGCAATCACAGAGCCACGCCGCATACAGCTAAACCATTTTGTCCAATTAATGGGATTTTGCTTGGTGTAACTTTATGCCGCAGCCAAGAAGCATTATTATGCTCTTTGGTGATCATGCATCAGCTCTGGCAGCCTTCTAAAGGAAATGAGTTCCAGCCTCAAAAAAGAAAGAAAAAATGTGAGTGGATAATTTTGGAAGAATTCTAAGTGGGAGGATGCCCTCGCCGATTACATCTGCCTAAAATCAGCTTTTTGTTCTGCTTATTCATCCATCGTGGAAAACAACATCACATTGCTTTATCTCAAAGAACATTTTTGCATGCATGTGCAACACAAGAAAAAGTACAGAAAACTATTTTGAGAAGGTCTAAATGTCCTTCATTAAGAATCCTTGGTGGGCTTTTGACAACATACATCAATCAAGGACAGACGTGTATTTTAAACAGACACGCCTCTAGTGATTACAAATCACAAACAGACCAACCCTCTCTAGCTATTGTAACTTAAAAACAGACACACCTCTGTAGCTACTGTAAGTCAGATACTGTTTCAACTATCAATCAAAAACAACCCCTAACGACGACAAATTCCGAAGGTGTTTACATGTCCGATTTCAAAATTCCTGATCCATCGTGTTCAGTGTCTTGCTGTTCCTCATTAACAGCCTTGTCTATTCACACTTCAGAGCTGCCATACGAAGATCCAACACGCCAAAGCAGGCAGACTGAGCGCCAGCTGGTTTCGAAGCACCCGTAAGATCATTGTTACATGAATGTCTTAGTAGGTTCTTCCACTTCAGTAAACAAATGCCAGGTCTGGGAAGTTTCTGTCAGGATTCCAGGTGAGCTACGGGCACTTTGCAAAAAACATTTATCTGCGCTGCCTGACGGTAAGGAAAGCCTGAGTTTGACCCCCGGTGAAGCAGTCTACAGTAGATTAGACTGGAGAGTCGGTGACCAAGAAAAGCTGAAAGTGTGTCGGCATGTTTTTTGGGGGCTGGAGCGTTGCCAGATAAACGTCGGCCCTGCTGGGATCTCATCTGCGGGACGGAAAAAGGTTGAATATTGGAGTTGGTGGTAGCTTTTAAGCCTCGGTCCTATAGATCTTTTCATGTTTGAAAATAATTGGCGCCAGGATACTTACGGGTGCCAGAAAAGTCACCTTGGTCAAACGTTTGTTTACTAGCAGTGACATCAGAAACCACTAAGGCTATTTACAAGTACGTGACGTCATTATGAAATGTCCTTTATAGTCCAGACTCCAGACACATAACTCAAAGCCGAATTGCAAAATAAGCACGTTAGAGTCATTCTACATTATCAGCAAATGATGTTGGCAGAGCTCCACGCCAAGACACTACATGAGGTCCCCCACCATGGTGTTTTCCCTGCAGGGAGGATGGCAGGCCAGATCCTGTTATTTTTCTGTCGGGATTGTTGACAGCGAGCAAAGAGCGAGGGCAGCTGCTGGCGGACATCGACGTCTTCGACGTCACCTAATCAGTGGAACAACAAAACACCCCCGTTTTTTCATCGCAGAGTCTAGCTAAAAGAAGCTCAACATCTCCATATAATTTCGCACAAGTGAATATTTGTCAAAGGGGACACGGATTTTCAAAAACCTTACATTACAGCAAAGCCTACAGGTAAGCACAGCCGTCCTGTTTGCGGGTTGTAAAGATTAGAGTTAGCTAACATCGCTAGCTTCTGAAAAGGGGTTTGGTGAAGTCAACCGTCAATCAACTCAGACACGCCCCTCAAATGACTGAATCAATCAGATACTCGCACTGTAGCTTCTGTCAATCAAAAAACAGACACACCTCCTTTAGCTAAAACTAGCTACTTAGTTAAACAGATAAAGACATAACTATCAGTGACTGTCAATCATAAACAGACACACTCACTCAAGCTAGTAGAAGGCAATCATAGGCACAGTATTCCAGCTGTTGTCAATCAAAAACAGACACCCTCACTCTGGCTACAAAGTCAAACAATATAAACAAGGCGGGCAACAGACTCTAGAACTGTTTTAAACAGTGAAAAAATATGACTTCTTTAAACGTTGTTGTCAATGTGACCTGAACGTAATCGGTTCAAGTTAACACGATCTACGCAATCAAAAGCATTAGCGACAGTATGTGTTCCAGAACATATTTAACATGTTTTTTTTTTGTTTTGTTTTTTCAAATAATGGGATTACATCAAAATGAGTCTGGAAAACCACTTTAGCTGCGGCAATTGAGTCACATTTTTAAAAACTTGAAAGCATCTTTTAATAAATGAAATGTGCATACAGCCGGCTTTGAAGAACAACTAAATTCATAACTCACACAGACGCCTGTTCATGGAACACTTTGTTAATGTTTTGGGCTGATTTATAGATGGCCAATGTGAGTCCAAAGCACTAGAACTCACTGAAGAATTTTGGTATGTGGTGTTCCTGATTTTACAAATGAACAAAAACACCCATCAAGCAGTATTGCTTGAGTGCATAATGGCCTTATCGTACTTTTTACTTATGTTATCAACTCGAGTTGTAAAGTACAATATTGTGTTTTCCCTTATGACTTGATTCAGCAATACAGCTTCCTAAATGTGTGCACTTGATGCACATGTGTATGAACAGTCTCAGCATACAGAGGAGCCCCCTCCCCCCTCAGGGATACTCTCGGCCTACATCTCGGGAGCTGATCCCGTCGTAGCGCTCCAAGCTGAGCACATGGTAGGTTGTACGCAGCAGCGAGCATCAGAAGATGGATCTGGAAGATCTCTCCTGAGGTCTGGATGCGGCGTACTAAGTCGGAGTCAAGAGTTCACCGGGTTTTGTTTTTTAGTTTTAGATGCTCTGCCACCACTGTTAATCTGAATGATATGGCAGGGAGAATCTGCCACGGATCAATTTGCACATTGCACACCCATCCCCCGTGAACAGAACTGGAACACCAATCTGTACGACAGCAG
Source organism: Leptonotus elevatus (assembly GCF_054856555.1). Classification (NCBI taxonomy): domain Eukaryota; kingdom Metazoa; phylum Chordata; class Actinopteri; order Syngnathiformes; family Syngnathidae; genus Leptonotus; species Leptonotus elevatus. The sequence goes on from NC_141254.1 coordinate 7,811,397, forward strand.
ACAACTAGATTTGCTATCATGGAATAGCAATCAGTAATAGAGCTACTGATATCTTTCAGTAATGGTTTTAATTGAATAAACACGACAAATATCAGGTTTTAATATCCCAGTACAGAGGATCCTATTTGCCTGACAGTGACAATATTTTCTGACATAAAAGGACAGACAGTAATAGTGTCAGATGTTAAACGTTATGCATCGGTCATGGCTTTTTCTGCTTTTTCCATTTCACACACGCTCCATCATGCACGCTCTGATACTACCTTAGAAGACGGAAAATTGCTGGGGTGATATTGTACAGATGAGCAACACAGGAAAAAGCTGGCTTTGACATCATTTTTTCTAATATTTAGCATTTATTTGCTTTCTATGACTAAAATGCATGCCAGACAGTGACATTAGCTTTCGACACGACAGGGCAGACTGTAGGAGTATCAGGTGGTAAACTTTACACATGACTTTTTCTGCTATTCCATTTCTGGAACTTATCCCCTATTGCTCAGTCAACTTCATACAAACAAGCAAGCTTTGACATTCTCTTTTAATAATTCATAGCTAGTCTTCAAACTGTTTATCTTTCCCAAAATACTACAAAAGCGCCAGGGTTTGCTTTCTATGGATGAGAAAACTTCAGAGCAGCGGCAAAGTCAACAACTCTACCATCTCGTTCAATCAATAATGTTCTCTAACAAACCGACGGCGACGAATCCCTGCGGCGAAAACGGGAACCATTACGGGATCAGGCAGCGAGGACGACGATAGATCCACGTAAAAGGGCTGGCGAGGCGGCGTTGTGTCCTTCAACACAAATCAACTGAAGAGCCCCAGTGCCATGAATAAAACATGCTGTTGACTTGGTCTGACTGGAAACAAAAAGTAAGAGCAGCAATGACGAGGCAGCAGTAAAGCCAGATAAACAGATGTTTCGTCCGTCAACGACGATAGTCGGTGACGTCCACTTGATTCCTTGAGTGTGGGCAATCTAACTCTAAAGCGGGGTACACACATACAGATTTTTAACATCATCTATCATTCTGTTTCACGTCAAGACTACTAAATCTGTGCCTCGGCCCAACTGGTCGTTGAGACTACACACAAGGATTTACCATTGTACGTATTGGACAGCTTTACAGTCACAATTATCCGCCCTGAACATTTTCTAATTAGATCAAGGTGGAACAAGCACTCAACACATCCCACACCACAGGAAAACCATACAGTCAGGACAGGGAGAAAAATACTCAAATCCAACCTAAATGTCTATGCTAAATGGAAAAGCAACAGATTGATAAGAGTTTAATTCAGTTATCACTCCCCCACTGTCAAGACCGTTGTTACCCGGCATAGCACTCTCCAGCTACGTGTGGGTGTTCAGCAGAAATAGACTTAAGTGTGCCAGCGTCACTCTGTTTACCTGCTTGTCTGACACACAACTGGCACTTTGAGAGAACTCATTGGTGAGTCAGTGCGCAGGTTCGAATCTGTCTAACTCATGTGGCACTGGATCATAAAAAAGAAAGAAGGTGAGCTGCCAGATGATCGGAGAGAATATAAACCGGAACGACAAGCTTATGATCTAACTGAAAACCGCATCATTTCGTATTATCTCATTTCAAAATGCAGCACTCAGTGGTTTTCGGAGGTTTACTGTCTGAATAAAAGCAGTAAATCCACACGTCCTCCCAATTAATCCAACAGCACAATGAACATCTTCTGTTTCGACCTTGCTCGGTTACAGGTGCCATCCCGCGGGATGATTCCCGACCTGACGTGGGTATTTATAGCCTCTCATGCGAAGTGACAGACACCGCTGCTTCACCCTCTTTATATATATATATAATTTACCACCACATTTAAGATACTGGAATATTCCTGTCGAACAGCATCAGTTTTTACTTGGAGAGAGAACCATTCCCATCAGCGTTGTCGTTGTTTTGTTTTTTTGTGGTAAGGAATACAGAGAGCGAGAGAAAAATCTTCACTCCAGTCTTTTATCAGCAGTTTTTGGTATCAAATGTTTTGTCAATACCCGCAGTCCTATTTTAGAAGTCCTGTAATCCACACCAGAATTCATAATGGACCAACTAAGTCTTGTGACAGTATTGTAGGCGAAATCTATATTCTATATACAGATATCACTGATATTCTATATACAGATATCACTGTGAAGGTTCTGGTGGTATTAAATAATGGTCTTGTCCATCTGTTTTTGATACTATTTGTTTTCTTTTAGGCCATGGGTGAGCTGGAGCCTATCACAGATTACTTTTGGCGAGACAGACAGGATACACGGGTACACCCTGGACTGGACTGATCACCAGTCAGTCACAGACATAAAAACATTTGCATATGTTTTTGGGGATGTGGGCGGAAGCCGAAATACTCGGGAAAACCCCCACAAGGATGCAGAGGAAAATGATGTGAGGCAGATGAGCTAAGAACCAGTCCACTGTGCCTATCTACTACATCTGTCATCTCATAAAGCAATTTGTCTCGACACTGAAGACTCTAATTGAGACAGTATTCCTCAATACGGGTATCTGGAGAGAATCGGGACTGCAATGTAAGCTTTACACTTTACATAATAGCCCTATTATGTGCAACACACACAAACTGCCAGAAAAAAACACCAACCACAACCTAATCTCTCTCTGTGATGGGGGCGGGGGGGCAGATTATGGGCCAACAAAGAGAGAAAATCAGAACACTTCAATGACAGAGAAGCAGCAGCAAATCATTTCTATTCGGAGAGACAATTGAATCTGTGTCATTTGACAATGAAACAGCTCTGACATTGATTTCATAACCGGTATTCTTCCGTTCTCTCGAGTCAGCACGATGCTCTTCTTCCGCTACAAATTCGGTAGGCTCAGGCAGCATCTGAACCGAATGATGACCGAGTCCCAGCCAGCTATGACGTCATCCCTCTGGTTGGCGCTCATTCCAGAGACACCAACTCAATTATGCCTGACAATAGTCTATGTATTTGCTTCCATAAATGATTTAGGCTTTCCTTGTGGCTTTGTTGCCCTGGTATTCTGCTCTGGATGAGTTTCTCTCGTTAGCATAACAGTTTTGAAGTCCAGAGATCAGTTTTAGACTCTGCCCTTCCTGTGTGGAGTTTTGTTTTGTTTGTTGTTTGTTATGTTCTCTGCATGCTTGTATGTGTTTTTTGTCTCATTGAAAACTCGTCCAAACTATATCCCAGCATCATTTGTTTACATTGTACCCTTCAAACTCATCTCTCACTTCTTTGTTTCTCACCAATCACACATCATTCACCACCTCAGAATTGTTTTTTTCTTTCTGTTCCTGGTCAAGGACAGTTTACTACAGGTGGTTCTTGTTTTGGCTCTGATTGTGGTGATATGACTCTGCTGCTTAGAACAAGGACAGGTCTATTCTAGTGGTATACAGGGCCACTTGCTATGCAGTACTCCTGAATAATCCTTGAGCTTTTGCTTCATCACCTAATGACACGAGCAGAATATGTAATTGTTTTACATGAGTTTGTGAATTATTGTTTGCTTATGAACCCTGCTGACGACCAGACCAGGGTGCTCTGGCTCACAGGTGTCGGAGTCCAGTCCTTGAGGGCCTGAGTCCTGCATGTTTTCGAGGTTTCTCTACTTCAACACACCTGATTCAATGATCAGGATCATTATCAGGCTCCTGCGGAGCTTGCTGATTATCTTAAATATGAATCAGGATAGCTGAACGTAGGAAACCTGAAATGCATGCAGGAATCAGGCCCTCGAGGACCGGACTTTGATACCAATGCTCTAGCTCATCCGTGACCCGAATGAGGATAAGCAGTATACAGTAGAAAATGGATGGATGACATTCTGGCCAGCGTTTGGTTGGGGGGATTTTAGTAGTGGTGAAACTGAAAGGAGGTTGGGTTTGCACAGCTGCTGAGTCACATGCTCATAGAGATAGCGCTGTTTGCTTTACATGGAGACATATTGGGACATTTGGTGTCATCCGTCTTTGCTACTGATGAAGAGGAAGTGAGATTGACCAGAAATGGTAGGTGTGACCATGCATTGTTACACTGCCGAGAAAATCAGTTTTTGTGCCATTCGTAACCTTGAAACGTTACAAACATCGTTTATCAAGGACCCTGAAGATACTGGATCTCTGTCCTAGTTTGCCCTAAAGGCATCTGGACTGTAGTAGAGGCAAAGTTCTTCCATATCAAATACGTTAAAAGCATGTTTTTGTTTGTCCTCTAGGGTAGGAACACTTTTCCCAAACTTTTACTACAGAAGTCAGAATCATAGGATTGTCCAAAATGTCTAGGAAAGAATTACAATTTAGGGACTAACCCAACAATTGTTTTCATCTGTGAAACGTTAATCCAGGATCCCAACAGAGGTGAAAAAGCAAGTCTGTCTTGTAGCATTTGGCTTGGCTTATGTCTGGTAGCAGACTGATGTGTCAGGCATACGGAGAAGAGCGACAGTAGCAGTTGGCTAGACCACGCCAGTGCCCAGATGGTCCAAGAAGGACGTGTCGAGCGTGAAAAAGAGAAAGGACATTGCCAGTTTTTTTCTGTGGTTTCTTCTTATGTCACCATCAGTGAATGTGTCGCAGAATTCCTCTCAGAAATGGCATACCAATTAAACAAGGAAATGAAATCAGAGATTGATATGAAATGAAATATTTAAGGTGTTTCCAGTGTGTAACGAAGCTGTGGTGTACGTTGGGCCGTGATCGTGCTCAAATATCTGCGAGGCATCCTGGCTTCAGCGGCTGATTGTCGGAAGCAAACAGGCGGAGAAAACAGACCGCCGACTGCGAGGAGCTTCGGGGCACAAGACAGCGCCAGAGACACGTCATTACCCTCGTTTTAATTCAACGGAAATGGAATCGACATAGTAAAATTTGAGTCTGTTCAGAGACCCGCGAACTTTCAGGAGTGTAAAGCAAAAGCGTCCAAATCCCAGCCCAGATCAAATTTGAACTTAATCGTTATCATCTGGGGGCTTTGAGACCCCTTTTTGATTAAGGGCTATACAAATAAGCGACTTGTTGACAGATATACGGAGAGGAACATGTAGCAAAGCTTGTATCTAGGCAGAGGGACTGAAACCTGTGTGGAAACTACCCACAATGCCCCCGTGGACCTGCCTCCCTCCCTCCTCTTGAAACACACACTTCACTGCAAAGCGGCAGAGTGCTGAACTCAGCAAACGGCAGGCCAAGCTGCTATCTCTCGCTTGGCCCGCAGCTCTAGTTATTCGATAATTTGGCTCGCTTGCGCTGCTGCGACGTTGACGCTACTGAGCATTAGCAAATGGGACATAATAATTGACTCAGATGTGTGTACTCAGACCCAGAAGAGATCCTAGCAGCCATCCATTTTCTGCCAACAATTAGATTTGAGAAGGAAAATAAGTTCAGCAACAAATTGTTCCCCGTTGTGTTCCAAGCAAGAAGGCAGGATAGGGAACACACGTGCTAAGACAATGAAGCTCCGAATAGAAAGAAGCACGAGAGGGTGGGAAGGTAAACAAAATGGTGAGGTGACGCCAAGACAATCCAAGGACGGCAGGAGGCGAGAGGTTGCGCTGCAGGACTGCTGATCTTTAGTTTCTTATTATTAAATATACCCCAACCCGAAATAGCAATTTTCCAAACATACACGGCCATTGGTCTTTTCCGCTCTGACGCTTTTGTCTCAAGCTGCACAACTGACACTAAAACATGTCGGCAACTTAAGCATCCATCTTCATGGCCGTCACCTTGTTCTGCCACGGGGTTACGATCAGGATCATTCAGTTCTGTGCTCATGTCTGGGACCTAATGGCAGTTAACACTGGAAATGGTCCACTCACGCACCAATCCATTTTCTATATCCCTTGTTCTCATGAGGCTGGGAAAATATATTCCTTGGAGTATTGTTGTATGCTGTTCAAGGTTATTGCAATTAAAGAAAAGTGAAATTGAAAAAAATATCCTTGGTGAACAAAATAAAAACTTATTTTGAACAGCTCACAAACTACAGTTGAGTATAAGTGCAACAATTAATCGACAACTAATCCATCAATCGTTAAGACTTTGTTTCACTCCTTATCGTTCCAAATCCGGTCCAAATCCTTGGAATTTCAGCCTCTCAGTAAATGTCTTGATAATTTTTACTTTGAAATGAAATGATCCCTCCCAAAAAATCTGATTTTTTTTAAATGCACAAACATAAATTGACAAATTTATGTTTGTGCATTTTCTAATTCTTCAATCTGGAAGAATTGTCAGGTTTTTTTTTTAAATAATGGGATGTAATTAAAGGATGTTTTCATCTGATTCGTTGATTAATGGACAAAATAATGGACAAATAAATCGATTATTATTATCATTAGCTGCAGCCTGCAACTACCTATACCGAAAATGACCTTCATTTCTTTCTTCAATGTATTCATTTCACACATGACACAGGAAGAAGTCGAACAGTCGTTACTCGCTGTGACCCTCATTTTTTTTACTCTGCGCTCAACAAATACGTTAAAAACCTAAAATTAATACTAAAACTAGCCAACAAATATGTTAAAAATCGAACAGTAATACATAAACGAACAAAAACACAACTAAAATGAAGCATTGAAAAAAATACACTTCAACTGGGCGTAACAACTTGAAGCAAGCATGCTTTGCCTCTTATCTTCTTTTCATAGACTCAAAGTAATTTTATATATGACCGTCTCCCATTTATCGACAGAGAGCGTGAGAACAGGCACTAAGGAATACTTTAAAACATGCCTTTTGATCACTTTCAATGTGTTTAAAATGTATGAACATAGTAAAACTAATTTTTATGATGTGGTCTCTCCTATAGCGCAGATTTTCACCTATAGTGCGGTTGAGTCTGGAGTCATTGTCCTGGTCGTCATCATACTAGCGCAGTTTAGGTATCGTGACAACTCCAGCAGAGATTATCTGAGGAGTGATGGGGAGTCTGCTCCGTGAGTCTCTAGTCCTTTGGGGGGGGCTCAGAGCCCGGGCTTTCACCCCTGCTGGGGCCAAACATGTTTAGCCAAATCCTTTTGCTTCGCAGACGCACACGTGCCATACAAATCCCAGTTAAACACCACGACATGCCAGACTAATGGAGAGGGGTGCGACACTGCAGGGAGGGGGAACCTAAAACTGAATCGCAAATTACTTTTTGGTTTGTCTTATAGACCAAAAGGCAAGTAAGCAAATAATCAGTCATTTTGTCCCGTTTTGATTTTCGCCCTTCAATCCACGGATTTCCGAGCAATTATCTTCACATCAAACATAAAGAACACAGCTGCCTTGACGCTATTAGCGTCCCATCTGGATGTGGAAAGATCCGTTTGTGAAAAGGGAGCTGGCTAAAGAACACGTCTTACAGTCCACCCGCCTGCAGCTGAAAGCGCCGAGGGACGGCCAAAGCCTTCAAAGGCGCCCAACAATGCAGTCCGAGCATCAAACACACAGCTGGTGTGTGTAGTTGGACACACAGCCCACAAATCCATTTCATCCCTACTTACTTCTGTGTGTGTGTGTGTTTTTTTTATGACCACCTGAGACCTGAAACGCGTTGACTCGTTTTGCTTCGCTTTCCTTGCTTCTTCGTTCCTGGGAGAGTTTGCATGCTGCAGGCTCCAAATAACAACAGCGGAAACGTGATTATCACCTACTGCTCAGGTCGTGCTTCACACACATTTTTATTGAATTGGGTTTGGTTCGGAGAAGAAGAAAAAAATCTGATAATAATGGGGAAATCAGAGCGTTTCTTTTAAGGGGATGCGGTCATAAAAAAAATCCGTACTACTTACTCGATTGCATTTTAGTACAGTGTGCATTTGATTGTGTTGCCATAGTGAAGGGTTTGAAATTTTCGGAGCAGAAGCGACCCACTTATTCAGTAGCCCTTGGTTGGGCTTTTTGTACGCTTATGGAGAATGGCCCAGCCAGACCAGGCGTGGGCAAAGTATGGCTTTGTTATTTCATCCGGCCCACTGAACATTTACATAATCGAGAATCCTGTATGACGAGTGCTGCAATTATTTTTGTTGCCCCCTCACCCCACCATAAAATACATTCAATTATTTATTTATTTTTTAAATAAATTCTTTATATTTTTACGAAATTGAATGTATACATTTTTTTATTTTCCTCATTCAATACAATTGGATCTATGATTTATTGGAAATACTACAATAAAGCTTTTTTCCCCCCATTTAAAAAAAGAGAACTAAAGCAACACATTTTTAGTACCCTTTCTACCGACATTATTTTCCTTTAAATAAATAAATATATTAAAATATTATAAGATTAATAAATATATTACTGTAAGTATATTCAAATATATATTAAAATGAATATTATATGGCATATTTTTAAATTCTGAAATATGCTTATTGATGTATTTTACAATTTTTATTTACCAATTTCCCTCATGAAATAACTTCATTAACTTCTTTATTGTAAATTAAAAGACAAATAAACATTTTATAGTGCTTCCTCTGTGAAGATACTAAAATTACACAGAGTATACACCGCTCTGATTTTGCATTCATTTAGCCATTTTGCCTTCTAAAATATTATTTACTTTTAAAATAAATATTTAAATCACAACAAAAAACAATTTTAAATATTTTGTTTCTAAATTTGTATTCATGCACTTCATTTATTAAGAAAAATATAACAAACAGTAAGAGCAAAATAATATATATTTTGTATTTTATAATAATAATTATTTCATTATTTACAATTAAACAAGTAAGAAATAATACAATTTAAAAATGTGAATTATGTTTAAGGCATACAGTGCAATTGGGATGCAGCCAACATTTTTTCTTCTTTTATCAAAATCATATATTGTAAATAAACGTTTGCAAATATGACCCTTGGAAGTGTTTTTTTCGTGTTACAATGAATACCTAACCGGCAGTAACCGCAAGCCCGATCCAAGGTTGACATGTCCGAAAGTTGCCATGGTGCCCTCAACAAAACAGCTTCGACAAAATTCGATTCAAGAATCAACGTTGAAGTCGATTTTTTTGGGCTCTGATAACAACATAACAAATCTGTATTACTTAAACTAATTTGGAGAATCGAAACGGTTTCCCGAGAAGGAATTGTCCGTAACTCAATCTGGGTTCTGCTCTTCCTCTGCAGCTGCTTCATCTCAACAAAGACCAAAGCGCTACGAGGCTGCCAGAGATGCGGGGATCAGCTGGACGGATGCGCAAACAAATCAGAGGCGTGTTTCCTCTCCGGGAGGCAATGGTGCAGATTCGCCATGGACGGCTCAACAGTGAAGGGCGAGTTGACGCGTATGTGCCCCACATAGTTAACATACCGACCCCCCTTTTACGTGCAGAACATGCTTATACTTAATTGGCTGGGGAAAATCCAGTGAGCTTGGATTAAATCGCGGTTTGCAATTTCAACCGTTTACGTTTTAATTGTGCTCTTTCGGATACACCGTAACATGCTACAAGGTGGCACCAAAGTCCTAGTTAATGGGAAAGTAGTAATTGGTGTTATGTTGAAGTGATACTTTTCCAAGATCTTCCTATCACAACAACTGTATGTGACTTAGATGAAATCATATTAGTCATTTTTGACAGAAGATAATTTGTCAAAACGTATCTGTTGCTTAAAGGGTATTAACACTAATATTGATGCTATCGCTAGCCCATCTATAGCATTTTGCATTGTTTGTCAGCATAAGATAAGCTAACTTTTTTTTAAGGCAAAGCTATGTGGTAGCTTGAAATACACAATTCTCTTTGTTGCATCTTTAGTGCTGACGGTGAACTTCAACTGCTCTAAGGATTTCGTACAGCCGCCTGAAAACGTGGGACAGTTTATTCATCTTAAAACCAGACAGATTGTCTCTTTGTATTGTGTTTTGACATCAGCGCAGTTCGCCGAGTGGCTCCTAATGGACAACGGTCCGAGTTTGAGGAGTCAAGCTGTGCTCAGCTGCTTTGGTGCCAACGAGCCGGCCGGGGGGCTTATGGGATTGATGGCGGGAGATAGGCCAGAGGGAGGGGGAGAAAGACATGACACTGACATGAACGCTGGAATTAAAAAGTCCAGCTGAAGGAAAGCCTCACAGGGCTCGCTTGTTTGGAGAGCATCACTCGTCTGTGTGGCGAGGATACAAGGGGAGACAGGAACCTGCTAGCTTATCTTAAACCGGGTACACATATGCCCCAAATCACCTTCTTTGTTATTCTTGGATGTCTCCACAGGTGGCTGGAGTAGCCACAATTTATACTCGAGTAAAAGTACTGTTGCTTGTAGGAATAGAACGATTATCGGCCTGGCCAATTATCGGGCATTTTGCCGAATATCGGTATCGGCCTTTTTTCTAAGTCTGACATTTTAATCTCAGAGTACAATTTATTTAAAATTTCATTTTGCTGACCATGGGAAGCTTCTGAATCTTTTGTTTTTGTTCGACATTCAAACAAATGTGTTTTTAGGTTCCATTGAACTTTTTATGACACACTGATAACATTGGGAGCTGACTGAACTTTTTTGTTTTTATAGAAATTTTAAATGAAGTATATTGTCTAAGATTTAAAAAAAAAAATTAACATTTTGGCGCCAATATTTTTTCCCCTTTATACTGAAAATGAATATCGGCTTCAAATATCGGTTATCGGCCTCCTTGATTACTTATAATTGGCATTGGCCCTGAAAAAACCATATCGGTCAATCTTTAGTTACTTGTCAAGAATTTGACTCTAGTAAAAGCAAAAATAATCAAGCAAAGTAGGCATGAATGTTATGTAGACATAAATATAAAATGAGCCCCAGGAAATCACATCTTGTCATGTGACTGCCTTGTCTCCATATGATGATTGGTCAAACGGAGTCGAACAGCACTAGCGGTTCCGTCGAATTTACGAACCCGAGTCAAGTGACAGAGCATAATCAAAACAAGTAGATCGCACAAACAACACTAGATGAATAAAAATACAAGTAGCTATTACTTAAAAAAGACTCTTACTAGTAGGCCTACAAATCCCAAAAATAATACACAATTACTTAAGTAATGGAGTAGAGAGTCTGTTAAAAATGTACAAAAATGTGTTTTTAGGAGATACTGTACATGCGCTAGCTTTAGCCTGAAACTGTCTAAATAGACAGCCAACACTCTGGCGAGAAGACAAAAAAAAATTATTTCAAAAAGAATACGCCGTGTATTTCGCCGTCTGTCCATCACACCGAATTAACTCTGCAGCTCTGATCCGGGCGCCGGAATTTAATCACCGACAGACATTTTAACAGTATTAGCGCACGTGGAGGGGGCAGGGAGGAAGGAGAGACAAATACGTATGAGCAAAGCAAAGGACAGGGAGAGTGAGAGAGGCACAAAGGAAAGATGGCACATGGAAGCAAACGATGGAAGGCTGTCCTTTCAAACGACAGTAAAAATCACAGAGCGTATCGTCAACTATTGAACAAGTCCCCAGTCGTAAGTCAGCCGCAGTGCTGCAGTAGGAAAATACAAATTCAGTGCTGTGCTGGGGTGAAGACTCAGGTTGCAGGTCAGTTGGTTATCTCATGTAACATTTGGACAAAGTCATATTTACATAAATTCTTCTACTTTGTACAGTCAGCGTGACCTGCAAAAAAAAGAATGCAATCAGTTGGTCCGTTCCTGAGTGACCGCATGGAGATGGAATGCAGTCTCAGAATCTGATAAGATGGTTTCTTTTTACAGTGGTATTACACAGAATAACATTAGAAAAGTATGTTCACCCCATTTTAACATTTACAATTGTTCCTTTTCAAGTCTCAGTCCACACACGTAAGGATTTTCCATCGTAACTATAGAACACGTTTATGATTGCTGGCCCGATCGCTTTTCTGAGCAGGCCTAGGTGGAAACAAAAAAATTCTTAACCCACCGCACACCACAGGATAATCAATCGCTCAGCATAATCTGTCAGAAGCATTGAAGAACCGGGCCCTTGCTGACTTTGAAGGGAAACCTTTAACATTTACTAATGTTGGCTCTGAATGTTTTCCGAGTCACCCTTAACACGCCGCAGGATATTTCTCAGAACAATCTTAAAGACATCCGACTGCTTCCTACCTTCACTCTCTGCTCACCATGCATACGCCCACCTTCATCTTCTTTCTTTTTGAATAGAACATGCAACAAGCTCAAAACAGACTACGCGTGTACCATGCCTAATATAAAGTCAAGATGTAGCATGTGGCTAGTTGATACAATGCCTTAGAAAAATTGGGCGGGATCACCACATTTTGCAACAAAACCTTGCAGCTTTCCCCCGACTGTTGACCCAGAAAACAATTTTAAAAACACTCTAGAATGAAGCGTATTCCCCTTTTAATAGCCGCCCCCCTGCTACAGTTCCCCAAAGGCAAATCTTCTCCTCCCACAATCTCCACCATCAGTCTCTGTTAATCTCATTTTCATAAAAAGGGTCTGTAGCCGCCTTCCTTCAAGAAGAACTCCACATACTGTATTGCACCAAATCAATCACTTGACATCTTCCCCTGCCTCGGCAGTTTTGAACGTTTCAGGGTTGCGAGGTTACGCGGGTTCATTCGGGGGCTCGTCGCCGAGTGTCAACGACTCATCTGAAGCAGGAAACAGATGGATAAGAAATGAGCGTCTGGATGCGTATGAAGAGAAGCGGAGACTCATAAACCTTCCCGGCAATTCCGACTGTCTGTCAGCAGAAGCTGCGGTACGGGAAGCGTTTTTTATGGCTTGCTCTCAATCGGACAAGGGGGTGATGACGACTGGAAGAGGGGCACCCGGGATGGAGAACGTGTGATGGGCCAAGTACCACCAAAGACAACAAAGGTGAGGAGATCCCACCATATTTTTCAGTCTCCGACGATAAATTCGAGGCGTGATTAAGGTTTGGCGTTAGGGTTTCAAAGTAGAGTTTTCTGTAGGTCAGTAATTTTGGAAGTGTTTCGGTCAGATGTGGCCTTGACGAGGCCAGGCTGAAGGTTTCTGTCTCGCAGACAAAAGAAACCCAAGAGCCTCTTGAGACCGAAAAAAAAAATGAAGGAAGATGGAGCTCGCGAGTCTGTCCAGAAAATATCACGGTCTAGTCTTCATAGCCTGGAGCGAAAGGAGTCTAACACAAAGATGCGTCTGTTATGCATTAGCTGCTTCTCTATTGCCCCTGCAATATTTAGTAACAGAAAAACATTAGCTCCAGTGGCATTCAGAAGGCCGCAGACATTCGGCAAGATAACAAAAGTTGTCTTTATCTGAATTGGCAAGAGTCTTACCAGAGATTCGAACTTCAGACCTCAGAACTAACCACTAGTCCATATTGCCGTCATGGAAATTAGTTCAACATTTTCATACAATCGATAAACTCAAGCACGGTTCATAGCATTCAACAACTGCAGTCTGCTGCCGTCAGGAAAAAAATACAACAATTGAGCAGTGATCAGAGTGACGTCTGCGGTTCTGAATGAATCTCTCCCCAATTTCAACAGTCCCAGGCAGTGTCGGCGTGACTCCGCTTGGTCCGTCCGTCTGTCTGTCCGTCCATTGTTTCTGCAGAAGCGAGAGGCACGAGCCGCGACTTTGAAGCTCCCATACTTTTGCTATTTTCAACCGTGCAAAGAGAGGAGAGATCCAGCAGCTTTTTGGTTGATGTTGATGAGGATGGGAGTGACAACAAAGCGCTTCCAAATATAGATCTAACTTTGTGCTCGCTCCCAGAAATAAGAGGTTTGAAGACAGGTGACAAAAGTATGAGGTAGGAGACGCAAACAATGTACCTCGGGGGTAAAGGGTTGAAGAAGCAATTACTCTGAGGCCACAGGCAGGACGAGAGTCCCCTTCATTGGCTCAACTACACCGGCTTCCTATTCCACACCCAAATCAAACAAAAAGTCCTCCACATTAACTACTCATGAAAAGTTAAGGGAATTGGGCGGTTAGGATGAAATTTCAGGATGAACCCAAAATGAGCTATAACCTTTATAAGTGAACTAAATGCGACCCCCCCTCTCTTAACTTTTGATTTCCCAAAAATCCCAAAACTGTGGCAGGGTTTTTATGTTCTGGACCTGGATTTGCCACAGGAGCCAAATCCTCATAACGAGTGTGATTCGTTTTATGAGGAAACATTCATGCATATTATCAGTAATGCTAAGATTTTAAGGTTGAAAGATCTGGAGCCGTGAGGTGATTCTCCAAGTGAATACTCAACTCAACATAAAAAACGCAAGAACTGAAGTGAGCGTTCAATACTCAAAAATACTCAAGCCTTTTCCAGTTTCTTTCAGTTCTTTGTTTGTGGCCTTGAGTCTGCGAGGGCATCTGACACTTAGAATGTCTCGTTTGACTGAAAGAAAAACACAATTTTCCCACAGTGACTTGAGAAGACAAGATGACAGACGCCCGTTTGGTCGGGCAGCTAATTCAGTTGCCGTTAAAGGTAAAAGTCAGAAGAGTAATAAAATGTATGCAGATGATATTGATTGTGAAATGCTTAAAAGATGAAACCTTTTATGTCGTATTGATGGTTTCTATCATCACGATGTGCTAGTGTTGACATTAAGACATGAATCAAGTCCCCACTGAAGGCCCGGGTACCAAATACAGGCCCCTCCACTGCATCCTGATCGCATTTCATCACACTTCCGTTTTACATAAATTGGACTTCCTTTGCGCACAAACCAGGACGGCTGGCTGTAAAGTACGAAGACAGCCGATGATGTGCGAGCGCTTTGACTCAGCGATAATTTACGACTCTTCTGTATTGTTGCAGTCACCGTCCTCATTCCTCGTTGTGACGCTGGCCTCCTTCTGACACGCGATATCACGTGTTTCGGGGATGTTTACTGGAGGTTAAGACCCCCCGAAGTGGAGATGGAGTCCATAGGCATTAGCGATGGTATCTTCTCAACAAAAAGACTAAAAGAAGCAGCTGGCGATTGCCCAGGAGAGAGGAAGCACCTGTCATTGTACACCAGCTGGTAAGGAAGCAGAAGTTATTGATTACCATTAATTGTCAAACTGAAGAAAAGATTGATTGAATCTGTGAAAGTCATTATGCAGACTAATGATTGTTTTCTCTGGTCTTTTCTGTAATTGGTTACTGGATCATTGTTAATGACTACATTGTATCCAACTTTGGGATTTCTCAAATACAGTGTAACTGCTAAGGTTACTGTAGTTCACGTGATCTAAAATCTGATTTCATCCCTGTCATATGTGGGGTCTCTCACATTTTAGAAATCAGGTAAAAATGTTTTTAAAAAATGAGTGTACCCCGAGTAGTTGACCTCATTGCTCAGCTCCTACTTCCGCTTCTGTCCAGACATTAGAGGTGACTCATCAGGTAATGGCTTCCCCACACAGCTGGAGGGGGGCAGGGGCTTTGACGGGGTCATGTGACAGCAGCCTTCGAGAGCCAATCAGCCGCCCCACATTCCCGACCGTCTGCGGATGGTTTGATATCGGATAACCTTGACTCGCTTTCCCTTTGTGCTCTTTTCTGAATGTGTCACCTTCGCTGGCGTCTGACATTTGCAGTTTGCCGAGGAGCCGGGTCTTTTTCTTCTTCTGGCTTAGGGCGGGGGTGGGGGTGCGATGAAGAGAAGACTTTTAGGATGAGCCCAGACAGCATTTTGACATTGAGCAGCTCTGGCATCAATTAAACATCCTGGAAAAGAGCATCTGTCTACTATATTGTCTGCCCACTATATAATATATATTCATGATTCGTATCCCCGCTATTTCAGATGTTTCTGTTTGTCCTCTGGAGGCGAGCATCTACTATGACAGAGAAACGACAGAAAATGGTGCAGGATCAACCGACCTGCTGGAAAATAGTCGAAGGTGGAACAAGATAACCACAGAATGGCAGAAAGTCGGCTAGCTAAGCCATCAGGGTGGACGATGACAACAGCTAGCCGGCTACCTAAGGGAGCTAGCTAGCTAGCTAGCTGGCATGAAAAGGGGTTAGCAGTCCAAGCCAGGAAGAGGTAAACACACTGAGTTTTGTGCCTGTGTTCCCCCTTAGGCAATTAATTCCGATGAAACTGCATCCAAAATGTTGTTAAAGAAATATCACCAGATATAAAACATCTCATCTTGTGACAAGAAAAGCTTCAGGGAACATGTTCTCCAAAATAAACCAAACTGGGATATAATTGCTGATTATAATCACACCACAAAATAATCTGATCGATAAACCATAAACGGGAACTGGAATGAATGCTTTTTAATCATTTCCATCATCTAAGTGGTGAGCCACTGATGTTCTCCTCTTGCGCAACAAGGTTAATGACTGCTCGTTCGACCATCAGCGCAAACATGACTTCACCCCAAACAAGAGGACATGGCCGCCTCATCCGTCACGCAGACCGACCCCACACGCTATCGACTTGAAGCAAAACGCGTGTCGCAGTCCAGGCGGACGGACGCCCTGACAGCGGCGTGTTGCCGTGGGAGGGAAACGACGATAAGGCCACTTCGCAGCGGGGGATGTCACGTGACTGAAGTACGCCCCAACCATCCTGGGCTTCCCCCTGCTGCTACATTCATTTAAATGCCAGGAGATTTTAAAATGACGCTAATTACGAGGAATTGCTTCTGGTATGCCACACTTGAAGAGCAGATCTTTGTCAATTCTAAACACGAGACTGAAGGAAGGATGATGGACAGTTTTCAATTTTTTTGTAGAAAAATATGAAGTAAAAAATAGTAGAAATGTTAATCAAGCTACAATAATGCCACCAAAGCTGTCTTGAAATTAATGTTTGCAACCAGCTGTGAGATATACATCGCTAGTGAGGCAGCTAACTAGCCAACTAGTATGGCTAACATCAGTTCGCTTCTGCTCTGGTGTGACTTCACAGAGCAGAGCAGAGAAGTAGCTAATAATGTTGTGAGAAATAAGTACTTTTATTGTGTTATATTTTGATTTATTTAAGGATATTCAATTACGTCATAGCCTACCAACAGAGAAAGATGATCATTGCTAATCCTAAAAGTACACTCAGTTTTATTTTTATTTTTTCATTTTAAATGGTCAAAATCCTAACCAACAAGCCTCTAGTGTTTCGGGTTAGACATTTACAATAAGCTGTTAAAACAACATTGATGGCGTGCTTCCTTCCTTCTCGTCATTGATGAGTGTATCATTACTGGAGCAAAAGGGGGTGGCGGTGGGGGGGCTATTGGGGTGGGTGTTCCGTGTTGTTTGGGGTCAGCCGTGTTTGGAAGTCTCTGCTTTTGTTCAAATCTCATCAAGTGTGAAAAACGGGGGCAGGCCTCAAGCCCCCGGCGTCATCGTCATCTCCGCCACGCCCACATTTTTGGGGTTTTAAACACAAACCTTTTGGCCCTGAATATTAATCAAACTTTTTGGTTTGCTATGGAATTTTTGTGTCCAAAAGTTGAAAGTGAATGATGCTAACATTATAATCATGTTACGCAACTGTTCGTTGTTATCTTAGGGGTAAAGAAAATAATCAAGATCCAAAGTCCTTACTAAAATGCTCCACAATCCAACCCGATAATGAGTCAACGCTGGCAGAACGAATTGAAAGGAAGGACGGATAGTAACGAGTATTGATTCTGAACAATCGAGCCGAGCAGTTCACAGCTGGCTGTGCCATGTTCCAAATTTGTGACGAGGAATGATTGATCAAAAAAGCGCCGTAATATGTCCAGACCGGAGAAAATTAGTTTTATTGGTGTTTCCATTGAATAGGACATGGATAGCATTCTATCACATTTATATGGTTACCAAAGTGCTGAGAGTACAGTTCCGTTCAGTCAGTCAGTCTAAAAAAATATCAGCTTTAGTTCAGTTGTCTTCCAGGCAAGCAGAACATATTTTTACTGTTTCCATTGTCACAAAAGTGTTCAGTTAGGTCACTTAAGTATGATACATAATTGTGTTATTGAGTTTCCATTAAAAAAGAAGCAGAAGCACTTCATAGCTGATAGAGTTCAGTTCAGAATGGCACACATGTTGCTCAGTTTCCATTATAATGGAACGCGGCCAGTAATTCACTTTGGAATGCAACACTTTCTTTCTTTTTTTACATTCGATAGAACAACCAAGCCCTCGCAATGCACAATTTGTCTGCGCCCTTCTTCAAATTTGTGCCGATGCCGATTGATTGATGAAAAAAACGCCCTCCGATTTCCGGGCCGGAGAGAGCCAGAAGCAGATGGCTCCGATTCTCATTTCCCCATCTTGTGATCGACTCCAAACAAAATACGTGTATGTTCCCAGCTGTTGAAAGGCTCTATTTTCAGTTTCACACTAAAAATCAGCGAGAAATGTAGTTTACAGTCGGCCGCCAGGGTTCCCCAGCTGCTCCCTTGTCACAATCAAGGACGAGCTGCTTACAGTTTAACTACAGCTCCGCTGAAAAGTCACATATGACCTCCGCCAATGTTACCCGCTCCATCGGGCCGTCTAAAGAAATAAATAATTCACAAATCACTCGCTGCGGGAGGGAGTAAACAATCTACTCACAATGCTCATTGTCAACAGAACAGCCAATCCGCCAAATGTTTTATTAAACTTTACACCTAAATTAGATGGCACGGTCAAAAAAGCTGGGCAATTTAGTTTGACTTCCTTTTTGGGATACCTGCTTCTGATTGGGGCTCAATTGATCAAATTCACGAGTTGAAGGTTGACAAATGTACATGCCCTGGAATTTCCCCACAAAATGGTGGCTTCAAACCAAAATGGCTGACTTTTTTGGACATTCTGTTACAATAGACATGCTCCCCAATTTCATGTTGACGGGTGAAACTGGTGGCGAGGGCTGATTTTTTTTTCATAGCGGAAACTCTTTAGAATTATTTGACATGACTCCGCCCACAATCGATACCATAGGCAAACAAAAAGTGTAAATGTTATCATTACCCATCTGTTGAGGATATACTTGCATCATTTGGCAGAATTCCCTAGTAGGAGTTCATGTAAGTACTAGCCATGGAATTCACCCAAAATGGCTGCTTCAAACTAAAATGGCTGACTTTCTGTTCAATTTCACACATGGATCCATGAGACTTTTTTCTTTTCTTTTTTCTTTTAACCCAAAGTTCACGTTGGGGACCCCTAAAAACACACATCTTTTCGGGCATATTGAAGGCTCCAAAAAGGCGATTCATTCGTCTGAAGAATAATAAACACAAACACAACAGACTAAAATCTATTTTCTACAACTCATCAATCCATATTTTGGGGGAGCTAGTAAATAAAGCAAAAGATTTCCAAATGTCCTCGTGCCTTGTTGATACTGGCACAAACGATTGATTTAACACATGAAACTGTCACATCTGATTTAATCACACACATGAAAGTGGTGGCTTCAATCCAGACAACGAGAACAATGCTTGTGTGTTGATTGATTGATTTGGAATGCTTGCATTATTGCGTAAAAGACCCGTTAATACTGCAGACAAAAGATTTGGTGCCCCGCTTAGCAGAACTTTTTTGGTGTTCTGCTTTACAGATATTTAGGAGTACAGAGACAACCACCAATGTATCAGTAAGACGCAAGATTAAAGGCCATAAGTTACTTTCGGGCCAGTGTTTTTCCACTCCAGCCCTAAAGGTGGCGGTAAGGAGCATTGCAAAAATATATAGTAGAATTATAATGTTAACAATGGTGGTAACCAAGGAATTAGCAGATCAATTACCAAACACATATATGCTAACACAAGGCCATTTTTTTGTATATAATTAGTCGCCGACAACAATTCTACAGATAGACATGAAACTGGTTGATGTCTCGATCAGAACAGGATGCATAAAAAAGTCTCAAGTTGGCCATTTTGATTTTAACTAGCAATTTGGGGGGAATTCCCAGGCTTTGACAAATTTCACCATTAAATTGCACATTTTTAACAAATGAAATCCATAAAAACTACATTTCGAAGTGCCAAAAATTGCCACAAACAACTTGAAAGGGTTGAAAAATCCAACTAAGCCTGAAGTTAAAGGAGAATCACACCCCACCACCCCCACCCCATGACAATAAATCATCACAGTCATCACATCAAATATTTCTGTGACCTCTTTAAGCCTTTGTGACTTGTGTGAAGATGTTTTTTTTTTTTTTATCCTTAATGTTATCAGGGGTTCAACAAAGTTGGCCGTGCTAGTATACTGAGTAGGGAAGAAAGACCACAAAGAGTGACGATGGATGCCCCCTTACTTCCCCCCTCCCTGCCTGGCCTCGCCCCTCTCCTTGCTCGCCCTCGTTTTTGGGATGCAGGAGCTCATCAGTATCTCAAGCACACTCACATACACACAGCCTGACATTGTATTTAAAAAAAAAAAAGTCGCAAATTGCTCCCATCTGGCTGCAGAGCAAACATAGCTGGGACGAGAAGCTTCTCAATCGGGATCTGCAAAGCTCCTAAAAGTCACACTTTTACGAGTTAACACACATCTTCTCAATCAAAGCTACGGGCTCTACCGTGGACGTGCATTCAGTCCGACGCACCTTCCACCCAAAAAAAAAAAAAAAGAACCACCAGACACCAGCATCCATCCCGCAGTTGGAAGCCGGGCAAGGTACGAGGTGAGCGGCGAGGACTCAGCCGGGCAGCCGGTGGGAACTTACCAGTCGGTGTCGGTGCTCTCGTCGATGACGTCCTGGTAGGCGGTGAGCAGGGCCAGTCTGTTGTTTGCGAGATTCACAGCCATGTTCGAGCCCAGCGGAGCATCCAGGCCGCTGCTGATGGAGGAAATACGCGGAATGAGTGAGGAGGAGGAAGAGGAGGAGGAGGAGGAGGAAGAGGAGGAGGGGGAAGCCATGAGTGGTGGAGACAAAGGAAACGTCACGCTGTCCGACAGGTCCTAGCGCCGCAAAGTTCAACCACGGGAGGGTGGACAGCCTAATGTTGCAGGGTCCTAGTGCCACCCACATTAATCATAATAATAGAAATCTTCTGGGTTGGCTCTCCGGCCAGTGGCCCCCGCGTGGCCTGGGCGGTTGTGCCCTGGTGCTGCCATGGACTGGGGGGCCCTAAGGGGCTGTGCTTGCCTTGTCGGGCCGAGATCGACGGTTCCCCTCTTTGGTGGAGGTTTTCATGCATGCCAGATCCACCACACCAGCATCTACTGAAACTCAAACAGAATTTGCTTCTCCCACTGGTCGCTGAATCAGTGGAGGCTGGCATTTGTGGATCTCACTTTGCTTCATCTATCCTTCCTTCTTTTAGTCTTTCCTCTGGTCTCTTGAGGTCTCCCTAATATGTCGGAATTAAGTTGTTTCTGCGGATGGTGAAAGATTCTGGATTTGTAACTCTGTGGGTGGTAGGTGGTGTCTGGTTGGTGCTTGTTTTCACTTTGTTTCATCTTTCTTTCCTTTGATCCTTCCTCTGGTCTCCTGACAAGTTCACAACTCTGGCGGGACTCTGAAGTATCCGGTTAAGATGAAGGGTCTGGGATTTATAACAGGTTTCAGGTGATTAAATTACTTGTGACCTTGACGAACACACACAGTGAATGTGACTGACTGTACAAACACTTTTGTGACCCTTGACACCGGAAACACTCATCTCATTCCCCTCAAAGTGAGCTGGAATAATTTTAGTTGATAGACATCTCATTAACATTTTAAAAATACACAGATTCAAAGCAATTGGTGGAGTAAATAATTATTTTGTGCGGGGTCTTTATGAACTCGAAATCGGGGCTCTTTTTCCCCCTCATTTCCCGGAAACATTTATTCGAGAGGCTTATCCCATTGGCCTGTGGTGGAGGTGGAGGGCCGGTTGCCATGGTAACCCGCCTGCCTCGCAGCGTCCAAACCTACACGGGGGGTGTTTTTCTCCCATCGACCTCGGGGAAGGGGTGGGGGGGTGTTGCCTCGGAGCCCGCATACCTTCATCATTGAGGCCGCGGTATAATGGCGGATGGAGGAGGGAGGGTACCTCGATTGACACGTCCAAAGATGTTGTGTTCAATTTTGAAAACTCTAGAAACACACAGTTAAGCATTTTTGGGGGCGGGGGGGTTATCAAATTAAAAAAATAAAAAATAGTGGCACTCTACTTCTCATTCATAATTCAACACACTAGTAGGGTATCAAATAAATGCTCCGATGGCTTACTTGGATTCTAGCATTTCGAAACAGTAATAGAACGAGAATGCATCTGATTAGCCTAAGAATGCTGTTAATTAGCGTGCAGGTGCTCAAGATTGGCCTGGGAATGCGAATTTAGTTTAGTCAGTGGGCTAACTCCATTTTAGTCACGTTTTTGAGGGTAGTTTAAACTTTATGGCTGCCGCTAAGCATTTTATGCAGTAGTGGTCTTAGTCCAAATATTCAACTTTTTATCGTTGCTTTTGCACTTTAATAAAGAAAAAAAAGGACAATGATGGAGTTAGCCCACTGTAGGTCTCCGTACTGCTAATTTAATGATTGAATTAAGATACACAAACACCTCCCACCCTTTTTTGAGTGATGTTAATTTAGAAAATAATGGTCCAAGTCCAACTTGCTGTCAAATCTAGCAATATTTCATGAAAGATGAAGAATAGCACACATTTATACTATCAGACTCTTGCACTGGCACCCATGATTAAAAGTGCAATAATGGGCTAACTCCAAGATGTCAAAATCGGGGCTAAACATTGCCTAGCGTAGTATTCATTTATCATTCTCATTCTCTAACATTTCCGCACTTAACTTTAAAATGGAGTTAGCCCACTCTAGTTCTCAGTGGTCCAATAACAGTACAATGCCAATTAATTCTGAATTAAGCTAAAGTGGCAACTCTTGGCAGATTTTACACAGTAGCTGCCGTCCAACGGCAATCACTACACTACTTTAGTGCAATAGTGGTCCAAGTCCAAATCGATTAATATTTTATTTATGATTTTTTTTTAAATTAGGTCATCATTGGAACTATATCGTGATTTGACCAGTCATTTGACTTGAAAATGACATCAAGGAATTAGCCCACTGTAGTTTGCAGTTGCTCCCTTATCCATTGCAATGCTAAAACTTTCCCCGTCCACCCTGCCACTGAGAAACAGAGTGGGCTAACTCCATTTTTATAATTTTAACAGCTGCCACAAGTCACTCTGAGTGTAAAAATGGTCTAAGTCCAAAATCGATTACAAAATGGCACCTTTCTTTTAAAAGAGTGATTTATTATGGATTGGGTTAGGGTTAGTGGGTTAGGGCTCTAATGTTCCTTGTGCACTGTTTTGACAGCAAGTCTGAGCAAGGGTGTGTCACTGGCAGCAGGATAAAAATCATACAAAAACATCCTGTCCTTCTTGGCAGAATCGAGCCTATTCTAGTCCCGAGCTCTGCTGAGTCAGTAGACGCTAAACTGTTACTTTTCTGTTTCAGTGTGATGGGACAAATTAGAAAACAGTCCAGATAAACGCGCACACTGCTTCATGAAGAAATAAATAATACTTCGAAATATGGGCAGGTTTAATCCGGCAAATGGCCACGAAGAGCGCTTGTAAATCCTCAGATTGAGGTCAGAGCTTCTGCTAAAGATGAGGGTGGGTGGGGGGTGGGGGGCTTAGTTACATTTTAGGATTTTCCAAAAACTTGTGTATTTTCTCATGGCAAGGGTTTTATACATGTTTGGCTGTTTGGTTGCAGGATTAGGCAATAAAATAGATTAATATGACTATTTCTGGAGCAGAACATGATGTTAGACTTGTATGTATCTAGTGTGATTTTGTTTAATATGTTCTTTTCATAATGTTTTCGTAATAAAACAACTTTATCCAAGGAATATTACATGTTTCTAAGCAGACTTTTTTCCATTGAGTGTTAGGTTTTTCACATAATAAATTACATTATTTGTATTGACTTTTTGCTAAGACATTTGCTGAATTGTTTTTTTTTTAATGCCATTATTTTCCAAAATAATAAACTTTTTAAGTTACACTTTCCCTGTTTTACTAAATAATTTGACCTTGCAATTAAACGTATAACATAGGACAATCATTTTGCCATTTTGTAATAGTACAATGTTCAAGCAATCTAACTTGGGGTTAAAAAAAAAGAAAGAAAGAAAAAAAGTTTTTTTTGCTGCTGTTTTGTGGGTTTAGGCCAAAATTGTGGTCTGCCTTCCCTTCACATACTGAACAGCACTTCCCAGTCAAGCTTCCAGTCTGCCTTTGTGCCCATTTGGAGTGCTGCTATTGACGAAAGTATTGATCTGTGACACATCTGTGAAGGAGGAAACAGACTGACACATGGTAACCGAACAAAAGACCAGAAAATTGGTAACTTTCTATCTATCTATCTATCCTATACCGCCATCTTGTGAGTCATTGTGGTAATGACTGGAAGCTCGAATTCAGCCTTCAACCACAAATTCACAATTTTGTACTCACTAAAGAAATGTGGACGGCGAGAGAGATTTTTTTTGATCAGACACTCGCTTCTTCTCGACTGTGTGAAATCTAGAGGTATAGCAATTAATTGACAAGTAATCCGTTATCAAACTAGTCTAATTATTGATGATAAAAGGTAAAAACATGTTCAAATAGATGTTCAGAGAGCAATACTGTCACCTAGTGGACATTTAGGGTAATGCTGGATTTAATAAAAAATATGGATTTAAAAAATAAAATAAAAACAACAACAAACACTTAAAAGTCAGGAAAGATGTGCTAAATGTGAAAAATGGGGTGGGGGTGAAATAGTGTGTACTCACCCATAAGTGTGAGAAATCTGCAGACTTAATGTACCGTGAGGTGAGTCTCTTACATCATCACAGCTGGAATAACAATAAACAAAAAAATGCTTCTTTTTTTTTTATCAGAATACTTTTATTATAAATATACAGTGTGTTAATATGGAATGGTACCTGACACTGCCATTCTTTTTTTTTTTTAAACGCTATAAGGGAAAACAAAAAACAGTAACCGAGTTTGTGCTGCAATCGTCTAAATGACACAAATTCATAAATGTGGGGAGAAAAAAAAAAGTAAAATGAAGATGATCTACATTTTGGTGTCAGGTGATACAAAAAAAATGGTCAGAGGATGACAACGCGATCGGAGACATTCATCGGGCAATTTTAAAAAGGCTGCATCCATTTTGTGTAACGCTCGTTTTAATTATGATTACAGACAATTTAACGGTTAACGGTCATCTGTTAATCTGAACATACAGAAATGTTCGGTCAGAGTTTAGAACCCGGATCGCCTGACTGTGGGGGTAGTCATGCTAACCACTGTTACCATTGTCGCTGTTCAAGTAAAAACACTTACTATATGGATTTAAAAAAATAATATTCTTACACGAAAAAAATATATATTTTGAATTTTTTTTTTAGCTAAAAATATAATCTCTCATAAACTTAAAAAAAATGTACACGTAAAAAATTATATTTTGACAACATTTTCGGATGAAAACAAACTAAACAAAAATTATGACATTTTGAATTTAAAAATAAAATTTTGCTTGTTTAACAGCTCAAATATAAAATTCAAGAAAATTACGGTTTTTACCACTTTTTAATTAAAAAAACGATTAGGACAACATTTTCGGTTCCTCACTTTTCTGACAAATGCAAAGCTAGTTTAGTAAAAAAAATTCCATCTTTCTGAAAAATTTCTTCACAATTTTTTTTCCCCTCTCAATGCAGCATCTTTAAATCGATCACTCGAGCCTGATGAATGTCACTCGCATCATCAAACCTGTGTTAACATTCCCGAATGGTGGATGAGTACTGAATGTCCAGTTTTGGCTGTCCTGCAAATTTCTAACCCTCGCATACCATAAAAAGTCACAAGGCTTTTTTTTTTTTTTTTAAATGTTCAAGCCAACCAACAAAAGTTTTTGAAACGTCCAAGTTGGCTCCAAAGTAATCAGGCACTTTTTAACATTTAAGTATGGTGCCATTAGAGAAAAGCCTATCAATATTGTGGTAGTGTGCAAAACACCGGATATACATCAACAACTCTGAACATGCATACAACAAAAATAAAATGTAAACATTGAAATCTGTACGAAAAAAATATCATAACCTAACATAAGTTTAAATAATCAAAGAGGAAACAAAAATACTATTTTTTTTTAACATGCTCTTTAGACTACAAGAACCACCCCCCAACCCCCCAGCAGGCGTTCAGCCTCAGTGGCGTATCGTCCAACATAAAATATGCAAGAATGTTTCAAAGAAAAATCTAAAATATGAAGAAAAAAAAAACCTGGCACCCAGTGAGCTGCTGCGACATACTCGGAACACACAGGACTTGAGTGAGAGGCAAAGTAGCTTGAAAAATTAACGTGATGCCACAAAATGTCTTTAAAGTCACACTTGTTGCCGAAAGACAAAATGAAAATGGCATGTGTGTTTTAAAGTGGCTGTCACGTTTATTTCTTTAGGCTTTAGACAATTATTCAGGTCCTGTATGGAAGAAGTTAAGGTGGATTATTAGTGGACAGGAAAAAAACTGGCATGAGAGTAAAGTTGTTAAGACATTTTTTTTTTACCTGAATAAAGTTGAACTAAAAAAAATATATAATACTACTAGCATGTGGTAATTATACAAGGAAAAAAAAATCGCACAGAATTTAAGTCTTAAGTTACTTAAATCAATTTGTAATATTACAAGAAATAGTGGCCTACTCTTAATGGTACAAGAAAAAGTACTTTTATAGTAATGTGACAAAAATGGATTTTTATTGTCTAAAATTCCTGCATGGCATGGGCAAAAAAATTTGATTGTTGCTTTGAAAAATTATGCTATATTTGTATGAAATATAGCTTTATTGAAGTAGATTTACAACTTTTTTTCTCACTTTTTTGTAGTGTTACAATTTGTTTTAGCTCAACATTTTCGCACAGTATATACTGTTTATAGCTTAGATTTATTTTTTTACATAAAAATTCCAACTTCACTCTCGTAGATTTATATTTTTCTTGTAATATTGCAACATTACTCTAGTAATATCAAAACTTTTGCGTAACATTCCGTTTTCCTAAAAAAATGGTGCCAATTTTGAAAGAATGTTTTGTTAGGTACATATACAACTTCTTTCGCTTAACATTACGTTTTTTTCCCTTGGAATATTTTCTTTGTAAATATACATTTTACCTTGGAATATTATGACTTTATTCTTGTAATATTGTTTCTTGTCAAATTTATTGCAGTCATTTCATCTCGTATTACAACTTTATTTTTGTAATATTATGTTGTTTTTTGCTTGTTATGACACTATTATAATATTTTTTCTACTTCTCTAATAAATTTGCAACTTTGTTCCTGTATTTTTTGTGTAACATTTGTTTTCCTTATACATTTTCAGACTTATTTCATTAATACGGCTTTGAGTACGTTTTTTTTCTACCATTATGACTATTGTAATAGTTATCATAAAATATGACTTAAATTCAAGTAAATTAAATGTACAAGTCCTCATAATATTACTTCATTCTTGTAATGTCATGTTTTTTAAAATCACATTACAACTACTTTTTCTTTACTTTTCTGGTAATATTACAACTTTATTCTCAGCTCAGCAATCGTCGCTACGACTTAACTCTTCACTCTCAATAAATAAAAGGTGAAAACAACGGAAAGAATCATCCACATTTATCCCGATGTAAAATGATCAGACACAGTGTGATATATTAAACGATCGCAAAGATAATAATAAGAAAAAAAATTGACACTATGACACAAATGGGAAGTATTCCACTACCTTGTGAAACACTTGACCAATTTGGGTTGTAGTTTGTAGTGTGTGAGGAGGTTTGAGTGTTGGATTATATTGGCTTTGGCGCAGCAACAATATGGCAAACGCTACATAACAAGAAATAAACAGCACCAGGTAATTGTGAAGGATATACAGTAGTAATCATTGCTTCCACTACTAAAGAAAAAAAAAAACAGCCGTATAAATATGGAGGTGTGCAAATTTGAACCATAAAGTCAACGGATGATTTCAAAAGGGAAAAGGCAGGGATTAAAGGGATACCTTGTGTGTCCGTGTCCAAAATAATAATGATCCAATTTCAAAAATGATTATTTACGACATCTATTGATTGCAGCGGTGTATACTGACGGGCAGAAAAATTATATTCTATTTTAGTCGATGGCATATTTAACCTATTAGCATGCACAGGCAATAGAATAGCTTCGTGTTCAACTGAACAGGTCCACATTACACACCGAATAACAATTTGTGAGTAACGCCAGACGAGCTCGTTATTCCTTCCGTATACTTGAATAGAAGTGATTTCATATTTTTTGTTTGGTGGCGTGAGAATTTTTGTCCCAACGTCAAGGTATCTCTTTAAAGCGAAGCGAAGCGAAGCCAGCGATGACCGCGGGCCGCTTAAGGCACGTACGTGTCGGAAAAAGCGAATTAATAGTACACTTTATATAACATCTAGCTAACTAACGAGCACAACCTACGGGAGCTCCTCGTGCAACTATATATATATATATATATATATATATATATATATAGATAGATATATATATATATATATATATATATATATATATATATAGATATATATATATATAGATATATATAGATATATATATATATATATAGATATATATATATATATATAGATATAGATATATATATATATATATATATATCTATATATATATATATATATATAGATATAGATATATATATATATATATCTATATATATATATATATATATATATAGATATATATATATATATATAGATATATATATATATATAGTCTTTGCATTATATATATATTTATATATATATATAAATAATGCAAAGACTCCCGAGAACTTTTTTCTTTTTTTAAATCAGAAAATAACTCTCTCTGGACAGAAGTAGAGTACAATTCAAATGTGAAGCTACCGGACTACAGCACAGATGCTCATCAGGACGTCTCGATGCATAGCATCACCCATACGCTTTTATTTATTTATGGATCTTATTCAATATTTCTTTTGAATAATGGATGGGAAGGGTGGGGCTCTATGGCAGTGCTTGTTCAAGAGTCTCTGCGTTTAGTTTGCCTGGAAAGAAAGAAATGATTGGCGATTGTTTGTGTGACTGTAAGAATGCGATCAAAACATTCTGAGCGTAGATGTTGGCTTCCCACCAGGCTAAAAATAAAGAAAGCCCAAAAATGTGGATGATAAATTTTGTGGGTGGACCCTCTTCAGCTCTGCTGAGCCAGAACCAGAGAACTGGCCTGGGGCAGAACGGGGCTCGGGTGGCCCTTTGAGGGGTCCACATCGCATTTTTCCACACTGGCTCTCATCTGATCGCTGAAATTCTCCATTTTGTCCACCGAAGCGTTCCCTTCCTCCTTGAAATCCTCGTTAAGCATCTCGACGTTTCCTAACGGTTTGGTTATGGATTCCGACTTGTGGTTGCTTGTCTCCGTTAGCCCCGCTTCGGCTTCATTCTTAATGGTCACGGTCCTCTGGCTTTCCATTCCGGAACCCGACGGAAGGACTTTGCCAAACTTCACGGCGCTCAGATCATCATCCAGTTTCACCTGAAATGGCGGCAGGCCGAGCAGGAAGGCCCTGATCCTGCTGGGGGAGCTCAAGTCTGCCGGTTCCTCCTGGTTTTTCGCTCCCAGCTCGTGGCCCTCGCCCGCAGCGGCCCCCAAGAGGGGGCGCCCGTGGCCACCGCCCAGGCTAAAGTCCTCGGGGCGCTCCGAGCAGTCGGCTTTGACTTTTTTGAGAGACGGCTCGCACTCCGTTCCGTTTGAGGACGCTCGGCTGAGCTCGACCGGGTCCGCGCCGGGTCTTTTGAGTGGAAAGCGCTTGCTGAGGTTGAGGGGCAGGGCCTGCTCGGGCGGTGGCGTGATGGGCGAGCAGGGCGGCTTGGCGCTCAGGTCCTGGGAGAGAGCCTCGGACAGCCGGCGGGTGAAGCTTTGGAACTGAGTCGAACCCAGGCGAGTCCTCATCAGCTGCCGTACTTGGACACTGCAGTCCAGATCTAAAGGTAGGACCCGGAGGGGGGGCAAAGGGTGACGGTTCCTGACATCCCGAGCGACTCCCCTCTGTGCGTCCTCGTCCACGTTGCACCCCGAGCACATGTTGTGGTGCTGCTGAATCGTGTGGGCCGGCGGCGGCAGCTGGTCTACGCTCGGAAGAAGCGAGTCCGGGCTTCCCATTTTGGGTTGGAGGGTGTAGATGGTAGTGTGCGGCTGACTCGGCTCTTGGGGCGTCAGGGCCGGGCTCTCCATGACCCTCTGGAAGCCCACGCAGTTCCTGAGCACATCCAGGGGACACAAACCTTTGATGGGGCTGAACCCGCCTAGCGATCCGCCCACAAAGTGGCGAGGCAGCGCCGAGAGGAGGACGCCCGGAGCTGCGGACTCTCCGGCACGTTCCTTGGGGTCTTTTGGCTTGGGCGGAAAGGGGAGGAAGGGGGTGGACATGGGGGAGAGGTCCGGGGTGAGGGGCATGTTGATGGGGATGAGGGCCGGCTGAATGGGCTGCTGGGAGGGAGAGGGGAGGGGATGTGAAATCTGCAGAAAGAGGCGAGATGGTTACCACCTTGTGGAAAATTTATTTTTGAAGGTTTACAAATTGTTCGTCTTGGACATATTTAGAGATCTGCATCTGGGTTTTTAACTCATTTGCTCCCAAAAACGTGTACATGCATTCTATTTTAAATGTTTTGTTATGCTAGAGCATACAGAAGGCTTTGATGCAGCCTCTCAACTGCAAAGGAGGGTTGAAGAAATGGTAGTTATTACACAAACGGCTAGCAGGTGGCAGCAGAGCAAAATAGATCAACCAGGGCCATGTTGAAAATAATCTCAATTACTCAGAATTCCAAATAGATTTGTGAATAGTGATGAAACTTAGCTATATTCTAATGCGAATTGCTATAAAATGGAAACGGATAGAAATATACTTTTTCCTGATGAAAGAAGATACTCTAATCTTTCTTTTGGTAGGTTCCATGTTTTTACAGCAATAGAACACAATATTCTGTGGGCCTTTGCGAAATTAGTCAAAATCCAGTAAAACAGCCGGGAGTGAAGGGGATTGCTTCAGTGAAAATGGCTGGGAATTAAACATTGAAAAAATACTATAATTATGCAAGTTCCTTTAGGACCAAACAAGGTGTATTAAATAAGTCATAAAAAATAAATAAAAAAGTGCAAATATATAAATATATATGAACTCAAAATAAGTATTAATAATCTTTTATTTTTGTTTACGATTATGCCGATTTATTAATTGTGGCGTGTAATAATTGAAATAGAATATCGATTAATTGCACAGCCCTCATATAACAGATTATTGTCAAGAAATTTGTAAGGTTGACTTTTCTCTTAAATGGTTGTAATCACGAGAGTTCAAGCACAATATCGTACCTGCGGCGTGCTGCTGTTTGGCGTTGGTCCATCGCCGGTTCGGGCCGGAAGGATCGGCTTGGGAGACTCCGCTTTGACTTTGGTTTGTTGCTGAGCCAGCAGTTTGGCCTGAGCCATTA
The DNA here is from genome assembly GCF_054856555.1 of Leptonotus elevatus. Lineage (NCBI taxonomy): Eukaryota > Metazoa > Chordata > Actinopteri > Syngnathiformes > Syngnathidae > Leptonotus > Leptonotus elevatus. The sequence goes on from NC_141254.1 coordinate 7,842,838, forward strand.
GCGTGGCTTTGTTGCGCTTGCCAGGCGGCCGGCCCCGCCTTCGTTTCACCATCACCACGATGCCGTCAGCGGTGGTGATCTGCAACGACGGCAGAATCAACACAACAATTTAGGGGGGCATTAAAAATGAATAATTTATAGTGCTAACAACAAAATGCCACAAGATGGCACCAAAGCCCTGGTTAAAAGTAGCAATTGGTGTCAAGGAAGATTCAAGGAACATTTAGCAGGGGTGACAAACTCATTTTAATTCAAGGGCCACTTTCACCCAAATTTGATCTCAAGTGGGCCAGACCAGTATGTCCGTGGCCTAAAAAGCTATAAATAACAGAAGGTGACAAATATTTCCATTTTTATTTGGTGCAAATAATTACACGTACATTATGAAATTATTTCCATTCATTAATTTTATTTTATTGCAGAGTAATAAAAAATAAGCTCCCAATATTTGCATCCAATCCTGAGTAAAAGCCAAATTTCTGAATCTCATTTAAGTGGTCGTCAGCGTGATAAAATTAGTAACAACAGTTAATTTGAGAGAAAAACTAACGGAAGTTTGTGTTCTGTATTCACGGGCCAAATTGGAACCCCCTGAGGGACCGGTTCTGGCAAAGGGTCTTGCGTTCGACACCTCTGATTTAGAAATTATTTGGACTACGGTGTCTGTTAGGGAGTTGGCCACTATTTGAGGAAACACAGTGAACACCCTGAATTCAGGGGGCTAGAGAGCCCTACCGCAAAAAATTGCCATCCTCGTAAAATGTCTTAAATTGATGAAGGCAAAACACTACACGTGGCTCCTCAACTATTAGAGGGGAGGCATTTATTAGAGGACATATGCTACATGTTGTTCTTACCGTAGTAGGTGGAGCGGCTGGCATCTTGGCTTTGACTTTGGGTCCAGGTTTTCTGCCCCGTGGGAGCGGCTTCCTCCCTCGGATGCCTCTGGGCTTCATGGGCAGGCTGCATTCTGGGATATTGACTTCCATGCCTCCTGCTATCAGGTGCTCCTCATAAGGGAGCATCAGCCTGAGACAAGAAGACACGTCACGTTTATATGCGGTGTCTAAGTCAGAAGGTTTGTACTTGAAAAGCGCTCGAGTCGGACCTTTCGTAGTGTCTCCTGGTGCAGGTGGCTGCACTGGTGCTGCCGGGACATCCGCCCAACTCGTTGTAAACCACCTTCCACAAGCGGTCCGACGTCACCTGAGACGCACAATGTGACATTTATCACAATGTTCATTCGTATCAATTTAAGCCTATACAGCCAAACGTATCGTATTAATAAATACAAGGCATTTTGAGCCCTCTATTTCATGGGTTTAATACTTTTTTTCCACCATTAAATCCCTGACGTATATGATCTGACACATGCATTGCACGGATAATCCAGTAGAGGGCAGTATCACCCAGATGATGGCTTTTCCAGCTACCTTGCAAGATCGCTCCAATTGAGAAAGTAGTGGGAAATGTTCTTTCTGATTTTTGGAAATACTAATATGCTTGATGTGTCTGTTTATTATTATATTTTTTTTGGTCATAAATAACCAAATCATTGTGACGTTGTGACAAGCATTGTGTATCAAATATGACACAAATCAAAAGTCATAGGTGGAAGTTGATTTTGTTCTCTCATATATTTCATGGTTCAGACTTTATAGGGTTAAGAAGCAGATCATAAATGAGCAAAGAAACAAAACAAATTTAAACGTGTGTCACCTTTTCGTAGCCTCCGAGACGTCTGACCATCGAGAACATGAGGAAGAGGTCGACTGAGGGCATCGAGGCAGAAAAAAATAGCTAAAAATTTCTGCCAGTGAAGCAAATCGAGATAAGATGTGAGCCCAACTCACTCTTCTTGAAGCCGAGGTTGGGCACTTTGTGGATGGGTGAGCCGTGACGCTCCATGAAGGCGAAGAGCTCGTCCAGGAACAGCTGCTCTTCGGGGTGCGGGAGCCAGCTGTCCTCGCCGCCCACCTCCACACTGCCCATCACGTTCTCCTAAAAAAGACGACGCGAGGTGGTGGTTATCGTGTTGAAGAGCAAAAAACAAAATAGATTTTTTTTTAATCGAATTTCAAAGAAAAAAACAATGATTTTCATTTTCGAGCTTGATATTGATTCATACAACCTTGTTTTTCCCATAAATTCATTAGAAATTAAAGAATTTTAAAGGTCTTTTTTAATCTTACTGTTTTCTTGACATTTACTGTTCACATGAATTTAAAAGTATTTTCTTACATTAATGAAAGACCTGACTTACTGCACTTAAAGACAATTCAGAATTTTTTTAATTTATGTTTGGAATTATTGAATTAGAGTTATGAACATATTTTCATGATCTCATCCTTGCTGATGTCAATGTTTGTGTAACACTTAAGTGATTATAACACATGTTGCTTTAATTAATCAATTAAATCATTTAACCAGTGACTCCACAAAATTATTTGGAATTTAATGTTTGTGGAGTTTTTATCATGTCATTGATAGTTCCATAATTAATCAACATCGATTTAATTGACGTGAATCGAATCATGAAAAATCAAAATCGAATCAAACTGAACTCTTGTGAATCGAAATTGAATCGACTAAGGAAATTAGAATCGATACCCAGCTCTACAAAAAACAGAGCAAGTGGAATTTCTATGGAATGGCAGTCTAAAAAACAAAAAAAACAATAAAAACTGAATTATTAACTAGCTACTTCTAACATATTTTTGTTTCTAAATTTTTATTAATTTGCGGAGAGTCTGAGTTGTGGAGAGTCTCAGTTGCCAAAATGGACGAGTGCAGTCAGAGAATGGGGTGATTGATTATTGCCAACAGACTCACAATATCCACACTCTCCTTTATTCTTGCCCATTCCATGTCTTTTTGGCGACCCGCTTCTTCTTTGACAATCACACCATGTTTTTATGGTTCAATAAAAATAAAAAAAATTGTAGTTTTTATGTTGCTGTGCAAATTTTTTTGTGATGGTCCACTTTAACATTGCACTTTAAAATAAACAAAATCTACTGCAATTATTCAATTAAAGTGGATTTCACATAAAAGTTAAATGAAAATTGTACACATCTAAACTGTTCTTTCATGTACCACTAGAGGGAGCCTGTATTTAGTTTTTTAAGTTTTGTTTTTTTCTGGCCCTTTAACAACACCTCGACATATCCACGACACTTAATCAAAACCAGAACCATTTACTGAACATAAATCCAGTTTAATCTCTTAATGGCTCTTTTTGTATATAATATAGGTAACTTAATATTTTTAAGTAGCTAAAAGATGTCTGGTCAGTTTTTTGGTGGCGGAAAAGCAGAAAAAACAAGTTGCAGCTTCCTCTTAGAAATGAAGTTGGTTTTTTTTAAAGGGAAGAAGACTCAGCTAATGTCAACTAATGCCATTTGTCTGCTATCTGAAAAGTAGAGAGACTCAAACCTTCATTCTCTCGATCCAGGATTCCGACTGGCCGGAGGTCGGCGTGTCTCTGCCGTCGCGGCCTCGTCTCTTGCGAGGTCGTCCTCGGAGGCTAAGAGATGGACACCCTGCAGGGAAAAAAAAAAAAATAATGTACAATACTAAAACCAATCAGTAATTTTTTAGCTTTTTCCCAAAGCACTTACGGAACTGCCAGGTGAAGCTGACGCTGTTTTCCAGCGTGGGGTGGTTGAAAGTGTCCCTGCAGTACATCAAGCGGGTGCTGGGCATCACCCTGACGCCGCCCAGGGCCAGCAGGTGGGCGTCCTGCAGCGTCGGACCCCGGGCGCAGTCCTGGATGCGCCTCTGCAGCGAGCGGTAGCGGCAGTATTGCGGGTAGCTGAGGACTTTGACACCCTGGCATTCGCTCACGCCGTCTACGCGACAACAAAAAGCGGAGCGGTTAGCATGTCGTCACGTGGTCGCCGTCATGTGAGCGTTTGTGTGTTTCTTGCTTTCGTTCTTGTCCTTCAGAGGTTTGTAGTCCGTCGTGTTGCCGCCGCTGCCGTCAGTCTCGCTGCTCGGCGGCGCTTTGTGGAGCCCGTTGGGGGTGACGCAGGGTGTCGCTTTCGGTCCGGCGCTCCACGCCGGCGGCTCGTCGCACGACCACCGCACCAGGTCCTCCACCCGCAACACCATCTTTCGGGACACGGCCACAACCTCGTCCTACACAAATCATCAGGCAACATTGTCGAATGTGATTTTGAGAGCTGGATAAAAATGTTCTGGAAAAATATGCCTTACAAAAAAAAAATCCAAGAAAACTTCAAATGTCATGTGTTGATGTCACGTAAGCAACACTTATATGACACGCCCCTGTTCGCTCGCCATTTTGTTTGTCGAACATCTTGAGAGGGTGAGTACTTCTGCTTTATTTGAGTTTGTTTCATGATATAGTAATCATCTTCTCTTTATGCTTGTATCAAATGTTACCGATTTGAGGTTGATGCCTTCATTTGGCAAAAATAAATAAATAAAATAAAGTTGGCCAATTTTAAAAAATGGATAATGCAGAAAATAACTTATTTTTAGGTTCCTTAATGCTTACCGCAACAAAAATATGAATTACAGGCAGAATGTTTGATTGTTTTACAATACTTTAAATCCTTTAGTATTTCGTTAACTTGACAACACATTGGAATGTTCAAATACAAAAACATGCAAAAAAGGATGAATTGGTGAATTTAGATTTTGACCATATATGTATGGTCAAAAACAACAAACAACATAAGAAATTGCTGGCAAAATATGATCTATTTTTTCTACTCCAGTATTTTTGTTGTTATAAAAGGATGACTTTAAAGAAGAATATCAACCCACAATTATTTTTTTGGACAATAATATGTTCTATGCAGCCCCACTAGTCTAAATTATGGTTACTAATGTGTTACTGGTCTAAATATGGCGTTCTGGTTAATATTGCAGTAATGCAATATGAGTTAAGCCGCAAAATCCAGCTGTTTTTATCCATCTCAGTGGGCGGCCATTTTGCCGCGCTGCTGTTGACTGAAGATGATATCAATGTTGTTCAGGTCTCGGGTAACAACCAATCACAGCGCAGTTTCAGAAAACAGGTGAGCTGTGATTGGTCGTTGCCTGAGCCCTGAGCAACATTGACGTCATGTTCACTTGACAGCAAGTGACAAAATGGCCGCCCCCTGAAATGGATAAAAACAGCCGGATTTTGCTGCTCAACTCATATTCCAAAAATGTAATATTAATCAGAATATCATGTTTAGACTAGAGAGGTCACATATAACATATTATTGTCAAGAAATGTTTAAGGTTGACTTCTACTTAAAAAAGAAAAGAAAAAAGACACCTTTCTAACATGTCAAAACATCTGTATTTTTTATATAGGATGTACACAGAGAGAGTTCTGAATAGCACTTACTGCTGCATAATAAAGTAAGATTGTATCAACAATTAATTTGCAAAACTCTGCCTGATTAATCTTTATTGTTTTGTTTTTTGAAAAATATATAGATTTTTTTCCCATTATTAAAAACATGTAACAAAAAATTGTGTCTTTTGGGGGATGTAATTGGTTAGTGACACTTCAGTTCATTTTCAAATGGGGAAAATTAATTTCAGTTGAGCTTGTTCATGGAACAAATTTAAATTAAACCATGCAAAATTGGAAAATTTGTTTTGACTTGAAAATCAACCAGTGTGAGCCGATTGAAAAATGTTGCCCGTATTATTGCACTTTTATGCTCTGTAGGTTTCTCAGTGGATTGGGGAGGTGAAATAAAAAATATTGCGTAATACATATATCAAATCCCAGCTGTGACACAAATGCTAGCAGCAGCTAACCCCGTTGTGAGACATTCAAGGTTGGGCATCGGAAGACATTTTATTTTGAGATTTCGTCACACTGGCTGGGGATTCTTAAAGGTAATCTGGAGATAAATAGCATGTTAAAAAGCAGACGCTTGACGGCGGATGCAAGTTCACAGCCCGTCTGCAGCGATCTCTTGCAGGCCAACCCCCCTTCCAGGTGGGAGTTCCCGCATTCCTGCCCCCCATAGTAGCCAGGTGTGATCTTATTAACACACCGTGAGGTGAGCAGGCAGGCAAGGGGCGAGGGGGAGGAGGCTCAGCGGAAAAAAGAAATAAAAAAAAAAGATGTATTATTATACGTTTAGGTTGTGATTCATAGGCCTGCTCGTGAACGGCCGCCGCAGTGCATCATTGTGCAAGACTTTTGTTTCTGCTGCGTGCAAGGTAAGGCGGAAGCGGCTGCTTGTAATTCAAACAATGAGCGAGCCAGCCAGCAACTCGCAGGAGCTGAAATGGAACACGTTTGAGGACTCTTCCAGCCAATAAAGTTGCCTCTTTTTTTTCAGAACTTTTTCCCAGCGAACTTGAAGGTGGAAATTGTTTAAATTTCTTCCAAAACGCCTTTAGAGGCTACGTTCCTGTGACAAGGTTATTAATAGTCCTTCTTGACGCATTCCTCTGATTATATTAAGATGGCGGTGGACTTACTCGCCGGCGTACAGGAATAACATTTCCATGCATTATGATTTTCAAATCTGCCTCACGTTCCGACATGTGATTGTTTTGTTGTTGTTGTAATATATTGTTAAATTAATAACAAAATAAAAACATACAAATAATAAATAAAATATAAATAATAAATAAATAAAAATAATAAAATAAAACAATAAAATCTGTGATTCTGTATCATTTTCTTTCACCTTTAAACGTTTACTTACCTCCAGTTGACATGACTTTTTGCTAAATATAATACAAATAATATACAACATTTCTAAATTAATAATAATTGGATGACTCTTTTTTTCTAGATAAAAATCAATAAGCCCATGAACACAATGCTGGTATTGAATGAGCCCCTCACCCCCTCCCATTCCCCAGGACCTTTCACCTACCTCACCATGCTCCCTGGTTCGACCTTTTGGCGTGTCTTCGGGCAGGAAGTAGAGTCTGGCGCTGGCCAGGAGGTGGCGCTGCGTCTGGTCTTCCCACAGCAATGTCACCTGTACACGCAAACCATATTATGAATACATTAAATGACAGTTATCGGTACATTTGAAAATTTATTAAAATTTAAATGTAATTTGATTACAAAATACAATGAACACAATTTTTAAAAATGACATTAAAAAATTAATTAAAATGTAATCTAATGAAAAAATACAATGAATAAAAAAAAATACATTTAAACATTTATTAAAATTCAAATGTACATAAAAATTTTTTTATTACAACTAAAAATTAATATATACAAACTTTATCAATCAATGTTGTAATGGGTTGTTTTTTTCTGTATCATGGAATGGATATATTGCTTTCCTTGTGCCCATTGGTTGTTTGGGATGGGGATATCGTAATTTATACTCACCATATGAGAGAAACTTGGGCTATGTCCATGAAAAGTTTGTCTTTCTTCTAAGCATTTGTTTTGATTAAAATATTTGTCACCTTTTAAATGTCCAGCAATGTCCCATCAACATGTGGCCTTACTTGAATAGCATGACACCTTCAGGTGCTTAATTTAGCTTTATCATGGCTCGCTGACTCAAGAGTTGCTCAGTTATTTGTAAACAGGTTGTGAACTCCAAATGAGTGGATTTGAATTGCTCAGGTTGCGCCCGCCTCACCTCAGCGATGCAGGCGGGATCGCCCGGCCCGCAGCGAACGAAGTAAAACTCGCCCAGCCGCCACACCTGCACGGGGGCGTCGGCTCGAGTCTTGCTGCCGACCGACTTGTAGAAGGCGAAGCTGCCTCTCTGGCAGGAAGGAGCACCCAACCACTGCAGGGAAAAGTGGGACGCACGCGTCAGGCAAATGTTTCTGGAGGTTTGTCATGATGATGCATATTTTCTGTCGTCAAATCAATTTTACATTGACAAAAAAAAACAATCAGTTCATAACATAAAATTATCAAAAACTACATTATTCATTTACTGAGTTTATTCAAAAGTACCTAATTATGCTTACAAACTTTTTTATGTTAAAAAAACCTACACTGCTTAACACACTACTTAAAATATCAATTAGTTCAAATATACAAAAAAAAACTCATTTATTTTTGGACACGTTTTTGCAAGCGAATTACTATTTTTTTTTATTGATATTGTAACACTAAATTAAAACTGACATAGGCAAATATTGCTATCAATCAAGGTAGAGAATTTCGCATGGACGTCTCCGCCACATTGTAACATGGTTAGAAGGTAAAAGAGAGAGAAAAAGAACGTTAAAAATTAACCCCTGCGTGTGTGCAGCATATCTTCGGCAGTTCCTGATACAGACTGTAAATAGCGTCTGTGTGAGCGTGACAATATTGCAGGTCTCCACGCACATGCAGTACTTTCGAAATGACTCACCCGCAGCCTATTAGAGAAAATGATGTATGAGACGCAATCGGCCGCTGTGGCGCGAGTCAATGGAGGAACAGTTCGGTTCCGGATAAGACACTTTTTAATAAGTAAGTAGACGCGTGGGGGCAGAATAATGCTGAAAATAAATCTGAACACAAAAGGAGGCGCTGTCCAATAAATACATTTTACACAAAGACACATCTTATTCCAACATTCTGCCTCAAAGGTAACAATCCAATCAAGTTCAAGTTGAAGCAAAATACGCCATTTTTGCCACATCGCAAGAACTGTTTGAATCTGGCAAATTTGAATAAATAAAAGTCTGACCACTCTGCGGTGGCGAAACCGCTGTGCAGCTTGTGAGGAATGATTCATCAAATTGAAGCACAACACTTTGCCATGCTTTTGAACCTGACGCAAATGTGAAATTTAGGAGGGTTCTTGTCACTCATGATGCAATAATGTAAGCTCAAAACAAATTGGGGATAAATTGTGTTTAAATGCGAGGTGGGAAAATGTAAGTCTTATTTTTTTGTAAGTAGGGATGTAACGGCAACATTGCAATAATAAAATTGCAACAATATTGTAGTCGATATTAAAAGCATCACATTTGTTAAAAGGGCCATGTTTTTTTCCTTTCGTGCAGTTCCAGCACCATCTAGTGGTAAAATCTATTATTGGAGTTTAATTTTAATTAGGCATGTTTTGGCCATCTACATTCACGCTAATCCCCAGGATGAACTACATAGACCATTTCTTTGTCACTGTTGTGATTATGTACAAAAACAAGTTTTTATACAGTGTCGTGAGTTTTTTCTATATGGCCAACCTCCCCACAATATCGTGATAATTACCACATTGCGAGGTTTATATTGTGATAATATTATATTGTGACATTTGGATATCATTACAGCTGTTCTGGTGGGCTTTTTATTTTACCATTCACAAAAAAAAACATCATTTGAAAAGGGTGTGTAAACTTTTTACAAACGCATTTGATTCTATCACTGCAGGTTGTGTATTTTTTGTTTTTATAACAGGCCGGGCCGAATGCTTAACATGACAGCCACGGAAATGTGGCCCTCCTGATATTGAACCCATCAGGCTCCGTCCTCTGTGATTGCAGTTGGGAGCTGGAGGCATAAAAAAAAGACCGAATTACAGCAGCTTTACATGAAACACAATACGCAGACTCTCAGCTGCCACCTGCCAGCAAGCAGCAAACGACACCAAATATTTCACAGATGATCTTTCTGGCTGACAAACAGTCGAGCTCACCTCTCAACAATACTTTTCTTTTTAATCATTCTGCACATAGAAATATTGTCCGCATACATATTTTAATGATTAAATGATGCATTAGACATTGAGTGTGTTGCATTTTTCCCATTCCCTAGCATCCCTTTTAAATCTTCAAGTTTTGTAAATGTATCAGCAAAGGCAGATTATATTAGCATGAAAATAAAATCACATGCATTTGTTGAATCTGTAGATGACTGGCTTGAGAAGTCATGATGTGTCACTCGAACCTGATGTTAAAAAGTAGGATCTGAATAATCAACTGTCCAATGGGGGGAACAAATAAATTAATAATTCCCAGTTGTTTTGGTTTTATTCAAATGCAATAAAACCAATTTTTTTTCTACGACTATTTTCTAATTCAATTGTCTTTAGTCCTTTGTAAAGCACCACTAGCTACGCGACCCTCAAGCTTTTTTTGTGTTGATCAGGGGCAGATATAACAAGTTTTTACTTCTTTCTGTCCCCTTTTATTTCAAAGAGTGAAATAAATTTGAATTTGAAGTTTGAAATTTAAGGCGCCATAAAAATCTAAACTAGTTATATTGTTATGAATACAGATATGTGGAAAACAAGTAATTACTAATTAATATTTTCAAAACATTTTAGAGGGCAGAAACGTATTTGTTATTTCAACAATAACATTCCTCAACAATTGTTTTAACAATTAAACATGAAAACTATGTAAGAAATAGCACAAAAGTATGCCATGTTCTCTATGCAATCTAGTTATGATAGACTCAAACGCGCCTCTTCAGGTGGCGCTAAGCACTGCATTCAATTTTTCCTCATTATTTAAAAAAAATATTGCTTTCTCCATTGTTTCTGATCATATTACTATTTGAATTCGATGTCAAACAATAAATCAACAAAATAAATGACAACATTTAAATGAATAAGCTTTGGAACCACTATATAAAAAATTACACATTGTTGGCCAGAAAATATTTCATATTTATCTGATAAAACGTCCCGATAAATATTTTACAAAGAACTACAAAAAAAATGTTTTACAGATACTAATTAAAAAAGTTATTTATTTATTTATCTATTCATAAATTCAAGAGATTAGACTGATTTTCATATTCCAGTAGAGTGAAATATGTGTTTTTGAGATGAAATAATCAATGTGGCGTGTGTGTCTGCGTGTATGGGTGGGGTCGCCTGTGCAGCTGCTCCTCATTTACTCCTACTAAAAAAGGTCGGACTTGAAGATTCACCCAAATAAAGTGCTTATTCTGCATTTCCTGTGTAGGACGACGAGTGTGCGTGTACATTACAGCAACCAGTCGTTCCTGTTTGGCTCGTCATTGTCATGACTGCCTCCCCATTTCCCTGACTGCCCAAATGCAGAATATTCTCAAATTCTCACTCTTGTTGTGCTGATCAACCACAATCACCCCCCGCCTTTAAAAAAAAAGGGGGGGGGAAAGCACCACACCATACACCCCCTCCCCCACCGCATACCCACCCTTCCTCCTCCTCCTCCTCCCCAACTCCCACCCTCCCCCCACACGCCACAGTTCTGCAGACAAGCTGCAGCAGGCACAGGGTCAATTTATAAAGGAATTTAAAAAAAAAAAAAAAGTCAGGAGAGCCGCAAATAAAAATTTGAAAGATGAAAAAAAAGGACATGTAGAGTGGTGACGTGGTGGAGTCTCAGTGCCTCATTAACGTCGGAGAAAAAGGAAGCCACACATGACGGAGGCCCAGAGGGAAAACTACACATACAAAAAAAAACCTCCCAAACCACAACAAAGTCTCCTTCTATTCAGTTTTAACACGATATCAATCTCCCCCGACGTTTAAAAAAAAAATAAGAAAAAAAGGCGGGGCCACCGGTGGACGGCAAACATACATATGCAGCTGAAATTACAGAAGCAAGAATAAAAATACGTGTGGGAAGACTGCAGGGATATTATAATGACACACTGAGAAAGCAGGCGTACAATAAAAATCATTTTTAAAAAGCTCAGAGTACTAAAGAGAAATAAAATGCACGTTTTAAAATAGAAATGACAATTTAAGTGGAGTATCAACATCTTATAGGTCAATATATTGATGGAAATGTTGCCTATATTTCCAAACAACTGAGAAAAGGGAGTATCAAGAACAAAATAATGAATTATGTCGTATAAATAGACATGAAAAGCAACACAAAACGGAATATTTTAACATTAAATTCATCGAGTGCTACATGCAGAAAGCCATTCTCATTAACATATTTACTTGACAAAATGGATGCCCTACAAGACAAACAGCAAGCAGGATTATTACCAGATTAGCTCAATTGATGATAATATAAGAAAAGATTGGACTAAACACAATTATATAGTTAAAAATGATTATGAACTTGAAGACACACCGACACACAAATCCTGTTTAGTTTGACTGAAAGGATGGTGGAAATTGTGGGTAAAAATGCACAATATGAATCACTAATAAGGGGGGGGGGGGGGTTGATATCAATAAATGAAGCACTGTTGAAGATAAATGTATTATTGTATTACTTGATAAAATATACAGTTTGTTTACCTGCTAGTTGCTTACATAAAAGAAGTGACCTAATTGAAGGGGAACTGCAAATATATAAAATTTGCCACGACAAACAATTTGACATTGTGTTGTCTTGTACTGCTTTTTGTAGTCCTTTGTATGAAAGAGGCTATAGCAATGAACCTGAGTGGAGGTACAAACGTTAAATTTGTCATTTAAGACAAAACAATAGACACATTTATACAACATTGTGTTGCTTGACAAAAATGTTTACTGCTAAATTCAGCCGACCTAAACTACAAATATATTACATTTGTCAACACAGACAAGATAACAATAGACAAACCCAACATTGCGTTGTCTTGACAAACTGCCTTTTGCCGTCGTTTGTATGAAAGAAATGATATAAATAAAGCTGACCCGAGCTGCACATTATATTAGCCACTACAGACAATAAAATAGGAAAATAAATCCAACAATGTGTGGTGTTGACAAACTACAGTAATCTCCGATATACCGTGGACTTCAATATCGCAGATTATTTTTCCTGATAAATATATATTTTTTTATTTTAAATATATTTACAATGTGTTGAAAAGTATATAAATAAGTTTCAATATGATTACAGCGTAAAGGAGAGTTTTTTCAAGGCTTAAACTGTAAAACGTATTATTAGCCTAAATAGCATAATTGCTGTGTCAATTCTCAGTTTTCCGAGTCATGGTGATCTAGTAAGGTGAATGAATTGTGTTTTATTTATTTTTTTATTACCATTCATCTACGGTGCTTTTGAAACATTTATCATTCCAAAAGAGCAGGAAAACAAGCAAGAACAAAAACTCCCCTTCACTTTAGCAGCCACCAGGGTACCAGAGTGTATGTTCTACATGTATTTAACTTAATTACAGTGAAGACATGTGATGAATAGGAACATGAGAGTATGATAAACATACTATTATCCATTACAAGGATTTCATGCAGCAGTCTCCAATCTTTTTGGACTTTTTGTTTCTCTCCCTCCCTCCTCCAGAGCCTGAGGGGAGGTGGCTAAAGGAGAAACAGTGCTCAACTCAGCCTAGTGGTGGAAATGAGGCAGGAAAATAAAAACCACATAATATAATCTGAGAGGCCAGTCTCAAAATGTGAACACACACACACACACATCAAGAGTTTGAGATGGAAACCCTTAATCTGTTTGCGTCAGTGCACGTGATATTTTTCTGAGGGGAAAAAAATGCAAAGGCATTTTTTTTAAAGAGTTTTGAGAAAGCTCCTTTTTAATATTAATTAGATAATGTCCTCTAATATAGAGCTAAGTCTTTATCTTTTTTTCCCCCAAACAGTTTTGACCTTGGATATATCCTGTTATTCAACACCACTGGGAAGGAATACAGCAATGACATTTTTTCAATATATTTGAATGCACATGAATATTAGACGATAGTATTAAATATTATGTTAATACAAATTGATTTTGAGCTCTGTGCTCTCTCTCTGTGCGGATTTTAAATCTATCTAAAAAAAGAAAAGAAAAAAAGTCACCATATTCATACCTCAATATTAGCATTCCTCAAACAGTGGTAATTACAGCCGAGACAAAATGTCGGGGCTTGGTAATATTATAACGCTCCCTGTTCACACCAACGAAACAGTCCAACCTCGCCCCTGTCGAGCGATTCCAACATTTTTAAATGAAGAAATAATATGTAGTTTATTTTAAATTATAACAATTGTTAGCTTAAGGCTAGGCTAAGCTAGCTGGCTGGCTCGGCTAAAAAAAAAGAGGAGGGGGTTAGCTTTAAAAGTTTCCTGTTTTTTCCCCTCGTTTTTTTTAAACAATAAATGTTATTTTATTTCGGTAATATGTGCTTCGTCGTTGGTGGGGGGGTGGTCGGTTAGCATAGTCGGGAAACGGTGGGGGGGGACTAATGTCGACACGACCACACAAAGAAATTAATCATTAAACACGACGGGAAATATCAAGAAATTATTACACGCGGATTTTGAACGTGCTGCCGTTGAGTGGGAAAACAGTCAGGCGTCAGCTTGCTGTGTGTCACGGTCGGACGTTTGATAACAGGGGGGGAAATATATCAAATATTATTCATACATATGCCACGTTTGAGGTGGGGGAGAAGTTGTAATAAAAGTTGGAATTGTGAGTCACAGAAACTCTATGTGTGTGTGTGGGGGGGGGGGAAGGGGTGGGAGGGCAATCAATGCGATATGGTCAAACTAAATGAAATAAAACTCCAAATCCGAGGCCTAATTTATCGACGATTAATTTCAACAAGGCGACGAGCAGCGAGAAACCCGACTGTTACGGATGGGGCATTTAATAGAAAGAAAATAATGATATATATATATATTTTTTTTTACCTGTATTGCATTGTGCTCCATTGCAGTCCTGCATTCCCTCTGTGAGGCCCCTCTCCGGTTACACCGTCGGGACTCGCCGTCACACAAACAAACGCACACCACCGAACCAGAAAGAGAAAGAAAGCGAAGCAAAAATGATATAAAAAAATTTTGCTTTTTTTTTTTTGCGTGGAAATAGGACAGGCTCTAGGTGTGGCCAAAGTTTGCCAACTTAAATGTTAATATCGAAAAAAATATTTCCTCTACGGATGAGCAATCTACCACGATAAATCCACCTCGATTTGACTTTAAAATTTTAAAATGTAACAAATGAAATCGAGTATCCAAGTAAGGAAGCCATTAGGGCGTCCGGGTAGGTAATATTGTCGCGCTACATTGGGAAATAAAAAAAAATAAAAAATAGTTGAGCTGATCCCAGAGCTGCCTCTTTCACTCTCTCTCTCTCTTTTTGTGTGTGTGTTTCAGTGTTATGTGTGTTGGGTCAATGCGCATGCGTGAAGCTGAACGCATGGCGATGATTTCCAGTGGTCGTAAAGCTTGAATGCCTGCAGAAGAAAAAAAAAGGCAAAGCTTAATATATATGAGGGAAAAATTTGTCGAGCAGCTAAATGAGTCTGATAAAAAAAAGATTACTATTATTATTATTACTATTATTATTATTATGTGGTGGTGGTATAATGCACTGGGTGTAGTTTTAGTGGGGGTTGAGCATTGAATGGAGGCTGTAATGACAGCATCCATTGTTCATGTGTCTGAAAATATGCAGCCTGCCATTTTCTGATAGTCCAGTTGAAAATTAAGGTGAATAGTGACACACACACGCGAACCTTTTTTTTTTTTCATTTGACATTTTTAAGTAATGCTTGGATGCTATCCAAAATCAGGAAAGATTCATTACCACGACTTTTATAAGGATGCAGTCTGCAGAAAAGAAACATTTAACTCTTTCAAGGCTCAACTATTTTGATATAGTCACAAATGAGGTATTACAAAACACTATAACATTTTAATATACAATGTTAAATATTTTTGGGGGGAGAAAATAATTTTGCTAGGATTTTTTCTTTTACGGTTTTTAGATGAAATGCCAGATTTTCAAGATTAAAGTTGCAATATTACCAGAATAAAAGCATGTATTTTTTTTAATGACACAATATTACTAGAATAACGTTGCAGACAGTATTTTTGAGATAAATATATTTTTCAGGAAATTTTTTAGTTTTTAATTTTTTGTTGTTGTTGTTTAGGTTAAAGTAGCATTATAAGAATAAAGTCATATATTTCTCAGAAAGTCACACAGTATATTTGCAAGTTATATTAAGACTAATACAAAAAATTACCTTTTATATAACCTAATCTTACATTCCTATACTCTGGAGAAAATACTAAAATTACAAGACACATTATAACTTTCAACTTGTAGTCATACGACCTTTTTCAAAAAAATATTCAACTTTATTCTCGGAATATTATGAGTATGGCTGGAACTGTAATATTGTTTGTACAATAATGTAAAAAACTGAACTGGCCTTGTAGTGTGAAACGTTTAAACAGACCACTAGGGGGTAGCAGATCAACATTGTTGGGGAAACTTAATCTACATCACAAACGAAACTAGTAAATTATAAAATACAAAGAGAAAGTTTGTTCTTTATCTTGTAAAACCTGTCTTTAGCCAAACAAGGTCAACAAGTCCATGTAATGATTACATGAATGGCGCCTTTTGTGTAATGGTCACATGAAACACCACATAAGCCAGCAGAGGTTTTTGTCTTTAATTTGTTTTAATTCCATGTGTGGAATGTGATAAGAGAGGCTCGCTGTCGTAAATGTTGACGGCTGGATTTCAAACACAAAGCCAATACTACTTTGGCGCTAATGTTGAGGTGATTTGAGGAGCTTCATAAGTTTAAAGTTTTGAGTGCTTTTTTTTTTCATTTGATGTAAAAGCTGTTTTTTTTTTAATTTCAGCTACAAGATGGCAGCAAAGCCCTACTTCTCTATTAGACAGAGCTATGACCTGATGAAATGAAACTCTTCACATCACTTCAACACCGTTCCTTGACACCAAGATGGCACCAAAGCAGTAATTTCATATTAGACAGCGACAGGTTGCAAATATGCTTGTCCAATATATAAAGTAGATATACAAAAAGTCTACACACCCCTGTTCAAATGTCAATATTTTGTGGTGTTAAAAAAAAGGCCACAGTAATAACACATTTCAAAACTTTTTCCACCAAGAATAATTTCCTCTTAAGTCAGTCAGCCACTGATGGCGAAATGAGCGGCATCATCGACGTCAATCATTCTGCCCTTTAAGATGCAACTGCTGACTCGACTCAAGGTGTTCATGCAAGCGCAAACAAACACACTCTCTTGCTTTTTTTTTCTTTTTTTAGTTCCTGTCCTCATTTGACCACAAAACCCAACTTTGTGTTATAGGACGCAAAATCTGAATACAATAGTTTTTCTCCCCCACCAGGATCACCATGTTTAATAAAAATAAATATAAATGTTTCTTGTTTTATATCATTCAAGAAAAAGGGCTTCGGCAGTTTCCCCTGCTCAAGTAACTGCATACATTCAAATTTGTCATTCCAATTGAACTGACTGAAAACGGAGCTAATGTGAGTTGCCGTTGGGAATTTTGACAAACACTATTTCTCACGACAAGCTAATTTGACAATACAGTAGAGTGCATCAGGAAAGTATTCACAGAGCTTCACTTTTTCCACATTTTGTCAAGCCTTATTCCAAAATGAATTCAATGCAGACTTTATTCGTCTCTGTGGAGGGATCAGAAAATGGCTTCCAAACTTGAGAAGTAATCAAAGAATGGGCCCAAAAATAAGTGAACTAAGCTTGTAGCATCAGGTTCAGTTTATTTTTATTTTATAATAAATTTGAAAAAAAAAAAAAAGATTGTGTTGTGTGTAGAGTTTTGAGAATTCTAATTATTTTTTTAAAATCCATTTTGGAATAAGGCTGCAATCAAACAAAATATGAAAAAAGTAAAGAAATTTGAAGAAACAAATGATTCTAAGCCATTTTACAATTAGGTTATAAGATATAAAACTATGGGAAAAAGTCATTAAATAAAACCGAGTTAGTGTCTGAGGCTTTTCGCCCACGCGTCGCCTCATTGGTCTTCGTCGTCGCTGTCCTCACCGTCGCTGTCCTCCAGCAGTCGGGACTGGCGCGCCAGCCTCTGCGCCACGGCCGTTACCATGGCGGCGCCTTTGCCGCTGCCGTCCTCAGAGAGCAGGTAGGTGACATCACACTTGGGGGCCAACCGGCGCACTGTGGCCTGGAGCTCGGCGCTGAATCTGCGGAATACAACATATGCAAAATGACTTCCAATTTGTTTACAGTTTGCATAGTAACAGAATTTTTTTTTCGTTGGCTCGTCTCTAATTTCCTACTCGAAAATGTGTCTTACTTGGGGTGTTTCCGGTACACCGACCCGTCCACCCCCACGGTGGTCTTCAGCTGGTCCAGGCCGCGGCCGACTCGGATGCGGTTGGTGATGGTGGCTAGGGCGGCAGCGCAGAGGCGAGCCGAGCGTGACGACACCGTGTCGCAGACCATACGCACCACGCGCACGTCCACCGGGTCCCACGCCAGACCCAAGTCGCTCAGGATTTTTTTGCCGTTCTCCAGGCCGACGACCTCCCTGAAAGAAAGAAAAACAACACGATATTCAAGGTTTACCTCCCTCTCCATGTGTTGAGAATAAGCTAATAGATTTTGAGAGAGAAAAAAACAAATATAAATGGTACTTTTTAATTATTTTTGGTGAATAATAAATGAGCAAAACATAAAAAAAACAGAGCTATTACCTCATTCACTGGCATTCCGTTAAAACTGATCAATGAATGAGTTCATTACTTTAGAAAAAAAGCTTTAAATTGGTAAAGCTATTAATGTTTTTAGTTTATTTAGAAAATAAGCTTTTAAAGTGAAGAAATAGATTGAAAAAAAAAGAGACAAATAAGCTTATAAATGCGGAGAAATGTAGCAAAAATAAATAACAGCTTTTGGAATTACTTTGGGAAATAATTTAGATTTTGAAAAGACTACTTTAATACTTAAGAAAATAGGCTTTGAAGATCAAAATAATTAAAAAAATATTATTAAATAATACATTGGAAAATTACTTTTTAAATATTTTGAAAAATACACATTTGTACAACAAAAAAATAGACAAATATAAATGAAAATACGGTAACTGGTTTTATTATTTTGGAAAATAAACTTTTGTTTGTTTTACATATATTTTTGGATAAGCTTTTAATTAGAGGAAAAATAAGACATGATAAAAATAATAATTGAATTAAAATTACCTTTAACTTCCCTATGGGTGATGCAAAAAAATTATAGAAAAAACATTTAAAGCAGCTAATAGAAAAAAATATATTTTCAAAAGGATTGATTATAAATAATCTTTTGAATAAAACCTTAAAATAAATATAATTATGCTTTTACCTCTTGCACCTCTGTAAAATGACCACTAGGAAGAAGCAAAGTCTAACAGAAAGCCGCACATCATGCCTTTAAACTCAGTATGAAGTCCATCCATATATATGAATTATTTTCAGCATGTATTGTTCAAGTGTTCCATTGAGAATGACAAGCGATTATCTGTGAAAATAAAAGCCAACAACGAGGACTCACTCTTCTATATCAGAGATGAACTTGGTCTCAAATCCGCCCGGCGACAGCAGTGCCTCCGATGCCTGCCCTTTGAACAGCAGCCCGTCCTTTGTCATCCTCACCAGCAGGAGGCGCACTATCTCGCCCAGATACATGCCACTGATCATCTTTTCAAAGCTGCACAAGAAGCTTAGCTTAGCTTGTTTGTCTCACAGTTGAGGAATTCTGAGTTCAAACCCGAGATGAATCCCAGTCTGACATACGTGTGGATGCCGGGGTTGATGGACGTCTTGTCCACCTGGACGTCAAACTCAGTCTGAATGTCCGCGAGCGAACCGTTGTCACCGAAGCCGCCCCACTCGGTGTTGATGCACATGCGTCCGTGGTCGCTCTCCACGCGTTTCACGTTCTTCATCTCTTCCATGTAGCACGCGTTGGTACCCGTGCCTGCAAAATGGAAACAAATATTTAGCGGATCACCAAAGCTAGCGCGCACGTCGTATGCTGCGCGTTCTTCACCGATGATCATGCCGATCTCGCAGCTTTGGTCTTTGTAGCCGCAGCTCATCATGGTGCCCACCGTGTCGTTGACCATGGCGATGGAGCCGACGTCGTAATCCTGAATAACAACGGTTGATGTTTTCAGTGTGTCGCGCCCGACGACCAATGTAACTCACCCCTCGTCGGTGGATGGCCTCTCGCAGGAGCTTCACCACGTCTTGCCCCTCCACTCCCGAGCACTGGAAGCCTTTCGTCCAGCGGATCAAGATGCTCTGCGGCACACGCAAAGACAATGGTCACTTAAAAAATAATCACAAATCATTTAAATGAGTGTGTGTGCGTGAGACCTTGTCAATTTCCTTCTGATGGCAGGGGAAAGAGAAGGTGAAGCCCAGAGGGAGGATTTTCCCCTGCAGATTCTGCGACTTGAGAAATTCCCCCAGACAGGCGGCGATGTGGTCGAACAACTGCAAACATCCAAGGATATTGTGTTTCAATTTAAAATCATAAATATGAACAAAACATATCTTTGTATGCTCAATGCATTGTTCACTCTCAAAAATTAATAACAATAAAATAAATCAGAACTTAAAATCCTCATTTTAACTCTTTTACTCCCAGCCATTTTCATTGAAGCAATCCCCTTCACTCCTGGCTGTTTTACTGTATTTTGACAGATTTTGCAAGGCCCACAGAATATTGTGTTCTATTGCGATAAAACATGGAACCTACCCAAAAAAAGATTAGTCTCTTCTTTCATCAGGAAAAAAAAGTATATTTCCATCTGTTTTCGTTTTGCAGCAATTAGCATTAGAATATAGCTAAGTTTCATCATTATTCACAAATCTATTTCAAATTGTGGGGGAAACATCTTTGTTTCAACATGGCCCTGATTAATCTCTTTTGCTCTGCTGCCACCTGCTAGCCGTTTTTGTAGTAACTACCATTTCTTCAACCGTTCTTTGCAGGTGAGAGGCTGCATCAAAGCCTTCTGTATGCTTTAGCATAAAAAACATATAAATACGTCGTTGGGACACTTAAAACATTTAAAATAGAACGTATTTATAAGTTTTTGAGAGCAAAAGAGTTAATTTCTGCACCTTTTCCCCAGGTCCTCGCATCATCTCTTGCGGGATGGCGCAGATCTGGCTGTCCATCTTCACCATCCTCTGCTCCTCCTCCAGTACTCGAACGTGGAGCACCCGGAAGTTTGTCCCGCCCAGGTCCAAAGCTAGGAAGTCGCCTTTTTCTGCGGGGTGCAACAACTTTTGTTTGTCCAGGAATGCAATAAAAGAGTAAAATATTCATAGCGTTAATCTCTCCCTCGTTCTTGCCTCGCTAAAAATAATAGCACTAGAAAATGGATGGATGGATATTTGAATGCCATCCTATGTTGCTCACAGCTACTAGGATGTATATTTACAGACTCCTCCAAAAGTAGTTGATAATGATGATGCGCTATCAG
Source organism: Leptonotus elevatus (assembly GCF_054856555.1). Classification (NCBI taxonomy): domain Eukaryota; kingdom Metazoa; phylum Chordata; class Actinopteri; order Syngnathiformes; family Syngnathidae; genus Leptonotus; species Leptonotus elevatus. Next base: position 7,863,958 of record NC_141254.1, read on the forward strand.
GAAATTTCTTAGGGAATGGCTGATTCCAGGTTTTTAAAAATGCCATCTAGTTACCTGTCCCGTCTGGCGTGGCCGTGACAAAAGTGGGCAGCATCTGGACAGCGGCCTTGTGGTGCGAGTGCTTCCCCAGGCCTCGCTTCAGATCGCGCTCCAGGCGAGCGGAAACCTGCTGCATGACTTCCAGGGACAACGTGAACGGCTTCAGGTATCTTTCAACCTGCACAAGGAGGAGAAACGTTTTCGATTTGTTTGTTTTTTTTGGTTAGTAAATATCAATCCAACCATCTAATTTTCCATCACTTCAACCCAGCAATATTTTATGCAACAAACCAACAGAGTGACCTGACTATGAATTAGGGCAGTCAGGCGGCAATATATATATATTTTTTTAATCGTATTTAATCGCATGACTTCATTGTGGTTGTTCGGGACTCATAAAACCGTAGTTACATTCGTAACTGTCGTTCTAAATGTACAAAAAAATATAATCTAATTCATAAAATTGAGTTAAAATTAAAAAGATGTCTTGTACTGTAAGAAAACAAGTGTGATATTGATTTGTGTTGGTAATTTTTCAGCCACTAGATGGCATAATTGCATTTGTAAGACGTTGGTGATAGCTCAGGCATGTTTCTTTTCATATTAAGAGCTATCTAATCTTTAACATGAAGTAACTTGTGCAATTCTGCACATTTTAAAAACTGTAAAATATTAATATTATTATAATTTTGTTGTGGACGTGTCTGTTGCGTTGCGACTGGAATTTCCCCAGTACAGGCTTTCCAAGTATGGGGCGGTCATCAATCGCACGTTAAAAAAATGAGTGGCATTAACGGAACTTTAAATGAACGCACTCATTTTGACACTCCTAATACTAACATAAATGTGCTGCCGTGCTAAAAAGCTGGCATGCAGAGGAGAGCACGGACAGGAAAAGCACAGACGGTTACAATCATCTAGAGAATACAGCAAACAATTTCTGTTTTCCTGTCTCCCCTCAAAGCTGTAAAAACGCCCACCTCCAAACTGCAACTGACCGGTAAAAACAAGTCCAAACGTCGACCGGGGTTTTAGTCACATTTTAACATTCTTAATGATCGCACACGTGTCACAATAGTTAATGAGATGATGACAACAAATGATTGCAATAATGTTGTTGTGCATACCTGTTCTGTTCTCAATTAACTAATTATTTTCAAACTCATGGAACAAAGGAAATCACCACACACCATTTAAATTACCTTTTACTGCAATCTAACTAATTATTTTCAAACTCATGGAACAAAGGAAATCACCACACACTATTTAAATTACCTTTTACTGCAATCCATCTTGCAATAAACATGTAACATAAAATGTGGAAAAAGTGAAGCACCGTGAATACTTTAAAAATGCACTTAGAGCATCCAGAAAGTATTTACTTTTAGAGACTTTTAGATTTTTTTAAGGAAAAAAATATCTAATCAATTTCGGAATAAGCCTGTAACATAAAATGTGGAAAAAATGAAGCACCGTGAATACTTTGCGGACACGCTGCAGGTGTGGACAACTTCTCATTTACCTTTTGCAACAAAAAGCTCTGATACAAACACACAAGCTTGTAAAAGGTGTAAAAGTAGAGTGTGTGTGTACATTGCAACACCGGACCAATTTCATCACATCCTGCTGCTGTTGGTGAATTTCCTTGCTAGCAGGTTGACATCGGGGCTCACTGTCATGATTGCACCCTCATCGTTGTCTGCTTTTATGCTACTAGTGAGCTTTACGTAACGTGAAGCTAAATTGTGACAGGCAGTTTGTCATAATTTTCCAGTAACTTTCCAGCAGGCATGTCAGCTCACGCCTCATTTGGCTATTTGGATCTGGTTATAATCCTGCCCACCTTTATCTGCAGGGCTTGTTGCTACGTGACTTCATTCCTCCATCATGACTCAAAGAAAAGTCCTCGTAGGAGATTAAAATTGCTGATGTGCATTAGAAACCACACCGTCCTATATGAAAGTATGTCTTAAAAGAGACACATTTTACATATGTCCACAATTTAAAACAATTCCTCGGTGTCTTAATAACATTCCTGTGACCGTCAAAAATACTGCTAGGCTGAAGAATTGCAGCACTTTTTACAGACAAAAACGTTTTCAATCATGGATGCAGCACTTCATACACTGTTGAGTATGTGGCGTCTGCTTAACTTTTCACTTTGACGTGCTAGGATGCCCATGAGGTACACATCGTTGTCATGCACTAATACAGTACACTACACTTTGTACACCATTGCTTGAAACTAGCTGTGGAATAACTTGATGTGGCATTTATTGCAAATGAGCATAAAAGTACCCCCTCAACAGGAAGCTTTCGTTACTATGGCAACTAGAGCGGCACTGCAAAGCACAACCGAGGCCTGTATTTTCACTCAAGGAGGGAGCACTTTGTTGCCATACCACCTAATTCCACCTTAGTTAATGTGCCCCTGTAGTACTGCTGCAGTGCATCTTGGGACTTGTAGTATAACAACATATAAATCAGGCATGAGCCAGGGCTAACATGCACCTTACTGAGTGCGTCCAGAGGTATACCGTCAACATGGATGGTGCTGATGTCGCCGTTCATTTTCACTGGTCTTTGCAATTCTGTTATTTATCTGCAGAGAAGATCAAAATGAATGAATACAAATTAAATATGTGTTGAAGGAGCAGTTGTTTGAAGGTTTATTGTAACTGTTACATCTTTGCCCTCTAAGATAGATCTATAGTGTTTTGTATTATGTTAGCATTAAGCTAGGAGACCTTTAAGATGAAGTGAGAAATTCTGTTTAAATATATATACACTTAGCTATTCTTGTTTTTATGTGTGTTTTATGTTGCAGCTGTGTGTGTTAAAGTAGCATTTGTTCAATGGTTCATAATTACATCTATGCTAGTTTCACATTATATATTAGCATGAGTCTAAATATACAATGTTTGATTCTCTTTTGTTTTAAGTGTCAGCTTTAAACTTCAACTGGTTTTGTTATCTGAGAGCGTGATAACGGGTTCTGAAAAATATATATTTTTTAAGTGAGTTTTCTTTAGTTTAAATGTGTTGAATGCATATGGGAGGGCTAAAACAAAAAAATATTTTTAGGGATGCACGATAATGGTATTTTCAACCGATACGATACGATAAACCAATAATTTAGAACGTGCCAATGTCGATAACCGATAAGTAAGCCGATAATTGTTTGCAAAATTAACTTGAATACAAATATACTTTCGAGTCCTACTAAAAGTACAAATACATCGAAACATTTGTAACGCACCATGAAGCTGAATTTCATTGATATCTCTGCTTCAAAGACAACCAGTAACTAATTTTGAGTTTGTCAAAACAAAACAGTCATGTTTTAAAAATTCAACAAAAAACTGTGAAGGTAACATTTTGGGGAGGCACATCTTGAGCCACAACCACAACAGATGGACCAACGCGGTAAGTCTATTATTATCGGCGGATTTCTTTATTAACTAATTTATCTGTATAACGTCAAATTGGTTGGTAATTGCCGATAATTATCGGCCACCGATATTATTGTGCATCCCTAAATATTTTACATGGCCTCTCTATATGATCAGACTTTTACTGCGTCTGGGACTTACCGTGGATTAATGGTAACTAAGAATTAAACCCAACAATCAATGTTAACAAAGGGCTAACATTGAACGATGTCAGATTGTGCCTGAGGATGCTTGTTTTCCAGGCGTGGACATTTAATACTCCTCTATTACAACAAAACCCTCAAACATGACAGCGCCTTGTCCTTACTTGGCTTAAATACACGCCCACTGCTCAAGTACGCCGAAATTTCCCAAACTGTTTTCTCTCTAACACAATCTGTTGAGAGAAACAAAGACAAATTTATACATTTAAGGGATTCGTGAGTATGCTGAGAGCAAGGAGAAGAATTTGAAGAAGCCAGTCAATCAGGTAAAACAAGTTTTAAAGCCTTAAAGGTGTACTCCATGAAAGGAAAAAAAGAGTAGAGAAACTCCACTTACTATAGCAAGAAAACATTTTGGTGTTGTCATAAATGCTGCACAACTGCTGCGCTCAGGTGCAATTTGACCCAAATCCATTGCCGGCAAGTCACAAAATCTAGTCTAAAAAAGTAGAAGACATTACTCACCTCATCTGCTGAGTCCTCTCGCAAACTAAGTGAGCTCAGCCATAAACTTCCAAGCACAGGAAGACGGCGCGCTTAAAAAAAAAAAAATGAAAAGATGTCTAAAAATGCAAGCAGTCACATGAAGGGGGCAGCACAGACTGGGTGGAAGTTGTGACATTGTGAAAAACACACACGTGTGTCTCAATGTGTCACACGCACAGACACACACACACACGCGGCAGCTTGGTGAAGAAACACAAAAGATCCAACCTGATGAAATAACAAAAATATTATTAGAGTGAAAAACGGAACTGTCTTGCCACCATATTTAACATTAATGAAGATGTGCATAGTGTAGAAGTGTATACTTACAATTATGTCGTAGCTGTCCAATGATTTTTTTTATCAGAAGAGGGAAGCAAAAGAATTCCACTTTTTCCCACAAAAAAACTTCTTGCTTTCTTATGCTCTGTGCCATTTTGAATCACGTTGTTCAATCAACTGAACTTAGTCAACCATAAAACTTTGAATCATTCACCCGCAAAAGGGGGAGAAAATGGAAGTAATAATTCAAATAAACCCATTTACTAAAATAAACATATATTTCAAATGTTTAACAATATTTTATTTATAATAAACCAATTAACCAATCATTTAATGAAATAAACATTGTATTTAACCAGTAGAAGAAAAAAAGAAACTACATGAATTGAGAAATCTTGGTTATGTAAATGATGTGAGCCATACATCGCACACCCACGTTTTAACCATTATTCCCACCATAGTGTTAGTTCCAATTTGAATTTAAATGCGGATTCTGGGGCAAAAAAAGAGAGATAAGCACTTAGTCGAGGTTGCTGTATTTAAGGTAATTCAAATGCTCATGAAAAAAAAAAGGGAATGTTTCAGTACAGTACAGTTGAGAGGGAGTCTGGAAGCATATGAGTGAAAATATACAGAACAAGGACTCCACTGCATGTTAACATTTAAGTGCATTGCATAATATATGGATATAAAACATCAAGTCCCAAGGTGGAGTGACGTTGGCCACTCTCTCTCATTAAGGCTTATTGGGCATCCCCCCCCCCCTCCTTTCTTCACCTTCGTTTATGGCTCGGTTTCTTCAGTCGCTGCTGCCGCTTGAAATTGACGAGACAGTCGGTGGCCTCCGAAATGGGCGTGAATGACTTAATGGGCGAGTTGCTGACCCCCTGCATGGAAACGCGTTCTTCCTCTTCGTTGTCGTCCCTCAGATCGATGACATCGCTGAATATGAACAAGGTAACATTGCCATTTTTTTTTGTCATTCCAAAGAAAAACGGTGATAAGTTCAAATATAATTTTAAACTGGCATAAAAGAAATTGAAAAAAAATCTTTCTATTTTATCATGATTAACCAATAATTATAAAATAAAGAAAATGTCAAATGGGTTGTAAAATTGTCACTTTTAATTTTACATATTAGAATTAACCAGTTATTAAACTATACTGTATTTATAATTAATGTATTATCATAAACCAATTATTCAATATAACATCTTATTCATAACTATTTTATATAAAAACAATTATCATGCAGAATTTAAAATATAACATTTTCAATTGTAATATTGTTTATCATTTTTCAAGTTGTAATTATAACCAAGTATTTAAACATTTTAAAAACACAAAGCTCTTAAATGTTATCATGCATTTATAAAATTTTCATTTTACAATTTAATTATTTTCAATAAATCAATGAACAAATAGCTTAAAATGTATTTATCGGTTAAAACAAACGTATTATAATTATTCAGTCAAATAGACATTTAATGTATTACTGTATAAGATTTTAAAAATATTTCTATTCCTTTAATTACTTACAATAAGAATTTGAACAGGGGTGTGTAGAATTTTATGTCCACTGTATATGCACCAAAAGTTTTACAACCTGCCTAATACTTGAATAGTACTTGTATGAGCCATTTATTATTATTTTTTAACCAGTTCTACACATTGATCCTGCTGTCAATCAGTAAGCTATAGTTATCCAAATGCAGATGTGGCGTATAAACTGACCTTACTTAACTACAATAGCTAAGAGGCCATTCCAGCCTTTTAGGCCATTCGGACAAAAGCGTCAAACCAATACGACGTCGGAATTGAGAGTTGACGGACAACTTACCCCTGCTGGAGTCTGCACCTGGATGGACCGGCTCCTGCAAACGAGGATATATATAAATTCACAAACTCTTCTCATCGTCAATGTCGGCTGCTTTTGTAGTTTAGCTTTGACGAGAGCGAATGATGATTGACGCATCGGGCTTACCGTCATGCATGCTTTCTACACGCTCCAGAGCTGCCAAAAGATTTCCCTTCTGGATGGTAAAACAAAACAAAATCTTCAATATTTAATATGACGAAATATCCAGACAAATAGGTAAAAATATATATATATATGTTTGTGAGTCCTACCCCGGATGTTTTAGCCGCCCGCCGCTGGATGCAGAGATCTGTGTGCTGGCTGTAGTCTCGCAGGGCCACAGCCTTTTGGCAGATGTAACATTTCTCCTGGATTCTGTGGGGTGAAACACCCCAATAACCCTCCCGTCAAGGTTTATAATTGCATGTTTAATCTAAAAAATAAAAAATAATCTAATACACACATACAAACATAAATGATGAAAAACAAATATTTTTTTAACATACGGTATGTCAACTTTACTTCATTTTGTCTCATAAGACAACAGAGCTTAAATTTTTTTTTTTTTTAACTCAAACAGATTAATTAGAAACCAATTAAATAATGAAAAAAATGTTTTCATACTTTTCAGTGGAGGAGGCATCACTCTCTTCCTCAGCTGCCCACCTTTTTCTTTTCCTTCTTGGCTTCAAGGACACTAGGTAAAAGCAGAGCCGTATATAGAGTTTGGCCAACTCGGTTTCAGCAGGGTAACAAGATGGCGTCCATATGTCATCTGGCCAGCAGTTGACCGCGTGATTGGTCAACTGCTGGACACATGACCTAAGGACGCCATCTTGTTACCCTGCTAAAACCGAGTTGGCCAAACTCTGTCTATATACGGCTCTGGGTAAAAGGTACAAACACTGACATCAAGTGGTCAAAAGGCTGAATTGTCACTACAAATTTTTGGATGTCTTTCTTTTCTCCAACCTTGCGAGCATTCATCTGCAAGCTTCCAGTCGTCCATGGCCGCGGTGTCGCCCTCGCCGTTGCAGTATGCTGCGTGTCTCTCGATTTTGCCCGCGGGGAACCTTCCCTGGCAAATGGGACACTCTACGGCAGCTTCGAGGCTGACGGACTCCAGCTCAGGTGTAAAGGACCTTCCAAGTACTCTTTCTTCCTCGTCATTTGTCGTGGAGGGGTTTCTTGCCATGTCGTTGCCGACGGGGCGGTTTGTCTGAGTCTCTCCGTTGACTGCAAACAAGTTGAAGAAACCTTCTTCAGCATATTAGCATCCCCATGGTTAATTAAAGACTAAGGGTTTTCCTTCATACAACATTTGGCGGTCGGCTGACTAATTTCGAATTTCATGTTCATGTCCAGTTAAGGTTCACTGTCAAACTAAACATCAAAGTTTCAAATTCAGTACATGTTTCATAATTAAAACCACCACGACTTTGCTATAAACAAAAGTCTGCTGGCTTACTGCTGACACACAATGCACAACGAAATACAGGCTAATGAAACTAGCATTGATGCTGTGCTTTTGTAACCCTTTAAGCGTCTGACACTTGAACGTCTCCAGCAGTCTCCAACATCACAAAAAGTTGCTAGATTTGTTTCTACTTTCTGCTTGTTTTAGTTTTTTAAAGAAGCATCTTTTGTTTTGTTTTATTTGATTATTTTTATGTGTACGTCTCCTTTAAGAAAATCTCACCCTCCATCGTCTCCTCCTCATCCACAGCTTGATCATCACCTCTCGTTGCAGTTTCAGGACACTCCAGGCTGTTGGGCTACAGCGGAAGACAACAAAATACAAGTCGGTGAGGGTCATGTTTAGAAGATAAAAGCTCCATTGCAAATGCAAGCGGTCACCGTAGATAGATCCGTGTGAACGTCCTCACTCATTGGGGTCTCTGTGGGTAAAAACAAGTCGCTTTAAGAGAGTAGCAAAATATACTTGAGCTAGATTTCCACCATAGGTCTCAGTCAAGAGCATACTTAAAAGTATTGAAGTACCTGGACAAACTACACAGTCGTCAGTGTCTGTCTGATCTCCCTGTTTACATGGAGTCTCTTCCTCCATCTCCTCTTCCTCCTCCTCATTCTCTGCTTCTTGATCCTCCTCTTCCTCCGTCTCCAACGGGAGGCTATCCACCTCTTCTTGACTGCTGAGTTTTCTGCCTTTCCGTCTGAGGCCACGCCTACAACACAGGGTTGGAAATTAGTTTGGTTGGCTTGGTGGAAAGCAAAGCGTGAGCCTGACTAGTTCCTGTGGATCAGATTTCAAGCCTAAACGCTGAAAGTGCAAGCAGGTTTTTACCTTCGACGAACTTTCGCGTTGGAAGAGTCAGATAACAGGGATTTCTGAAAAACAATTATCACTCTTAAATCAGGTTCAATCACTTTCCAGCTTCAGTTAATGACATAATAATCTGAATCAAGGCACTCTGAGAATGATTAATTTATTTTAATTATGCCTAAACAAGAAAATTTATATTTGGCAAAAATGAACCAAGCAATGGAAACTATACAAGGGGAAATATGCCCCAAATTAAGACAGAATTCAAGCCTGTGAAAGTAAATGCTTAAAATTGCCTAATGATTCCACAAGATGGCAGCAAAGCTCCTCAGCTTACTTCAACATTGTTCCTTGTCACCAAGATGCTACAAAATGGATGCAATACATGAGGATCACGTCAGCCGGAACCCTGGAAATGTCCTTTTATGAATTCTTTCTCGAGTGACGCATGCGCGTAAGGGATTTCCGTGCTGTTTCAGCACCGCCAGGTGGCGGTCGTTTGGGACTCATAGAACCGTGGTTACATACGTAACGGTCGTTTCAACCTCTCTCCATGTCTGTCAGTTAGCTTCAATAGGTGAGTAGTTTTATTTCCATTTCATTTTACATCGGTTACTTCTTTTTATACTTATATCAAATATAGTTTTAACTGTACCTGTACATTTATGGGTAATTTTGTTTTGGAAATAGAACATATAGTCTTGAAAGGGCTTGTGTTTGACTTTGGTAGTTCTACTTTAGAGGCGCACTATTTTTTTGTAACCATTAATGCAAAGTGAACGAATGGTCGTACCTCTGACTGTGGCAGGATGGCATTCCCCCACTCGACCTTCCTCAACAGACACCGCTGAGCCTCCTTCAGACTCTTCTCGTACACCTCCATCTGGGCCACGATCACCTGAAAGCAACATAAGAAAGCCATCGCAAGACATTTCCAGACCTGGTCCGCTCAGTTCAATTCTGTGGAGGTGACTACCTGTGTGTAAGCATCTGCATCCAGACCACGTGGACAGAAGGGGACCCCCCAGTAGTAGTGAACCGTAGACTGGTTAGGGTCAGGCTGCTGAGTGTTTAAACTGCAAATGCAAAAATTTGATCATCGAATGTGACTAAAAGATTATCCTGAGTGAATACCCGGTGGTGTGGCTAATCAGGATTCCTAAATGTTAAACCAGTTTTATTATTTGCCTCGCATTTATTACTTCTTCTACTACTATTTTTCCATCAATTCTGCCTCCCACAGGTCAGTCTTGGTACTGTGACAGACATTGTTCCGTGTGTGGTGCGCTGTTGTCGTCATGGTTTGTTTTTACCTGCAGCTGGAGACATTCATCTCTGGGCCTGCTTGGGTCACCTGCTTCAAATGGGCTGCCTGCGCATGGGTCTGTTGAAAACTCTTCTCATCCGGGTAGACTGGACTGGGTGAGCTCACCAGCTAAAAGACGGTTAAAAGAGAATTACAAATTGGGGCATTAAACACAAATCTCCTGGATGCATCCGTTTGGCAATGTACGAGCACTGAAATTTACCAAACAAACTGTTTTTCCTGTATCCTGTTACTATAAACATGTCCACCGGATTTCTTGTTGATCGGCAAAACTGGTGAAGAGGGCGGATTTTGCTGCTAACTTTTCAGGAGTGAGTTTTAGGTGGTTGAGTTAAAAAATACATATTGTCACCAGCAGACGCAGGCTTGCAAAAATTGGCGAGTTTTTGGGCAGGTTGAGAGGCCCCCCCAAAATGCCGATTCATTCAAGGCTCATTTGGGTGAACACCATATTAGGAGTTAATCAAAATACAAAATCTGGAATTTACCCAAAATGACCGACCTACTGTTTAATGTCAGGTATGGGTGCTTAAGACTTTTTGCACGTTCTGCTATGACAGACATGTCGACCCAATTACACAACACTCGGAAAAAGTGTTGTCGGGGGCTGATTTTTACAAACATAACTCTTTAAGGAATGTTCCAATGCGGCATAACGCACCGTCTCATCTGCGTCTTCGTCGGACCAGTGAATCGTCGTGTCGCTTGTCAGCTCCGTTTCAGATGATTCGTCTGCGACACGGGGAAACCGATGCCGGTCCACGTCGGCCAATTGGACATCTCGGGCGTGCTTCCTGTCCATCCCCGATAAGACGAGGCTCCTTTTTGAGTGTGTTGAGTGTTTCGAGTAAGCAAGTTTCGTGGAGGACGCCGGGCTGCTTGGGAATATCGGGCTCAAGGGCGGACAGGAAGAAGGCCTCGCAGACGGGTTTAAGCTCTCCTGAGAAGAGAAGATGAAGTCCGAGTTTGGTCCGTCCGGGCTGCTTGCTTTGCCATCCGGAGAGCTGTCGTGTCGAGCTTCCTCGCCAAATGCCGGACTTTTTACATACTCGGCACAATCGTCTCCCGTGTCCGACTCGCAGAAGACAGGACTTTTGTGGCGTGCCGAGGAAGGGACGCTTTCGTCCATGAGCTGTGAACAAAGCATGAAGCCGTATGTCTTGCAACTTTGCAGCACGTCCTGGCTCAGCTGAGAGGACAACACCCTGGCTCTGCGTCCGCTCATGGGGAAGACGGGGGATTTAAGGAGTGGACAGTCGTCAATCTGCGTGGAATCGCAGCTCTGGTAGAGAAAACAAATATGTCTTTATGTGATGTATCCCATTTTATTTCATATTATTCCATTACTGTTTTGTTTTAGAAAACTATTTTAGTAATTTGCATTATAACATGCTTTATATTGAAATGTTTTATTAATTCAGTTTTTATTTATTTTTAAAATGCTAAAATATAACGACAATTTTAAACATTTTATTTTACAATATAAACGTTATAAAAAAAAAAGTAATCTCAAAAATATATTTTATTATCATTGTAGTATTATTTTTACACTTAAAATATTTTATAAATGTATTGAAGTATGTTTTTATTAAATGTTATTTTTTTTTCTACTTGTGCTTCATTTCAAATTCTATTATTTTAAAATATACTGGCATAGACCAGTGTTTCTCAACCCTGGTCCTCGGTGCACATTATCCAGCCTGTTTTCCATGTCTCCCAATTCCAACGCAGGTAAGGATCGTTATCAGGCTTATTATATAGTTTGCTGATGTGCTGCCATTGGAATCACCTGCGTTGAGAATAGGGAGACATGGAAAACAGGCTGGATAGTGTGCCCCCAACACTGGGGTGGAGAAACACTGGCATAGACAATGGATGGGTGGATTTAGAACTTTTTTATGATAAAATATTTAATTGTATTAAAATGTTATGTATTATAACATATTTTACAAAATTTTTATTTAAAATAAATAAAACATGTATTTTCCCTATTTGTATTTTATTTCATTAATGCCTTAATCTAATCTACTTTATTCAAACATTTTCTAAAATGAATTTTAGCATATCAAATTAATTTTCATTTTTTTTGAAAATATATTTTATTATATTTTTAGTTTTAAAATATTTTTTAATTTATGTTTTTATTTTAGTTAATAATATTTGTATACTACATTTTATTCTATTTTTGGTTGGAGAAAACCCACCTCAGAACGGGGAATACATGTAGCCAAGATTTGAACCCCTCAACCTGCAAACTGAGGCAGACTTGCTAACCATCAGGGCTGTGTCTTACCTGCGGCGAGTCTAAAAATTCCATCGCCGACTCTAAGCTACTGTGCAAAGCCTGAGTGCAGACGTCGCGGCTCGGCGACAATTCCGGCAGAGGAGTTTCCTTCTTTTTCCGCTTTTGATCTTGGTTCGTTTCCTCTTTCCCTTTCACCTCTACAATTACACGCACGCACACGCACACACAAGCAGTCAGGAGCAGAGCTGAAATTATGACACTATGTCTTTTGTGCTTTATTCCTTAAACAAGTACAGGTTTTACAATAAGTTATTTATCATATGAACCAAGTGCAAGGGCCCTTCCGTTTATGACAGAGTTCCATTTTATATCAGATAGATGGATGGATACAGTGGATGGTTGGACTGATGCGTGGACAGATAAGACGGATAGAAAGACAGATGGATAGATAATTATAATACAATAACAAACCAAGCAAAGACGCTATGTAGAGGTTTTCATATGTAACTTGCCTTGACTTAGGTTTGTGCAGACATCCCCCGATGCTGCCATATTGATGCTAAACTCCGCCACGCCGTTTGAGTACGAATATCCGGGTCGAGAGCAGGCTTCAGTCAGCAGGCTCTGACTCTGAGAGGATTCCTGTCTCTGGTTGAACATCTACGGGGATTAAAAAAAAAAAACCTCTTGGAAGAACAACTAAAAACTTATGTACAGTTAGGTACATGTTTTTTTCAAGAACTTATCCTCCCTTAAAGTGCTGCAGAAAAGCATTGCTTTTGTGCAATCTTGGTGCCTAAAAACTATAAATGAGGGGAGAAGCTCCATTTAGTCTCATAGGAAAAAAATGCTTTGCTGCCATCTTGTGGCATCTATAGGAAAATATTGCTTCATCTTTATCGAGAAAACAATGTATATATGTGTTTAAAAAACAAGAACATAGATCACTGAGTTAAAAAACGGGGAAAAAAAGGCTAATCGGAAAGTAGTAATTTTTTATAGGTTGCAAAATCATCTGTAACTGACTTCATTTTGGACTTCCGCTACTACTTGTCATCTTTTTCACAACACAAAATGAACTTCATAGCAGCTTTCATTTCACCGTACTCACACTCTCTGTGATGGCTTTCATCACAGCCGCGTCTTCCTGCTGCACTTGGTGCGAACTGAGCACCTGAGCTTCTTGCGCGCTCAGGTGCAGGGCCAATGCCATCATCTCCTCTTCTGTCATTTCTGAGGAAGAAACAGATACAAACAGATATCCAGTAAATATGGCTTGCCATACATGTTTATCATTAAGGTGAGATATTCTCTACCTTTAGATTTGACTTTGTATTTCCTCTCTCGCCACCGTTTTTCTCTGTCCGACAAGGACATAAGTGAGGCAGAGCATTCATCCTGGGAGAACAAAGACACGCTGCTGTTAACGGGGGCATGTCAAATGTTAAGTTACATACAAACACTGTAGCATGTACAATGGATTTAAAAAGGCTACTGAAGTGCAGGGTTCCCAAGTGGATTTTTTTTTCTCTCTACCTGTTGCTCGTCATTACTGACAGCTTTGTCGTCCTGTGAGTCTTGGTCCAGTGGCTGGCTTTCAGGGGATCCATCCCTGTTGCATTGCTTCCTCTGAGGCATCCTGCTTGGCTGCACTATTACTTTAAAACGCAACACAGCTTCTGAGGTTATATTCGATTAGTTCATATTTTTCAATAAATATATTAAAACGGTAGCGCACTACTGCTTTTTCAACTGTGGTCTCGTAAATGAGTCAATGTTGCTCATGAGATTAAAAACTGAAGGTGATAGACCCTTGTTGATTGCCACCAAAATGTGGAATAAACTTATTTTTGTACCAAGAGCCGCATGTCTAGTTAGTTGCAGCCAAAAAATAAAGGTTGAGCTAGGCATTCCAGTTAGGACCAGATTGTTTGGAATCGTTTTTACTAACTACTGTATTTTAATATTGCTTTTTTGGTATTTGAAAAGCTTTAGTATTTTTGAGGTGGTACTCTAGCAACCGCTAACTGGAGAGAATTTATTTGAAGAAGATGAAAAATTGTCAAAAATACGTTTGTTTGTTTTTAATGGTCTTTCACATTCATTCAGAACTGCATGAATGACTATATTCCATAATTGGTGAAACACTGTTTGAGTCTGAGTTTGAGTAAAACAAAAATACTTTCTTCTCCACAAAAAACATGGTAGCACTCATATGACAGTCGTGGATAATGTTTTCCTTCATCATTGTAGCATGAAATGAAAAACTCGCACTCAAAAGAGTGCATTTGACGTACAAAAAAACAAGACCAACTGCTTGCTGTACTGTAGCTTCACGGCAGGACACGAAAACACGTTTTGAATAGACACACAAAACGAATATAGGACTTTTAAATTGTAAATTTGCGACAGTATATATAGCTTTTCGTTCAACTTCACGAAGAAATAAACACAGTGGGTGAGCAAATTGAGTTGATAAGCACTCACGTCGTTTCCCCTCACTTTCGCGGCGCCATGTTTGTTTCTGTCTGCGTAGTGACGTAACATCTACGTGTGTCGCGTCATTAACGATGCCTTCAAAGACCAAAAGGAAAAAACATATTTCACGATGTCATGTTTCGTTTTCAGGCTTTGCGGTCTGGGTTGTTCATCGCTTACAAACACTGAATTGGAGACAATATGTAGTATTTCTAGTTCAATCTGACGAAGGTAAAATCCCAGACAGTTGATCAATTTAGCTTAGATGTAGTTTCCCTGACTTCCGCGGCGGTCATGTGAGGACAACGTACAGCGTCTGCGTGACGATGCCTTCAAAGACTGTAAGAAAAACAACAACATTACAATCGCCAGGTTTGTTTTGACGATTGCTGTCTTCAAATGCGGCCAATACATCACAAAAAAAGAAGGAAAATACTTGAGCTGCGAGCAAACATCAAGGGCCCTCGCAACCGTGGCCACATTGGGGATACTGACACATAGGACATTAACCCTTTATGTGGAAAGTTTTATGAGCTTTCACCCAGGTCTACACACTAAAAAAACGGGCCTTATTTAATAATGATAATGATAATGATAATGATAATGATAATGATAATGATAATGATAATGATAATGATAATGATAATGATAATGATAATGATAATGATAATAATAATTTATTGTGATTAATAATTTTAGAAATAATAATGTTGAACCACAATGCAAAAGTAATATCTGATTTTCATTGGTAATTTTTTTTTTTTTAATGTATTATTACTTTTATCAGAATCAAGTGAATCACTGTGAATTTTTCTTTCATTAACATATACAGTAGGTGGACCAACAATTGAAAAATAAGTCGTCATCCTCCTTGTATGCTGTGTGCTGTCCCCCATCAAAAGTGATCGATTTACAGTGATTGTGTGTTGTGTATGTGTTTCACATGTGCTAGGCGTGGGCCTCTGGGGAAGCTCCAGCTGCTAAGCCTCAGCTCTGACGGGCTTTTTCTCCTGCTTCATCAGTTAATTTATTTTTGAATCATCAAGAAAATGTAATTGCAGCAAGATGATGTTTGCAACGCACAATCTGAGTGCTTAGTTCACTACTTGACCGTGTGGGAAATTCCCATGGTGGTGTTTACTGGTTTATTATACATTTTTCTTCGTTCCTCCTTTGTACCATAATGTTAAATTATCTTCCCCTGTCCAGTGACCTCTTAATCGTGGTACAGAGACTGAACATGCATGTTCTCTTTTCGTTGCTTTTGCACAAAATGTATTTGAGCTTTTCCACCAACGTACAGTGCGCTGAGAGCAAGCTCCACAGCTTCCATTCCCTCCCTGGACCAACACCGCCCCCTTGTGCCAAAGCGCGGCACTGCACACTCTATCCCCCATCATACTACTCTTAAAGGGCTTGGCTTGGCCTGTAACAAAAGGCCATTGGTTAGTTTTTGACAAATATATTCATGGGCAATTTTATTAAGAATAGGAGGGCAATACTTTCTAAAAACCATGTTAATTAATTATGGAATAAAGCCAGCTCACACAGAAAATACAGCAGCCAAAAACATTTTCCACCATCATCCAGCAGTCCAAGACTCCCCCCAGAATTAAAAGTGACACCTTGTTTGAATGCATCTCAGGTGTTGGCAGGAGGAAGAAATGCTCTCAGGGCACAGGAGCAGTTTTGACGGTAGCGACTGACACTTTGTTGTGACACCAGAGATGGTACACGAGCACAATTCTGAGGCTCTTATCTCTGACGGTCACGTTGGTCAGCACAAAAGCTTGCATGAATGCGGAAGACGTGGCAAAAAAAATCATATCACGGCAGATTGCACTCTCGTTTTATATGTTTGCATGCTCCATGTTGACACCAGGTAACACATTCCCCGGCCGAGCTCCTATCCATTGTCAACGTCAGCAGAGGAAAGCAACACACGAGCATCATTAAAAAGAATTCAAGAATAAAAATTAAAAATATATATATTGGTGTCACACGATTAAAATATTTAATCGTAATTAATTGCATGACTTCAATAGTTAACTCACGATTAGCTGCAAATTTTACATCTACTCAAAATGTACAATAAAATGTACAATAGATTTTTTTGTCTTCATACTATTATTAACATAAAAGTGGGAAAAACGTTAACGTTTTAGTCATTGATAAAATAATTTCATAATAATTCATAAAATTGAGTTAACGTTAAATACAAGTGTGATACTGATTTGTGTTGGTAATTTTTCTGCCACAAGATGGCATAATTGCATTTGTAAAATGTTTCTGACAGCTCCGTGCATTTTTCTTTTTATATTAAGAGCTATCTAATCTTTAACATGAAGTAACTTGTGAAATTCTGCACATTTTTAAATTGTAAAATACAATTTACCCGGTCTCCACAAATACCAGTATATGCATTATTATTAATTTTTTTACAGGAAAATTTTAATTAATAAAAATAATTTGGACACCCATATATATATATATTAGGGGTGTGAATTGCCTCATACCTGGCGATTCGATTCGTATCACGATTCATAGGTCACGATTCGATTCAATACCAATTAATCCCGATACGAATCTATAAATTGATTATTGCGATTTTTTTAAACTCAAATTTAGAAAGTACTAATCAGTAAACTTGTACATGTACACTGTAAGATTTGTATGAATTTTTCATTTTTATTTTATAACTGAGCCACTGCATTTAACAAACAGGTTGCAGTCTGTTTCATGTTTGAACAGCACTGAAATAAACATATTAAGGCTTAATGTTCCATTAATATAACATTCTTCCATGCTTAATGTGTAAATCCTAACCCTAAGTAAGACCCTTTGTTGAATATTCCCCTAAAAAATGTATGTTTAAAAATGGATTCGGCCACATATCGAATCGATTTGAGAATTGCTCGCTTTAATATCGCGATATATTGCCGAATCGATTTTTATAACACCCCTTTATTAACCTAACTCGTTTATCACAGACTTGGAAGAATATATGCCTGTGAACATCAACTAATGCTAATGTTGGGTCACTGGTCAATGGTGTTTTCCATTGATTGCTAGCAATAAGCTAGCAATGTTTCTCAAACAAGTATGCCTTGAGCCCCTCTGGTGCCAGGGGCTCCGTAGATATTACATGTGCATCTGATGCAAAAGTAAACTTCAGACTGAACTTTGTCAATGACATCATTGTTTGTTGTTGTTGTCTTAATTAAGTGTTTGGCTGCCATGTTTTCTTCTGACGTGCTTGTGACCGACTGACCTTGTCCCCAAAAGGCTCATTTAGGCACATTCATTATTCAAATGTTTTGACCAAATATTGACTGCATTAATGAGTCCTATGGGTGTTACGTTTGTGTGTCAGTGGGGACACCAGTTGAAAAAGAGCAAAGAAGTAAACTTATTCAGTTACACATAATGTCATGGGCAATGGCTGACTTTCATGGATGTGCGCATATTGTGTTTGTATTTGACCTCAGTCTAAATTGTGTATAATGTTTAATTTTTATTTTTTTTTATTTCCAACATGTATATACAAAAAAACAGATTGGTTAAAAAAGTACACGTTTGAAGACAAAATAAACAAAATATACAAAGCAACAAACACATTTAAGCAACGAAAACAACATAAGAACGTTTCGCAGTGGTTCACATACATGGCCGAAAAATAATCGGAAGAATAAACTTAGCAGGTCCTACGCCTTTAACATCTGTTACACAAAAAATATATCAATATTTTATCAATTTTATATTTAATGAGCATACATTTGGTTCAGCAAAAAGTTAAATTGTGTTTTTGTAAAAACTTCAGCTTCAGGAAAAGTTGTTATCCATCTTGTGTTCCGTGTGTGTTGCTCCTCTGAAAAATGATCGACTCACAGTGACAGCAGCGTGCTTCTGTTTGGCACCTGATACGGAGGATTGAAAACAGGAAACGGAAGTATGGAGCGGCCTTTCAAATTAATAGCATAGATAAGTAAACATCGTAAACTAAGCAACTTGAAGAATTTTTAACACCCTAAGTGTTCTAATAATTGTGTGTGTGTGTTTTGTGACACTCTCTTTTGCTCCTTCAATATGTTTTTCTAGTTGACTCATTCACTGTCGAGGAAATTTCAACGCTGATGTCTAGTTTACTATCCATTTTACCCCCCCATTCAAATTCAGGTCTCGACAAATTTATTCTAGGCTAATTTTATTATGCTATAAAGCAAGCTCATACATAAAATACGTCAACAAACATCCTACTCCACCCAGCAGCAAGACATTACTTCCCCAAGTCAGTGTATTAAATAAATAATTTATGAAATAAATTAAACATGGCACCATGCACATGTGAGCATTTATTTGCATTGAAGGCAGTAGAGTGCAACGTTTGAATGTGTCTCAGATGCTCTCAGGATGCAGGAGCAGTTTTGACAGCCGTGCCTGACATTTTGAGGTGACAGCAGAGATGATACACGAACACGACTCTGAGGCTCTTATCTCTCAGGCCGTAAACAAGAGACGTCAGGCATCTGGGCAGGAGAAAAAAGCACACATACAAAACGGTCTGCACCCTTATCCACATCAAGCGGCTCAACAAAGACGAGATAAGTGCCATGATGGCGACGTAGAGCACTGACAGCAGGCAGAGGCCAAGCTGCAGCAGGTGCAGCAGCAGCGTATTGCGAGCTTTACGGGCCGAGTCTTTGTCAGGCGCCGCCGATCTGGCTACCACCGTCACGCCGATAAAGCTGAACATGATGCTCAGGCTTGCTGAGATGAACAGGAAATATGTGTAAACTTTGTAGTAATATTCAAGAATGGGCACGAGGAACAGGTTGAGGTAGTTGCAAAACCGTGCCATGTGCAGACTCTCCAGCTGGTCAAAAGGAAACATCATCAGTAAAAGCCCTTGAATGAGTTCATTTAGAAAACAGAAGACCCACACGGCGAGCACGGCCACCGCCGTGTTCCTGACGGTAATGATGGAGGCGTGTCTGAGAGGGTGACACACAGCCACGTATCTCTCAAGCGACATTACCACCAGCACCAGAGGCGGATTCCGACTGACAGCATTGCTGAGCATGATCAGCACGCCGCACACGGGGTACGTGAGGGTGATGCCGCCGGTGGTCAGCAAGTACAGCAGCTGGGTGATGGCCAGCAGCAGCGTGTCTCCAAGCAGCAGGTGATACATCAGGATGTAGCGCGATGTCTCCCGAAACAAGCATTTACTTCTCAAGGTGTACAACATGACCGCGTTAACGAAGAGGAATATCAAGCAGAAGCAGCTGGTCACGGTGGCGGTTGTCACTCGCTCGGCGAGGCTCAACCGTATGGTCACGTTGGCCGGCATCAATGTGGAAGACCAAGCAAAGAAATGTTGAGTCACATCGGCCCGCTACTCGCTTTATATGTTTGCATGGTCCATGCAACACCAACCACAGCCAAGTCGCCCCACCCTCTTGGAACACAAGAAGTCAACATCAAGCATCATTACAATGAGTACAATAAGAAAATAATTATTTACAGTAAATGAGAGAAAGCATCAACACAAGTTACAACTGACTTGTGTCAGAGGGGTGAGAGTTCAATTGGCCTAAAAATGCAGTATACTATCACTAATGCTATTCAGTCCCCATCTCTCGCGAATGGTGGGGGACGACTGTGTATTTATCTAAGTTGGGTTTTAGTAGTTGAATAATGACGTTTTTAAATCAATGACTAATGGCATTTATTAATAGTGATCAGAATATTTTTCTTCCATTATGTTCAATTTTTATTTATGCTCAACAAAAATATAAATACTTTTGTTTTTGCTCCCGTTTATTACGAGATGAACTCAAAAGATGTAAAACTTCTTCCACGTGCACAAGATCACAATTTCTCTCAAATATTGTTCATAAACCAGTTTAAATCTGTCATCTGTTTTCTGGGTCAAACTCCTTTTGACCTCCAGCAATCTTACCTTCTCGCAATTTAGCTTCATTTATTGTTTTTATCTTATTTCAAAAACAATTTCATACAGTTCAGTAGTTGACCGTCAATGGTAAAACACAATTTACTCGAGTATAAAACTAGATCGCTTTCTTCATTCATAAATATTCGACATATCTCCACATAACACAGCATACGTGATAGTATGCCGCTATCTCCCTGCATGAAATTACACGGTGAACTGAACTGTATGAAATGCTTCTGAAATAAGATTTTTTTTTTAAACAATAAATGAAGCAGAAATTGCGAGAAGGCAAGTTTACTGGAGGTCAAAATTCGTTTTGAGGACCAAAATAAATATATATGTTTTTTCCGTTGTTTACTTTAACTGGGAAAAACCAACTCGCATATGTCCGACTTCCGACCATCCTCGAATGCAGCATAATCTTGGTGTCTAATCTAAGCTAGCAATGTTTCTCAAACAAGTATGCCTTGTTTTGAAATACAGTATACAATATGTGTAATTATTTTTGTTGCGTGTTAAGTTTTACAGCAAACTTCAACTGGGGTTTCATAATTCATCTTAAAGCACACTCAGGGAAAGTAGAATAAAATGTATGTCGCACGTTTGCTGAACAAGAAAAATGTTGCATTAAGGGTGCTTTCACAACACAGGAATTTGCATACACACATTACACCACATGGCACTACTACAGTATGTAACCTTTGTAGCCATTGTATGTAAAATCATATCAGATTATATACACTATATGATATTACATGCGCCTCTGATGCAGAAATAAACCTCAGACTGAACTTTGTCAATGACATCATAGTTTGTTGTTGTTGCCTTAATAGTTTAGCTGCCTTGCTTTCTTCTGGTGTACATGAGACCGACCGCATTGTTTTCAACTACCTCTGACCCTGTCCCCAAAAGGCTCATTTAGGCACATTAATTATTCAAATGTTTTGACCAAATTTTGACTTGATTAATGAGTCTTGTGGGTGTTGCGTTTGCATGTCTGCGGGAACGTCAATTGAAAAAGAACAAACAAGTAAACTTGTTCAGGTACACATGATGTAATGCTTGACGTTCATAGCTGTTGCGCACAAGGTCTGTCTTTGTGTCTGGTTGCGTGTTGGTGTCTTTTCTACATAAACACGTGATGAATTCGCAGCCACACTTGGACCTGCGGTTGACCATGGTCCAAGTCTAAGTGCCCAATTTCCATGTGGATGGACCTTTAAGTAGAACGTAACCTTAAACATCTCATGACAATATTATGTTATATGTGACCTCACTAGTCCAAACATGACATTCTGATTCATCTCAGGGGGCGGCCATTTTCAACGTCAGCAGAGGAAAGCAACACACGAACATCATTAAAAAGAATTCAAGAATAAGAATTAAAAATATATATTGGTGTCACACGATTAAATTGTTTAATCGTAATTAATTGCATGACTTCAATAGTTAACTCACGATTAGCTGCAAATGTTACATCTACTCTAAATGTACAATAAAATGTACAACAGATTTTTTGTCTTCATACTATTATTAACATAAAAGTGGGAACAACTTTAACGTTTTAGTCATTGATAAAATAATTTCATAATAATTAATAAAATTGAGTTAAAGTTAAATACAAGTGTGATATTGATTTGTGTTGGTCATTTTTCTGCCACTAGATGGCATAATTGCATTTGTAAAATGTTTCTGACAGCTCCGTGCATTTTTCTTTTTATATTAAGAGCTATCTAATCTTTAACATGAAGTAACTTGTGAAATTCTGCACATTTTTAAATTGTAAAATACAATTTACCCGGTCTCCACAAATACCAGTATATGCATTATTATTAATTTTTTTACAGGAAAATTTTGACATGGATGTATGTGTCTGCTGTGTTGCAACTGGAATTCCCCCAGTACGGACTTTCCAAGTATTTTAATTAATTAATTTAAAGTAATTTGGACACCCTTATATATATATATATATATATATATATATATATATATATATATTAGGGGTGTGAATTGCCTCATAACTGGCGATTCGATTCGTATCACGATTCATAGGTCACGATTCGATTCAATACAGATTAATCCCAATACGAATCTATAAATTGATTATTGCGATTTTTTTTAAACTCAAATTTAGAAAGTACTAATCAGTAAACTTGTACATGTACACTGTAAGATTTGTATGAATTTTTTATTTTTATTTTATAACTGAGCCACTGCATTTAACAAACACGTTGCAGTCTGCTTCATGTTTGAACAGCACTGAAATAAACACATTAAGGCTTAATGTTCCATTAATATAACATTCTTCAATGCTTAATGTGTAAATCCTAACCCTAAGTAAGAACTTTTGTTGAATATTCCCCTAAAAAATGTATGTTTAAAAATGGATTCGGCCACATATCGAATCGATTCGAGAATTGCGCGCTGTAATATCGCGATATATTGCCAAATCGATTTTTTCTAACACCCCTAATATATATATATATACTGTAATGAAAATGTGTTTGTAAGCTCATTTTATTGACCTACCATTCAAAACAAGGTACAAACCCAATTCCCAAAAAGTTGGGACACGATACAAATTGTAAATAAAAACTGAATGCAATTCCGTTCCGTCTTCAATTCCGCTTATCCGGGGTCGGGTCGCGGGAGCAGCAGCTTAAGCAGGGAAGCCCAGACTTCCCTCTCCCTAGCCACTTCAGCCAGCTCCTCCGATGGGATCCCAAGGCGTTCCCAAGCCAGCCGTGAGACGTAGTCTCTCCAGTGTGTCCTGGGTCGTCCCCGTGGCCTCCCGCCGGTAGAATATGCCCGGAACACCTCCTCAGGGAGGCGCCCAGGAGGCATCCGAACCAGATGCCCGAGCCACCTCAACTGGTTCCTCTCAATGTGGAGGAGTAGCGGCTCGACGCTGAGTCCCTCCTGGATGACCGAGCTTCTCACCCTATCTCTAAGGGAGAGCCCGGCTACCCTGCGGAGGAAACTCATTTCGGCCGCTTGTATCCGGGATCTTGTTCTTTCGGTCACGACCCACAGCTCGTGACCATAAGTGAGGGCAGGAACGTAGATCGACCGGTAAATCGAGAGCTTTGCCTTTCGGCTCAGCTTCTTCTTCACCACAACGGACCGATACTGCACCAATCCGTCTGTCGATCTCCCGCTCTAACCTACCCTCACTCGTGAACAAGACCCCAAGATACTTGAACTCCTCCACTTGGGGCAGGACCTCATCCCCGACCCGCAGAGGGCACTCCACCCTTTTCCGACTGAGGACCATGGTCTCGGATTTGGAGGTGCTGATCCCCATCCCAACCGCTTCACACCCGGCTGCAAACCGCTCCAGTGAGAGCTGGAGATCACGGCTTGAAGAAGCCAACAGCACCACATCATCTGCAAAAAGCAGAGATGCAATGTTGAGGCCACCAAACCGGTCCCCCTCGACACTCCGGCTGCGCCTAGAAATTCTGTCCATAAAAATTACGAACAGAATCGGTGACAAAGGGCAACCTTGGCGGAGTCCGACCCTCACAGGAAACAAATTCGACTTACTGCCGGCAATGCGGACCAAACTCTGACATCGGTCGTACAGGGACCGAATAGCCCGTATCAGGGGGCCCGGTACCCCATACTCCCGAAGCACCCCCCACAGGACTCCCCGAGGGACACGGTCAAACGCCTTCTCCAAGTCCACAAAGCACATGTGGACTGGTTGGGCGAACTCCCACGCACCCTCAAGGATCCTGCTGAGGGTGTAGAGCTGGTCCACTGTTCCACGGCCGGGACGAAAACCACACTGCTCCTCCTGAATCCGAGATTCAACTTCCCGACGGATCCTCCTCTGCAGCACCCCCGAATAGACCTTACCTGGGAGGCTGAGGAGTGTGATCCCTCTAAAGTTGGAACACACCCTCCGGTCCCCCTTCTTAAAAAGAGGAACCACCACCCCGGTCTGCGAATCCAGAGGCACTGTCCCTGATGTCCACGCGATGTTGTAGAGACGTGTCAACCACGACAGCCCCACTACATCCAGAGCCTTTAGGAACTCCGGGCGAACCTCATCCACCCCCGAGGCCCTGCCACCGAGAAGCTTTCCAACCACTTCAGTGACTTCGACCCCAGAGATAGGGAGGCCCACCTCAGAGTCCCCAGATCCTGCTTCCTCAAAGGAAGGCGTGTTGGTGGAATTGAGGAGGTCTTCGAAGTATTCTCCTCACCGATTCACGACGTCCCAAGTCGAGGTCAACAGCACCCCATCTCCATTATACACAGTGTTAATGGCGCACTGCTTTCCTCTCCTGAGACGCCGGATGGTGGACCAGAATTTCCTCGAAGCTGTCCGGAAGTCGTTCTCCATGGCCTCACCGAACTCCTCCCATGTCCGAGTTTTTTCCTCAGCGACCACCGAAGCCGCATTCCGCTTGGCCAGCCGGTACCTGTCAGCAGCCTCCGGAGTCCCACAGGCCAAAAAGGCCCAATAGGACTCCTTCTTCAGCTTGACGGCATCCCTTACCGCTGGTGTCCACCAGCGGCTTCGAGGATTGCCGCCCCGACAGGCACCAACCACCTTACGGCCACAGCTCCGATCGGCTGCTTCAACAATGGAAGCACGGAACATGGTCCATTCGGACTCAACGTCCCCCGCCTCACCCGGGACAACGGAGAAGCTCTGCCGGAGGTGGGCGTTGAAACTCTTTCTGACAGGGGATTCTGCCAGACGTTCCCAGCAGACCCTCACAATACGTTTGGGCCTGCCTGGTCGGACCAGCATCTTACCCCGCCATCGGAGCCAACACACCACCAGGTGGTGATCAGTTGACAGTTCCGCCCCTCTCTTAACCCGAGTGTCCAACACATACGGCCGCAAATCCGATGACACGACTACAAAGTCGATCATCGAACTGCGGCCTAGGGTGTCCTGGTGCCAAGTGCACATATGGACACCCTTGTGCTTGAACATGGTGTTCGTTATGGTCAGTCCGTGACGAGCACAGAAGTCCAACAACAAAACACCACTCGGGTTTCGATCGGGGGTCAATTGATAGAAATACCTGCTGCTTCTGCTCTACATACATTGGCCGCTTAGGGACAATGCGGTGCGGTGCATGAAAACACACGAAGATAAAAAGAATAGATGAAGAAAGTTGCGAATGAACTTTATTAACCGAACTCGTTTATCACAGACTAGGAAGAATATATGCCTGTGAACATCAACTAATGCTAATGTTGGGTCACTGGTCAATGGTGTTTTCCATTGATTGCTAGCAATAAGCTAGCAATGTTTCTCAAACAAGTATGCCTTGAGCCCCTCTGGTGCCAGGGGCTCCGTAGATATTACATGTGCATCTGATGCAAAAGTAAACTTCAGACTGAACTTTGTCAATGACATCATTGTTTGTTGTTGTTGTCTTAATTAAGTGTTTGGCTGCCATGTTTTCTTCTGACGTGCTTGTGACCGACTGACCTTGTCCCCAAAAGGCTCATTTAGGCACATTCATTATTCAAATGTTTTGACCAAATATTGACTGCATTAATGAGTCCTATGGGTGTTACGTTTGTGTGTCAGTGGGGACACCAGTTGAAAAAGATCAAAGAAGTAAACTTATTCAGTTACACATAATGTCATGGGCAATGGCTGACTTACATGGATGTGCGCATATTGTGTTTGTATTTGACCTCAGCCTAAATTGTGTATAATGTTTAATTTTTAATTTTTTTTTATTTCCAACATGTATATACAAAAAAACAGATTGGTTGAAAAAGTACACGTTTGAAGACAAAATAAACAAAATATACAAAGCAACAAACACATTTAAGCAACGAAAGCAACATAAGAACGTTTCGCAGTGGTTCACATACATGGCCGAAAAATAATCGGAAGAATAAACTTAGCAGGTCCTACGCCTTTAACATCTGTTACACAAAAAAATATATCAATATTTTATCAATTTCATATTTAATGAGCATACATTTGGTTCAGCAAAAAGTTAAATTGTGTTTTTGTAAAAACTTCAGCTTCAGGAAAAGTTGTTATCCATCTTGTGTTCCGTGTGTGTTGCTCCTCTGAAAAATGATCGACTCACAGTGACAGCAGCGTGCTTCTGTTTGGCACCTGATACGGAGGATTGAAAACAGGAAACGGAAGTATGGAGCGGCCTTTCAAATTAATAGCATAGATAAGTAAACATCGTAAACTAAGCAACTTGAAGAATTTTTAACACCCTAAGTGTTCTAATAATTGTGTGTGTGTGTTTTGTGACACTCTCTTTTGCTCCTTCAATATGTTTTTCTAGTTGACTCATTCACTGTCGAGGAAATTTCAACGCTGATGTCTAGTTTACTATCCATTTTACCCCCCCATTCAAATTCAGGTCTCGACAAATTTTTTCTAGGCTAATTTTATTATGCTATAAATCAAGCTCATACATAAAATATGTCAACAAACATCCTACTCCACCCAGTAGCAAGACATTACTTCCCCAAGTCAGTGTATGAAATAAATAATTTATGAAATAAATTAAACATGGCACCATGCACATGTGAGCATTTATTTGCATTGAAGGCAGTAGAGTGCAAAGTTTGAATGTGTCTCAGATGCTCTCAGGACGCAGGAGCATTTTGAGGTGACAGCAGAGATGATACACGAACACGACTCTGAGGCTCTTATCTCTCAGGCCGTAAACAAGAGACGTCAGACATCTGGGCAGGAGAAAAAAGCACACAAACAAAACGGTCTGCACCCTTATCCACATCAAGCGGCTCAACAAAGACGAGATAAGTGCCATGATGGCGACGTAGAGCACTGACAGCAGGCAGAGGCCAAGCTGCAGCAGGTGCAGCAGCAGCGTATTGCGAGCTTTACGGGCCGAGTCTTTGTCAGGCGCCGCCGATCTGGCTACCACCGTCACGCCGATAAAGCTGAACATGATGCTCAGGCTTGCTGAGGTGAACAGGAAATATGTGTAAACTTTGTAGTAATATTCAAGAATGGGCACGAGGAACAGGTTGACGTAGTTGCAAAACCGTGCCATGTGCAGACTCTCCAGCTGGTCAAAAGGAAACATCATCAGTAAAAGCCCTTGAATGAGTTCATTTAGAAAACAGAAAACCCACACGGCGAGCACGGCCACCGCCGTGTTCCTGACGGTAATGATGGAGGCGTGTCTGAGAGGGTGACACACAGCCACGTATCTCTCAAGCGACATTACCACCAGCACCAGAGGCGGATTCCGACTGACAGCATTGCTGAGCATGATCAGCACGCCGCACACGGGGTACGTGAGGGTGACGCCGCCGGTGGTCAGCAAGTACAGCAGCTGGGTGATGGCCAGCAGCAGCGTGTCTCCAAGC
Organism: Leptonotus elevatus; assembly: GCF_054856555.1. Lineage (NCBI taxonomy): Eukaryota > Metazoa > Chordata > Actinopteri > Syngnathiformes > Syngnathidae > Leptonotus > Leptonotus elevatus. Next base: position 7,891,912 of record NC_141254.1, read on the forward strand.
AGCAGGTGATACATCAGGATGTAGCGCGATGTCTCCCGAAACAAGCGTTTACTTCTCAAGGTGTACAACATGACCCCGTTAACGAAGAGGAATATCAAGCAGAAGCAGCTGGTCACGGTGGCGGTTGTCACTCGCTCGGCGAGGCTCAACCGGATGGTCACGTTGGCCGGCATCAATGTGGAAGACCAAGCAAAGAAATGTTGAGTCACATCGGCCCGCTACTCGCTTTATGTTTGCATGGTCCATGCAACACCAACCACAGCCAAGTCGCCCCACCCTCTTGGAACACAAGAAGTCAACATCAAGCATCATTACAATGAGGACAATAAGAAAATAATTCTTTACAGTAAATGAGAGAAAGCATCAACACAAGTTACAACTGACTTTGTGTCAGAGGGGTGAGAGTTCAATTGGCCTAAAAATGCAGTATACCATCACTAATGCTATTCAGTCCCCATCTCTCGCGAATGGTGGGGGACGACTGTGTATTTATCTAAGTTGGGTTTTAGTAGTTGAATAATGACGTTTTTAAATCAATGACTAATGGCATTTATTAATAGTGATCAGAATATTTTTCTTCCATTATGTTCAATTTTTATTTATGCTCAACAAAAATATAAATACTTTTGTTTTTGCTCCCGTTTATTACGAGATGAACTCAAAAGATGTAAAACTTCTTCCACGTGCACAAGATCACAATTTCTCTCAAATATTGTTCATAAACCAGTTTAAATCTGTCATCTGTTTTCTGGGTCAAACTCCTTTTGACCTCCAGCAATCTTACCTTCTCGCAATTTAGCTTCATTTATTGTTTTTATCTTATTTCAAAAACAATTTCATACAGTTCAGTAGTTGACCGTCAATGGTAAAACACAATTTACTCGAGTATAAAACTAGATCGCTTTCTTCATTCATAAATATTCGACATATCTCCACATAACACAGCATACGTGATAGTATGCCGCTATCTCCCTGCATGAAATTACACGGTGAACTGAACTGTATGAAATGCTTCTGAAATAAGATTTTTTTTTTAAACAATAAATGAAGCAGAAATTGCGAGAAGGCAAGTTTACTGGAGGTCAAAATTCGTTTTGAGGACCAAAATAAATATATATGTTTTTTCCGTTGTTTACTTTAACTGGGAAAAACCAACTCGCATATGTCCGACTTCCGACCATCCTCGAATGCAGCATAATCCTGGTGTCTAATCTAAGCTAGCAATGTTTCTCAAACAAGTATGCCTTGTTTTGAAATACAGTATACAATATGTGTAATTATTTTTGTTGCGTGTTAAGTTTTACAGCAAACTTCAACTGGGGTTTCATAATTCATCTTAAAGCACACTCAGGGAAAGTAGAATAAAATGTATGTCGCACGTTTGCTGAACAAGAAAAATGTTGCATTAAGGGTGCTTTCACAACACAGGAATTTGCATACACACATTACACCACATGGCACTACTACAGTATGTAACCTTTGTAGCCATTGTATGTAAAATCATATCAGATTATATACACTATATGATATTACATGCGCCTCTGATGCAGAAATAAACCTCAGACTGAACTTTGTCAATGACATCATAGTTTGTTGTTGTTGCCTTAATAGTTTAGCTGCCTTGCTTTCTTCTGGTGTACATGAGACCGACCGCATTGTTTTCAACTACCTCTGACCCTGTCCCCAAAAGGCTCATTTAGGCACATTAATTATTCAAATGTTTTGACCAAATTTTGACTTGATTAATGAGTCTTGTGGGTGTTGCGTTTGCATGTCTGCGGGAACGTCAATTGAAAAAGAACAAACAAGTAAACTTGTTCAGGTACACATGATGTAATGCTTGACGTTCATAGCTGTTGCGCACAAGGTCTGTCTTTGTGTCTGGTTGCGTGTTGGTGTCTTTTCTACATAAACACGTGATGAATTCGCAGCCACACTTGGACCTGCGGTTGACCATGGTCCAAGTCTAAGTGCCCAATTTCCATGTGGATGGACCTTTAAGTAGAACGTAACCTTAAACATCTCATGACAATATTATGTTATATGTTATGTTATAAATCAATGACTAATGGCATTTATTAATAGTGATCAGAATATTTTTCTTCCATTATGTTCAATTTTTATTTATGCTCAACAAAAATATAAATACTTTTGTTTTTGCTCCCGTTTATTACGAGATGAACTCAAAAGATGTAAAACTTCTTCCACGTGCACAATATCACAATTTCTCTCAAATATTGTTCATAAACCAGTTTAAATCTGTCATCTGTTTTCTGGGTCAAACTCATTTTGACCTCCAGCAATCTTACCTTCTCGCAATTTAGCTTCATTTATTGTTTTTATCTTATTTCATAAACAATTTCATACAGTTCAGTAGTTGACCGTCAATGGTAAAACACAATTTACTCGAGTATAAAACTAGATCGCTTTCTTCATTCATAAATATTCGACATATCTCCACATAACACAGCATACGTGATAGTATGCCGCTATCTCCCTGCATGAAATTACACGGTGAACTGAACTGTATGAAATGCTTCTGAAATAAGATTTTTTTTTTAAACAATAAATAAATAAAAGTTTACTGGAGGTCAAAATGAGTTTTGAGGACCAAAATAAATATATATGTTTTTTCGTTGTTTACTTAAACTGGGAAAAACCAACTCGCATATGTCCGACTTCCGACCATCCTCGAATGCAGCATAATCATGGTGTCTAATCTAAGCTAGCAATGTTTCTCAAACAAGTATGCCTTGTTTTGAAATACAGTATACAATATGTGACACATGACACTACTACAGTATGTGTCCTTTGTAGCCATTGTATGTAATATCATATCAGATGATATACACTATATGACATTACATGCGCCTTTGATGCAGCAATAAACCTCAGACTGAACTTTGTCAATGACATCATAGTTTGTTGTTGTTGCTGTTGGATTATTAACATTGTTTTTCAGTTTCAATTTATATTTTAGCCGTTTTGGATTTAGTTATAGCAGTATAGCTCAATGAATAGTATTGTCTATTGTATTCTTATCTGTCTCTCTCGCCTGAGAAGAGAAGGGTAACAAGTTTATTTTATATATTATCTAAAGGGATTATAGCTAGTACCGGTCTCAGTCGGTCGAAGAGAGTCCAAGGACAGGCTGATGTATTATTGTTCAAATCTAATCTGATTTGTATTCATGGGAACTTGATGCCTTTCTGTGAATGGGAGGGGAGAGGAGACTTTTCGTATTCACCCACTTTTCAATAAATAATGATGTGCGAGGGAAGGAGGGACACACAATCTGAACGGAACACGGCTTGGGTGTCTTCATTTTGTGTGATCAGAAGCTTCTGAGAATAATTATACCTTTGCAAAGGGACTTCTTCACCAGAATCTCACCATTCAGTTAATTGAACACGCAAAGAGTAGAATACAAATATTGTCTACTCTAACAAATGGTGACCTCCGACGCTAAATTCTAACGGATGGTCGTATTTTGACGATTTACAAGCTGCGGCGTTCCCGGACGGGCGGAATTTCTGGCGCCATATTAATTCCGGTAAGTGGAGATTTTTATCCACGTAGAGAAATTCTGTCTGTTTGGAGGCGCTATAGCCGGTTTTTCGTCTTCTAAATTGTCTAAAATTTTAAATGAGATCTGTGTGAACAAGTTGTAGTTTGATGTCGTTCTATTGAGAGTTGGGATTTAATCCTACGACATTGAACTGGACACGTCGTGAGGTGGTGCATTTAAAAGTGACGTAAGTGCAGACCTAAAGATTGATTTTTGTTGTTGTTTTGTTTTGTTTTCGTCTCGCTACGAAGAATCCTTAGACCATAATATATATTGAATAAAAGGGTTGCCGGATGACGTGAGAAGTCTTTCTTCCACTAAGGATCGCGAAGATTATGGTAAGCGCTCTGCTTTTTTAGCAGTTTGGCCGATTGGGGACTAATCGATATTTGCTCATGACTCTTATTGAGAACGTCCATTTACACGTAATATGTTTTTTGAAAAAGCGCCTGTTTGAAATTGAACAGTATTGAGGGGTCCAGGTTGATTACAGCGATAATTGGATTTGTGTCGCTGTATTTGCAATCGAGAGATTACGTGATTTATTTTTAATTATGGCGCTTCTACTTTTGTAGTTTTGAGGTCAGGATTACCGTATGAATTACTTTTGTTCTACGGTTTAATTTGATAGCGCGTGACGAGTTATTTTGAAAATAAGCGCCTTGCAAAAATTTTGCAATATATGGAGGACAGTTTAGCTCAGCGGGATTGGGTAACCGCTGTGTATAAACGAGAGGTCACGTGATTCTTATGTGTGTGTATGTTGTGTGGCCATTTATGTTATTCCTGTAGATTGTTTAAGCGCTGTCGACATTGTTTAAGCGTTGTCGACATTGTTTAGACGTTGTCGAATAAATTTAACCTATTGAACTATTATACTAAAAGTGAGACGTCACTGTATTGATAAATATTAATACTACTTGCGTAGAATATAAACTGAAAGTGAAAAGTAAAAAACTACAAAAATGGAGGGCGATTACGACCGGGATACAGAATGGTTTGACCTGAATGCGCTTCCGGTTCATAGCCGGAATTTGTGTTTGGATGTACAAGTTAAGACTGCGTTTGAGGTTGCAGTCGAAGCAATGCCCGAAAAACATCGACAAAAAATGAAAAAGCTAATAATGGATTAGATAACGGCGGGCTGTGATAAAGGGTGGCTTCCACCTTTGACATCCACTGTTTGTTTGGTAGCTTTGATGAAAGCAGTGGAATTTGCATGCGTAAAAAAACGGCTTTCGCTGGACAAAATGGTACGTCAGACTTTTGTTTTTTCTTTGAATGGAAGGAGAGTTAGACAAAATCGGAAAAAAGTGGATAAAATGATGAGTAATGCTAGAATGTTGGCTTTGGGCAGTTCCGTAAAAACCGCTCGGGGGGCTTTAGCAAATGCTGGTAATGATGTAGTGGCTGAATTTGATGCTAAAATGACTCCAGCATCTGTGGAGCAGTTCACGGGTGATTTGTTCGAAGTTAACCCGTTTACTGACATCACCGTACAAAACTGCGGTTTAAATGCCATAAGATTTGTAGACAACGAATTGATAGAATGAAACCGTTTATTATTTTATAATGACTAAAGAGTGTGTGCGTATGAATTTGAGTGTGTGGCCTAGCTTCTAAAAGGTGGGGGCTATTATTGTGATTGTGAGTGAGAAATGTGCGTATGGTGATTTTGTTTGTTTTTCTTCAATATCTTTAACTAAGTTTGGTGTTGTTTTTGTGTGAGATGAGACTGGTGTGATAGTGGCGTTTGTTTTTCGAATGGGAATGTGGTAAAATAGGTTTTGCGATGTATAATGTTAAGATCCCCCCCCCCCTGTTTCTAGGTTAGAAGAAAAGGAGGATAGAGCATAATGTGTACTCGTAATGGGACTTTTTCTCTTTTCTAGGTAAGAGAGGAATGATAAACAATAAAAAAATAAGTAATAGTATTTGAAAGATATTGTTGAGTTTTTGTAGAATAATATTAAATTAGTGTTTTTTTTTTTTTTTTTAGTGACTGAATTGATAGTCTTTTATACTATAATAATTGATGAAGATGGTTAATTTGTTAACTTTCCCTTTTCGGGGCAAATTAATAAAGGATAATGATAGAACAATAGTATTTTGTGTTGAGCTGTATTGAGTTGACATGATTATGCCTACATCTGTACAGCTGTGGCTAGAAGTAAGATAGTTGAATAAGAAGTTATAAATGTTTTTGAAGTCGACATAATGATAATGATTTTTAATATTTGTTTTTTCTCTGAGTGTGTCATTTCAGAAACTGATGTTTAAGTTCCAAGGCAGATGAGGGTTTGATGGCCTTCACTGATTACAAACTGCGAACGGGATACGCCCCAGCTGCTGATACGTTGTATTTGCAAGTATTGCTAGTAGCTATTTTGAAGGGGTATTTAAAAAAAAAAAGCTGTTTTTTACGAAACATTTTTGAGAAAGCAGGAAGTGAACTATCTTGCTATGATCCCATTTCCTCAGTCTGGCATTGTAGTGCATTGGATCAGCCGGGTGCATTCGTTGGTCGAGGTGAGCGTCTGGAAGGACCGAAAATGTGTCATCGGGTCCACATTGCAGACAGCGTCTGAATGGACGTGGCAGAGATCAAAGGTCAAAAGCCGCAGAGCACAGTCTTCTCCTCCTGTGCCTACAAAAAACATTGTGCTCAACTTCCACAATGCCCAGTGACTGTGTACAAGCCTCATTACAGAGATGTCTCCTCTCATCGCTGATGCCTGCTGAACATTGTCTGACACAGCCGCCGCCCTGAACATTGACTTTTGAAAGCTGGTGGTCTGACTAGGATGCGACCCTTCAATCAGTGAAATGCTGCGCGGTATATGCAAGGCATTTTTAATGTGTTGAATGGGGAACTGTGATCTATAGCAAGGTATTTCTGGAAATTGAAAACGACATATGTGAATTTGAAATGAGGGATTGAGAAAATTTATTTCAATCTATAGCCTACTAAATTTTTGCCTATATTTTTGGGAGAATCAGTTTCTGAATTGGTACAATGGGAATTTTATTAATATGATATGATACGATATACTTCGTCCAGCTGCAGCTACAATATAGAAAAAATAATAGAATAAAATGAGTAGTAATAAGTAAAAGACTAACTAAGAAGTTTTCACAGTGGTATATATTATTACTATATATATTATCTAAGTATATGTTTTATATACATAATATTGAACCATGCATCTTATCGTACTGAGTTGATGCTATTTAATAAATAATAGCGAGTTTGATGGTTAATTTTAGATTTTTTTTTTTTCACAGCACTGTGATTTATGAATCCCAGAAATATTTTGTGTGCTGTGTTTTTTATGAGCCCCACTAATATGTAAAAGAGGTGAAGTTGATTAGCAGTTTGAAGATAATTTTTAGTTTGATTAAATCTAGGAAATGGTAGATATTTGTAAGTTTTGTGTAATTCGTATCCTGAATTAGATTAATATGGTTACCTCTATTTTTTATGGCCCCAAAGTCATCATATATTAGTGTCTTAAATTGTATCTGCTTGTGCTCATTTCTATTGTTGTGTTTTGTAGCTCTTTCGTTTACCTCATAGCCTGATTTAGAGGGCTGTGTTATTTACGACGTCTTTTGAGTTATGAGGTCTCTATTTTATCCTCCCTTTATCTTGACGTGTTTGAAAAAATCAGTGGATCTTTGTCAAAATGAGGGAGTTTATGTTTAAGAAATTAACCAATGTAGACGAATTAGTAGATTAAAAAAATGAAAAGGTTTTGAAATGATAATCCACAGTTTGAATATGAAGAAATCTATCAGAGGAAATCGAGCGGAGCAAAGTAAGTCTGAAGCAAGCAAGGACAATAATGCATATTCGCCGGATGAAGGTAATTATATTATATTATATCTTTTATCTCAGAAACAATTGAAAAATGTAATGTTTGGAGCCCAGTGTTTGCAAAAGAGTATAGATAATATGAATATATGTGAGCTTTTTCCAGGATGTCACGATTCGGCCGGTCGTGGGATTCTGGGAAGAGAATATATGATATGCTAGTAAAATGATTCCTTTCAGGATGGTGAAAGGCACAGTTATGCAAATTTAGAACAAATTTAGTCGTGGTAAAAAAAAAAAAAACCTATTATTGAACAAAACCTATTTGAAAAATAAATATTTACAGGCTCTGTCTTATATTAATGAATGAGCGAATGTCATTCAACTCAATCAAAGGCTGGGCTCTATTTCACTGTCACAAAAATAGATATTTTCCTGTTCCAACAGCGCAGGACCTACGGATCTTAACCAAATAACATTTACTAATCCCAACTAACAAAAACTATCAGGGTTTTTCCTCCAAATAAAATTTATGTGGGTTTATGAGAAGACTAAACATATTCCGCTCTCAGGTTGATGACGGAAAGGAGAGACGAAATTCCACAACTGGTCTACAAGGCTGCCGGCTATCTCATCAACTGATGATCATCAATCTTATCACCTCCGGCCTGGGAGCCACGTCAGCTGACCCAGTGTTCGGTTCTGGAGCGGCCGTTTTGACATCATTCAACGGATCAAGTCAAGTGCCTTTTCCTGGGCAATCATCACGAGAATCACATTTGCAGGCAATCTATTCTGGGGTTCTGCAAAAAGCTGACAACGTCATCTTCTCATTCAACAAAGAACTTCATCACGAGATGGCTTCAAAGAACACATATTCGTCTGCCGATATATTGCGACACTTTTTAATGAACAACATTTTATGTTAAGCCTCACATATGCTATGCTTATTCCACTAAAAATCTTTTAAATGTATCAAATTGTTTTTTAATGCTAAAGGGCTAAACTATCTCCTCTCCTGCTAAAGGGATGTTTTAATGATAATTATTTCCAGCACACAACCATTGAAAAAACATTTTTTAATGTGTTGAGCTCTCATGAGCTCAAATGAGGGAATGTTGGATTATTAACATTGTTTTTCAGTTTCAATTTATATTTTAGCCGTTTTGGATTTAGTTATAGCAGTATAGCTCAATGAATAGTATTGTCTATTGTATTCTTATCTGTCTCTCTCGCCTGAGAAGAGAAGGGTAACAAGTTTCTTTTATATATTATCTAAAGGGAGTATAGCTAGTACCGGTCTCAGTCGGTCGAAGAGAGTCCAAGGACAGGCTGATGTATTATTGTTCAAGTCTAATCTGATGTGAATGGGAGGGGAGAGGAGACTTTTCGTATTCACCCACTTTTCAATAAATAATGATGTGCGAGGGAAGGAGGGACACACAATCTGAACGGAACACGGCTTGGGTGTCTTCATTTTGTGTGATCAGAAGCTTCTGAGAATAATTATACCTTTGCAAAGGGACTTCTTCACCAGAATCTCACAATTCAGTTAATTGAACACGCAAAGAGTAGAATACAAATATTGTCTACTCTAACATTGCCTTAATAGTTTAGCTACCTTGCTTTCCTCTGGTGTACATGAGACCGACCGCATTGTTTTCAACTACCTCTGACCCTGTCCCCAAAAGGCTCATTTAGGCACATTAATTATTCAAATGTTTTGACCAAATATTGACTTGATTAATGAGTCTTGTGGGTGTTGCGTTTGCATGTCTGCGGGGACGTCAGTTGAAAAAGAACAAACAAGTAAACTTGTTCAGGTACACATGATGTAATGGTTGACGTTCATAGCTGTTGCGCACAAGGTCTGTCTTTGTGTCTGGTTGCATGTTGGTGTCTTTTCTACATAAACACGTGATGAATTCGCAGCCAAACTTGGACCTGCGGTTGACCATGGTCCAAGTCTAAGTGCCCAATTTCCATGTGGATAGACCTTTAAGTAGAACTTAACCTTAAACATCTCATGACAATATTATGTTATATGTGACCTCACTAGTCCAAACATGACATTCTGATTCATCTCAGGGGGCGGCCGTTTTCAACGTCAGCAGAGGAAAGCAACACACGAGCATCATTAAAAAGAATTCAAGAATAAGAATTAAAAATATATATTGGTGTCACACGATTAAATTGTTTAATCGTAGTTAATTGCATTACTTCAATAGTTAACTCACGATTAGCTGCAAATGTTACATCTACTCTAAATGTACAATAAAATGTACAATAGATTTTTTGTCTTCATACTATTATTAACATAAAAGTCGGAACAACTTTAACGTTTTAGTCATTGATAAAATAATTTCATAATAATTCATAAAATTGAGTTAAAGTTAAATACAAGTGTGATATTGATTTGTGTTGGTCATTTTTCTGCCACTAGATGGCATAATTGCATTTGTAAAATGTTTCTGACAGCTCCGTGCATTTTTCTTTTTATATTAAGAGCTATATAATCTTTAACATGAAGTAACTTGTGAAATTCTGCACATTTTTTAAATTGTAAAATACAATTTACCCGGTCTCCACAAATACCAGTATATGCATTATTATTAATTTTTTTACAGGAAAATTTTGACATGGATGTATGTGTCTGCTGTGTAGCAACTGGAATTCCCCCAGTACTGACTTTCCAAGTATTTTAATTAATTAATTTAAAGTAATTTGGACACCCATATATATATATATATATATATATATATATATATATATATATATTAGGGGTTTGAATTGCCTCATACCTGGCGATTCGATTCGTATCACGATTCATAGGTCACGATTCGATTCAATACAGATTAATCCCGATACGAATCTATAAATTGATTATTGCGATTTTTTTAAACTCAAATTTAGAAAGTACTAATCAGTAAACTTGTACATGTACACTGTAAGATTTGTATGAATTTTTTATTTTTATTTTATAACTGAGCCACTGCATTTAACATACAGGTTGCAGTCTGTTTCATGTTTGAACAGCACTGAAATAAACATATTAAGGCTTAATGTTCCATTAATATAACATTCTTCCATGCTTAATGTGTATAAATCCTAACCCTAAGTAAGACCTTTTGTTGAATATTCCCCGAAAAAATGTATGTTTAAAAATGGATTCGGCCACATATCGAATCGATTCGAGAATTGCGCGCTGTAATATCGCGATATATTGCCAAATCGATTTTTTCTAACATCCCTAATATATATATATATATATATATATATATATATATATATATATATATATATATATATATATATATATATATATAAATAAATATATATATATATATATATATATATATATATATATACTGTAATGAGAATGTGTTTGTAAGCTCATTTTATTGACCTGTCATTCAAAACAAGGTACAAACCCAATTCCCAAAAAGTTGGGACACGATACAAATTGTGAATAAAAACTCAATGCAATTATGTGGAAGTGCCATATTTTAATATTTTATTCAGAATAGAACATAGAGAACAGGTCAAAAGTTTAAACTGAGAATATGTATCATTTGAAGGGAAAACTATGTTGATTTTAAATTCCATGGTGTCAACAAATCTCAAAGTTGGGACAAGGCGATTTTCACCACTGTGAGGCATCCCCTCTTCTTCTTACAACAGTCTGCAAACATCTGGGGATCGAGGAGACAAGTTTAGAAATAGGAATGCTGTCCCATTCTTGTCCAACCTGTGTCTCTCTAACTGTTCAACTGTCTTGGGCTTTCTTTGTTGCACCTTCCCCTTTATGATGCGCCATATGTGCTTTATAAGTGAAAGAAGTGGACTGCAGGCTGGCCATTTCAATACCCGGATCCTTTTCCTACGCAGCCATGATGTTGTAATTGGTGCTGCATGTGGTCTGGCATTATCGCGTTGAGAAATGCAAGATCTTCTGTGAAAGTGATGACGTCTGGATAGGAGCATATGTTGTTCTCGAATCGGAATATACCTTTCTGCATTGACGATGCCTTTCCAGATGTGGAAGCTGCCCATGCCACACGCACTCATGCAACCCTATACCATCACAGATGCAGGCTTATAAACTGACTTGGGTCCTCTTTCGTCAGTATGATATAGCGCCCCAGTTTTCCACAAAGAACTTCGAATCGTGATTCGTCTGACCACAAAACAGGTTTCCACTTTGCCACACTCCATTTCTTCTTGGTCTGCTTTAGAAATGGCTTCTTCTTTGTACTGTCGAGTTTCGTCTAGCAACGGCGGCTGGCACGGTGGATTGTGTTCACCCACAATGTTTTCTGGAAGTATTGCTGAGCCCTTTCTGTGATTTCCCTTACAGTGAGCATTCCTGTTTGCGACGCAGTGCCGTTTAAGGGCCCGAAGATCATGGGCATCCGGTATGATTTTTCGGCCTTGACCCTTACACACAGAGATTGTTCCAGAATCTCTGAATCTGTGGATGATGTTATGCACTGGAGATGACGATTACTTCAACCTTTTTGCAATTTTTCGCTGGTGAACATCTTTCTGATATTTCTCCACTATCTTTCTGCGCAACATTGGAGGAATTGGTGATTCTCTACCCATCTTCGCTTCTTTTTATACTCCAATCAAATTGCCAATGGACCTCATTAGTGGTAACTGAACTTCCAGCTGTTTTTGCAAGTGCAATTTACTTTTCCAGCCTCTTATTGCTACCTGTCCCAACTTTTTTGAGATTTGTTGGCACCATGAAATTTTACAGTCAACATATTTTCTCTTAAAATGATACATTTTCTCAATTTAAACTTTTGACCTGTCATCTGTTCTATTCTGAACAAAATATTGAAATTTGGCAATTCCATATAATTGCATTAAGTTTATATTTACAATTTGTATAGTGTCCCAACTTTTTTGGAATTGGGTTTGGAAATCTTGCAGCAATCCTTGTGTGAGCGATGCAAGTTGTGCAAGGTATTGGCCTGGCTGTCACTATTTTACACACAACCTAAAGTCCTTGTTTAAAAAAAATAGAAAATCATAAAGTAAAAACATAGTACAAGATAAATCAAACAAATGTATTAAATATGACATATGTTAATGAACTTGTAACACACGGACTGGTCCGTCCTACGAATATATATATTTTTTAAATGGCACTGGTCTGCATTTAAAAAAAAACCTCAACAATTTGTTTTGGGAAAATAGCTTCACAGTTGACAGTGTGCAGTGTTCCCTTTAAGCATTCTGGGTTTAGGCCAGCACCTACCTAACAGCTGACCAAAAAGCGAACAAACGGACACAAAAAAAACAATAATAATAAAAAAAAATACCACGTGGCATGTAACAGAAAAACAGGAGCTTTTAATCAGTGCCAAAAACTGATCTTGAAAATACCGTATATAGGTTATTCTTGTTTATTTGTTTATGCTGACCAGTGTAATTAATGCCAAATATGATTATTTTAAACCCTAAAATTCTATTTAAAAAATGCTGATGAACACTCAATATTTGAACAAAAAAAAGGTGGAAATTTGGTTTAAAAGAAAAAGGTCAGAATATGGATCTATGGAACAAATTAGTAACAAGTACAATAATGTTAACTTAAATAATATAAATTAAAAAAATCAATTGATAGAAATACCTGCTGCTTCTGCTCTACATACATTGGCCGCTTAGGAACAATGCGGTGCGGTGCATGAAAATACACGAAGATAAAAAGAATAGATGAAGAAAGTTGTGAATGAACTTTATTAACCTAACTCGTTTATCACAGACTTGGAAGAATATATGCCTGTGAACATCAACTAATGCTAATTTTGGGTCACTGGTCAATGGTGTTTTCCATTGATTGCTAGCAATAAGCTAGCAATGTTTCTCAAACAAGTATGCCTTGAGCCCCTCTGGTGCCAGGGGCTCCGTAGATATTACATGTGCATCTGATGCAAAAGTAAACTTCAGACTGAACTTTGTCAATGACATCATTGTTTGTTGTTGTTGTCTTAATTAAGTGTTTTGCTACCATGTTTTCTTCTGACGTGCTTGTGATCGACTGACCTTGTCCCCAAAAGGCTCATTTAGGCACATTCATTATTCAAATGTTTTGACCAAATATTGACTGCATTAATGAGTCCTATGGGTGTTACGTTTGTGTGTCAGTGGGGACACCAGTTGAAAAAGAGCAAAGAAGTAAACTTATTCAGTTACACATAATGTCATGGGCAATGGCTGACTTTCATGGATGTACGCATATTGTGTTTGTATTTGACCTCAGCCTAAATTGTGTATAATGTTTATTTTTTTATTATTTTTATTTCCAACATGTATATACAAAAAAACAGATTGGTTAAAAAAAGTACATATTATGATATAAAGCAAGCTCATACATAAAATATGTCAACAAACATCCTATTCCACCCAGTAGCAAGACATTACTTCCCCAAGTCAGTGTATGAAATAAATAATTTATGAAATAAATTAAACATGGCACCATGCACATGTGAGCATTTATTTGCATTGAAGGCAGTAGAGTGCAACGTTTGAATGTGTCTCAGATGCTCTCAGGACGCAGGAGCATTTTGAGATGACAGCAGAGATGATACACGAGCACGACTCTGAGGCTCTTATCTCTCAGGCCGTAAACAAGAGACGTCAGGCATCTGGGCAGGAGAAAAAAGCACACATACAAAACGGTCTGCACCCTTATCCACATCAAGCGGCTCAACAAAGACGAGATAAGTGCCATGATGGCGACGTAGAGCACTGACAGCAGGCAGAGGCCAAGCTGCAGCAGGTGCAGCAGCAGCGTATTGCGAGCTTTACGGGCCGAGTCTTTGTCAGGCGCCGCCGATCTGGCTACCACCGTCACGCCGATAAAGCTGAACATGATGCTCAGGCTTGCTGAGGTGAACAGGAAATATGTGTAAACTTTGTGGTAATATTCAAGAATGGGCACGAGGAACAGGTTGAGGTAGTTGCAAAACCGTGTCATGTGCAGACTCTCCAGCTGGTCAAAAGGAAACATCATCAGTAAAAGCCCTTGAATGAGTCCATTTAGAAAACAGAAGACCCACACGGCGAGCACGGCCACCGCCGTGTTCCTGACGGTAATGATGGAAGCGTGTCTGAGAGGGTGACACACAGCCACGTATCTCTCAAGCGACATTACCACCAGCACCAGAGGCGGATTCCGACTGACAGCATTGCTGAGCATGATCAGCACGCCGCACACGGGGTACGTGAGGGTGACGCCGCCGGTGGTCAGCAAGTACAGCAGCTGGGTGATGGCCAGCAGCAGCGTGTCTCCAAGCAGCAGGTGATACATCAGGATGTAGCGCGATGTCTCCCGAAACAAGCGTTTACTTCTCAAGGTGTACAACGTGACCCCGTTAACGAAGAGGAATATCAAGCAGAAGCAGCTGGTCACAGTGGCGGTTGTCACTCGCTCGGCGAGGCTCAACCGGATGGTCACGTTGGCCGGCATCAATGTGGAAGACCAAGCAAAGAAATGTTGAGTCACATCGGCCCGCTACTCGCTTTATATGTTTGCATGGTCCATGCAACACCAACCACAGCCAAGTCGCCCCACCCTCTTGGAACACAAGAAGTCAACATCAAGCATCATTACAATGAGTACAATAAGAAAATAATTATTTACAGTAAATGAGAGAAAGCATCAACACAAGTTACAACTGACTTTGTGTCAGAGGGGTGAGAGTTCAATTGGCCTAAAAATGCAGTATACCATCACTAATGCTATTCAGTCCCCATCTCTCGCGAATGGTGGGGGACGACTCTGTATTTATCTAAGTTGGGTTTCAGTAGTTGAATAATGACGTTTTTAAATCAATGACTAATGGCATTTATTAATAGTGATCAGAATATTTTTCTTCCATTAGGTTCAATTTTTATTTATGCTCAACAAAAATATAAACACTTTTGTTTTTGCTCCCGTTTATTACGAGATGAACTCAAAAGATGTAAAACTTCTTCCACGTGCACAATATCACAATTTCTCTCAAATATTGTTCATAAACCAGTTTAAATCTGTCATCTGTTTTCTGGGTCAAACTCATTTTGACCTCCAGCAATCTTACCTTCTCGCAATTTAGCTTCATTTATTGTTTTTATCTTATTTCAAAAACAATTTCATACAGTTCAGTAGTTGACCGTCAATGGTAAAACACAATTTACTCGAGTATAAAACTAGATCGCTTTCTTCATTCATAAATATTCGACATATCTCCACATAACACAGCATACGTGATAGTATGCCGCTATCTCCCTGCATGAAATTACACGGTGAACTGAACAAGTATGAAATGCTTCTGAAATAAGATTTTTTTTTAAACAATAAATGAAGCAGAAATTGCGAGAAGGCAAGTTTACTGGAGGTCAAAATTCGTTTTGAGGACCAAAATAAATATATATGTTTTTTCCGTTGTTTACTTAAACTGGGAAAAACCAACTCGCATATGTCCGACTTCCGACCATCCTCGAATGCAGCATAATCATGGTGTCTAATCTAAGCTAGCAATGTTTCTCAAACAAGTATGCCTTGTTTTGAAATACAGTATACAATATGTGTAATTATTTTTGTTGCGTGTTAAGTTTTACAGCAAACTTCAACTGGGGTTTCATAATTCATCTTAAAGCACACTCAGGGAAAGTAGAATAAAATGTATGTCGCACGTTTGCTGAACAAGAAAAATGTTGCATTAAGGGTGCTTTCACAACACAGGAATTTGCATACACACATCACAACACATGGCACTACTACAGTATGTAACCTTTGTAGCCATTGTATGTAAAATCATATCAGATTATATACACTATATGATATTACATGCGCCTCTGATGCAGAAATAAACCTCAGACTGAACTTTGTCAATGACATCATAGTTTGTTGTTGTTGCCTTAATAGTTTAGCTGCCTTGCTTTCTTCTGGTGTACATGAGACAGACCGCATTGTTTTCAACTACCTCTGACCCTGTCCCCAAAAGGCTCATTTAGGCACATTAATTATTCAAATGTTTTGACCAAATATTGACTTGATTAATGAGTCTTGTGGGTGTTGCGTTTGCATGTCTGCGGGAACGTCAGTTGAAAAAGAACAAACAAGTAAACTTGTTCAGGTACACATGATGTAATGGTTGACGTTCATAGCTGTTGCGCACAAGGTCTGTCTTTGTGTCTGGTTGCATGTTGGTGTCTTTTCTACATAAACACGTGATGAATTCGCAGCCACACTTGAACCTGCGGTTGACCATGGTCCAAGTCTAAGTGCCCAATTTCCATGTGGATGGACCTTTAAGTAGAACTTAACCTTAAACATCTCATGACAATATTATGTTATATGTGACCTCACTAGTCCAAACATGACATTCTGATTCATCTCAGGGGGCGGCCGTTTTCAACGTCAGCAGAGGAAAGCAACACACGAGCATCATTAAAAAGAATTCAAGAATAAGAATTAAAAATATATATTGGTGTCACACGATTAAAATGTTTAATCGTAATTAATTGCATGACTTCAATAGTTAACTCACGATTAGCTGCAAATGTTACATCTACTCTAAATGTACAATAAAATGTACAACAGGTTTTTTGTTTTCATACTATTATTAACATAAAAGTTGGAACAACTTTAACGTTTTAGTCATTGATAAAATAATTTCATAATAATTCATAAAATTGAGTTAAAGTTAAATTCAAGTGTGATATTGATTTGTGTTGGTCATATTTCTGCCACTAGATGGCATAATTGCATTTGTAAAAAAATTCTGACAGCTCCGTGCATTTTTCTTTTTATATTAAGAGCTATCTTTAACATGAAGTAACTTGTGAAATTCTGCACATTTTTAAATTGTAAAATACAATTTACCCGGTCTCCACAAATACCAGTACATGCATTATTATGAATTTTTTTACAGGAAAATTGTGTCTGCTGTGTTTTAACTGGAATTCCCCCAGTACAGACTTTCCAAGTATTTTAATGAATTAATTTAAAGTAATTTGGACACCCATATATATATATATATATATATATATATATTAGGGGTGTGAATTGCCTCATACCTGGCGAATCGATTCGTATCATGATTCATAGGTCACGATTCGATTCAATACCAATTAATCTCGATACGAATCTATAAATTGATTATTGCGATTTTTTTAACCTCAAATTTAGAAAGTACTAATCAGTAAACTTGTACATGTACACTGTAAGATTTGTATGAATTTTTATTTTATATTTTATTACTGAGCCACTGCATTTAACAAACACGTTGCAGTCTGCTTCATTTTTGAACAGCACTGAAATAAACATATTAATGCTTAATGTTCCATTAATATAACATTCTTCCATGCTTAATGTGTAAATCCTAACCCTAAGTAAGACCTTTTGTTGAATATTCCCCTAAAAAATGTATGTTTAAAAATGGATTCGGCCACATATCGAATCGATTCGAGAATTGCGCGCTGTAATATCGCGATATATTGCCGAATCGATTTTTTCTAACATCCCTAATGTATATATATATATATATAGGGTGGAAACACCGTCTTCACCCTACAACTCCCCTCCAATTTTAATACACCACACAACTTGTGGGGGGGGGGGGGGTTGTGGGGGTGCCATCGGTTGGGGGCCGCAGTATAGAGCAGTGCTGCGGTCCCCTGTCCGTGTCCCCGCCCTATCTATTTTTTTTAATGCACCACATACACTCAGTAACATGCTTGGGTGGCGGGTGGATCGGAGCGTGGGAATATCATTTCCATTGGCTCCGGTTCACCTGCTCCTAATTTTAATGCACCACACACACACACTTGTATATACACTGGGTGGGGTCACATTCACGGTTTAGGGGTAGAGTTCGCCAGTCGGCGAGCTGGCGGACTCAGTAACAGGGGTTAATTTTCACAAAGAACGCTGGGGTGACGACCGGGGCCTTCCCCCGCTGGGCCTGGGGTTCGGGGGTGTCGGCCGCCCTCCGGTGCCCCCATCTCCCCCTTTTGCCCCCGGTGTTCCGTCCTTCCACACGGCGGGGGGTGGGGTGGGTGCGGCTGCCCTCTCCGCTCCGCTGTCCGGCCCCTCTTCGGCGCCGGTGCCTGGGTGCGGGTGGTCCCCGGGGGCTGGGGGTCGGGGGTTGGGGGGCTGCCGGTTGGTCGGGGTGGGGTCGGGGGGGCGGCTTTGTTGGGGGGGGCGGTGGTGGGGGTTGCGGGGTGGGGGGTGCTGGGGGTGGGGGGTGTCTGGGGGATTGGGGACGTGGGGGCGGCTGGGGCTGGGTTGGGGTGGGTGGCGGGGGTGGATGGGGGGCGGGGGTTGGGGGCCGGTGGGGTGCCTGGCGGGCCTGCAGTGCCCCGTCCTGCTGCGTTGGATCGGGGGCGCGGGCCGTGTTGGGGTGGGGTCGTCCTTTGGCGCTGCCGCGGCCTGGGGGGCCTTGAGGTTTTGCGCTTGCTCTGTTCCGGCGGGGGTCGACGGCTCCCCTCTTTGGTGGAGATTTTCATGCATGCCAGATCCACCACACCAGCATCTATCGAAACTCAGACTCAATCTGCTTCTTCCTCAGGTTATTGAATCGGTGGAGGCTGGTGTCTGCGGATCTCACGCGGCTTCGTCTGTCCTTCCTTCCTTTTCTCGGTCTCTCCTTTGGTCTCTTGAGGCCCTGATTTTATGTTTTTTGGATTTGTTGGGGTCTGGATGTTTCTTGGGCTGGGGAGGAGTTCTGGTGGGGGGTGTCTGGTCGGTGCTGGATTTCACCTTCCTTGGTTTTCTTTGGTCCCCTCGGGTCTCCTGGTGTTCGGTTTAGGTGAACGGTATGAGATTTTTTTTAATAGGTTTTCTGGTGAGCTAACAAATACACGCACGCACGCACGCACGCACACACATACACATACTCACCCACACACACACACACACAAAAAATAATAATAATAAAAAAATAAAAAATAAAAGAGCAATGATGATGACATTTCCGAATGAACAATACTGAGCTCTTAAGAAGGAAAATAAAAAAAATAAAAAAAGGAATGCTGTCCCATTCTTGTCCAACCCGTGTCTCTCTAACTGTTCAACTGTCTTGGGCTTTCTTTGTTGCACCTTCCTCTTTATGATGCGCCATATGTGCTCTATAAGTGAAAGAAGTGGACTGCAGGCTGGCCATTTCAATACCCGGATCCTTTTCCTACGCAGCCATGATGTTGTAATTGGTGCTGCATGTGGTCTGGCATTATCGCGTTGAGAAATGCAAGATCTTCTGTGAAAGTGATGACGTCTGGATAGGAGCATATGTTGTTCTCGAATCGGAATATACCTTTCTGTATTGACGATGCCTTTCCAGATGTGGAAGCTGCCCATGTCACACGCACTCATGCAACCCTATACCATCACAGATGCAGGCTTATAAACTGACTTGGGTCCTCTTTCGTCAGTATGATATAGCGCCCCAGTTTTCCACAAAGAACTTCGAATCGTGATTCGTCTGACCACAAAACAGGTTTCCACTTTGCCACACTCCATTTCTTCTTGGTCTGCTTTAGAAATGGCTTCTTCTTTGTACTGTCGAGTTTCGTCTGGCAAAGGCGGCTGGCACGGTGGATTGTTCCGTTCCGTCTTCAATTCCGCTTATCCGGGGTCGGGTCGTGGGGGCAGCAGCTTAAGCAGGGAAGCTCAGACTTCCCTCTGCCTAGCCACTTCAGCCAGCTCCTCCGATGGGATCCCAAGGCGTTCCCAAGCCAGCCGTGAGACGTAGTCTCTCCAGCGTGTCCTGGGTCGTCCCCGGGGCCTCCTGCCGGTAGGACATGCCCGGAACACCTCCCCAGGGAGCCGCCCAGGAGGCATCCGAACCAGATGCCCCAGCCACCTCAACTGGTTCCTCTCAACGTGGAGGAGTAGCGGCTCGACGCTGAGTCCCTCCCGAATGACCGAGCTTCTCACCCTATCTCTAAGGGAGAGCCCGGCTACCCTGCGGAGGGAACTCATTTCGGCCGCTTGTATCTGGGATCTTGTTCTTTCGGTCACGACCCACAGCTCGTGACCATAGGTGAGGGCAGGAACGTAGATCGACCGGTAAATCGAGAGCTTTGCCTTTCGGCTCAGCTCCTTCTTCACCACAACGGACCGATACAGCGTCCGCATCACTGCAGACGCTGTACCGATCCGTCTGTCGATCTCCCGCTCTAGCCTACCCTCACTCGTGAACAAGACCCCAAGATACTTGAACTCCTCTACTTGGGGCAGGACCTCATCCCCGACCCGCAAAGGGCACTCCACCCTTTTCCGACTGAGGACCATGGTCTCGGATTTGGAGGTGCTAATCCCCATCCCAACCGCTTCACACTTGGCTGCAAACCGCTCCAGCGAGAGCTGGAGATCACGGCTTGAAGAAGCCAACAGCACCACATCATCTGCAAAAAGCAGAGATGCAATGTTGAGGCCACCAAACCGGACCCCCTCGACACTCCGGTTGCGCCTAGAAATTCTGTCCATAAAAATTACGAACAGAATCGGTGACAAAGGGCAACCTTGGCGGAGTCCGACCCTCACAGGAAACAAATTCGACTTACTGCCGGCAATGCGGACCAAACTCTGACATCGGTCGTACAGGGACCGAATAGCCCGTATCAGGGGGCCCGGTACCCCATACTCCCGAAGCACCCCCCACAGGACTCCCCGAGGGACACGGTCAAACGCCTTCTCCAAGTCCACAAAGCACATGTGGACTGGTTGGGCGAACTCCCACGCACCCTCAAGGATCCTGCTGAGGGTGTAGAGCTGGTCCACTGTTCCACGGCCGGGACGAAAACCACACTGCTCCTCCTGAATCCGAGATTCAACTTCCCGACGGATCCTCCTCTGCAGCACCCCCGAATAGACCTTACCTGGGAGGCTGAGGAGTGTGATCCCTCTAAAGTTGGAACACACCCTCCGGTCCCCCTTCTTAAAAAGAGGAACCACCACCCCGGTCTGCGAATCCAGAGGCACTGTCCCTGATGTCCACGCGATGTTGTAGAGACGTGTCAACCACGACAGCCCCACTACATCCAGAGCCTTTAGGAACTCCGGGCGAACCTCATCCACCCCCGAGGCCCTGCCACCGAGAAGCTTTCCAACCACTTCAGTGACTTCGACCCCAGAGATAGGGAGGCCCACCTCAGAGTCCCCAGATCCTGCTTCCTCAAAGGAAGGCGTGTTGGTGGAATTGAGGAGGTCTTCGAAGTATTCTCCTCACCGATTCACGACGTCCCAAGTCGAGGTCAACAGCACCCCATCTCCATTATACACAGTGTTAATGGCGCACTGCTTTCCTCTCCTGAGACGCCGGATGGTGGACCAGAATTTCCTCGAAGCTGTCCGGAAGTCGTTCTCCATGGCCTCACCGAACTCCTCCCATGTCCGAGTTTTTTCCTCAGCGACCACCGAAGCCGCATTCCGCTTGGCCAGCCGGTACCTGTCAGCAGCCTCCGGAGTCCCACAGGCCAAAAAGGCCCAATAGGACTCCTTCTTCAGCTTGACGGCATCCCTTACCGCTGGTGTCCACCAGAGGGTTCGAGGATTGCCGTCCCGACAGGCACCAACCACCTTACGGCCACAGCTCCGATCGGCCGCTTCAACAATGGAAGCACGGAACATGGTCCATTCGGACTCAACGTCCCCCGCCACCCCCGGGACAACAGAGAAGCTCTGCCGGAGGTGGGCGTTGAAACTCTTTCTGACAGGGGATTCTGCCAGACATTCCCAGCAGACCCCCACAATACGTTTGGGCCTGCCTGGTCGGACCAGCATCTTACCCCGCCATCGGAGCCAACACACCACCAGGTGGTGATCAGTTGACAGCTCCGCCCCTCTCTTAACCCGAGTGTCCAACACATACGGCCGCAAATCCGATGACACGACTACAAAGTCGATCATCGAACTGTGGTCTAGGGTGTCCTGGTGCCAAGTGCACATATGGACACCCTTGTGCTTGAACATGGTGTTCGTTATGGTCAGTCCGTGACGAGCACAGAAGTCCAACAACAAAACACCGCTTGGGTTTCAAACGGGGGTCTATTGATAGAAATACCTGCTGCTTCTGCTCTACATACATTGGCCGCTTAGGGACAATGCGGTGCGGTGCATGAAAACACACGAAGATAAAAAGAATAGATGAAGAAAGTTGTGAATGAACTTTATTAACCTAACTCGTTTATCACAGACAAGGAAGAATATATGCCTGTGAACATCAACTAATGCTAATGTTGGGTCACTGGTCAATGGTGTTTTCCATTGATTGCTAGCAATAAGCTAGCAATGTTTCTCAAACAAGTATGCCTTGAGCCCCTCTGGTGCCAGGGGCTCCGTAGATATTACATGTGCATCTGATGCAAAAGTAAACTTCAGACTGAACTTTGTCAATGACATCATTGTTTGTTGTTGTTGTCTTAATTAAGTGTTTGGCTGCCATGTTTTCTTCTGACGTGCTTGTGACCGACTGACCTTGTCCCCAAAAGGCTCATTTAGGCACATTCATTATTCAAATGTTTTGACAAAATATTGACTGCATTAATGAGTCCTATGGGTGTTACGTTTGTGTGTCAGTGGGGACACCAGTTGAAAAAGAGCAAAGAAGTAAACTTATTCAGTTACACATAATGTCATGGGCAATGGCTGACTTTCATGGATGTGCGCATATTGTGTTTGTATTTGACCTCAGCCTAAATTGTGTATAATGTTTAATTTTTTATTTTTTTTATTTCCAACATGTATATACAAATAACAGATTGGTTAAAAAAATACACGTGTGAAAACAAAATAAACAAAATATACAAAGCAACAAACACATTTAAGCAACGAAAGCAACATAAGAACGTTTCGCAGTGGTTCACATACATGGCCGAAAAAGAATCGAAAGAATAAACTTAGCAGGTCCTACGCCTTTAACATCTGTTACACAAAAAATATATCAATATTTTATCAATTTCATATTTAATGAGCATACATTTGGTTCAGCAAAAAGTTAAATTGTGTTTTTGTAAAAACTTCACCTTCAGGAAAAGTTGTTATCCATCTTGTGTTCCGTGTGTGTTGCTCCTCTGAAAAATGATCGACTCACAGTGACAGCAGCGTGCTTCTGTTTGGCACCTGATACGGAGGTTTGAAAACAGGAAACGGAAATACGGAGTGGCCTTTCAAATTAATAGCATAGCTTTATAGCATATTATGCTATAAAGCAAGCTCATACATAAAATATGTCAACAAACATCCTACTCCACCCAGTAGCAAGACATTACTTCCCCAAGTCAGTGTATGAAATAAATAATTTATGAAATAAATTAAACATGGCACCATGCACATGTGAGCATTTATTTGCATTGAAGGCAGTAGAGTGCAAAGTTTGAATGTGTCTTAGATGCTCTCAGGACGCAGGAGCAGTTTTGACAGCCGTGCCTGACATTTTGAGGTGACAGCAGAGATGATACACGAGCACGACTCTGAGGCTCTTATCTCTCAGGCCGTAAACAAGAGACGTCAGGCATCTGGGCAGGAGAAAAAAGCACACAAACAAAACGGTCTGCACCCTTATCCACATCAAGCGGCTCAACAAAGACGAGATAAGTGCCATGATGGCGACGTAGAGCACTGACAGCAGGCAGAGGCCAAGCTGCAGCAGGTGCAGCAGCAGCGTATTGCGAGCTTTACGGGCCGAGTCTTTGTCAGGGGCCGCCGATCTGGCTACCACCGTCACGCCGATAAAGCTGAACACGATGCTCAGGCTTGCTGAGATGAACAGGAAATATGTGTAAACTTTGTGGTAATATTGAAGAATGGGCACGAGGAACAGGTTGACGTAGTTGCACAACCGTGCCATGTGCAGACTCTCCAGCTGGTCAAAAGGAAACATCATCAGTAAAAGCCCTTGAATGAGTCCATTTAGAAAACAGAAGACCCACACGGCGAGCACGGCCACCGCCGTGTTCCTGACGGTAATGATGGAAGCGTGTCTGAGAGGGTGACACACAGCCACGTATCTCTCAAGCGACATTACCACCAGCACCAGAGGCGGATTCCAACTGACAGCATTGCTGAGCATGACGAGCACGCCGCACACGGGGTACGTGAGGGTGATGCCGCCGGTGGTCAGCAAGTACAACAGCTGGGTGAGGGCCAGCAGCAGCGTGTCTCCAAGCAGCAGGTGATACATCAGGATGTAGCGCGATGTCTCCCGAAACAAGCGTTTACTTCTCAAGGTGTACAACATGACCGCGTTAACGAAGAAGAATATCAAGCAGAAGCAGCTGGTCACAGTGGCGGTTGTCACTCGCTCGGCGAGGCTCAACCGGATGGTCACGTTGGCCGGCATCAATGTGGAAGACCAAGCAAAGAAATGTTGAGTCACATCGGCCCGCTACTCGCTTTATATGTTTGCATGGTCCATGCAACACCAACCACAGCCAAGTCGCCCCACCCTCTTGGAACACAAGAAGTCAACATCAAGCATCATTACAATGAGGACAATAAGAAAATAATTATTTACAGTAAATGAGAGAAAGCATCAACACAAGTTACAACTGACTTGTGTCAGAGGGGTGAGAGTTCAATTGGCCTAAAAATGCAGTAAACTATCACTAATGCTATTCAGTCCCCATCTCTCGCGAATGGTGGGGGACGACTGTGTATTTATCTAAGTTGGGTTTCAGTAGTTGAATAATGACGTTTTTAAATCAATGACTAATGGCATTTATTAATAGTGATCAGAATATTTTTCTTCCATTATGTTCAATTTTTATTTATGCTCAACAAAAATATAAATACTTTTGTTTTTGCTCCCGTTTATTACGAGATGAACTCAAAAGATGTAAAACTTCTTCCACATGCACAATATCACAATTTCTCTCAAATATTGTTCATAAACCAGTTTAAATCTGTCATCTGTTTTCTGGGTCAAACTCTTTTTGACCTCCAGCAATCTTACCTTCTCGCAATTTAGCTTCATTTATTGTTTTTATCTTATTTCATAAACAATTTCATACAGTTCAGTAGTTGACCGTCAATGGTAAAACACAATTTACTCGAGTATAAAACTAGATCGCTTTCTTCATTCATAAATATTCGACATATCTCCACATAACACAGCATACGTGATAGTATGCCGCTATCTCCCTGCATGAAATTACACGGTGAACTGAACTGTATGAAATGCTTCTGAAATAAGATTTTTTTTTTAAACAATAAATAAATAAAAGTTTACTGGAGGTCAAAATTCGTTTTGAGGACCAAAATAAATATATATGTTTTTTCCGTTGTTTACTTAAACTGGGAAAAACCAACTCGCATATGTCCGACTTCCGACCATCCTCGAATGCAGCATAATCATGGTGTCTAATCTAAGCTAGCAATGTTTCTCAAACAAGTATGCCTTGTTTTGAAATACAGTATACAATATGTGTAATTATTTTTGTTGCGTGTTAAGTTTTACAGCAAACTTCAACTGGGGTTTCATAATTCATCTTAAAGCACACTCGGGGAAAGTAGAATAAATAAAATGTATGTCGCACGTTTGCTGTACAAGAAAAATGTTGCATTAAGGGTGCTTTCACAACACAGGAATTTGCATACACACATCACAACACATGGCACTACTACAGTATGTAACCTTTGTAGCCATTGTATGTAAAATCATATCAGATTATATACACTATATGATATTACATGCGCCTCTGATGCAGAAATAAACCTCAGACTGAACTTTGTCAATGACATCATAGTTTGTTGTTGTTGCCTTAATAGTTTAGCTGCCTTGCTTTCTTCTGGTGTACATGAGACCGACCGCATTGTTTTCAACTACCTCTGACCCTGTCCCCAAAAGGCTCATTTAGGCACATTAATTATTCAAATGTTTTGACCAAATCTTGACTTGATTAATGAGTCTTGTGGGTGTTGCGTTTGCATGTCTGCGGGAACGTCAGTTGAAAAAGAACAAACAAGTAAACTTGTTCAGGTACACATGATGTAATGGTTGACGTTCATAGCTGTTGCGCACAAGGTCTGTCTTTGTCTGGTTGCATGTTGGTGTCTTTTCTACATAAACACGTGACAAATTCGCAGCCACACTTGGACCTGCGGTTGACCGTGGTCCGAGTCCAACGCTGAATGATGAAACCATTCAAATCAAGGAAACAAAGCAGGAAGCCAGGAAGAGTGAGATGACTGTAAGAATTGCATCACATCTTAAACCTCATAGGCTCGATTCACAATGCAGGTCTAAGTGCCCAATTTCCATGTGGATGGACCTTTAAGTAGAACTTAACCTTAAACATCTCATGACAATAATATGTTATATGTGAATATAAATATATATATATATATATATATACACATATATACATACATATATACATATATACATACATACATTTTTTTTTTTGTGTGTGTGGGTGAGTATGTGTGTGTGCGTGCGTGCGTGCGTGCGTGCGTGTGTTTGTTAGCTCACCAGAAAACCTATTAGAAAAAAAAAATCTCATACCGTTCACCTAAATCGAACACCAGGAGACCCGAGGGGACCGAAGAAAACCAAGGAAGGTGAAATCCAGCACCGACCAGACACCCCCCACCAGAACTCCTCCCCAGCCCAAGAAACATCCAGACCCCAACAAATCCAAAAAACATAAAATCAGGGAGGCCTCAAGAGACCAACGGAGAGACCGAGAAAAGGAAGGAAGGACAGACGAAGCCGCGTGAGATCCGAGACACCAGCCTCCACCGATTCAATAACCTGAGGAGGAAACAGATTGTGTCTGAGTTTCGGTAGATGCTGGTGTGGTGGATCTGGCATGCATGAAAATCTCCACCAAAGAGGGGAGCCGTCGACCCCCGCCGGAACAGAGCAAGCGCAACACCTCAGGGCCCCCCAGGCCGCGGCAGCGCCAAAGGACGACCCCCGGGCCCCACCAGGGCCACCGGCCGGAGAGCAAACCCAGGAGCAGGAGCGCCCCCCGCCCCAACACGGCCCGCGCCCCCGGCCCAACGCAGCAGGACGGGGCACTGCAGGCCCACCAGGCACCCCACCGGCCCCCAACCCCCGCCCCACAACCCCCCGCCCCCCATCCACCCCCGCCACCCACCCCAACCCAGCCCCAGCCGCCCCCATGCCCCCAATCCCCCAGACACCCCCCACCCCCAGCACCCCCCCACCCCGCAACCCCCACCACCGCCCCCCCCCCAACAAAGCCGCCCCCCCCCGACCAACCGGCAGCCCCCCAACCCCCGACCCCCAGCCCCCGGGGACCACCCGCACCCAGGCACCGGCGCCGAAGAGGGGCCGGACAGCGGAGCGGAGAGGGCAGCCGCGCCCACCCCACCCCCCGCCGTGTGGAAGGACGGAACACCGGGGGCAGAAGGGGGAGATGGGGGCACCCGAGGGCGGCCGACACCCCCGAACCCCAGGCCCAGCGGGGGAAGGCCCCGGTCGTCACCCCAGCGTTCTTTGTGAAAATTAACCCCTGTTACTGAGTCCGCCAGCTCGCGGACTGGCGAACTCTACCCCTAAACCGTGAATGTGACCCCACCCAGTGTATATACAAGTGTGTGTGTGTGGTGCATTAAAATTAGGAGCAGGTGAACCGGAGCCGATGGAAATGATATTCCCACGCTCCGATCCACCCGCCACCCAAGCATGTTGCTGAGTGTATGTGGTGCATTAAAAAAAATAGATAGGGCGGGGGGGGGGGGGGGCGGGTGGCGACACGGACAGGGGACCGCAGCACTGCTCTATACTGCGGCCCCCAACCGATGGCACCCCCACAAGCCCCCCCCCCACCCATAAGTTGTGTGGTGTATTAAAATTGGAGGGGAGTTGTAGGGTGAAGACGGTGTTTCCACCCTACCCCACCCCCCAAAGTGTGTTATGTACCCTATATGTCTATAAAAGTGTATTGTGCAAACCTAGTGTAGTGAGTTAAGAGGTGTGACCAGCGGGGCCCCCCCCAACCGGGCGGGGGCAGGAGGCGCACCGGCCCACCAAGCCCCCATCCACCCCACCAGGACCCCGGCGGGCATATGGGATCCGTCCGGCGGGGCGATAGGGCTCGCCCCCCGGATACTGGGTCCCGCCCGAGGTGTCAGGACGCCCACTCCAGTGGAGCCTGACACACAACCTGATGGAACACGGCTTCAGTGTCGTCAGCCTTTTGTCATCAGAAGCTTCTGATAATTATTTACCTTTGCAAAGGGACTTCTTCACCAGAATCTCACCATTCAGTTAATTGAACACGCAAAGAGTACAATACTTAATATTGTCTACTCTTTTTTTTTTTTCATTAAGAGCTCAGTATTGTTCATTCGGAAATGTCATCATCATTGCTCTTTTTTTTTTTTTTAATATATATATATATATTAAAAAAAAAAAATTTTGTGTGTGTGTGTGTGGGTGAGTATGTGTATGTGCGTGCGTGCGTGCGTGTATTTGTTAGCTCACCAGAAAACCTATTAGAAAAAATCTCATACCGTTCACCTAAACCGAACACCAGGAGACCCGAGGGGACCGAAGAAAACCAAGGAAGGCGAAATCCAGCACCGACCAGACACCCCCCACCAGAACTCCTCCCCAGCCCAAGAAACATCCAGACCCCAACAAATCCAAAAAACATAAAATCAGGGAGGCCTCAAGAGACCAAAGGAGAGACCGAGAAAAGGAAGGAAGGACAGACGAAGCCGCGTGAGATCCGCAGACACCAGCCTCCACCAACCTGAGGAGGAAACAGATTGTGTCTGAGTTTCGGTAGATGCTGGTGTGGTGGAACTGGCATGCATGAAAATCTCCACCAAAGAGGGGAGCCGACGACCCCCGCCGGAACAGAGCAAGCGCAACACCTCAGGGCCCCCCAGGCCGCGGCAGCGCCAAAGGACGACCCCCGGGCCTATGGGACCCGCTCGGCGGGGCGATAGGGCTCGCCCCCCGGATACTGGGTCCCGCCCGAGGTGTCAGGACGCCCACCGGAGCGGGGCGGGCACGACACCAAACCCCAGCCACCCCCACCGGCCCCCATAGCACCGAGACCCGGGCCATGGATGGAGCCCCCGGCCCAGGGGAGGGGAAGGAAGGCGTACCGGGGAGGGGGAAGGGAGGAGGGAAGGGGACGAAGGGAAGGGCAGGGGGCAGCGGCAGGGACGCAAGGAGAGGGGGAGAGGAGGAGGAAGGGTGACGAGGGAGAGGGGACAGGGAGGCGGAGGACGGGCGGGGAGAGGCGAGGAGGGAGAGGCAGCAAGGGGGAGGAAGGGGGAGGGGAGAGGGAACCACCGGGCACCCCGGCGGCCCACAGGCCCCGAACCGCGTCGCCGGGCCCAGAGCGACGGACCGCGCCGGAACGGCGCCGCCCCCGACACCAGGGAAAGCCCCGCAACGCAGCACCCCCCAAGAGACCCAGGGAACGGCCAAGACGCAGCCGCCACCCAGCAGCCAACAGAGGGGCAGACCCGCCCACTCCCCGCCAGGGGGGACAGCACCCACAGAATTAACCCACTGGCATGCCGTGAATCCGAATATCAACCCCTGGTGCCCATCGGAGGTGAATCCGCTCGATCCCGCTGGCAGCAGCCGGGTTCCTGACTATAGAAACACAACCATTAGTTACAAATTGCCTAATACAGAAACATCAATGCAAGTTATAACGCTGCTGTGGCTCTCGCTAACAGGCAGAATTAAAATCCAAGTTTAGGTTAAAAAATTCTATATACGTAGACCATGTTTCTTTAAATTTTGACATTTGGTTTTTATTTGAGGCAGATATTTTTTCCATTAAAATATGATTTATGAGGTTAGACCATTGGTCGATATTCAAAGTTTGTTTATTTTTCCAGTTAACAAGAATTGTTTTTTTTGCGATAGTAAGGGCTACAAGTATAGATTGAAATTGTTTATGTGGTAAGTCAATTGTTGTTAAGTCACCTAGCAAACACAAGTTTGGAGAGAACGGTATCCTACAGTCCAAGACAGCGGAAAGTTTTTCTAAGACTTTAGTCCAGAAACACATAACCGGAGTACATAACCATAAAGCATGAAAATAAGTGTCTGTAGTGTTTTGTAAACACTGGAGACAAATGTCGGAGTCTGAGAGTCCCATTTTCTTCATCATATATTGAGTAATGTATGTTCTGTGAATAATTTTATATTGGATAAGTTGTAAATTTGTGTGTTTTGTCATTTTAAAAACATTTTCACAAACTTGAATCCAAAAGACAGATTCCGGAGCTATAGACAAGTCTGTTTCCCATTTTGAGATGGGTAAAGACGTTTTATCAGTATATGAAAGTAACTTATATATTTTTGAGAGTTTTTTTGTTGTTGTCGGAGAAAGCTTGGAAATATTGTCTACTCTAACAGTATCCTGGATCTCAAATTTGAATCTCAGTTTAAAATTGTGCACAGATAATAGTTGTATAATTTCTAACATTGCACACAGATTTAAGATTGAAATGAACCAGACAGTGAAGCAACATCCTTAAACACAGTCTGCTTTATTATTCAGGAAGTGACGTTGATTCATGATGTTTCCTACAGTGAAGGACAGAATAGAACAGAACACATGCATGGGATTTGAACCCCTTGAAAACACCCAAACAAACATCAAGAGCTTTTTTTTTTGTTTTGCCATTTAGCAAAAGCCT
The DNA here is from genome assembly GCF_054856555.1 of Leptonotus elevatus. Taxonomy (NCBI): domain Eukaryota; kingdom Metazoa; phylum Chordata; class Actinopteri; order Syngnathiformes; family Syngnathidae; genus Leptonotus; species Leptonotus elevatus. Next base: position 7,922,935 of record NC_141254.1, read on the forward strand.
GCAGGGTTTCTTACAGGGAAGTGAACGTGATTCTACAAAACTCTCAAAAACAAAACAAAACAAAACACCATGACACCACATAAGCTAGGGGATTTTGGTATTTTGTATCTGTATTTATGAGCATTTGTTGGTTTTAATATTTTGGGGGGTTTATAGCAAAACTGAACGAGGGTGGACAAAATGCTCTCACAGGTTCACCATTCATGACATCAGTAAAGGTGACTCCTCTTAAGAGGAGGATTAGAAAGACAAAACTTCAGAAAGACGTGCTGAGGCAAAAGAAAGCTAAGAGACTCCTCGCAAAAATGAAACATGCAAGGTGCGACGAATGGCTGCATAGAGATCAAACGTTGCCCTCAGAAAAGCACTGACATCAATAATTCAGCTGAGTCTCTCTCTCTGGTAACCTTGTAAATACATTTAAAAAATGTGCTTCTTAAATCTCACAGGAACGCGCCACAGCTCAAAGTCAACTTATAGTGGATGGACATTCCATGCCTGCGTGGAACGAAATCTGCCTCCTCGCCCACAGGAGGCGAAAAAGAAAAATAGGAAGACACATTGATAAATGACGCTTGAATGACGAAATGTCAAGAGAAAACTGTTTATTATCTAATTTAATAAGACAGCTCAATGTTTTAATTAATATTACATCTTACACTATAACTTTTGTCATTTTGGGATAATTTTAAGAAGTGCTGTTTAATATAATAAAATATATCCACCTACGTACATTTATTTTACACAGAAAACCAAGAAAAGAGTCTATTGTGATGTATAAAAGTCCTTGCAGAACCGCCCCTACGCCTTAAAACCCAAATGGTAAGCAGAGCTGCAGTCATTAGCATTAGCTTACAGTGTTAGCCTATGATAATCAACACACAAATGATTGTCCGACATAGTCATAGTAATATAAGTCATTATGTCTAAGACAAATAGGTAAGCAGAACTGCATTGCGTGTGTTTGTGTGTTGTGGGTGGTTTGACGAAGTGCTGCCTCCATGAGTGAAAATTATTCTCGTCTTTTCGAGTATTCAAAAAATCGCCCCCCCACACGCACACTCGGGGCTCCTCTTTTCAAAGTAGATGCTGTTTTCATCCCAACCCTTGAGCATTGCCCACGGTTGCCATGGCAACGAAAGAGTTACTATTTCTATTTATAATAACACTTTTTACACATGCTGTAGCTCCCTGCAAAAAAATCAGTTTTTGCCTTTTCCAGGAAACAAAATTGCAACAGATTCATTGCAATGTTTTGCATGTCTGCTGCGACGTATAAAAATACTCGTGGTGACAACTGCTTTCGTCATAACGGTGAATGGGGGCGATAAAAAAGCAGATCATAGAAAAATTACATCATGTAACTACAGTGATCCTTTAAGCAAGTGACTTCTTATATATTTTTGACAATGTACGATAGATAATTTCATTCCAAAATTTCAAGGGCTTGCTTGTTGTGCACATCTCCTACAGTTATATTGTCCTCAAAAACCACATTCAAGTCCATTTCTTGACAAGAGCTGCCATTTTTCAGAGCTTAGAGCTGAAAACGTGGATCGTAAATCTCCTTCAGTGGTTACTAATCTCTTAGCTAGCACAGTAGCTAGTGGTTTCACATCTGCCTCACAGTTGAGAGGTTCTGAGTTTGAATCGCCCTGTGCCCGTGTGGCTTCTCTGGGTATTCTGGCTTGTCCTCAAATTTGAAAAATGTGGATGTTCGGTTCTTTAGAGACTACACTTATTTACTGAAAAATCCCTGCTTAATACAAAAGAGTGGCTTTGGCACCATCTTGTGGATTTTGGTGCTAAGCAACTCTGTTGACGAGTTGAGCAGTGAGCGGGCCACACTAACTGACAAGTGTATAAAATGTATAAAATGCTGCCTCCTACCGGCATTCACTTATTATTTCTCTGCGTCGTCGGTGAGTGGAGGTCATTTGGCTGCTCTCAACCCCTTAGCTCCGCCTCTGGTCATCATGGAAACAAAAGTGGAACTCATCAGTAGTTTAAGGTGTGCAGTGGCTCACTTGCAAAACAGTAAAGTGTGGAAAGATTTCAGGGGTATTTTGAGCAAAGTATTTCATGTTACAGTAGTAATGCCTAATAATATATATATATATATATATACATACACACACACACACGCATGCACACACACGCACACATTCATGTTTCCCCAAGAGCTTCCCCCACCACCAACATAACATGTGACTATTTAAAGCATCAATATGAGATGTAATTAATGCCCATAAAAAAAAAAAGACATTCATTACCCCCCAAATCAATCTATTTATCAAGTATGCTACAACCGGACTAACAAACTGTTCTTTTCACATATTTTTCCCTTCAAGATGATGTGTGTTAATTTTAGCAACAACAAAAAAAAAAGTTGCTTTTTCAGCAACATAGTCAGGGAAAAAAATTATCCAGTTTGAGTAACACTCCAAATTGGATATTTTCAGGTATAAACATCTGTTTCGTTTAGACATCCATGCAAAATAGATTGCTCTTCTTGCCCATGTGTGAGGGCATTACTGTGCCTAACTGCTTTTTTCAGTCAAGTTTTTATTTTCATCAAGCGGCCTTTCCTTCCCAAAAATTCCTGATAATTCCCATGTAAAAGTTTCCAACTAGGCACGGGCCAGTATTAGATTCTGACGATATGATGACTGCCCATGAATATCGCAGTTTCAGGGCAAATGTGTATTGTTTTGAATTGTTTGAGTAAGGAACATTTTTCATTGAATGTACTCTGTTGATACGTTAGTAAATGAAAATAATAAAAAAAAAATGGGGGAATAACATCCAAATGCAGTGCACCTGCATGATAACATTTCTCTTGAAATTAGTAGCTACTGCTTTTCTCTTCTCGGTTTTGTGAAGTAGCATCAGAGCAAAAACAAATCTTAGCAATGCTAGGTAGGTATGCAAGTCAGCTTGTTATCTGCCTCGGTGGTGAATCATAAAAAGAAAATTATTGAACCTTTCTGAGTAAATTAAAAATGTAGTACAACTGTTAAAGAACTTATTTCTCAGAAAACGAGTAGCTACTTTTCTACTTCTCTCTCTTCTATCGGCTTTATGAAGTAACTTCAAAGCGAAAACAAACAAATTCGCTATGCTAATTAGCTAGTTAACTGCTATTGTAGCATCTATTATTTATTTCACCAATTGTAGCTCTTATAGCTAGTTGTAAACATTTCAAGAAAGCATTCTACTAATATATTAATATTATCATCAATTTGTCAGTGTGATGATGACGTTTGTAAGTAAAAATATCCTTCTACCAATACCCTCACTGACTGCTCACACCAGCAATGGAAGGTGGAGGAGTCAAGTCACAGCGAGAGCAAAAAACAACAACAAATAAACAGCTCGTACAACTAATGGAAAGTTTTAAAAACCGTGCATACCTTGAACCCGGTAACCGGCCCATGCCTATTTCCAACTTGGAAAATTCCCGGAATTTCGCAATTCATTAATGATATCATCTATATTACACATATTTTCAGCAGGCACATCTATAAAATTTGGACTCCAGTGTGTGTTCCAACTCGCTCGTCATGCAGGGCGGTTTAACCTGCACGTGTTGTGTTGCACTTAAGGCTGCTGAATCCGGGCAGCGTGACGCGTCCGTGGGTGTAGATGTCGCTGTCGGGCCCCTGGTTCATGCGCTTGACCAGGTTCTTTTCATAGAGCAGCGGATGGTAGGCGCCCAGGGTGCAGGCGGCGTCGTAGAAGCGCTGGTAGTAGTGGCACAGCTCCGTCTTGCGGCGAGACGGCAGGAACTCATAAATGTGCACCACCTCGCATATGGACATCATCAGCACTGTGCCTGAATGGAGGAAAGAGAAGAAAACCCCAACTTGGTCCAATTTATCGTATTGAAAAGGAGCTTCAGCACATTTCAAACTTTTGAAGTCACAAAAATAGCTTTACATATCCGTGTCTGTAACTAGTTGGTTAATATGGCCATTATTAGGGGTGTCAAATTTTGAGTTAATTTAATGTGGCACAATTTTTTTTAATTTGACCGATTTTTTATAACACAAAAGACATAATGTCACAAACATAACCAACAAGCCCCGAAAAACCAAACCAAATCTTTTTTTAAACAAAAAACAATCTGACAGACAAGCTAAACAAAGGTCTATGTAAACAAAACAATTCTGTCACAACACACACAAAACGGACTGGTGCTACTTTCAACATACAGTCGTTATGGAAGAAAGACAAAAAAAACATTCGAAAGACCAAAAAAAAGAAAATAAAGAAGACAATAATTTACTTCTTTTTTTTTTAAACACGTGATTAATGAGCCCCTTACTTGTAAAGCCTGCACTTTCCAAGTCGCAATGCAGCATGTCAAAATTTAGCAGTAAGAACTTTTATAATAATGCATATATTTGTAGAGACTGAGGTCAAGTTGTATTTTACAATTTTTAAAATGTGCAGAATTTCACAAGTTACTTCATGTTAAAGATTAGATAGCTCTTATTATGAAAAGAAAAATGCACGTCTTGCAAATGCAATTATGCCATCTAGTGGCAGATAATGACCTCAACACAAATTAATATCACGCTTGTTTTTTACAGTACATTATATATTTTTAATTTTAACTCATATTTAGGAATTATTATGAAATGACTGTATCAATGACTAAAAAATGCAGCCATATTTCAATTAGTTAATTTTTTTCCCCACGTTTTTGGTTAACAAGAGTATGAAAAACATTTTATTGTACATTCAGAACCGATATAAAATTTGCAGTTAATCGGGAGTCAACTATTGAAATCATTAAAGTTAAAAAGTTTAATCGCCTGACACCCATAGCCACAGCAACAAATAAATAAAAATAAACATGAAGTGACAATAATGTTGAGAGATCAACAAAAACTCAATCAAAGCGCACGGTACCCAGCATGCCAGAGGAGGGCGGGTTCTTCTGGATGGGCTCCGGCATGTTGTCCTGTATTTGCTGCCAAATCTGCCAGAGGAAGCGCGGTTGTAGGATGTAGAAGGGCTGCTGGGGGTGCAGCCGCCTGTAGCGCTGGTACTGGGTGAAGATAGGGTAGTCGGTGTGCTCTAACCACTGCAAAATGCACGTCGTCAGCAAAATATTTGACGCTTAACATTTATTATTTAATGTAGATATGTACATCGATGTAGTATGCAACACCTTTGTGAGGTTAGCGGAATAGGGAGCGGGGTCCCACGCCACCAATACACCCGAGCTGTACAGAGAGCTGGACAGGAAGTGGTGGTGGTCAGACGCCATCACCTGCAAGACAACCGCGTTATAATCTAAAAGTGTAAAGTTAATTTCTCATGTTATTACTGCGGCTTTACTTGCGAGTTGAGGAGGCGGATGGTGGTTTTGGAACCGACGTCCTTCTCGTAGCGGTCGGTGGGCGCACCGTTGAAGCGCAGCACGGCATCATGGGAGTCTGTCAGTTTAACCAAATGTGAAGAAGAGCAGAAACAAGGAAAAGGTTCAAAAGGGAACAAGGAAATTCCTTGTTTCGCTGCATTTCATTTTTCTCTTACTTCCTTTATTATTAAGGGGGAAATTTACAAAAAAAAAAGGAAGAAGGGAAAAAGACTTGGCAAAAAGCGAAAAAAGCGAAAAGGAAAGATAAAAGTGAGATGAACGAAAGCAGAGGAAGGAATAAAGAGTGAAAAAGGAAACGAGAGCGACTAAACATGAAACAAAAAGAGAAAAAGAAACAACAGAAAAAAAGAAGATAAAAAATAGAAAAAAACAAAATGAGGCAAAGGGGGAAAGAAAACGTAATCCTTTTTTTTCTAGTTAGAAAATGGAAAAATGAGTGAAAATGGAAAAAAAGAATGACTAAACATGAGATGAAAAGGGAGAAAAGAAAAAAGAATAGGACAAATAGAAAAGGAAAAAAACAAGGCATAGTAAGAGGGGAAAAGAAGGAAAAACTTATTTTCCCTTTTTTCTAGTTATAAAACGGAAATAAAGGGGAAAAAATGACAACAATTGAAAAAATAGAATTCAAAGGAAAAGGGACTATAAGAAAACAGGAAAGAAACGAAATAGGCAAACAGAAAAATAGCAAAAAAGAACAAAATATAAAAGAGAAAAAGGAAATGAAAGAGATAATGAAAAGGGAATGAGAGTAAAAAATGGGAAAGGACAAAAAGTCAATAAAAGTGAAGAAAAGAGGAAAATGGGAAAAGAAAAAAAAGGAATGAAAGGGAAAAAGTGAGAAAAGAAAGAAAAGGAAACAACAGAAAAAAATCTGCAAATGAAAGTACACGTTTAAGCCCTTTGTCGTGCGGACAGCCAACTTGCTCCCACCTATCTCTTTGCCGAGGCCGGCGTTCCGAAGCGAGCCGGCGGACGACACCACGGCGCAGCTCTTGAATGGCCCCACGTCGGCGGCGAGCGGCTTGGGCGGCAGCTGCGAGGCCCACGGCAGCGAGGAGAAAGGCGGCAGGTCGGCCGTCAGCGTGGCCAGCTCCACCTTCCGCTGGAGCTGGCAAAGGATCTCGGGCCCGCTCAACGTCGGCCTGCGAGCCATGTCCGCCGCGTTGGGGAGATCCACGCCGTATTTGTTCATGGCCTGGAGGGAACATTAAAAACTAGAATGGACTAACTCCCATCTATGCCTTTTTCAAGCAAAGGCTGCTACGCCAAAAATGAAATGTTTCCGGTTGGTTGTTGACATTTTTTTTTTTTGAATCGTCCCACCATCATCCATCCTCACCTGATAGTTGGCGGCCACCTTCTTCAGCCTGTTTGACAGCATGTTACTGGACATGCGCTCGTTCCACACTTTCCCCAAAAGGCTGTTGGGCCCAAAGAACTCGGCGTCGCTGCCTTTGCCGCTCAGCTGACCCTGCTGGCGGCCTCCGAAGAGGGTGTCCAGCGCTCGCACAAGGGTCCGCGGCAGCATGCTCGTGATGAAACCCACGCCCTCTCTGGACTTTGGCTTAATGGGCTGGTGATCCCGGGTCTGGTTGGGCGAGGACAGCACTGGGATGGGCCGGCGGGGGTCGCCGGGGACCACACCCGGGAGCTTCTGGGGGTCCACGTTCGGGAGCTTGGCGCTACCTCGTAGCACCTGATGGAGAGGTCGCATGATGGGAGTTAAATTTTTGTGTGTGTGTGTGTGTGTGTGTGTGTGTGTGTGTGTAAGCAGTGCACATCAGCGGGGATGTGGCTTAAACAATGGAAACGAGAGCTGTCAAAATTAATCGACAAGTAATCAATTATCAAAATAAACGACGACTATTTTAATAATCGAGTAATCGTTTGGAGACATTTTTTTTATTTAAAATTGTCCAAATCTTCTGATTTCAGCATATCAAAGATAATTGTTCATTGATTTCTGTAGTCCTTCATGAAAGAAGACATCTTTTGAGTTTAATCAAAATCAGACATTTGCCAACATCTGATTTTTCTTTGGAAAACAATGATTGAACCGGTAACATAGTACATCAATCCCCTCTTTTTTTTAATCTCTATATGAAAACGAAGAACAAAATAAACACCAATCACTGGTTAACTCATTTGCTCTGAAACTTTAAACGTTTTAAGTGTCCCAAAAGACGTAAAAAACATCAAAAACGTATAAATACGTCTTTTGGGACACTTAAAACGTATAAAGTTTCAGAGCAAATGAGTTAACCAGTGATTGTTGTTTATTTGTTCTTCGTTTTCATATAGAGATTAAAAAAGAAGAGGGGTTTGATGTACTAGCTTCAACCTGGGCAATCATTGTTTTCCAAAAGGGGAAAAGATCAGAATGTTGGCAAGATGTCTGATTTTGATGAAACTTCAGGTAGAAGATGTCCTTCTTTTTCATGATGACAGACAGGAAATCTAATGTAATGGCAATTATCTTTTGGATACGCTCGTGTAAAGCAAGAAAGAGTGTAATGACAATTTTAAATCAGATTAATCACATCTTAGAATTTTGATTAATCACGATTAATCGCTTAATAAAAAAAGGCATTTTTTATCACAATTTTCCCCCCGCCAAATTTGAAGAGCACCGGTTTTGTTAATTCTTTGACTTTTTTTTTTCTGGAGAAAAAAAATATTCTTTTGACATTTAATGTTATGAGGAAGTCTTCAACATTTCTTTGATCCACTGCACTCGCTCATCCTCCTCTTTTTCTAATCAGTTAATTACTTGCATAATTTTAAATGGAAAAAAATTACCCCAATATTTTGACATGAACAAATATTCTAAATGTGATACGCAAACATTTATTAAATGCTTTACTTTAATGCATGTAATTATGTTTATTGCTAAAACACAGCCTGTGCTACCTTAAACGTAGCCATCCGCTGTCACGCTAAAGGATAATCTATGGTCAAAATTAATAGTGCGATTAATCTGCGTTAAATCATGACTAATGCGATCATTTTTTGTGATTAATTAATCAGTTAACGCTTTGACAGCACTAAATAGAACACAATATTCTGTGGGTCTTGCAAAATCAGTCAAAATACAGTAAAACAGCCGGGAGTGAAGGGGATTGCTTCAGTGAAAATGGCTGCGAGTGAATGAGTTAATAAACAGTAATCAGAAAAAAAAAAGTTTTTGTAATACACTATAATGCAAAATTAAAATGAATCTGATTAGTCGATGAATTGACTGAATAATCAATAGATTAATCAATTCTAAAAATATTCGATAGTGACAGCGCTAATTGAAACCAAATAAAAAAATCAATAAAACAAAAAATAGACTTTACAATGGCAAACGCTGCTGATGCGTACCTTGACGACGGTGTGAGTGCGAGGCTGGGCCCGGGTCCGCGCCCGCACGCCGAAGATGGCGTCTGTGACGGTCACGCTGTTCTCGGCGCACAGGGCGTACAGAAGCGTCATGGCGATGCAGAACAAGCCCATGCAGAGGGCGCCGCGGCGGGCACGGCGACGCAGACGCCACAGCAGGCTCACGCGGTCCATTGCTGCCCCAGGGATCTGCAACAAAAAAATTCATATTTGGACGCCGGTCAGTACACAGAATACTGAAATAACGATTTCATCTCAATTTAATGATTTAAATTGACTTTATTAAGCTATTATTTTGTTTGAAGACAACAGGTATGTATGCTTAGCCTCGATAGTTGTCCGCTTTTTAGCTTACTTTAATATTATGATTTGAACATACCTTTCAACTGCATACTGTAGACGATTTTGCCTCAATCTCGAAGATATCACGTTTGTATTGCTCTAAAAATACTCACTGACATGACTGGTAGGTTTAAGTGTCCAGAAGGATGACGGATGTGTCAACTGAGGGGGTGGTGGGGCTTTTGTGAAATGTCATGTTTTGAAATAAAATATTTTACACACACAAAAAAAATGCATTAAAAAGAAATCTAAATTCAGAAAATGTAAGTAAATACTGTTATATTTTTTTATTATTTTAAAATCCAAAACATTTTTTGGAGAATATTGTTAAATGTGTTCCTATTATTTTGTTTAATGTTTTGAATTAAACTAATATCTCAGCAAAATAAATATTTAGGGGGGGAAAAAAAGGTAAAATAAACAAAAATAAAAACAGCATAATTTTAAAATAAAATAATATTTAAAAATGAAATATGCACTGTGACTGGCTGGTGACAAGTCCAGGATGTACCATTCATTAATTTTGCCAAAAGTCAACTAAGAGACAATTGCAAAAAAAATAAAATTGTTTTAAACAAAATAAATGTCAAAATATATTCTGGAAATAAAGAATGGTTGATTAATCCGTCAATTATTTGTTCAATTAGTTGATGAATCTGATTTAAAAAAATGACTCTCTTCACATTTCCCAATATTGCAATCTCAATATTTTTTCAATATAGCCCTATCGGGTACTTTTCCATGGAAATCGGCCGATCGATCGGAACACCGAGAATTATTGCTGATGGCAAGCAGCGGAAGAATGGATCACTAAATGGTGAACAAGTTGAAAAAAAATCCAACTTAAGTCAGAAATTTGATAGAAAAGAGAAAATCACTGAAGCAAACCTCAAGTACTTCTGGAAACCACGACGAGACGTAAATCCAACAGGTAAGAAGTGAGGTTAAACAAGAACTAAAACAAAATGCAAGGCTGGCAATCTGAATTATGGCATCTGTATACCATCAAGGTTGAACTCCTCGCCCAACAAACCAACAGGCTAGGTAGCATTTCAGACAATTAAGATTCCATCTTTCTGATGTTTTATCAAAAGCCTAGGCCAGTGTTTCCCATGACAGACAGTGGTCGATTGTCTAAAACAATGAATTTAATAATCCTCTGTGTTATTTTCTTGAATTTGACACCAGTCCAACAAGGTATCGCTTTTCTCTTCCATGAAATGTGTTTGCTGCTGTGGCTCAATTGGCATTAATTATACACCAAATGAAACAGTTTATAACCATTTAAAAATACTAATTTAAATGAAAACCAAATAAAAATTCAGTTGACTAGTTTTATTACACTTGTTTTGATATTTTGCCGTCCAGTACCTGTGGCCTTTTCAAAAACTGGAATTTCCCCATTGCGTGACTGATAAAGACTCATTGTGTTATTTTCTCAGATTCCAGATGGTTTACGGCACTAGCTGTGGTCGTCATATCGTAAAGAAGAAAAGAGGCAGTGAGAAAGAGCTCGACTCAACTGACCCTCGGGCAGTATGAGGGAGAAAGGGAAAGATGAGCAACTGTAGAAGAAAGGGAAAGATGAGCAACTGTAGAAAACAAGGAGGGGAAGTGAAATGCATTTGCCCGAGCTATAAGAGAGGGGGGGGGGGGGGGGACTAAACCAAAAAAAAGGAGGGGGTGCTCCTCCCACACTTGACCCGGTTGTCATTGACACTTTTTGTTTATCCGCATAATGATTGATGGCTCGCTTGCATTTTACTGAAAATTAATCTGCTCTTTTCAGATGATGACCAAGGGATGAGATTTTATCTCTCTTTTTTTTAGGACTGACCTCGGGGGAATAAAAAAAAAAGCAAGAAAAAAAAAAGCAAAGAGGCCTTTGAGTCGGCTGCTGCTCCATTTTGCTTTGACTGGAACATCCTATTTATCTTTTTCTGGGTGAAGGGGATGGGTATCACTGTGGATTATTCAAGTACTTGAAGGGCAGTAATCCTCATTTAGTGAACCGGCTTTAATTTAGCATGTCTGACTTTGCACAAATCGACACCGAGGGATGTTGAATCCAATTTTTTTTTTTGTCAGGCCGATACCAGTATAAATATCTGAAAGTAAGGCCAGTACTGAAACCATAATCAACACATAAGCTGGTGGTAGTCATCATATGTTTTGTTTGGCTTCTGGGCTTTCTACAAGTTACATTTCAAAGTAAAGAGCAAAGGTGAAGTATACAGCAATGTCAAACATGTAAATTGCCAAACTTTTTTTCTCTAATTGTCAGCCTGTTGTTGGACATGTATATAGCCAAAAAGCTGATTATTATTTTCATTGGGGAAAAGGTATAACCTTGAGGAGATATCAAAGGTCAAAACTCTTTGCAAAAATCGAAAAGGTCACTCAAATTAAAGGTCCAAAGAAGGCCTTGACAAATGTTCAGTTATTTTGTCCATATTCTAAGACTGGGTAAGAACTTCATGATTTGATTGGATTGAACTGAGGTTCATCAGAAAGATCGTCAAAAATATATTTGCGATATTCCATATCTCAGTGCAGCACTAAGAGGCTGATTTGCTGGAACATTTTAGCCCCCAGTTTTCGAGTGAAACGAAAATATGCATCTGTATGGTTGTGTAACCAACAAGATCAGGCATCATGGTTGCCCGAGGACGGGGTGACAGATGGCAGTGTCACTTAGTATCTGCTTAAAGATGTCGGCCTGAATCCCCGTGTTCTCTTCCCAGAGCTAAATGCTGATTACGTGACCCATCTGTAATAAAAGCGGCAAAGCTGCTTGGACCCGTATCGCTCATTGGCCGCATAATAAACATAGTAAAAAAATAGATGGATAAATGTTCTTTGTAATGGATGACAATGGAGAATCTGATGTCGGAGCAATGAAAGTACGTAGTTTAAAAGGTTGTAGTTTAACTAAAAGGAAATATGCAGCAAGCTGTAAAAAGATAAATAAATAAATAGTATATCCCATTGAGATTTATGATAGATTGTCAGGGTCAGATTTAACTCAACAAAATATGGTTTAAATTATAACCAACAATAGCACAAAAATATATTTCAGACTCTTGTGGTTAAGGGCTAAATAAATAAACATAATTAGTTTTAAGTATTCAAAAAATAATCGGAAAGGTATGCATGTTTTTAAAATCAAAACTTAAATTAAAAAAATAGGAAAAATCTTAAAAATTGACAATGTGCATGATTTGAAAATGTTAAAAAAATAAATAAAACAGTTCAAAACTTAATAATAAAAGTATACTACTCATTTTTTCCACAATAATTTTACAAATCAAAATAATTCTAAAATCATGATTTTGGGTGGGATTTCATATAAAAAGCTAACACAAATAAAATGTATTCTAGAAAATACATAACAACATTTAATATAAAAACACTTTTTCCCACAAGGAAAAATAACTAAAGAAATCAAAAATTTACAAGAGTCGCTTTTTGTTAACAAATTAATCTTTAGCAAAAATTAGGCTGAGCTTGTAATAGGCCTACTTCCTGTTTTCACTCGTTTTTTTCTGTCAAACTAAGTAATGTGTCTCCATCTAGTTGCCGCTAGTAGAACTACACCCAAAATAAATGGGCGACCTAATAAAATTGAGTTATTAACTGTACAAAATAATAATAATAAATCAACAAAATAGTGGAACTCTGAACCTGGAACTCCTATTTAGATTTACTGTATATGAATCATTAACAAATATATAGTAGAGAGAAAATTGTGAAAATGTTGAATTATATGAAACTGTATCTAAAAATAAAGGATTTTTTTTTTTAATTGCATGATAATTTGAAGGCTGGTTGTTGTTCTAGACGACCGATAGCTTGTTAAAATGTTGCCTGTTAGGACTCGTGATGCGGAGGACGAGTCACTATTAGCTGTGACAACTGTTTGAGCACACCTTTGAATGACTGACTTTCTCATTCAGCCCTCCGTGTCCTGTGTATGACTTGTACCTTGTAGCCCATTGTCCGTTGCCGCTGTTGTTGCTTAGAAAAGCTCTGGTCCCATTAGGTCTCCTCTCATCCCGCCTGCAAACACCAAGACATATTTACACAGGCTATGGTAGACAAGTAATAACCACTGTATGTGCTCCAATATACTCAACTCAGAACAGCACACAAGTAAAGATTCTGTTGTACCACATATCTGGAAACAAGTCCTCCGTGGTGGATATTTTGCGTGATCAAACATGCTCTTACATCGACGTTACCTGTTTCTGTGGCAGGGAGTGTTGTAAAAGCCCTCCCAGTTACAATGGATATTTGCCAAATACAGCTGGCTTTGGCAGTGAACGAGTTAATGCAGCTCATGTTGGGGGTATTTAACGTTCTTATTGCTTCACAAACTTTTCTCGGAAATAGCTCAATAAATTTTGGTGCCAGGTGGGGCACATCGGCGCTTGAAACATATTTTGTGCAAAAAACAACAACAAAACCTATTTTTAATTGCATTTGAAAAACACATAGTAACTTTAAATTAAATACTCATTTGTTTTCAAAAGTCCTAGAAGTATATGTATATTGTGTGTTCTGTCCACCAGATTAAACACTTTTATGTTTGTATTATCTATAAAGAAAATAATATTCATTAATATGTTACAACTTTTTGCTAGAGGAAAAAAAAACTGTATTGACATTTTGTGTTTTGTTTCAGGCAAAATAAAGCATGTCCCAGATGAGCGAGGACAATATCGAAAAAGGCAATAGTTGATTTTAATAATGTAATTTTCCTTTTTTTTCCTGTTTAATCAAAGAGGATTTTGATTAAAATCAGAAACCTGTTTTGTTTGGGTTTTGGGGGTGGGGTGGGGGGGGGGGTGATAGTATTTATTATAGCCCACCCGATAGATAGATAGATAGATAGATAGATAGATAGATGGATAGATAGATAGATAGATAGATAGATAGATAGATAGATAGATAGATGGACAGATAGATGGACAGATTGATAGATGGATGGATGGATGGATGGATGTTGGCTGACCTGTGTGAAGTAGTGCTGCTCCTTGGTGCTTCAGCATCATCCCGCGCCTGCCGGCTTGCCCCCTCCCTTTACGCTGTTCCCTCCTCCGGAGAGTCGACACTAGGGCCCGCAGCAGGCCGTTGCTTGTGCCGCCATGCCCCCGTCGAAGCCTGCCAGTGGGTACCGAGTCGCATTTGGAGAAAGAACAGCTCCTATTCGGCCCGCAGTAGCGCGAGCAACAATTTATCAAAGTGCATCACACTTACAGTTCCATTTATTTTCAAAATAAGAATAATGGTGCACGTTTTTAAATTTTATTTACATCAGTCATTGTCGATGAATCGGACACATAGATTGCAAAACAAACTAATAATAAATACGCAAATGGCTATTTATGACCTGTCGTGGAATCAACGACAACGACATCATAATCGTGAGTCGCTAAATAGTTTAATTTGAAAATGTACTGAGCCAAAATCCGGTTAGAGTGGCCTTAATGATGATGACTTGATTTTACTGCAGTCAAGACAAGACACGCAATATCGCTGCAGTGGGGAAAAGGAGGGAAAAGGCGAACATGTTCATCGCCATTGCCAATGGAAACCATCTTTAATAAATGTTACTATTAGGACGACAAACAATGTTAGCTAAAACACGTACGCGCCGGATTAAACGGATAGGAACATATATAGCAATTATTTAGCAGTATGGAATGGAAAAATGAACACATTATCAGGCTTGAGATAATGCACAGCTCGCCATTTTTTGTGTTTTCGTTTTTGTTTTTTGAGTGGGGTTGGAAGTCTGCCATTAAGGCTGACAGTGCATGAATATTGATGCCATATAATTATCATAATTGGTTAAAATTTGAGTGGTCTACCATTATATACATTGTTTACTGACTTCCGTGTATCCCAGACCTCGTGGCGCAACGGTAGCGCGTCTGACTCCAGATCAGAAGGTTGCGTGTTCAAATCACGTCGGGGTCAAGACGTTTTCCTCCCTCTCAATATAATCCGTTTGTTTTTGCCGATTACATATACGAAACACTTCTCACGACAACTTCGGGATACTCGATGTATCATGTGAAATTTCAATGACTTCTATGTCTTTCTGTGACTCTTTCACACTCTGTTGCAACCCTGCTGATAACAGTTTGTGGCCAATTCTGGCTTCCCCACGAAAATAACGGGTAGTGACCAGTGATTGTTAGTGACCAGTACAGTATATTGTCATCACAGACTACAACAGAGACTAGTAATGCCACAGAAAGGCATAAAAGTGAATGTTAGTCCTTGGAATTTGCATGCATTGTAGGTTCAGCTGCAAATTGAATGTCACCAAAATATGCCAAACTTTTGTGTGAGTCGTGAGCATTCACACTGTAACAGTTTTTAAGGAACAATGGCAACTTTATTGACTTTATTTTGCAACTGTTAAAAAGGCGGAGCTCAGACTAAAGCAAGGCAAGAGACAAGGCACATATTTATATGAAAAAAAAAAAGTCCCATAACACCACCAAACAAAAATGTCCATTCAGTCTGCTGCCATCTAGTGGAAGAGCATTTAGTTGTTATGTTGGTCAATATGCATGACTACAGAAGAGGATTAGGGCCAGTAAAGAAAAAAAAAAGGGTTGGCAGCATTCTTACTTTATTTCCAGAATTCAGATTTTAAAGTCAGAATTCTGACTTTAATCTCAGAATTCTCACTTTAAAGTCAGAATTATGAGAATATTTTTTACTTAATTCTCAGAATTCTCACTTTAAAGTACAATTTTCATATATGCTTTTTATAAACAAATAAAACGGCAAAATGGGAGGATTCACCAATAAATTAACCATCAGAAATTGCTTCACTACAATGGAGGGACCATTAAATATTTGCATGCAAAAAGAGGCAACTAATAGGAAGCGATCCAAGAGGGACACCAGCTGAGGTTCCATACTAGGTGCTATTGCTTCTGTTTCCGGTGTTGCGGATGCTGACTTTCTTGCGGGTGTCATCGGTGCAACGTTCCAAGATGAGCTCGGGACTCGGTCGCGGCGGGATCACCGGAGCCTCTGGCTTCAGCTCGCTCTCTAAACTGAAGCGCTGCTCTGGAATGTTCCCTAATTAAGATCACATTTATTTCATTTATTAATAAAACTGAAATGATAATTTCCGGAAACTCCCACATCTACAATGGGTTGCTTTGGCGCCATCTTGTGGCATTATTGGTACCTTGGTTCTTCCGCTCCCTCAGTGGCGACTTCCCCGGAATCTTAGATTTCCTGGGCGAGGCGGTGGGGGGTCCGCCCTTTTGCTGCAGGAATCGGCGGCTGTTCCTCCGGTAGGCCTCCTGGCTGATGCGCTGTCGGCCCCGCTCGTGGATGCTCTTGGCGTTCTTAATGGTGGACCTGCAGAGAGGATACAGCTGAATTTTTGCAACCTGAGCAAGGCTTCGCAGTATAACAATGATTATCGCTATAAAGGACCTGCGAGGCGGAGGTTTCTGTCCTTGTGGTTGCTTGGCGTTAAATTCATATTTGGCCCCGTTTCCTGCTTTCTGCAGGAACATGGAGGGGAAGTGACCGGTCTGCTCGCCTTTCCTGAGCAAAACAAGAAAAAGATGCAAATGTAAAACAACTCAAAGTCTCTCTTTATATATTATATATAAAAGTGAAGCGGCGACTTTTGTACCTGACAACCCACCAGCCGTCCAAGAGCTTGTGAATGACCTCAATGGTTTCCCCCATTTCAAGTGAGAGCTCATCATCCGACTCTGCCTTGTAGGCTCGGACTGTGATGTGCAATTCTCCTTCAGGGACAAAATGTTTTAAACAAAGCCATGTGGGTGGGGGACTGATTTAAAGGACGAAAGGTTACCTTCATAATTTGGCTCTATGTCCTCTGCTTCCTCTGGTCCATCCAGGGGTTCCAGATAGGTCGCTGGAACCCAACCTCGTTTAGCCTCGCACTGGCAGAACCACCAGCCTGCATAAAAAAGCAATTTATT
Source organism: Leptonotus elevatus (assembly GCF_054856555.1). NCBI lineage: Eukaryota > Metazoa > Chordata > Actinopteri > Syngnathiformes > Syngnathidae > Leptonotus > Leptonotus elevatus. Next base: position 7,940,044 of record NC_141254.1, read on the forward strand.
ATTCACAATATTGAACTTTTTGGAGAGCTGAATATGAACTGTGGTTAGACAGTAGGTATGCTAGCTAGTTAGCTAACCAACAAACAAACTAGTTTTTGCTAGCTATCTACCAAAACAAACTGCTTTACGCTAGCTAGCTAGCTAGCTAGGATTACGCAAAAATGATGCCACTATGTCGATGTTTTGCTGAAAACTTTCTTTTCAACCACTCAATTGTTGACTTTTTGAGTTTCTCACCATTAGGGTTCTTCTCCACAATTTCCACCAAGTCTCCGATGCGCAGGTTGAGCTCGTGTTTGGAGGTCTTGGTGAAGTCTGCGATCACTCTGTACGTGTCCAGTAGGATGGGCCCAGAAATCTCTGAAGAGTGCGATGCATAACCATGTTTACATAATGAGGTAGGTACATGTAAAATAATCAGGGAATTATAATTTATTTTGCCTTAAATCAAGTATAAATTAATCTGCAAATTATTATCGCTATTACAAAAATGACACTTTTTTTTTTTTTTTTTAAAGTGTCTAAAACTGCAAAAGCCTTCAAATAGGAAAAAAAATGTGCCCCTCATTTTCCATTATTCATTATACAACAACAAAAACAACAACAACAAAAAACTGCATTTACTCAAAATATGAAGAGCCTTATACATACAACTTACCAGATATGTTGTTGTTGATTTTGGTCTCCAAGAAGATTTCACTTTTTTTCCCTCTAAACAGAGAATGACATAAAAGTTTTTTGTTGACGTGCGTGTGAGTTAGTCATATGTCATTGGTACGGTGACTCATCTGAAACCCACAATGTGCCATTTAATTGGGATGAAGTAAATAGAGATGAATTCTATTCTTGTAAAAAATGTGAATCCATAAAAAGGTACCTTGATAGTAGCCTACTGTTTTATCGCAATACATTGGCATTTGCTAGCTAGCTAGCCAGCTAGTTTGTTAGCTCATTCATCCCCCCCTCTCTCTAGTGAGTGAGTGAGTTAGTTAGTTACTTTATACTAGCTAGCTAGCTAACTGTCAGTCACTTTGTTTGGTAGCTTGTTTGTTTGCCTTCAGTTACTTAGTTAGTTGTTTGCCTTTAGTTACGTTTAGTAAGTGTAGCGTTTGATCTCCGTACAAAACAGTAAGAGGCCCCAATGATGGCAAGTTGAGTGTTGACTGCAGCCCACTAACGTGTTCGGAGCCGGCGGATTTTCGTCCTCCGGTCGCACTTTGAAGAAGATGTTGAGGTGCGTGCAGCGCGACAAGTGCGGCGGCAGCGCGATGAGCGACAGGCAGTAGTCGGTCAATGTGCTCTGCTTACTTTCCCGAGACCTTTGGTTCTCCACCCACCGTGGTGCTGTTGGACACGATGAAGGTTCAAATGTTAGTCAAAAGCAAAGGGTGAGTAATTTTACTTTATTTTATCTTTAATTCTGTCATAATATACAGTGTTTAACTTTGTCTTATACTTAAAAAATTGTGAAATGTTACTCAAAATGTTGCCTGCACTAAGGATTAGTAATTCTATTTTAGTTTATAGCTATGATTTAGTTTTATTTTAAAACAAACTTGGAAGTCATCCCGTTCAACTAGGCAGAGATTACTGGTAAGAATTGAAACTGAATGTTCTACAAGTTACTCTTTTTTTCCACATGACCTCGCTGAGAGGAAGCACTGCAATCAACTTGTGTACAAAGTGATGAAAATTGGGGGTTTTGTGTGATTTCGTTTTTTTCTGCTGGCTTGCCTCAATAAACACAGCAAAAAAAGAGAAGTCAAAGTTTTGACACACAGGTGTTTCCTGAAATAAAATGCTTTAAGTGTGCAAGCGGTTCAGATTTTTATTTTATTTTTTGCATTATTGTTGTAATCTGATTCTAACTTAATGACTTGTGTTTATGCCGCACGTTCGGTAGAATTTTGTGAAGCTGTCAAAGTGAATGCTACTGCGTTTGCAACAGTAATTGAAGTAGATAAATAAAATGTCTCATTTTAATTCATTCATTTCCCTTTAGTTTCGCATAAACCTAACATATAAAAACTAAACATTTATGGTATGTATAATAAATCAGATATTTTTTTATTGTAGTATAGAGAGTACCTTGAAAAAATAATTGTATATTAAATCGCAAAATTGAGGTAAACAAAATGGTTCAGCGCTATTTTTTACCTGGCAGCGATGGTATGATTCGGTCCTTCTTTTCAATTAAGCCAGCTTCAATAGGAAACATCTCTTTCAGGGATTTCTGGGAACGAGAGATCTGCTTTATTGAATGTCCATTGTACGGACTTGTTTAAATCAGAGGCGAAAGCATTTCATCCAGCCTAAAAAAAACAGACACTCACGTGGAATGTGTAGATTTCAGGATATGTCCTGAAGATCAATTTCTCTGCGAGGTCGCTCCACTTCACCATCAGCATGTACACCTAAAACAAATACATAACAAACAATATATAAAAGTGAACTAAAGTCGCTTACGATGATATAAAAAAGCATGTTGAGCAATTTTGGGAGACTCACATAGTGCTGACTGGGGTAAAAGCGTTTCTCAAAGCCGAGCAGCTTCACGTGTCGGATGTAGACTCCTTCCATGTTGGGATGGATGAGACCAACTGATGATATGAGAGGCTGCTGGAAGCTTATAAATGTATGTGTGTGTGTGTGTGTGTGTGTGTGCGCGTGTGTGTGCGCCTACATTGTGTCATCAACATGCTGCAAATGTTAGTTCCTTATTATGAAATGCATGCATCCTCATTAGGGTCACGATATAGATATCCACAGCTTGCCTACGGTGAATGAAATGTGGTACAACTTGGACTGGCCGCTAGTCAATTGTAGGGTACGGCTGGCGAGAGAAGTTGGCTACAAGCACAGTCCACCAGTCAAATTAGCTGATTTAGCGAGAAAAGTGGCCTAAACTCTGGATTGAACGGTTTATTGGAAAAAATGATACAAAAACAAAACGCTAATAAACATTCAATATGCGTTTTTCATGAAAAATTGTGGGGAAAGGGAGGAAAAATGCCGGACAAAAAAAGCAAAATATAAAATTTTGACAAAAAAAGAGAAAAATGTGTGAATATACGAATCCGCGAGTGCCAATCGCAGTTTTAAGTTGTAATATCACCATTCACCACTAGATGACAGACATGGTTTTGCTGCACCAACACCTGGTCTTACTGCCTTATGCTAGAGAACAATGTGGGTAGGCTTAATAATTTTGGGTACAAAAATTACATAGCACTTCAATAGTATTAAAATGAATTGTTTTTGTGTGAAAGTTATTGCACTTAATATTAGTTTGCTGTTCAGTAGTTTTGTGCGGTCCTTGAATTTGATTTTTATGCCAGAGAGCCTTTTGTACTGGGGTGGGGGCGGCGGGTAATAAATCACAGCATGTGATTATTTTGTTATTAGTTTGCTTCAGACCCTTTATTGTTGGGTTTGGATAATGGATCTTTTATAAATGCATGGATAAATTGTTTATCCAAATTAAATATTAAGAGGACGAAGGTATGCATGTTTTTTTTGGGTCCATATTTAAAAAAATAATAATAATATTTTATAGTTGTTAGGAAGTGTGTGTCCTATTTGGTCTCCCAGTAGATCTGATGGAAAATTGTGGCCCTCTCCAGCATTGAAATTGCCCATCTCTCGACTAGATAAAATTTTTATGGTTGTGGTGTCCATTTTACTATTCAGTTCAACCACACACAAAAGAAAATGTTCTGTGTTTTTCTGTCACCTGTATGAACTTTAAAAGGGACTTTTCTGATTTTTATTATATGCAAAGTTTTCGCAACAGAAGAAAGAGGAAGAAAACAATGCACTAGGGGCAAACTTCCTCTTGAGGTGCAAGGGAAACTGTTAGGACAGGAAATGTCATGTCTGGCGTGAGCAGTTATTGTTCACACAGGGATTGAAAATAAATACAGAAACAACATCTAGCAACAAGCCGTACATTTGCGCATGCGTAGTATACCATGAACACGCATGATGGTCAGCAAGACAAAAAAAAATATTGATGATAAAATAACTCAAAAATATCTGTTATTAGATGAACAGGATAAATAGTATAGTAAAACGGAATATATTTTGACATGACCAAGGTGGGGCGCAACATTCTAGTGCCCTGGCTGACTTGACTCAGTCAACGACCGTTAAGAGTGACGTCAGCATGCTCACATTGACCAACCAATCAGAGGATGGATTTTGAGTTTGATTGTGAAATCTGATCTACTTATGCTACTCATTTTGAAACCTTGGCACAACGTTAATTTCCTCCTCCCTTTTGATTTAACTTACATATTGCTCATACTCAGGAAGAAATAAACTCTTAAAAGTCGGCAAAAAATATAAATCTTCCAGTAAAGTACATATATTTCGTTGTTAACCACTACTGGAACAAATACAATGACAGCCCACCACTAAATTTAGGAGCAGAAATATAATAACGGAATGCATATTTTCGTTTGTAACTCCAAAAAGGAAATCATTAAGTCTTTCGTGGTTGTGTAAGTGAAACAATTTGCTATCATTTTTCATTTTATGACCGTGTACATGTAGTTTGGTTTGGCTATATGACGGTAACGGCGGACGCATGTAGTTTGTCACAATGAGGTTGCCGTACAGCGCTGAGTTAAGCGGGTGGGGCGGTCAAGATAACAGCAGTTTCCTAACACGTCCGCAGTTGGAGAATATATTTGAGTGTGTTTTCTCGGTCAAAACATCTTGGCGTCATAGCTATAACCTATACTAATCATCAATTATGAGTGGACGAGGCAAAGGCGGTAAAGGACTCGGAAAAGGAGGCGCTAAGCGCCATCGCAAAGTTCTCCGGGATAACATCCAGGGAATTACTAAACCCGCAATTAGGCGTCTTGCTCGTCGAGGCGGCGTGAAGCGTATCTCCGGTCTTATCTACGAGGAGACTCGCGGTGTTCTCAAGGTGTTCCTGGAGAACGTGATCCGTGACGCCGTCACCTACACCGAGCACGCCAAGAGGAAGACCGTAACAGCCATGGATGTGGTCTACGCTTTGAAGAGGCAGGGCCGCACCTTGTATGGCTTCGGCGGTTAGACTTCCCGGCGTCCAGCAAACAAATAAACAACCAACGGCTCTTTTAAGAGCCACCCACTCCTACATCAAAAGAGTTTATTTCTGAACCTGTGAAACTAAAGTTCATACTTGGTAAATTTTTAATATAAAAGAACAGTTTCGAATTTAAATATATTTATATTAAATTAAATCTGATTAGTCTTGTAGTTCTGGCGTACTAGTTAAGTGCCAGTTATCTGTTTTGCACAACCCAAAGTAGACTGTCAACTATATTTTGAAACCGACGTCATACATAGATTAATTCTAGCAGAAAATCATGTGTACTTGTTAGAGAGATTCAGGCATCTTGTCAGGCCTCAATCACTGCTCTGTTTTAAGCTAACTTTAAACTCGAGCAACATGGTAGTTTGGGGCAACTTGTCTCAGTCATTTTGGGGTTTGTTGCCATATGTGCAAAGAATGGGCCAATGAAAAATGCACCTATGGCAACTCTGTTTACGTATGCCAGAATTGTTCTTCAGATGAGTCGGAAGAGTGAGGAACTTAGTTTGCCAGGTTTTGTTTCATTGTTTAAAAAAAATTGATTTTCCAGTGGTTGGAACCAAGATGCTTTATTTTTTAAATTTCAAATTTGCAGTTTAGGGACGCAAACTTGAGGCTGAGAACCATGACCGACATGCCAGCAGTTCCTAAGGACTTATATTTATGTTAAACTTTGCTCAATGATAATCAATTTATCTGACTGGAAAAACAGAAGAACAATAATGTTGTCCTTGTTTTATTAGTTGCGAAATCCAGTGTGACATCTTACCCCATGTAGTGTGACAACTTATCCATGGGTGGGGCAACATGTCATGTCACATGTTCACTCCCTCTATTTGATGGCTTATAACTTTGCACTGACACAAAGTATGAAAAGGACATCAATGCAAAAAATATACCTGCTATACATTTTGTTTAGACATGATGTATTGATTCCAAGAAATATATATAAGTATAAAAAGTGATACAACTGCTCCCCGTCTCCATATATTATTACGCATTGGATGTAACACTACAAGTATTTTAGTTACATGAAGAGCATGTAAAAGATTATTCGTGATGGAGAGGAATTTTTCTGGTCACGGTGTCATGTTTCAACATGTCTACTGTGTGCCTGCTTGTACATATATACAACCTTATATATGATGGAAAACCTTGAGCATTCTTTTTTTTTTTTTATGGTGTACAACACTACTAATTACTGCCACAGATGTGTCCCTTTTTGTTTTTGTTTTACTATAGTATACAGTCAATGTATAACGACAAACGCACCCAAATAAAACCGCAATGCAACACTATACATTATGCTGGTTACGTTTAACCTGTTATTATTTTTTTTATATGTATTAAAACAAAATGGTGTCGAAACTGCCTTCGAATGAGAAAAGATGATCTGGTTATAACCTTACAATGAGCACACATTCCACGCAAGTAATGTGGTTCAATCAAGTCACAAAAGTGCAAAACAAAATATATATTTTTTTATTTATCAATCGACTGTCAATTGATTTTTAACGCATCCAAATGATTGATAAGCACGTCAGATCATTGCGTGTGTTGCCGACTGGTAACCGCCCCGGGGTCACCGCGAGAAACTCTTGTGTTTACCACCGTCCCAATTTTCACATATAAAAGAAAAAATTAAACAGCTAGTGAGGTGGAGTTGATTTTAACCCATGCTCAGATGTCTCCTCCAATGTGCGAAGTTGTATCGCGACGTTCACAATACAATTTTAGACATTTTGAGGACAAAATGTGACGAAAAGTGGCAGCGGACGCCACCGAATGACGCACAACCGGTGAGGTTTGAAAGCTCTAGTAAGAAAACGAGGCAATTTTCGCGAACAAAAATGAGCTGAGGTCTAAGTTTGGAGAGTTAGCTATACTCCAGAGTAAGAAATGTGGTGGTAGATTTTAATTCGTGGCGTAGTTTGGGGCTTAAACGTGAAAGAGAAAACACAAAAAGTGAGTCCACATTTCGCTCGAGTACAGAGCGGTAGCAGGATTGACTCTCTCCGGTTCTCATGTGCCTTATAAGTCCCGCCTCCTGCACTCAGTCCGACAAATTGTCGAGAACAAGACACCGGAGACGAACCATGGCAGAAGAAGTACCACCACCCGCAGCGACTCAGGCCAAGGCGGCGGCGAAATCCAAGAAGAAGCCGGCGCCCAAAAGGGTGAGCAAAGATGGCCCCAGCCTCCCAAAGCAGATCGTCGCCATCATTTCCGAGTCCAAGGAGCGCCGAGGTATGTCGGTGTCCGCGCTCAAGAAGGCTATGGCGGCCCAAGGCGTGGACGTGGGAAAACTTAACAAGCGCATCAACACCGCTTTGGTCGGCCTGGTGGGCAAGGGAGTTCTGATCCAGACTAAGGGACTTGGCGCTTCTGGCTCCTTCAAACTGGCTAAGAAGGAACCGGCAGCCAAGAAACCCCAGGTTGAAAAGAAGAAAAAAACCGTTGTCAAGAAGTCCGCCACCGCCGGCAAGAAAGCGGCAGCCTCAACCAAGAGGCGCAGCGTCGGGAAGACCGAAAAGAAAGCCAAGAAGTCTGAGAAGAAGGTCACGCCAAAGAAGGCCACGCCTAAAAAGAAGTCCAAGCCGGCACCCAGTCCCAAGAAGAGCGCAGCCAAGTCCAAGAAGGAGACCCCGAAGAAGGGGAGAAAACCTGTCTCTAAGAAACCTGCTGCCAAGAAAACTGCTGCCAAGAAGCAGACACCGAGAAAAGCCAAGAAGTGAACAGCTGACACTTTCACATCTTCGACCAACCAAAGGCTCTTTTAAGAGCCACCACCACATCCACTTAAAGAGCAATTCCTCAATCTTATTATGGTTATTAATATTATTACTACTACTTTTTTGAAATAACATTTGAATATAAATTAATGGCATAAAATGATGAACAATTTCACAAATAGACATACAGCAATGCATATTTCTCCATCAATTAAACTGCAGCACCCCCCCCCCCCCCCAAGAACTGTTTTTATCAAACTGCCTTTTTAGTGTTAAGGGATGAGTCCGAAGCATCAAAGTCGATCGCCCACTACTAATTTTAATTAATAACACAAAAAGTGTCCACTGGCCAGTAATAGATAACACAAACAAAATATTTTACTTTATAAACACTCAATAAACAAAATACAACTGTTGAGTTGAGTCAATTCATAAAAACAGACGCAAAGGAATACAGTTCGATTCAAAGGCAGGTTGCGCTTCCCATTCACTTACAAAACTAGTTTGAAAAACAGCTTGGAGCCGCTGGCTCCCTTCAAGTTTTACCGCCAAAGCTTTCATTGGCTCATTTCAAATTACAGTCGTCCAATCGTTCGTCAGTAAAATAAACGCGCGCCTTCCAGTCGACCAATCAGCGTCTGCCACTCTGCTATAAAACCTGCGGCTCGCCCATTCGCGCTTCACTCCACTCGAAGATAACTTCAAGTCGAAATGGCAAGAACGAAGCAGACAGCTCGCAAGTCCACCGGAGGAAAGGCTCCCAGGAAGCAACTTGCTACCAAGGCTGCTCGTAAGAGCGCTCCGGCAACTGGCGGAGTCAAGAAGCCTCACCGTTACAGGCCTGGCACCGTGGCTCTTCGTGAGATCCGCCGTTACCAGAAGTCTACAGAGCTGCTTATCCGCAAATTACCCTTCCAGCGTCTGGTAAGAGAGATCGCTCAGGATTTCAAGACCGACCTGCGTTTCCAGAGCTCGGCCGTCATGGCTCTGCAGGAGTCCAGCGAGGCTTACTTGGTCGGTCTGTTCGAGGACACCAACCTGTGCGCCATCCACGCCAAGCGCGTCACCATCATGCCCAAAGATATCCAGTTGGCCCGCCGCATTCGCGGAGAAAGGGCATAAACAAGTCACCACATTCAAACAACGGCTCTTTTAAGAGCCACTACTTATTCTAAGATGTTTACAATTCCTTATTTTGATTGCACTGTTCATTTTCATCACATTTATTTGCTTATGGTCTAGTTTAAAAAAAAACGCCTCACTTTTTATAAGAATGTTTGATATTTAAGTGGCCGTTGTTCGCCGAGATCAACAATTCATCACCTAGTGCCGTTTTGCGATTTATGCGAATGTATCAGCTCGTGGCGTAGAGTTGCCAGTCACAGCGAACAATCCACTGTCAAATGTTTTTATTCCGCCCCACTTAAGCAGATTGAAGTATACAAATAGATCTTTAATTTTAAATATAAAAAACTTTTATAGTTAACATTCATTATTCAATATTTACAATTTACGTGCAACCGTTTTAATATTTGAATGAAAGCATTGGTGACAAATTTAAGGTGGCTTGTCTCCATAAACAGCGCGCCACTGTCAATGTTCATTTGCAGTCAACGCTCGCGATATTCAGTAGATCAAATCTTCATTTCAAATATGAAAAAAAAAAAGCGCGACGACTTCCTTATCCTATTGGCTAACTAGCTCTCCGCCCGCCATTTCAAACCACCACAATTACGTCACTCCAAACAAGCCAATCCTGTAGAAGCGACAGCACAGCAAAATTTGCATACGCTCGACTATAAATCTTTTGCCTTGTTGAAAACACAGCAAACTGACTTCTTGACATTGCGAACAACAACATGCCTGAACCAGCAGTCAAAGCGTCCAAGAAGGGCTCCAAGAAAGCCGTTGCCAAGGCCACCAAACCCGGCAAGAAGCGATTCAGGCGCAGGAGGGAGAGCTACGCCATCTACGTCTACAAGGTCCTCAAGCAGGTCCACCCCGACACCGGCATTTCATCCAAGGCTATGGGCATCATGAACTCCTTTGTCACCGATATTTTCGAGCGTATCGCTGGGGAGGCTTCCCGCCTGGCGCAGTACAATAAGCGCTCCACCATCACCTCCAGGGAGATACAGACGTCCGTCCGCCTGCTCCTGCCCGGCGAGCTTGCCAAGCACGCCGTATCCGAGGGCACCAAGGCTGTCACCAAGTACACCAGCTCCAAGTAAAGCGCCCTTTAACAACCAAACGGCCCTTTTCAGGGCCTCCACAAACCTCTTAAGAGTACATTTCTCCAACGTCTAAGAAATTGCTTCATTTATTGTATCCGTAACACTAACTCCCGTGGCACAATGATTGTTATTTTTAATTTTTGGGTGAGTGGCCTCTACAAGTACAATTTGTAATATTTGCAGGTTATAAAGTATTGAGCGCCGTCTTGTGGTTACAGGGCGCATTGTTTTGATGAGTAGAAAAACAAGTACAATATGTACGCAATGACGGCTACTTCATCTCGTTGCCTTTTTGTTTTCTAAATTCATAAATGTGTTGTTGCTCTGGACAACAATTGTCCGTAAATACATATGTCAAAATAAAGATACTGTCCTTTTTGTGTTGGCTAATTAACGGAAACTGCAGATGAAACTTGCTACTAGCTAATACCACCGTTGTTTCATTTGATAATTACACGACGACCAAGAGAGGGTAATAGCCACAGAGGTTCAAATAAACCAGGCCAAAAAAGGAAACTGAGATTCTTTTGAAATCCCGTTAACGGTGTTTGTAGTCTAGCTGCCGCTGGTGACAAATGTAAAGTTTCAGAGCGAGCACAGCAAATGCATCCATCCCATAACTTGTTCATAGCTACAAATAGTACAAAATGCAACTTCTGCGCAGCCGCATTAGGTTTCCGTGGTGTAGTTCGCCCACTGATCTGAGGCCAGCCGCGGATAGTAGGCACGCCCGAACCATCGCGATTAAGATAAACACGTGTTTCGCAAGAGGAAGCTCGCTGTAGTGTACAGCGTACAATACAGACATTTAAAATGAATACACAGTTTATATATTCACTTCTTTATTTTCCGCACAGTGGCATGAATTATAATTTTTCAAAAGTATTTAAATGTGTAAATCCCGTAAATTATTAAGACAGATAACGACCACCATTGAGGCATAAACTCAACTGTAACGCTCCAAAAGCCTTTTAGTTTCTAATCACACAAATGTTCAAGTTTTAGTAACTTGTTCTCCCCGACATTCACAGGGAAAGTTTAACTTTTTGAGAAAACTCTTTATCTTGTATCCAGGAAAGTGATTCTGTAAAACACACAAATCGGAGCAATAGATTAGACAGTTAGACGTCTCAGCATTAAATGCAACAACAACAACATTAATTCGATTTCATAGCAGCTATTTAAAACATAACAATTGTTGAATTAAAATTGGTTTGGTTCAGATGAAATCTACTTACCAATAAAAGTTAATTTAGAATTGATCCTGTTAACTAACCGGGGACTAGTGATGGGAATTCCGGCTCTTTTTAGAGAACCAGCTCTTTTGGTTCGGCTCACTAAAAAGAGCCGACTCTTTCGGCTCCCAAATGGCTCTTTAGATTTTTTTGTCGCTTAAATAAATATATGACCAACAACAATTTAAAACTATGCGCAATATGAATTACTAATGTGAAAAAATTGCACTATATCAAATGTTTGTTGTGTAAAATACACTTTTATTTATAAACTCGACAGTTATAAAGAAAATAGAAAGTGCAAACAAATTAACTATTTACAAATGAACTTAAATAAGGTTTAACAATAACATATTTATTATGTTATTTAAACAGACCCGCACAGCAAAATATAAATTAAAATGTGTAAAATAAAAATAAAATAAAAAATCTGCATCCAGAAAACAGTGTTCTTCAGTCTAGATTTACATTCAGAAATGCCAAGTGCCTCAACATTTTAGCCAGTTCTTCATCAATTGCCTTCTGTCTTGCTGGAGTCATTGACTTTTGCAACAATTTTAAGCCCATTTTAAAATGGAAGGCTGCAAGGCTCGATATCAGGCCCACTTTTTATTGTTTCTCTCAATCATACATATTACGTCGTCTTCCTCACCGGTCAGACACACTGGTATCCAATCCACATGTACTTTTCTGTGCCTTGGCAAGGATCTATAAGCTGAGTGCCGTTGAATGATGGGATGTCACACACGGACCTCTCTTCGCATCTACGAACACAAACAAATGTTCCGAATTTGAGAAAGTGGCCTTGGAGCCACTCTGAAGACGTCCTTGCCTGTCAGCCACCAGACTTGTAATGTAAGTGGTGCAGTTGAGGTTCTGATTGGTGTCGTCCATTTCAGCCGACCAGCAAAACGTCGTCCCCTGGCGCCCGTAAGTGGCCAAATGGACTTGGATCATTTGAGGAGCGGCTGTGCAAGGAAGAAAGGTGATTTTTTTTCATATGATCATTTGACATATTTTATGAGGACGAGAACAAGACTTACTACAATTGATCACATCCGTCTGCCCGTCGCAGATGACTGCCGTGTAGCAGGTGTTATTGCGGCAGGCGTTGTAATAACTGCAGTGCAACAAAGGAAGGCAACAATAGTAATTAAAACACAAATAGGACGCAATAGCTTGCTTCTTTTTTTTTTTTTTTTAAATCCTCCTGTTTTAACTCATTCACTGCCATTGACGCCTATAAACGTCCAAAATTCATTTGAACTATTTCTATTAGTTTAACATAAATAAAAAAAAAAGAGAGCATTGATGATAACATGTCAAATCGGTAAAATTACCGAATGAACAATACTGAGCTCTCCAGAAAACAAAAAGCAGCAAAATCCAGCCTTTTTTATCCATCTCAAGGGGCGGCCATTTTCCCACTTGCTGTCGACTGAAGATGACATCAATGTTGCTCAGGGCTCAGGCAACGACCAATCACATTCACAGCTCACCTGTTATCTAAAGCTGAGCTGTGATTGGTTGTTACCTGAGCCCTGAGCAACATTGATGTCATCTTCAGTTGACAGCAAGTGGCAAAATGGCCGCCCCCTGAAATGGATAAAAACGGCTGGATTTTGCTTCATATTCCACACATGTAATATTAATCAGAATGTCATGTTTAGACTAGTGAGGTCACATTTGACGATTGTCAAGAAATGTTTATGGTTGACTTCCACTTCAACATAAAAATCTTAAGTTTATCCAACATGAACTTTGAAATCAACTGCGAGTGAAGATTTTGAGTAAATGTTTTTGAGTGACAGACTCATTAGGGACTAACAAATATTGGCTAGCACTGACCTCTCTTCGTTTTCATTTTCAGCGCCTTCACTTTCTCCTCTTTCAGCTCCTCCATTTGATTCCTTTTCTCCTTCTTCAGCTCCTTTGTTTTCATCTCCATTTGCTTATTTTTCATTTTCTCCTTCACCTCCTTTTTCTCCTTCAGATCCTTCATTTTCTCCTTCTGATTCTTCTTCTTCTCCTCCTCCTTCTCCTCCAGATTCGTCCTCACTTTCATCCTCTGATTCCTCTTCCGAAGAGGACGAGGAGTCGGAGCTGACTGCACAAAGCAAATCGCAACATGTTAGCATATACTTTAAATCAGAATTACAAAAGCCAACACAATTACACAAGTAAGTAACCATTCCTTTTTTTAGTGTGCTCATTTTGCTGAAGGAGCAATTTAAACCAACAGTTTAGGGCAATGGTGGTCTAAAGCCATGTCAAATCTATCAATATCCCATAAAAAATACAGTATAACATTCACTGACGCAAAACATTGCAGACTGCAATGATGGAATGCCCCCTATTGGTCACAGTTGGAACTACAGTCACCCTTGCTTTAGATCAGTATTCATCTTTATTCATTTTTGTACTTCTCTTAAAAATAATGTAAAGAATGATTTAGTGCACCCTAGTTGAAATGAAGTCAAAGGCAGCAATATTACAATTAAGCATAATTATGCTTCTAATGGACTATATATATATATATATATATATATATATATATATATATATATATATATATATATATATATAAACAAAAACACACAATTTATAGAGATTGCATTTACCTGACGTCAAAAGTGTGAAGGCCAGCACTGAAACACAAGTGTGCACATTTTACTTGAACAACTTTGACAAATCTCACACACCCCATTGCATCATCATTTCAACTTTGCTGTATTAATACGAGTCTACTTACAAGCCACCAGCGTCAGCTTGAGTGAAACCATTTTGGGCGCAGGTTCTCTCTCTCTCTCTCTCTCTCTCTCTCTCTCTCCTGAATGGCGACTCGACACAAAGGTTGCGTTAACTTAAAGACCTTTGATGACGTTCATTCGTTGACACTGTCAGCGCTTTATTTGACTTCCAGCTAAAAGTGTGTGTCCGAATCTTGCGCCTGGTGGCTGTTTGCCCTCAACCGTCGCTTCAGAGTTTGGAGGCAAATTGGTCGCTGGTTGACGGAAATGAGTCATCCGTGTGTCAAGATACAGTTAGACGCTTCTAATGAGGGTAGAAATGTACTTTTTTCCATTCATGTGTGTTTACGTTTTAAATAATTCACGATCATAATACGCCTAATAGTTTCTCCTTACTTTTAATGATAGAAAACAAAGTAGAACTATTAGTTTATGCAAAGTTTGTGACGTTATAAAATTCCTCTTTTGGACTTTAATTGTAATTATTGGTATAAAGGGAGAACTTCGAATAGAGTGGCATTCGTTTTATTAATTGAGCTGCGCGGCGCTTGCCTACCAGGCCATGGGAATAAAAGTAAGGGAATTCCATTTGACGATGGAAACATTTCTGTATGCGATTAAGTGACGCAGTGTAAATTGAATGTCGTACCCCTGAGGCAAGCGACAACGTACAGAACACACATGAGTGTGTGCGCTGACTTCCGGACATGGAATAAAAAAAAGAACCGCAGGCTGTTATCTCAATCAACAAGATATTGAGCACACAAGATGAACAAATGTGCAGGCGACCTTCGTCATTTATGATCATGCATTGTAGGTACTTTGTTGTTGTTGTTTTTTTTTTTATCTTCCGTAACACGCAAGTAGAAGTTACAAAAATCTAAATTAAATTAAATCTAATTATATTGCCAGTGACCAAAGATATGTAGTTGAGTACATTGTCGTGAAACACTTGAGTATACATTTGGGAAAATAAAATTATGTCAATCTCATAATGTTCTGACTTGTCAAAAAAAAAGAAGAGGATGTTTAGAACAAGAAGTCAGCTTTCACACAATTTTATTTTGTTTTTATGTTGTCTTTCTGCACCTTTTCATTCTACATTGAAAAATATATGTTTTATTTTATATTGTATTTTTCCTTTTAAAAATTAATGAAATAAATGAAATGAAATATTAGTCTAGTAAAATTCCGATTTTATATCTTAATGTGACGTAATATTCTCATAACATTGTTTTTCTTATTCATGAAGGACTTTTCAAAAATTCGGTTCACGTACATTGTTACAAAATTGTGGCTTTAATCTCGTAACGTTATCAATGAATCTTGATCGTGCGACATAATATTTGTAATTTTGAAGCTAAAATTGTTTGGAAAGTTGAATCCTCTATTATCCTTTTTAAACTATATCTATTTCTCTCTCGATGTTTTCAAACCTGAACTGATGCAGAATTTATAAGCAGCCATCGTCTGACCAAAAAGAGGTTTATTCACAGTTTAAGAACAAGAAAACATATTGTGCCGTAAAAAATACTGTATCAGGTAGTCAAGGAGAAAGCGAAATGACGTGAATGAGTCTAGTCAAGAGTGTAGATGTTCTCCTGAACCGGTCGCCTCATCCTGATCTCGTAGATGATGTGAGGAGGTTCCTCACTTGAAAAACTGCAAGAGAACATTCGACTATCAAATCCATCTTCCTAACATTCCTTCTAATATTTCATTCATGGACACTTTTTTTTTCTGTCTGCGTCTCGTACTAAAATTAACAATGGAGAGAAGATGTTTCTGTATGTGGCCCTTTGAAGAAAAAGTTGAAGAATAGAAAGCGTGTTCTCACCAGCCACTCCTTAAAACTGGTCTCAAGCCACCTGCAAGATAAAACTCAAATGACAACATTCCAGTACACGTTCTTCATTTCGTTATTGTACTGATGATTAAACTGATGATGAGGACGAAAACATACGTTTGAAGGCCAGAGAGAAGAAGACGGCAGCCAACGTTATCAGCACGGTGAGCGAGAGCGACAGGACAGGAATGTTAATGTGAAGGGAGAGCGACGCCGGAGGGTTGACCACCTGACAAGACAACTTTTAGTCCTACTTACTCCATCTTAGATTGCTGCTCAATGTAGAAATTTGCCCAAACATATCTTTATACATGTATTATTTTTATTTGACAATTTATGTCTCAAACATCTTCTAATGAGCAGATTACCAGTTTACAATGGGCCAATAGTTTTCAGACTGGATTCGGGTTCCAATTTCTCGCCTTCTAGTCTGCGAATGTGACGTCATGTGCGTTGTGTAGCTGAAGAAGGCTGTGCAGTTTCATTTTTCGGTCACATGTGGCAGTAGTGATTCGAAGTTCAATTTTCTGCATTCAGCAACTTTTAAAGGGATACTTGACTCATGAAGCCATTTTTAGCAGTCAAAAGTTAATATTTGATCCAGAATTAATTTGATAACAAAAGTTAATATTTGATCCAGAATTAATTTGATAACTTCATTATTTTTCACGTACAATTACGACCAATCATGGCTCAGTTTGCTGACCAAAACCCATAAAACAGGTGAGCCATGATTGGTCATTACCCTCTTCTTCAGCACAGGTGATGTCATCTCCAGTTGACATTGTCAAAATTAGTTTTTAAAAGTATTAATTGTACATGAAAAATAATGAAGTTATCAAATTAATTCTGGACAAAATATTTTTTACTACTGAAAATAGCTCAATGAGTCTGCTTTGTAGAGTTGGTGGACTTTTACTCACAACTGCCACCTCTGGCCTAAAGTGTAACTGCAGCCTCTGTGTCAAGCTCCTGCACGCTGCGCGTTTGAGTGTGTGCGCTTGTTTTTTCAGTTTTCTTGGAGTCTGAGCTGGAGTCTTGATTTATTTTCCCAGTTTCCATCCCAATTGTGTCTTGCCTGCGTCCGACTATTTCCAGGATCCCCAAACCGATGATGAGTAGCATGTATGGGTTTTAAAAATGTAACATTTCACTCACAGTGATGGTGGTGGAGTGCAGCATTGTAGAGTTCCTCTTGATAAGATCCAGCTGAGGCAGCGTTTTTCTGTTAACTGCCCAAAAAAAGAATGGTAAAAAGTGATTAAGAATGCTTTAAAGAGATTAAAAACACTTATTTAAACAATTAATTATGTGATTTGGGGAAATACTGAACAGTATTGTTCAAAAACAAAGGACAAAAAAGCAAAATCTATGGCTAGACAGTACTTAACATGCTAATTAGCCTGCTAGCTACCTATATATTTAGATAAAACATGAAAATACAAACATACCCGTGCTGCTACAGTAGATATTTTTGACATTTACTCATACAGTATATGTTTTTCCTTAAATTTTATGAAATCTACTAGATGATTAGAATACAAACGTGTGAAATGCATGAAATGGTAGGAACAGAAGTCATGAACTGAGGAGCCCCTGAAGATATACCATATTTTTACCTGACTAATTTCATAGGCCAGCCCACACTGGCGTCCCGCAAGGTTTTGTACTAGGCCCACTATTGTTTGACAAGATCTGGTGTTGGTAATTGTCTCACCTGCAGAAGTCAACGCCTCTGTGACTTGTGTTGTTGTGGTGGTTGTTGTTGACAACGTTGTTGTCGGACTGTTGATTGAAGCTGGCAGACAAAAAAAAACAAGACCGCCATGAAAATAATCCTCAAAATGAAGAAGTTAAGAGGCGCGTCTGTTTTCCTTTACCCAACGCACCTTTGACCACCCGCAGGTTCATGATCACCTTCTTGTCGTTGAACAGCCCGTCGATGTCCACCCTGCAGCAGTACGGCCCGCTGTCGCTCCGCCTCACGTCCACGATGTCCAGGTCCATTTGTCCTTCCAGGACATCCCCCGTTAGGCGGTAGCGGTCCTCCGTCTGCAGCATCGTCACAGTTGCTTTGAAGAATGACAGAACCAACGGCATATATTTCTAAATCGTCACTGGGGGTCGTATCATCCTTCACCTTGGAGATAAGACCGTTCTCGTCGGTCTGGATCAGGATGTTGCTGCACCAGAGGGTCCCGCAGCCGCGGCCCCAGCACACCCGACTCAGGCCGAAACGCTCCACCGAGTATTGGCAAGACAGGGAAGCCACGCCACCTTCGGTCACTTTAAAACAGCAAACGGGAACAACGCCACCTGCAGCCAGATGCAAACATTCTTTACATATGTATGTATATATATAAATATAATTTATATTTTCTTATATATTTTATTTATTGCATATTGATGAACAGAAATCCATCCATTTTCCAAAGTTCTCGTTTGGGTTGAGCTGGAGTCTTACCTAGTTGACTTTAGGCAACAGTTGGAGTACAACATGGACTGGTTGCCAGCACACTCACATTTACAACTATGGACAATTTACAGTCTTCAGTGAAGCCAACATGCATGTTTTTGGAATGTGGAAGGAAGCTGGATGAAAAACCACGCAAACTCCAGACAACAAAATCCGAACTGAGATTCAAACCCAGTACCACGTAAGTGTGAGACCCACATGCCAACCACTACGGCACCTTGCTACCACATGCAAAAAAAAAAACCCATCCTGATGTGACACAAGTTTGTTGATGTATGTTGTGATGTCATCAGTCAGCGTCTTACCTGATAGGACGAGGAACACGGCGAAGGTCTGAGGTGGGAGACGGTGGCGAGGCGACGCGGAGGCCATCGTGGTGAGTGCGGGTGTGTGCTCATTGTCAGACCACTCACACTGACACACACTGACCCAATGACGGGGTTCTGAGTGTGTGTGGGCGGGCGGGTGTTACAGACAATAATAAAGACTTCATTGATTCGTGCTGAATGTTGGCTGTGTGTTTTGCACCCTCACATTTATGGTAATTATAAAACTGGCAATTATGTTTGTTGCTAGCTCAAATAATGTAACTTGAAAACGGTCACAACTAAACTCAGTAAGCTGCAGTCATGTTTGTCCTTTGTGCAGAGGATAAAGAAAACTGCCTGTCAACATTGTTCTATTGTCTCATGTTGTCATCTTTTTGTGTGTTTGTTTAATTGTTGATCCATTGAGGTTCTAATGTACATTTTAGTTTAATAGCACTTTTTAGTAAATGTATTGCTTTGGTTATGTAAACATTAGCTAATATAAGTATTTTAGTGAATGTAAATTTGTTATTATGTATTTTAGTTGTATTTTTTGTTTTGTTTTAGGGTGACACGATCTGTCTCGGGACTGCGTCTGGAATATTTATTAACATGTACTGTCCCTGATATAATTTAACAAATATTTTGCTCCACCGTCTGTATATAAAAATAATCTTGCTGAACAATGGCTTGTGTCTCGAAAAACTCGAATCTCTAGGTACCACGGTATGAGGAAATTAAAAAATATATTTAGCAAATGTAGCACTTGCCTCTCTTTCTGATTATTTTTGGGCTGTAGCATTTGTCGTACTCTACAAACATTAAGTTGAATGATGGCAAATGTTTTTCTAAAACCTATTTTCTCATTCTTATCATTTTCTTTCCCTTCAATCAGAAACAACAAAAAAATGTGTGCTACAGATAAAAGTAAAAAAGAAATTAAGGAATTAAGTGTTAGAAGGAAATAAGGCGTACAAAAGGGCTTTTGTTTCTCTCTCTCTCTCTCTCTCTCTCTCTCTCTCTCTCTCTCTCTCTCTCTCTCTCTCTCTCTCGCTCTCTCTCTCTCTCTCTCTCTCTCATTAACACACACACACACGCTCAACGGCCAACTGTGTGGCGACGTCACAGATGCACAAACTACTCCATTATTCGTGTCAAATATCCCCCTTTGACTTTATGTCTTGCCTTTTTTCTCTCTTTTATGACACTGAGAAGCATTTTAATGTGACAGAACTAAAAGACACCCCAGATGAGTTTATGAAATTCAAGATTTTAGAAAAGTTGGAGCAGCTGAAATAAAGTCCTCTGATGGTTCAAAAAAAGAAGAAGAAACATCTGAATATAACAAATATATGATCCTATTTGTGTATAGTACAGCAGACCTGCAATAAATCCCGTGTAGAAATAAAATTACTATTCCTGGATTTATTAATTTTTTTCTGCATGTGAAAGTCATTTTGTTGCCTTTCAAAAAAGAAATTCAACATAATTTAAATAAATAAAATGTATTATTATTATTATTATTATTATTATTATTATTCCTCTACACTTTTTTTTCTTTTATAAACACACTTGGGAAGTTTCGTTTATTAACGTTTATTAAAGTTAGTTTGTTTTTTACTTATTATTCCTGTCCAAAGTGAAATGCACATTTAAAAATTATTTTTATGTTTTTGTATTTATTTATTTAGCACAGAGCACTTTATTTTATTTTATTTTTTATTTTTTATTGTAGCATTTTGTGTATGTTTTATGTTTGCTGGTGTAATGCCTGTCTTTTAATACTGCTCGTATGCCATTGAATTGCCCCTCGGGGACAAATAAAGTGTTATTGAATTGAATTATTTATTTTACACTATGCGCTACAAGATCTTCCTAGATGACGTCATGTAATTGACGCGCTGATCTTTCGGTAAGTTGCTCGCTCCGTTTTTATTGTTTATTTCATTTGTCTCACGGCACACCGCCCGCCGGGCGCACTTCCCTCGCGGCGGTGGACAATGTAGTGTTTAATGTAGACATTTAATGCAAACATACATGTCTCGTAGTTTGAGACAAATTGGTCTCCAAACTGTCCGCAGAGCAAAAGGTTATTGATAATGAGCCATTTCAAATGGATACTTTGCGAATGATGGCAAAACAACACGTGTCTAATTAACTTTTCTCCCATTTTGTTTTGTCTCTCCTACACTCATCCAGCAATGCTATCATCAGCGATCTCTGGGGAAAAGCTCCTTAACAGAAACGGTTTCTTTGCATACTTAATCAGGTAACACTTTCACTTTGCACTGCTCCCTAAAAAATATATCAGGTGTACTTCATGCCTTATACAAGCACATAGCGCAATGAGTTACATTATATTGTAAATTATGTTTCTGTAAACAAAGTTTCTGTCACAAAAGTCTCTATGAACGTTTAAGACCAAAGTGTGTTTATTGTGAAAGGAATTCAACACTTCCGTCATTTTGTCGACGTTGCTTTTATTTTCTAAACCGGACT
The DNA here is from genome assembly GCF_054856555.1 of Leptonotus elevatus. Lineage (NCBI taxonomy): Eukaryota > Metazoa > Chordata > Actinopteri > Syngnathiformes > Syngnathidae > Leptonotus > Leptonotus elevatus. Next base: position 7,961,213 of record NC_141254.1, read on the forward strand.
CGAACCGAAGTTGTTCTTACCGGATATGGAGACTGGTTGGAATCGGAACTTTGACCAGCCGGTAGCAAGATAGTGTTTAATGCCTCCGTGATATTAAACTAACCACGGTTCGTGGGGGACGTCCAAAAAAATTTAGTTAATGCTTTCGAAATGGATATTACAACTACATTTTGCACATAGTTCTTCAGCAAAGCTACGTTAGCCGCGGAGCTAACCAGCTAACTGGACTCGTTTTCTGTCGGTGGCTAAATGACTTGAGAAAAGACGCCGGGAGAGCATTCAAGGTGAGTGTCAAATGCTCACATTCAAATGTATTTTTTTTGTACACTCATTAATGATGCGGAGCGACGGAATAACGTCACGGGTTAAGGTCGTGTTACATGATGAGCGAATTACTGTAACTCATTGTTCACGTGACCGAATTACACACGTAAGTACGACGAAGATTAACAGGGACGTAATGTAACAGGTTCTTCTCTCCACGTCGATTTCAATTAACGCACATTTCATATAGAAAATACATTTTAAATCAGTGTAAACATGAAGTAAAAAAAAAAAAACCACACACACAAAATTGGTCGTTATTGTTACCATGACAACCAGCCTTGTCTACAGCGGCTTAAACTACAAAAGCGGAGCCCAAATTTGTGGGGGCAAAAAGAGAGTAATCATCTATAAACACCATAAAAGCGTTTTAACTCCTGGAGGCAGCACTTTGCCGCATGTGCTTGTGAATTTGCTTTTCCATTCAGGTCATTTCACTCTCAGGGTGTTGAATTGATCGCAACTGGACTGTTCTGGATGTCTTATATGACTTTCGAGAATGCTTCAATCAGTTCATGCAAAATGAGTTGATATTGGAAATTAATTTAAGCTCCAATTTGGAGGCATGCATCAAAACCACAAATGTTATCATTTTGGGGGGAATGCAAAACGACAAGTTGTTCAGATGCCTTGCAGAGAGGTCTCTCTCACTAATATTACATTCATTTGTAAAAAAAAGTTGGCGCTCAGACATATAACCAAACATGAAAAGGATCACGACCGACACTGTAGCCGATTTAAACAAGCAGTCAAGTAAGCTTGCTCGTTAGCTCGATATATAGAAACTGGCCTCTTTTTTACCCTTAATGCATTTCAGAGCCTTAAAGTTGTGACCTGCTTTTTTGTTTTCTGACATTACCCAGGATGCTCCAACTGCCGTACAGCAGCCTGGACCGGGATCGGCCCCTCATTAAGATTCCCTTCAACATCTTCGTCATAGGGATGCTTCTTCTCCCCGTGATCGGCCTTATTGTGTCCCTCTTCATTTCCATTGTTTACCACTTTGAAGACGCCAACTACACGCACTGTCACGTAAGTCTGGACCAGACGGGGGAAAAAGTTCTCACACGCTGTACTTAAATAGAAGAACAGATGCTTGTAGAAAAGCGAAAGGTGTTGATTCAACTTCTTAAGCAAAAGTTTTTAAAAAAATTAACTCTTCAGGTAAAAGATTCTGAAATGTACAGTATGTACGTGTAGCCTATTTAATTATATATATATATATATATAGAAGGGCTAGTTATAAATAGCATTAGAATTCGTGCGAGGGATTTACTTTCAAATAACGAACACTCGCACACAAATGATATATTTTGATTTACTTCAATTACCAATTTTCTTCTACACATTTTATCTTATTGTAAGTGTATTTCCATGCATGCAACCCACAACACTGCCCCTAAGAGGCCATGGCATGCGTAGCAGGAACAGCAAACATTTGTTTTAATTATTATTTTTCCGCTATGATTTTAAAAAATACATGATTTTACTTTTCTGGTTGTTCTTTCAAGTTATATTTGAAGAATTTTTAGGCGTTAAATGAATACACATTTTTTAGATAAATTCAAAAATCATGTTTGGAAATCTTGATTTCAATTTCAATCAAAATAAACATTTTACTGAGTTTGACTTAACTTTAACCCGTGGATTTGTGTGTGTGTGGTCCACCAGGTGACCAATTACCTCCCATCCATCAGCGCCGCCATCAGCCGCGTGCCGGAGCTCTACATCTGGCGCTTCTGCATCGGGCTGCACTCGGCGCCGCGCTTCCTGTTAGCCACCACGTATTTCGGTTTCTACCGCGGTCGCTTCGTGGCCAAGCTTCCGGAGCTGCTCCTGAGCTGGCTGGCGTTCGTGTGCAACCTGGCCGAAAACTGCGCCCTGCTGCTGCTCACCTATGTGGCGTCCACAGAGATCTACAGTCAGTCAAATGCCTTTTCACACTGCGCTAGCTCTGCCAGGCTGTTTAGACGAGTAGTAGACCGCATCTGATTGCTGCAAAAGAAAATCCCGGCTTCGCTTATTTTAATGAGGGGGAGGAGACAAGGAGCAGTTGGAGAGTTTATGGTCCGCCAAAAGAGCACTCGGAAATCACTCCGCCATATTGGAAATGCTTTCTGACGCCACTACAACACCGCTAGAAAAGTAGAATATTTTTTACTTTGACATTCCGTGGGCCCGCCCCCTCAGCACATACACAGCGAATGGGTTAAGTGCAGTGTGAAAAGGCCTGAAGGTGATTCATTGATTAACAGGATTTTCAATTTTTGAATTCCCGTTAAGGCAACATGAACCAAAAATGCATTTTCATGCCCATCCATAGTTTCCACGTGGATTTAAAATGATCTCGCTTTTCTCTCCGCAGCGGTTCACAAAGCCGGCTTCCTCACGTTCATCGTCAGCTCGCAACTCTACATGCTGATTACATGCCGATTGTGGTACGTGATCAAGAGTGACTATGTGAGCAAAGAGGTAAATTCAACTTCATTTGATGGAGTGCGTTTCTTCATTCGCTTCGCTAATGATCGCACACGTTTTCCTTGTCAGGAGCTGAATTCGTACAGGTGGAAGGTGCGCCTGCTCCTGTTCAACTTGAGCTGCTGCGTGGCTGCCGCGTACTTCTTCAGACGGCACAACAAACACTGCGAGGCTGGAGGTGAGCCCTCGCGACTTGAGCGCTTTTCAAGGCTCGGGCCAAGCTCGCGTTCACGGTGGCTCCGTAATTTGTACCGTCTTTTGAGACGTTCAACTTTGGAGGCCCGACTAGTAAATACAACACACAATTGTGTCATTGGATGGCGTTTTGGAAAGTCGACACTACAGCTTGACCCGTGTTTTTTTTTTTATGTCAATTTTCAGTATATATATTTTTTAAATGTCGATTCTCAAAGGCAAACACGGCAGAAAGCAGGGGAAAAAAAAACGTGATCTGATTGTGTCCACTTACTTACGCCGTGTCTTCTGCTGTCTTCAGTCTACACGCTCTTCGCTCTGTTTGAGTACCTGGTGGTCTTCTCCAACATGGCCTTCCACACCACCTCCATCTTGGACTTTGGTAAAAAATATGTGATGGTAGCCGTACTGCCCGAAGAAAAACGATACTGAAAACAACAGGACCCACTTTACGTTTTATACAACCGCAACATTTGAGCGATTGATTATCTTGTGGCGTTTGGCATCTTAAGAGAGATTTTCCCATCCAATCTGCTTGTAAAAGTGTCGGGGCCGTCCCTATTTTAAACTTGCTTTAGCCCACTCAATCGTTTCTTCTTCAAATGAAAATTTCCCTTGCAAATTCATTTTGTTCCCCATGAAGAACGAACGTGCTCAAATGATCTGATAGGAAATCTCTTATTGGTGGCGGTCTCCTGTTTGACAAAATCAAAATTGCTGTGGTCGGCAGATGCCTGTAAATAGTGCGTAGCTAATAAGCTAAGTCGCTAGTGGCTAGCTCGAGCGAATTAAAAAACATAAAGAGTATCTGATACCATATGAATTGTCACCATTAAGTATTTTATGCCATGATAGTTATTTCTTTTTTTTCTTCGGGGGTTAATGACCAGTTTTAAAAACATTGCTAGTATTCTACAATCTAAGATCGTGGCTAACCTGGTAGCATGCTAGTTTATGACAAGACACCTGAAACACTGTTTGCAAATGACAGCTTTTCCACAGATGATGACTTTGCCGTTGTTGTGTAGTTGTATGACTGTCATGTTTTTGGCTGACAGCGCAAAGAGGGAAAGATGAGGCTTAGGGTTGTCAACTCCCTGAAAAATAAATAAGGGACACCTCATCGACAAGGAAGGCCAACCTGATTGCCTTCAACCTTGTGTGATTTTTTTAAATTTTTACGTTTTGTAGGTGAAATATTTTTTGTTGAATAGGATGCATATGTTTGAATGATATTCAGCAGCAATTACATATACATTTTTACTGTATATTAAGTGTCGTATATCAACTGCATGTACAGTAAAAAAATATACATACCTGTTTTAACTTGTAATTAATCTAAGGCAATGTATCTATAATTGATCAAAGATTACGTTTATGTAATATCTATTTTAACGTAGCCTACTTGGCAATCAATTTCACTTGTTTATAACACCCCCAAAAAATATTATAGGTTTTCCATACAACGCTGACATCCATTGTACATTTTTATATTAACTTTGATCAGAGGGTTAAAGAATTGGCTGGGGAATATCCATTTACAATTGTTCAATAAAGTTAGTTGGAAAATAAATCCAGCTGACGTCAAAACATTGAAAATAAAACATTAAACGATGTCATTTAAATAACAAAATGTATTGACTGAAATTGTCAAAACGTAGATAAACCTAAGAATATAAAACAGGATACTTGAAGATTTAGAAAAAGAAAAAAAATTGACTCGCCGTCGAGCTTGCCGATGACGTCAGTACAGCAGCGCTAACGAAATGCGCGATTTCCACGTGTTCACTTCGTTTTGGTTTCTTTTTGAGGAGTTCGCAAATCACAATACATCACAAAAATTGTCTTAATGATAATAGAACCACATTAGCAATCTAAACTGACAATATTAGTCAAATCTCAGGCAATTAATTTGTGTATTTATTCAATAAATTTTATTATTTATTCAATACATTCTGCTTATATATTCTTAGGTTCATTTACGTTTTTACAATTTCAGCCCGTACAATTTGTTATTTAAATTACATCTTTAATATTTTCTTTCCAATGTTTGACGTCATTTGGATCATTTCTCGTCAATCCTGTAGCGTGACGTGTGGCGTCCCGATCTGGCAGCCACTTGGTCCTTGGAACGTTACCGTAAATTGTCACATAAAGGGCACTGTTTTCATTAATTTCATTGACTTTTTAGGGACAATTTTTTGACTCTCACGGTATTACGGGACAAAGTGCGTCCCTTGAAAACGCAATACGGAACGATTCCGTTTTCAAGGGACGGTTGGCAACCCTTTGAGGCTAGACAGGGAGGAAAAGGAGAAAGCAAGATGAAACAGGTGAGAACATGGTCAGGTAGTCATGGAGACCATCAGCATCTTTTAGATTCCTTGTATTGAATTGGCCAATAGTGCACATGGACAGTTTATGGTGTAGGACATTTGATGTATTCGCCTCAGAAATTGTGCTTATTATGTTTTGAAAAGTTTTGAACTTCTTCCTTACACAACGTTTGAATGTATGTTCAAGAGGGAGGTAGTTGCATGCAGAGAATGCTAAGAGGGCAAGAACAGGATGGAGAGACGAGGGACACGCAGGGTGCAAGATCTGGAAGACGCAGGGGAGAAAAGGAAGACTGTGTAAAGAAAGCAAATCATAGCTACACGCCATTTTCATGGATGTTTGTGTTGCTAAGGAAGAAGACAATGACACAGTTTTGCATCACAAGCGCTATGAAAATGTATGCTGATGTGGTATCCTGATATTGGTAAAAACTATTTGTTTTGAACTTCAAACGCCCCCCCCCCCCCCCCTAGCATTCATTATATTTTCCATGTATAGTTTACTTTGAAAATGAATGTGTTGTGTCTGTGTAAATATCCATAAAGGATCAAATACAACATGGAAATTCAATGTAGTGCTTATTCTCACAATACAAATCAATTTGGGAAACCTGAAATCTTTTATGACAGGTTACTCAAATTCATCCATCCAAATAGTCTTTTACTTTGTCTATGACTTTAGTGATTCAGGACTGCATTATTTAGCTCACGCTGCCATCTATTGGCTCAGGCATGTAACAGTACAGTCACATTGTGAATTGGACAAACCAAAAATCAAGAGTATGTACTACATTTATTACTCAAATGAAAAGGTTTCATTATAGAAGCAATTTATTTATTCTTGAAAAAATGTGTTGCTGCCACTCACAGGTCAGTATTGGTACTACGCGCTGTGTTGATCATCTCGAGTACGCCATACACACTAAGTCTGTTTTCTGGGAACTTTTTCCTGTCGGGCGTTATTTCAGTTTTTATAAAGTCATACGAAGGCCATTCTAATAGTATAAATAGAATACGCTTGTCCGTTAAGTGTCTTTCCACTTTACAGTGGCTGCCTTGTGGAGTTTGTGTATCAATTTTGCTGCAATATACCACAATACATTGTGCCTTTTTGTCAAGGGTGTTAATTCACCAGATCTCATCTTTTGTCATTTATTTTTTTAAACCTGAAAATGACTTTGTGGACACCCTGTGTGATGATCAAATAAATGTTTATTATGTTGTACCATGGCATTTTTGGTCTTTTTTTTTCTTTTTCTTTTTAAGTGCACTGTTTTTAGTTTCCAAACGGCATGAAAGTCGCTAGGTTACTCCTAAAGTTTAATGACAGCTTGAGCAAAAGAGAAAAGAGTTTGCAGTCAGGAAAAGGAAGCAGTTTCCTGCTTCTGAGGAGTCGCCACGAAGGAAAAGGCCACATCCGGAAACACAGGAGAATTCACGCCATCGCCAGTCGACTCCTCCCCCCCAAGGGCCTCAGCAGGAAATCTTCTTTGTCATTTTTCACCATTAAAGTCACTTTTGCCATATTCTTGTATTAAAACAATTTAATTATAAAATTATCGAGAGCAATCTGAGGACAATTCCAGCTGACTAAAGCCGAGAAGTGGCGTGCAGCCTGGACTAGTCACTAACCAATCACAGGGCACATAAAGACAAATCACACTTAAAAGTCTTCTAAAAACATACCATGCATATTTTGGGAATGTGGGCGGGATCTAGAGAGGGTAGACAAACTCCCCACAGGAAGACCAGAGATGAGATTTGACCCCAAATCTCAGAACTGTGAGGCAGATGTGTTAACCACTAGGCCAATGTCACGATTCAATACCTGCTATTTTTGTATGTATATTTTTGCTGAAGTGTAACGCGATGTACTTTGTTTTGGGATGTAATTCCACTCTTGGTTATTAGGTGGCACCGTGACGGTACAATATTGTGTTTAACAAAGAAGAGAAAAGAGGAAGTGTTCCCAAAGATCTCATTTTGGCTGAAGAAATTAGAAGCGATAGGCTTCATTTTACGTTGCACATTTTTCATGTATATTGTGAGGTGATAGGTTTGTTAGTTGGGGGAGGGGAGGGGGGTATGAAAACATGGCTGCTACACTTATCTATTTATATTATTGTAATGTGTTTCAAATGACATATATATATATATATATATATATATATATATATATATATATATATATATATATATATATATATATATATATATATATATATATATATATATATATATATATATATATAAGAGAGAGAGAGACAGAGAGAGAGAGAGACAGAGAGAGAGACAGAGACAGAGCGCCTCGTCCCCATAAAAAAAAAAATCAAAATCACATTTTGGAAAGCTAACATCAAGTCTCTGAAGCACAAAAGAGCCTTGTTTTTTGTGTGTGTTTTTTTGTTCTTAGAGCAGCACGCAAGGCTTCTTGGTGACGGCGGGCTCCGGGTTAAGGAAGGCCCTGACGGCCTCCGTGAACACGTCCTTGATGCCGTCCTGGTTGAGCGCCGAACACTCCAGGTAGCGCACGGCTTGGATCTGGCGCGCGAGCGCGGCGCCCTGGTGGTGAGTGACGGGCGCCTGGTTCTGCTCCTTCAGCTTCCTCTGGGTGTCGGCGTCGTTTCGGAGGTCGCTCTTGGTGCCCACCAGGAGGATGGGGACGCCGGGGCAGTGGTGTAACACCTGACGGGCGAGCCAGTGTAAGCAAACGCTCACCAAAACAAAGACATGGGTCTTCCCACCTCAGGGTGCCATTTGTGTTTGATGTTCTCGTAGGAGGCGGGGCTAGAGATGGAGAAGCAGATGATGAAGACGTTGGTCTGCGGGTAGGAAAGCGTCCTCAGGCGGTCGTACTCCTCCTGGCCTGCCGTGTCCCACAGGTTCAAGCTGATGATCCTGCTGTCCACTGTCACCTGAACGCACCACGAGCACTAGTAAGTTCAGTAAGTAGGGTCAATTCAGTTCTAGCCCATTAAAAAAGAAAAAAAAAATTATATATAAAAAAATAAAATATATATATATATATAATATTGTACTTTATAAAAACAGAATAATAGCATTCAAGCAGAATGGCATCATGATTTCATGTTACAATTCCTCGTGCTGCTCCTGGAGTGTCCTTGTTGGCCAGTGGGGGGCAGTATAGTGCAGTCATGCAGACACAAACGCAGATGAATGGAACTTGTGCTGCTGCTGCGCACCTGACTGCTGTAGTTGTCAAAGACGGTGGGGATGTACTCTTTGGGAAACGCGCCGGTGGTGTAGGAGATGAGGAGGCATGTCTTCCCCACGGCGCCGTCGCCCACCACCACGCACTTGATTGTCTGCATGATCGCACCTACCTGCAACATGTTCACATCAGTGAGTGAAGCGTAATTGGCACCCACACCCGCCATAAATTTTTAAAAAAAGAAGATATAGTTAAAACGGTCAAAATGTTAAAACTACGTTGACCTTTCCACCAGACTGGATTCAATGAATTGTTCAGAGACTCGTTACAGTTCGTCCCATCGTCTTGCTTCTGAAAAGAGAAAAGTCGAGGGTTTGTTTGCGTCAGTACTACATTTGTCATCTTAAAATGCTAACTTCCTTAGCATAAGGCTAAAAGGCTGAAATGAGTCATTATGAAAACAAAAAAGTATCACGCAATGAATGAAATTGGAGCCGGGTTTAAAAAAAAAATTGAATAATGAATTGATTATTTTATATATCTCTTTTTCCCATAAATTCTTTAGAAAATATAATTTTAACGGCTATTTTTTTGTATATTACTGTTTTCTTGAAATTTACTGTTCACATGAATTAAAAAGTATTTTCTTACATTAATGAAAGACCTGCCTTATTGCACTTTAAAACAATTCAGAATCTTTTTAATTCATATTTACAATTATTGAATTAGAATTATGAAAATATTTTCATCTCATCCTTGCAGATGTCCATATTGTGTAACATTTAAGTGATTATAACGTGTTGCTTTCATTAATCAACTAAATCATTTGACCAGTTACTACCTCCGCAAAATTTATTTTGAGTTTTAATCATGTCCTTGACATTTAAGAAGACTTAATGTGCCATCATAAATCGATATCGGATTGAAGTGAAGTGAATCAAAATCGAATCATATTGAATTATTGCGAATAGAAATCGAATGGATTCAGGAAATTAGAATGGATACCCAGCCCTAAATGAAACTCAACTTGATTAAATGATATTCCGTCGGTTTGAGTGACATTCATGTGTCATTTCAACCCAGACCTGGACTAGTAACTCAATTGGAAGCCCGCGTGGCTTTGGAATTCGCATTGAGCTGCGTGCCGTTAGAAAAAGTGATCTTATTATTCCAGTGGACGTGGCGCCAAAGAATGAAATACAAACTGTGAGAATGCAGCTCAGCCCAGACTCCCGGGATGTCACCCCACCCTCATCTCACTCTGGGTGGAGGTCGTCTCAGCGCACTCCTTCCACAAACTTCAAAACTGTTTGGTTTTTCGGTATCCACATTTTTCTTTTGCTCACACAAAATTTGGCCTCCATTTCCCAGCCGGAGTAGCTTCATTTGGGAGGGAGGCTGCCAGGATGCTCTCCCACCCACTCTCTAAGTCATAGTCTTACTCTTACCCCAAAAATGTTGGAATGCGGCAGTTTTTTAGTGGACTAGACTAGATCGGGGAATCGTGCCAAAAAGAAAAAAAAGAAAAACCACATAGACTATTATTCAGCCAGTTTTGAGGTCGCAGCTTATCCAAGCTGACTTTGGCGCGGTACACCCTAGACTGGTCGCCAGCCAATCACAGGGCACGCGCATTTTGCTGTCAAGAGATGTCGATGCGAGTGAGAAAAAAAAAAGTGTTGAAATTTTGTCATGTTGAAACTTCAAACGTTAAACTGACAAAAGGAAGCTTTCGTGTTGAAATAAAGACCAGGCGCTTTGTGAAATTTGTGAAAAGCCTGAAAAAATTTCGCTCGTCATCTACAGGACGACAACAAAAAGATAATCAATGGATTCATCCGATTTTTTTCAAGATGGCCTGATAGGAAAAACGTTTCTTGTCACAGGTTGTTTCCTAACCCGACAACGTCATAGCAGATGAAGCTGTAAACTGGCCCGACAGAAGAAACGATTGAGCGCAAGAAAGGGGAAGTGTTGCGAGCAGGGGGGAAAAGGAGGAAGAAGAACGAATATCTGTCAAGTGCAGCGGCTGCGGGTGACTAATTAACAATTTTGTTGTGTCAAAACGCAACTGGTGCAAAGTCATGATAGTGATAAGTGAGCTCTCAGCTTTCACACTTGTGAATTATAGTTACGTTAGTTACTTACAGTTAATTGATCAACAAATATTTTGTATTATAATAATATTTAGCTATTTTAGGACCGTACCAAAATGTGTAAAAAAAAATAATGTTATAAGGAAGTAAGAAGAAGAAATGTTACACTTCCATCTGGTCAGCTGAGCTCTCTATTTTTACTTCTCGCTGGTTTTGTGTCTGCTGACCTGTTGAGGAACTGCCTCACCCACCGACAAACACTCCATGGGAAAATGTCTACTATTAGTGCAACGTTGACATTTTTTACAGCTACGTCATCTCATTTTTGGGGCTCTTGCGAATAGGCGGAAATCCCAAACTCGACAGGCGAGAAATTCCCACTACAAAATGGCCGCTGAATTAGATACGCAAGAGATGGCTATTGGACAACAACCAATGTACAGCCTAGACATTTTAAGAATACCATTAGCATTATGCTAATGAGGAATAGCTTTTTTTCTGCCATGACAGCTCGAAAAAGCTACAATAACGAGATACATATAGTGATATTTCAAGACGATTAACTTACAAAATAGATCATGTAAGTGGATAAATAAGATCGTTGGAATCTTACTAAAATAGATGAGCCAAGCAGATCGACAAGATCGGTATTACAGCAAAAGAAAGCTAGCAAGCTAAAATAGCTAGCCAAGACAGGTTGATATTATACGTAAACTAGTTTACTCCAATCGATAAGTCCCTCGTGAAGACTTATTCATATAAGTAAACTAAGCTAAGTAGCTATCTCTGATCCATTCATGTCATTCAAAAACTAGCTTGCTAAAATTGATAAGCTAAGTACGTAGCTAATTTAGATCAATCGTGTATGTAAACGAGTTGGCTAAAAACAGATAAGTAGCTAGCAATGACAGCAGGATTAGATCCTGACTCGCTAGCTAAGAAAACTAGCTTGCTTTAGTTGATGACAGTTATGCAGGACACCGTATAGCAATGCTGCACAATAGATGGATGCTTCCAGAATAGCTGAAGCCGTCTTTCTACTGATTTCATATTCCAACTGAAGTCCAAGTTTACAGGATGTCATCGAGCTAACAATTGTGCCTCTCATAGACACAATAGAGGAACCAGTGTGTGTGCGTGCGTGTGTGTGTGTGTGTGTGTGTGTGTGTGTGTGTGTTGAAAGTGAAGCAGGAAGGGTTTGTCCACTGCTACTCTTCATCCAACCAGTAGCAACAGCATCCACAATGAAATATGGCCAACTTAGTCAAAATCAGGCCACCATCCAAACATAACCAATATAATGATAAGGATGATAATGATAATAATAAATCCAAAATATTCAACTAAAAGATTAAAATGCTATACTGATCATCAGTATTATTGCAGCACTTTATTCTAAACGTGTTCCAATCAGATCATTTTGTTATTTTGTTCTGACACAGTTGATTCATACTTCTTTTTTTCTTCTTCCCGTTTTACTGTCGTACCTGTTTATGCCTTGTGTTTAAATCACCAGAGTCAATAATGCAATCATGTACTCATGTTGCAATATTGGGTCATAAATAATAGCAGTTATTATTTCCATTCTCTGTCATTGCTTGCCTCAAGTTAGCGTTTCCCCGTTTGCTGTTATGAAAATATGTATTCGGACGCACGTACACAGAATGAAAACTACTCACCAGTCATCAGTCCTGTTCGATCACACTGGCTGCGCTGACTTGTGCTCAGTGTGTCTGTACATGTTTTGTGTGAATGTACATGGGTGGAGCATGAAAAGCAGCAGCAGCAGCAGGAGGAGGAAGAGGAAGTTTACTGTTGTCCGCCTCGTGTCGTGTTGTGTCGTGTGTGTGTGTGCTGGTATTCATATCTTTTGTGAAGAGCTTGTGCAGCCTAGCGGGGATCTCAGGACTCGTGTCTGTTGTCACTTGGCGTTTGGAAACGCAAATCTCATTTAAAAAAAAATGCATTAAATGTACTACTAAAAAAAGTTAAAAACAACTAAACTGTACTTTTGCGCATCACTAGAGGGAGCCCGTGTATCACTAGTGGTACACCTATACTACACAGGGAATCAGTGGACTATCAATTCAGCTTGTTATTGTCCTCATATGCGACTCCTTTATACATGTGCATTTACATTTAGTTAAAACATCCCAAAATTGTTGTCAAGTTTGTGTATATAATATAAAAACAAACATTTTCTTTTTACTGCTTACTTGAAGTTTTCTTTACTTGTTTACTTGAGGTTTCCCTCTGTAGCTGAATTCGCATGTCCCATCTTTGACCATTAGGGGGCACTATTGAATTATTTGAATGATGCATTCCAGTCCCAGTTGCTGTGGGAAATGAGAGAACCTGAAACAAACAAGGAAGGAGAAAGGGAAAAAAATCATAAATTTTATTGTTCAAAAAATGTATTTTTTAGGAATCATGGGTTCGAAAGTCTGATTTTTTAAATAAAATAAAATAAAAACACATCTTCACCAGGAAAAAAAAAAGTATTTTGCAAGACAAAAGTTGTATTTTTCAGGGACGAAAAAATCTTTTTTTTAAGGAGAAAATTCTGTGTGTAAAAAAAGTTGCATAATTTCATGAAAATAGAATAATAACGTGAATTATTTGGCAACATATATATTTTGGGGAAAAGTTTTTAATCTTCCAAGAATAAACTTAGTTTTTTACCTATAATTTTTTTTTGTCATGATCTTGTGACAGTAAAATTATAAAAGGAAAACAATTGAAAAGTTAGACTATTGTGAGAACAAGTTTTTTTTGTGATAAGACATTATTTTCCCAAAATGATGATTGTTTAAAAATAAGTGAGATCCTTACAAGAATAAAATCATAATAATTAAAAAAAAATGTTTTTTGTTGTTTTTTTTTAAATCAAAACCTTGTGTGAACTTTAGAATTTTTACAACCCTAACCCTAATCTTGTAAGAGCAAAAAAGCTGCTGCTACCACTTCAATTGTTTTAATGCCTATGTAAATAAAGCTGTTAATATTTCGAACAATGTGCACCAGGCAACTTCTGAACTTCAATTAATGAGCATGAGACGAAATCATGTGGAATTTGTTTTTGTTGAGGGTCCCTGAATGCAACACAGGCGGCTCTCTACCCCCCCCCCCCCCCCCCCCCCCCTTCTCAGCAGCTGTTTCAGTTTGACTCTGCCGAAAGAAGTAAGAGTGTGATCATCATCAGCGGCGCTTTGTTGATGATTTGTCTTGCTCGTCCACTTATTTGGACCTGATCTAAAGGCCTCCGATGGATTAGAGAGGAGACCCCGCTGCACATGTGAGTGATGGCTTGAGTTTGTGGACACATTTCGCAAGGCATGTTGACGGCTGACCTCCAGTACAAACGCTCTCTTTTTTTTTTTACGAGGAAATGGAAGATGTTGATGTTTGGGGAGGGGTTCTCTTCTTCTAAATCATTTGAAATCAGTCTTGCATAAGTCTTATGTCTTTGTACAAATGTGTCCACTTTTGAAATAGTAGAGTAGTTGTTGTTTTTTGCAGCACATTGTGCTTGTAAATGTGAAGTGTTGCATTTGTTTTCATGGAATCAGATGTTTGACGCATGTCTTGTCCTGTCGGTGGTCCCCAGACATGGCGCGTGTGTGTTTGTGGCTAGTGTGTGTCCTGAGCGTCTCTGTGGGCAAGGGTGACCGTGCCCAGCCGGACCACCAACATCACCATTCAGAAGAAGCATCAGGTAGGGGACAAAGATCTGCACGTGTGTGTGTGTAAATAGCATTCCACTATAATTTCTGCGGTGGGAAAAGTACGGCTTACGGTATCGAGAGTCCTGTAATGTTGACTTCAATAATTTGAAAGTAAAAATGTATGTATTTATTTTTTGCTCCAATTCGATGGACACTGTGCTGCTCCTTCTGATGTGAGCACCTTGGCCACCTGGGGGCAGTATAACACACACATGGAGATGGGAGGAGGAAGAAACTGGTCAAAACTCCTCAGAAAGCCGCAATAATATTAGTCGCTCATAGCGGAGGATAAAGAATACATGACCCGTTTGAATATTGTTACATTATCTTGCCTTTAATCATTTATGTTCAAATATTTAATTGCTTGTCTGTAGTTTCCCATTATGTTTTAGTATTAAGCTAGTGCAGTTATGTGGTTATTTTGTTAAGTTAACATTTGCAAAAGTTCATAAAGTGTTTTAAAGGAAATCATTTGCATTCGATGACGGCATGACATGAGTGCAATAGCTCGCGGTGAGCATCCAGCTCACCGCAGCTTCCGTACGGCGTCGCAGGAAGTAAAGCTTGTGACACAAATAGATTCGTACTCACTGCAAATAAAGTCTCTGTGTTAGCCGTGTTTTTGATGTTCATAACTGTACATCATTTCGCAACAACATTACTTGTTAGCATTCTCAGTGATCCTATTGAGCGTAGTTTGATAGCTCATCTAAGCGGAAGGCAATACATACATGTGGCCAAAAAAAGTGGAAAGTCAAGAGCTTCTCAAGTATTCTTTATCCCTCATGAATTTCCTCTCACCTCAAAGTGTTGTTTCCTAACAAGAACACCAGGGGTCGTGTTATTTTGCATTGCAGCAAGTTGGTTATGTCAATGTTTATCAATGTGCAGTTGTGCGGGTGTACTTCTTCCGCAATTGTGCAGTTTTGCCCACGATGCTCTCAAGGTCCTACAGAAAATGAATGGATGGAAATTTGCTTGAGGCAGAACAAAGTCTTGATTTTGTGAGTAAAATGGGATGAAAAATGTGTTACACGGCAGGCGACTTTGACTTGACCTTCCTGCTCTTTCTTTATTTTTGTCCTCCCAGCTGTTGACGTTAATCCTTTCACGCAACGCTGGTGTCACTTCACCTCTGTGTCTGTCTTTACCTTTTTTTTTTTCCTCTTTTTTTTTTTTGTGGGTGATGTACAGTTGAGTGAGTGTCAACTCGACGGACAGCGTTGATGAGCGCAGAGAGCTTTTCCACTGCCCAAACAAAACAACGTCCGCTCAGTTTCCACTCTGGATCTCTCGTTTCCTTTTCGTCCCTTGAATAGACTCGTCTACTCGACGCTTTCCCCCAATTAGATGCTGATCCACTTAAGACAAATAAACGCCTCCCTCAAATAGATGCCTCACTTATTTTTATTTTTTTCAACAGACTCTGGTCATGGATGCTATTGTTCGCGCACTAACATTAGCTCTGTTGCTAACCAAAACAGCAGCACATAAGCCGCCTTTCAGCTGGGTTAAATTGTCGACTGGATGTCATAAATGTGTGTGTGTACATCGATGAGCAGTTTAGTGGCATCCTACTAGATGACTTTAAATCACTCTTTAATCTGCTCCAACACCACAAAAAAAAAGAAAAAAACCTGGAAAATCTTAAATGGGCCACTCGTAGGTCTACTGTACTTCCTTGACACCAATCCCAGCTTTCCTATTAGCAAGGCATTGTGGAAGGTTTCAGAAAATAAAAAAATGGAAACAAGTGAGGCGTGAGCTGACTACACTGTACGTACTCGTCTGTCGTGTACAAGATTCCACGTATTTCCCCAGTGAGCAGCAAAAGTCATTTATACGATGTATAAATAAACAGACTCGTGCGAGATTGGATGCTGAATTTGGAAAGGTATCTGATGATTTACAGTCTGTTTAAAGTTTGTCCTTCCCAGATGAATCCCAGTGACTTCAAACCTGGACAAAGTGTGTTTGTCTTCTACTTTCTATTATGGATTGTGAGCTCATGCGCGCACGCACACACACACACACGCACACACACAGCCCAGCGATCATCCAGAGACTCTCAAGAGGCCCGAATGACCAAATGTAGGCATAACGTTTTTGCTGTGACGTGTCCAAGTCAACTCGGTTGCCACGGCGACCAGGGCGGTGGAAGGCATAAGATGACGACTGCATGCTAACTGCTAACTGTGAGCTACTACTACCGCAAGCACATTATTGTTTTGTTTTTTTGCCAGCGACTTTATTAGATACCGGTACATGAAACACTTTTTTTTTTGTTCTAATGGCTACAGGGAGCACAGAGAAAAAAAAAACTATTGACATTTTTCAAAGAAGCTAACATACTGTATACTCTACGTGTTGTTGTAATGCTCGCGCAACTGGAGAAAAACCACGCAAGGCCCGAGCTGA
Organism: Leptonotus elevatus; assembly: GCF_054856555.1. NCBI lineage: Eukaryota > Metazoa > Chordata > Actinopteri > Syngnathiformes > Syngnathidae > Leptonotus > Leptonotus elevatus. The sequence continues at coordinate 7,977,957 of NC_141254.1, forward strand.
GATTCAAACCCAGAACCATTCAACTGTGGCGAATGTACAAACCACTAGTGCTGCCATGAATCAAAAATTGTTGCATTGAAAAACTGAGCATTATTGTTCTTTTTTTGGTTTTCTTTTGTTAGTTGAAAAACGGCTGGTATTTTGGATGTCAATAGATTGTGCTGGTGTGGTTGTTAGCACTGTCCAGAATATTTTTGATAGACCAAAATTAGTGTGTATTATATTTACACTTATTTATTACAGTTAACATTTCCTAAATATTACAATTGCATTTATTGAACAGTTGAATACTCAAAATGAGGTCAAATTTTAGACGTGATGACAAAAATTAGGGCTGCTTGTTTATGAAGATTAATTTGTTTGTTTAATTGAGATCACGATTAGGACAATCATTAGTTTTTTAGTACAAAACAAGAAAATGTTTGTGTAAAAAATATTAAGACATAAATTTCTTTGAAACACTATAATTATGCAAGTTTCTACCAACATTTATTAGTCATTTTAAAAATAAAAAAGGTGCAAGTATATACATTTAAACAACTCTAAATTAGTATTAATAACCTTTTTATTTTTTTCACAATTATTCAAATTTTGTAACTGTAGAGTGTAATAATTGAAATTGTAATTGAATTTCTATTAATTGCACAGCCCAAACAAAAGTAACAGGAAAAGCCTACTAGAACATTTAGAGGCACTTTAAATGGTGGTAGATGTGTGCCGACTTCCTTTTCACAACTATTGGGTTGTTATCATACTAGATGACATTCATGTTGGAAAAAGTTTTGAAATTATGTATTTTTTATATCATGAAAACGTAGCATTTGAACAGGGGTGTGTAGACTTTTCATGGTGTGCGTTGTAGACCTGTGCGTAATGGACCGTCAGTTCTGTGAGGACGAGAACGCCCTGTTGAGTTTCGAGGCCATCCGCAGCATCCACAAACAAATGGACGACGACGCCGACGGCACGGTGGACGCGGCCGAGACGGACGAGGTGACGCGCGCGCGCGCGCGCACACAAAAAGAAAAAGTCACTCGAGGCGTCTTAGCTTAACTCATGTTTGGACTTTTTTGTCAGTTTCTGCGAGAGGATCTCAAGTATCACGACTCGAAAGCCAAGCACAGCAACTTCCACCGTGCAGACCTGCACATCAGCGTGCAGGACATGTGGGACGCCTGGAAGAACTCAGAGGGTGAGTTCGTGAAAATGCGAGAGGAGGCGGGTCCGCTTCCCGGAACGATCCGATCTCCGGAACTTTTACAGTTCTCTCGTCAACGTATGTGTCCAGTGTACAACTGGACAGGCGAGCAGGTGGAGGAGTGGCTGCAACTCAGCGTGGAGCTCCCCCAGTACGCCGAAAGCTTCCGGAGACACGGGCTGGACGGCAAGGCGTTGCCAAGGTAACGCTCACCTGTACGTGTCACACTCGGCCCGCGAGGGCACGCTGATGGAGCGAGCTCGAGGGCTCGTGTGACCTCATCCTTGTCTTTCTCCATTAGGCTGGCAGTGAAGAACACCACCCTGACCGCGGCGGTGTTGCAAATTTTAGAGCGCAGTCACGCTCAGAAGCTGCAGCTAAAGGCGCTGGATACGGTGCTCTTTGGACCGCCGTCGGGTATGCTTAACACTTCCTGTTCTGCCAAACATCGCTTGATAGAGTGCAGGCCTCAGCTCGGGCCAAACAATTCTTAACAAAACAAAAAGTGCAATTTCAGGAGAAATTGTGTGTGAATGCTACAAGCTGAATCCATGTGGAAGTAGTTGAATGATAAATGAATAAAAACAAGTTTCATGAAAATTAATGGGGAAAATTTGATATTTAAACGTTAAATTGTGCAAAAACCGTAAGTAAGGTGGAATCAGATGATATATTCCCAGGTAGGCGTGAATTTGTGAAGCATGTTGAAATTTGAACGGTGTAAAGTGGAAGTATAGCCAGTAGCCGAAAAATGTGGAGAATAATAAGTGCAGAGGATAATAATAATCATCATAATAATAATAAAGGTTAGAAACAACAAGCACTCACACTAACAAGTGCATGCTGGGACTGTTCCACTCCAAGCCTGTAGGTGGCAGTCTTGTGTACAAAATTGTACTGCCAGGGACGGGGTTCATGGCAGTAGAATTGTTTTTTTTGCAGACTCGGTGATGGCGTTGCTGGCGAATATTCCTGGAACGGCAGTTAAAAATCGGCAGAAATAGGTTCCAGTGGCAAATTGTGAAAACTCTGACTTGACACTTTGAGCCCAGTTTGGAGATTTTCACTTAGGGGGTGTACTCACTTTTGTGTTGCCAGTGGTTTGAATATCAAAGGCTGTGAGGAAACAGTAACACTTCACTGTTTTGTACAAGTTGTAACTGACTTCTTTACATGTTTCATTTCTTCATGTCTGATGAAGATAAAGTATTTAGTGCACTCAGTTTTGAGACACTTTATAAACAGTGCCCTAAAAGTCACTGTACACTTTTCTTTTTCTATTTGATTTGACGGAAGGCCTGCTACTACCACAACTGATAAAAACACTGAACTCCCAGAGCAGGCATTTGTGCAAAGCCAGTTCAAATCTATCCGGAAGTCAACACCCACTCTAAATTTTGTTGAAATAATAAACACGCCAGCAAAGGTTCATATAAAACTCAAGACTAAAAACAGGCTGAAAGTGCATTTGGGGTTCAAAAACTACAGTAAAAATCCTCTTTTTAGCAAACACTCCATCACTGAATGACGGCCTCCCCGCCTATTTATATAAACCCATGCGTGTGTTTTTTTTTATTTTTTTATGTGCGTGTGAAAATAGGCCGACAGAACCGGTGGAAGGACCTTGTGCTGGGCGTGTCCATCCTGGCGGCGCTGGGCGGCTGCTGGTTTGCTTACGTCCAGACGAGAAGGTCCAGGGACGACCTGGGCAAGCTGATGAAGGACCTGGAGGGTCTTCAGAGGGCCGAGCAGAGCCTGTTGGACATGCAGGAGAAGTGAGTTCAAAAACGGAACCGTGACACTCGCAAATCGGAGCGCGTGACCAGCAGGCAACAAGATTCCACTCTTAAACTCCTTTTAAGGGCAAAGAGAGACGAGGAGCAGCTCGCTTAATAGTCTGTCCTATGCCTGCGCATACACACACACTCGCGCGCGCACACACACACACAATGGGATTAATGCTACAGACTCCTTCTAGTTGTTCCGTCACAATGACGTTCTATTGTCGTATATTCAGCTGCTCCACTGATCCAGTGTCAGTCATTTGGACTCAAACAGGTGCTCATGTGCCCATGACACAATTTCCTCTTGTTGCTTCATGTAGCAAACAGCCAGGTCACAGCGCCACCTGCTGCTTATGGATATATTCAATTACTTGTGTTCTTTTTTTTCTCTCTGAGGAAGTTCTCATGTATTTCAAATGGGGATCGATTATCAGCCGGGCTGATCTTCGGTGCCAATTTTTGGTATTTTGACAAATATCGCCATCTGCCTTTTTACGACTCTGAAGGCCCATAAAGCTGTATGTATCTCATGGTGCGGTGAATGCTTGCAAACTTGGGGTTGTCATCAGGATTTTTAAGATGTTCACAAACAATTTTTACTTGTCTCAAAGACATTTTGAACATATTCAGACAATTTTTCACTATCTGTGAAGATCTTTTGAAACGAACCTTGAAGAAAACCCAAAAGTAGCTTACATTCACATGCATTTGTCGTTCAGTGAGATCCAGGGAACTTTTTATTTATGGATTTATTTAAAATTCCACTTCATAAAAAAATGCTGCTGACACTGGGAACTCCCTACACTTTTAATAAAATAAAAAAAAGTAATTAATACAATTAGGAAGTTATGTTGAAATGTTGGAAAAACTTTATTTACAGTAGAAAACTTCCAGGAACTATTTACTTAGTTTTAAATTTAGCTGAGCACATGCTTATGGAATTTTTAAACAAAGCTGTCAATTCTTTATATTTTTAAATCATTCACTCCCAGCCATTTTCACTGAAGCAACATCCTTCACTCCAGCTGTTTTATTGGATTTTGACTGATTTTGCGTGGCCCACAGAATATTGTGTTCTATTGCTATAAAAACATGGAAGTTACCAAAAGAAAGATTAGAGTCCCTTCTTTCATCAGGAAAAAGCGTTTTATTTCTATCTGATTCCGTTTTGTAGCAATTAGCATAAAAATATAGCTAAGTTTCATCATTATTCACAAATCTGCTTTAAATTGTGGGGAAGTCAGCTTGTTTTCAACATGGCCCTGGTTGATCTCTTCTACTCTCCTGCCACCTGCTGGCCCTTTTTGTAATAACTACCATTGCTTCAACTATTTTGTGCAGTTGAGAGGCTGCATCGAAGCCTTCTGTATGCTCTAGCATAAAAAACAACATAAAACGTATAAATATGTCTTTGGGACACTTAAAACATTTAAAATAGAACATATTTATTTCTTTATTTTTGGGAGCAAATTAATTAACATTAAAAGAAAAAGTAGTTTTTAAAAATGTTAACGCTAATATTTTCTCTTTTACTGCAAATACATATCGGCTTGAAATATCGGTTATCGGTCTCTTTGACTACTAATAATCAGTATTGGTATCTGCCTTGAAAAAACCATATTGGTCTACTACTAATTTCCAAGTGTCCGTTATTGTTGCGAGGCTGCAAAAGGCGCAGGAAGACCAGCGCTGCGTTCAAGTGGAGAAAGTGAAAGTGGAGGAGGAGCTGAGGAACAAGATCAACGCGGCCAAGCAGGAAGCCCAGCGGCTCCGCGAGCTGCGCGAGGGCACAGGGAACGAGAGGAGTCGGCAGAAGTACGCCGAGGAAGAACTGGAGCAGGTGGAGGACGGGCCAACGCACCGCAGCTTGCTTGCTTCTCACACGCCTGCAAGCGTTTACTTGTCAACATCTGTGCCCGCAGGTGAGGACGGCGCTGAAAAAGGCCGAGAGGGAGCTGGAGTCGCGGGCTCACTGGTCGCCGCCGGACGCGCTGCAGATGTGGCTGCAGCTGACGCACGAGATCGAAGTTCAGTACTACAACATCAAGAGGCAGAGTGCCGAGAGGCAGCTGCTGCAAGCGAGAGAGGGGGTGAGGAGATCAGCACTCGTCTTGGTGCCGGACCACTCGGATTAATTGTAGCAGCGCATCCATGTGCATCATCGCCCCGGCCGGGAAGATTCGTCAGCACTCGCCATGACCCTAACGACGACCATTTTGGTGATATTTCAGGCTGAGAAGATCAAAAAGAAGAGAAGTTCTCTATTTGGAACGTTTCATGTGGCCCACAGCTCTTCGCTAGATGACGTAGACCACAAGATCCTTTCTGCCAAGTTAGTGACCTTTGACCCATGGTGCTACAGTACACCATCATTCAAAATGTTACAAACAGGGTTGTCAAAATTTCATGTCAATGTCATTTTGAGTTAATCTAAAGTTCCTTTAACGGCAGTATTTTTGGGAAAAAATTTTTTACGCACGATTAATGATCATCCCTTACTTGGAAAGCCTGTACTGGGGGGAATTCCAATTGCAACACATCCACGTCAAGATTTAGCAGTAATAAATGTAATAATAATGCATATATTTGTGGAGACTGGGGTCAAGTTGTATTTTACAATTTTAGAAATGTGCAGAATTTCACAAGTTACTTTATGTTAAAGCTTAGATAGCTCTTAATATGAAAAAAATGCTCTGAGCTGTCACCAATGTCTAACGAATGCAATTATGCCATCTAGTGGCAGAAAAATTACCTCAACACAAATCAATATCACAGTATAGTACTGTACATCTTTTTAACTTTAACTCAATTTTATGAATTATTATGAAATTGCTGTATCATTGACTAAAAGATGCAGCCATATTTCTATAAATGTTTTCCCACTTTTATGTTAAAAATATTTTATTGTACATTTAGAACACATGCAAAATTTGCGATTAATCATGAGTTAACTTTTGAAGCCATGCGATTAATAACGATTAAAAATTGTAATCACCTGACACTTCTAGTTACAAATAATGTATGAAGTCGTGCATACCTCAAATCAACATCCTGACGTGTCGTCCAGGCAGGCCCTGGCCGATGTAACGGCTGCGCTGCGAGAGAAGTTGCACCGCTGGCAGAACATCGAGAACCTGACGGGTTTCTGTCTGGTCACCAACCCAGGACTGGGTGCGCTGGCCGCCGCCCTCAATTTGGACCCGTCATTCCTGGGCCTGCGACCGGCCGCGCCGCAGCACCTCCTCCTGTCAGACGATCTGGATGACATGGACGAGGACATCCTGTCACCCGGGACGCTCAAATGTGAGTTGAGTGCCATCACTCCATGTGGAATGTGCAAATATTCACTTTCCTATGATTATTATTTATAATTATAATGATCAGTGATTGCAATTTCTAGGGCTAAATAAGCAATATAGGAGGGAGCCCATTTACCAAGTCTAACCTTGTGTTTCTAATTTTTTTCACATGAACGCACCCTAACCAAACAATGAAATTGAAAGAGACCTCATTTAAGCTCTTTGCCATGATTGGTGGTCTCTTTGCAATCAGTGACACTGAAAGATTGTGCACTTGACAATGCATTCCGATCACTAAGATTGAAAGAGTCCACATGAACTCATTCACTCCCAGCCATTTTCATGGAAGCAACTTCCTTCGCTCCCGGCTGTTTTACTGGATTTTGACTGATTTTGCAAGGCCCACAGAATATTGTGTTCTATTGCTATAAAAACATAGAACATACCAAATCAAATATTAGAGTCTCTTCTTTCATCAGGAAAAAAGTATATTTCTACCTGTTTCCGTTTTGCAGCAAATAGCATTAGAATATAGCTAAGTTTCATCATTTATTCACAAATCTGTTTAAAACAGTGGGGAAAGAGCTTTTTGCAACATGGCCCTGCCTGATCTCTTATACTCTGCTGCCACCTGCTGGCCCTTTTTTGTAATAACTCCCATTGCTTCAACCATTTTGTGTAATTCAGAGGTTGCATCAAAGCCTTCTGTATGCTCTAGCATAAAAAAAAAGTATAAATATGTCTTTGGGAGCGTGGTAATATTTAAAATAGAACATATTTATACGTTTTTGGGAGCAACTGAGTTAAAGCACTTGATTCTGTGGGTATTTCTCAATCACAAAAATGGAAGGAGTCCTCATCAAAGCACTTTACCATAATTTGTGGTCACTTCTTGATCACTGAAATTGAAAGAGTCCACATTAAAGTACTTCATAATGCTGGCTTGGGTGCTTCTTGATCACAAAAATCTCTAACCAAACACTGAAATCGAAAGAGTCTGCATGAAAGCACTTTTTTTTAAAAGGGATGTAGCACGCTCTGGTTGGCCATCTCTTAGCATCTCTCTCCTGATTGGCTCCCTCTAGATGCAGCCTGGCAGATGGACCGACGAGTGAGCGACCTCTGGCCACTGAGCGGCATTTCGGACAACCAATCGCCGTGGAAGCTCTCCGGTTAGCTCCTCCCTCTCCACCGTCGACGCTCATGTTCTCAATGTGCCTTTTTCATGGAGTTACTTTAGTGTTCACTAAATGCACTACTTGACGTACTCCTAAAAAGTTTGTGATGTTGGACTTTGGGGTGAAATGTGCAGACGAACCGAACCCAGATGGAACCAGGTCCCCTTTTTCTGAGTGATATGTAAATGAGTCTTCTTGTTTTTCCCAGCTCAGAGTCTGATGCCCCCGCAGCAACGGACGGGAGACTCGGCGGTGATGTTCAGCTCTCAGAGGTTGGTAGACGGAAATCAACAGGCAGGGTGCGGCCCGATTGTCAGCCCTCCCGGCCACGCGCGGCAGAAACGCAGCCACTCCATCGGCCGGTTGGAATTCCTCCCTGTGCCGGTCCCGCCTCTTTTCTCCTCCCTCTCTCACCCTTCCGTCTACCCGGCCTCACTTCCTCACTCTGCCCTTTTTTCACCCTGTCACCACCCTCTCCCTCCTCCTCCTCCTCCTCCTCCTCCTCCTCTGTTTACGTCGTCCAATTCCTACGTGGAGGGAACGGCTCGCTTTTCTTCTCTGCTCGTCCAATCTACGGCGCTGGCGAGCCGGAGGCGGCGCTGTCGCTCCGGCAGCTCGGGGTACCTCGCTCACCCGGCTCGGCCCTGTTGCGTGCCATTGACGTGTTGTGTGCTGTTGACTGCAAAAATGGAAGCGGAAATTATCCAAACTATTCCTTTCCTCCCTCAGGGATATTATGGATCGCTCCGACTCGGATTCCCCCCTCCCGCACTCTCACAGCGAATCACGAAGCCCGTACGGCTCCAAGACACACCTCTTGTCCAATCGGCTTCAGAGCCCCAGGATGAGAGGAGGAGGAGGAAGTCTGGAGAAGAGCTCAAGCCTGGGGGAGTTGCGAGGCATCTCGGCCGCCGTCCTGGCCTCTTCCTGCTCCACTCGTTCACTGTGCATCACGACCGCCGCCGCCGACAGCCCCGTCCTGTTCTCGGCCGTCCACACGCCCCCCGGGTGGAGCCCCGCGGAGGACGGACGCGAGGAGGGCGAGTCGTCGGGGGGCGGCCGGCGCAGAAACGCCTTCAATAAAATCTTCAAGAAGAAGAAATGACGTCACTGAAGCTCACAAACTCACACTCTCTGCTCGTTGGTGGCAAAACTGTACCTCCACTTCACAGAAACTTTAACCAAAGGGAAAAAAATGGCTTTAGTGGATTTAGGGAACAATTAAGAACTTGAAAGGAGGACATGTGTTTAGTCAGCTAAATCATCCTGCTCAAGTTGTCACACTTGCGTGTTGACATCTGAAGGCAGCATACAGAGGTGCGCGCGCACGCACGCACACACACGTCATAAATCAGGTTGTGTGTGTATGTGTCATGTCCGACCCAGGATGTGACGTCAACTATATTTACTCTAAACAAAGTGAAAAGTATTTATGTAAAGCTAACAAAAAAATATTGTATTTGTCACATGTCCACTTTTTGTAGACGTTTCAAAAATGTGTGTTATTTAAAATGTTATGTATTAATAAATAATGTAACTGCAATAACAATATGACAACTACAGTGTTTTTGAGTCGTTAATTCCAATCAGAAGCGTGTTTTTTATTTATTAAAAAATTGTTCTGTGCCACCTAAAAAATGTAGTTGCTCCGCAAGTACCACCATTATGACAAACATTGTTTAATGTTCTAATTAGCCACAGTAACATTATGTACAGTTTGAACTTCAACACTGCACCTAAATATAGGAAAATAAACGACTTTAAAAAAATTGGCGATTCTGTCGTTGCCCACCTTGGGGACACGTACCACATTTTGAGAATCACTGTGTTATACGATGCAAGCAGATTTTTTTTTCTTTGTATGGGCGGAAGTGAAGGAACACAAAAAGAGAAGTGAGAGAAGACGTTTTTGCTCGACTGTTGTGACTCAATTTCCTTTCAAGGTGGAGACATCTTTCCGAGCTGCAGGGTTCCTCTTCAAAACTGTTCACATCCTGAGAAGTGCATCTCAAATCAGTCTTTTGTTTTCCTGCCTCTTGAAATCAATCACACGGAACAGCGAGTAGCTACATAATGTGCATCCTGTTTTAATTGGCCATCCATCCGTAAGTGTTGATCAAAGGTGATCTCAAGCTATATATATATATATATATATATAGGAACTATACAAAATAGACTAGTTTTATATACTTTAAAGTAGTTCTAAATAATCACATATAAAGCAAACTACACTAAGCAGTGTAAACAAGATAAAAAAAATAACCTCATCAAAAGCAGTAGAACAGTATATTGAATACAAAAATGCTCAAACATTGCAGACAATTTCAATAAGATATGTTTGCTTAAATGTATACAAAAAAAGTGAAAATTGCCAGTTTTATATAAACTAGTCAACAGAGAGGTTAAAGTGGCTGATTGTTTAAAGCATAAAGTTGGATGATGACTGTAAATAAAACTTATTCAAAGCAGCTACTGGTATATAAACTCACCAAAGTGATCTATTTTTTTTTTTAATATACAGTAATGTAAGATACAGGTACTGTATATTTTAAGCATACGTAGTAGCTACAATCACCATAAAAAGTACTTTAACAGTTAACTATATGTACACGTAGTTATTCACGAAGGAACGCACTCAAAGTAGCGAATGTCAAACAGGTTGAGATTGTGGGATTTAACTTTTAAATGAATGAATGCAGAAGGAGCATCCGAGAAATTATAAACATGTGACTGAACATGAGCTGCTGCGTATCTGTAGTGTTCTATATTTAACCCGCCGGCCTGCTCGGTCTCTCTCGCACATACTCGACATCAAACAGCCGACGCGCCACCGGCGGGATGGATGGAGGTAAAAACTCGTCTAACGTTACATCTGCCTGCTTTTCTGTCTTTTGTTTCGGCAAACTTTGGATTCGAGCACTCGCTCGGGCACACATGCGCAGATGAACTCCTGCAACTCACTTCATTTGGATGGCCGCTACTTATTTTGGACTCAATATGCCGACGACTAACACACAGCTCATATTTGCTTTTTAAATCGCTTTCAACAAAGAAGTCAAATGAATCTTTTTTCAAATGTATTTCTAACACATTAAGTGTTTTGACAGCACGCACCACCACACGTGTAACAAATAAAATTGACATTTGATGCATGCAGTGCTTTATTAGACCACCTGTCCCTCCCAAAAAACAAGAATGAGACAAGCCAGACTCTTTCAGTTTCACTGATCAAAAAGAGACAACCCAGCACCGTAATGGGCTTTAAAGCAAATTATTTCAATTTTTTGTTCATGGGAAAAGATCACCCACCTAAAGTGCTTTAATGCGAGCTCTTTCCCTTTTTGTGACCATAGAAATGGACTCCTTCAATTAGAATGATTGGGAAGAGGCCATCAAATGTCATGAAGTGGTTACATCTGGACTATTTTCCATCGCAGTGGTCGAGAAGAGAGCAGACAGCATCGTGAAGTGCTTTAATGCAGACCCTTTTAATTCTGGGGATCTTGAAATTGAGTGATGGTCTACTAAAATTTGAAAACTTTGTTTTCCAATCGTCTCAAGAAATTGGATGATTAGTTCTCAGTTGTAGTCAACGACTTCCATTGTAGTCAGAGGCTTTAATTCTTATGCTGATTGGTGAAGTAAATCTCTGAATGAATGAATCAATCAGAACAACAGCGGATTTCTGATGAGCTTGTCAGTAATTTGTGTATTGAGCTGATGTTATTGTGAGTTGTTGTGTGGGGCCATGTGATGAAATAGCAAAGTGCAGAGCGGACTGACTTCCTGCAAGCGCAACATGAGACACACGCCTCGTGCTTGCCGTGGCCGTACAAAAGAGATGCTTTTAAAGTAGTTGCTCAAATATTGCCACTTTTCTTCAACTCCATTCTTTTCCAAACAGACGATACGACGGCGTATAAATTATTGATTGGGTGAAGGAGCGGCTGAAGTTGCAGTTTTTGCAAAAAGAAAACAAAATGCAGGAAGGACGTGGACGAGAAATTGAGGTAAAGATTTAGACTCTTTTTTTTTCAAGTCTGGACTTGAAAAGGTGCCGTTTTTGGTAACTTTTCACACAAACTAACCTCTTAGCTACTCTGATTTTCTTGCTGCAATATTTCTGTCAGCCACTGCAGGGCGCCTGTAAGGCTCAAGTGGCTTTCTGGACACCTTTGAGACTAGAACATTTGGGAAATACTAACAATCGCTTTAATTAACACTCAGGACAGTATACAGTATAGTTTTGTTTGACATTTTTAGTCGTCAAAGTTGCTTACTAGATGTCAGGAATCACAAGCAGCACATCCACATATAGAAGGAGGAAGTGGTTTAACGGTTGAGTTTTTTTTTTCTTCACTTTTATTTTTTTACTTTTATGGCCGCATACCGTGCAATTATTTAAACGTGTCCTCAGTGTATAAGTTGGTCAATGTGACCCCACAAAAATAGAAGAACGTGTTTGTGTGCTTTGTGTGATGATTTCATTATCCGTTGAATGTGAGCAATGTGAGACCTTTGACTGGAATTGACACGGATCAACCGCAGGCAAGCAGCTGTGCGTGTGTGTGTGTGTGCGTGCGTGTGTGTGCGTGTGCGCGCATCTCCAACATGTTATGTAAAAGTGTCATCTCATTCCAACTTGCCTCCCTTGGTTGATGGTCCCTCAGGAGCGGACGGCGTCCCGGCCCTCTGTGGCTGAACTTGCCGGAAGGTTCAAAGGTTCATCTCCTCCCCCTGCCAGCGAGACAGTGAGTTGGTTAGCTGTTCATCGGAGCATCAATGCATCTAATAGATTAAAAAGAAATACTTTTTTGCCTAATTGTAATTTAATGTTGGTCATTATGGCGGGGCTTGGAGGGAGTGTTTATTTTATTTTATTTTCCTGTGTTACATGGTGTAAAAAGTTTGAGAAACACTAATCACACTGGAAACGTCTTTCAGGAGAAGCCGGTCAGACGTCGACCTCCTCGCTCCTTGCAGCTGCCCAAAAGTCACGGAGACGAGCAGGAGGTGAGAAGCGTGTTCACGAATCTCAATTCTGATGGTTGAAATGATGAACTTCGCCTGTATGAGCTGGAATTTGATTTTGATTCAAATCGGGATGTTGGAGACTTTTTTTCCCCCTCCAGACCGATACCACTGAGTAGTCACTGATACTGATACCAAATACCGAAACCAAGAGTGCTTTTGATACATAATTTTTTTTTTTTAAACGACAGATCATTTTAAAGCCCAAGAAATAATTTTTCCTTAAAATTTGATGAAATTACTGTAATGACAATTTTCTATTCTTCTAGTTTCTAGTTCCTGATCATAAAATGGCCACAAGATGGTGGCCGATAACAGTCGAGAGTGTATTATATAAATATAGTTTTTATTTCTTTATTTCACAATATAATTTATATTATATATATCTTGTTTTTTTTCCATACAAAATACAAAAAATTGAGACACATTCTTTTCATTTGACTGCAACAATACGGAAAAAAATCAAGCAATACATTTGCTTTTTTACTTTAGTCTACAGTGAAAATGTAATTTAGACAGTCTGTAATGGACAGTTTATTTATCCAATTTCTACAATATATGTTAGCATTAAGATAAAGCAGACTTGCTGTTGTTTAAATACACAACATGTAATTCTCTTTACGTTTAGTTTGACAGTAAGCTTCAAATATGAGGCAATAAAAAGCTTGAAAACTTTTTTTTTTAAAGAAGAATTGTTCATTGTCTGACAAACTACAGCTAGTGACTTGACTTGAATTCACTGCCACCACACAGCGTTCGCTCATGTCAAACCAAAAACCTGGCAAAAGGGCTCACATCTCAAAAACTCGCAAGATGGGTCACTCGTATCTCAAGGCATCACTAAAACCATGTCGCTCCAAATTTTGTGATTTTTAGTTATTTTGGTAATTAAGAAATTGGACATACGGTACGAGTTGTTCATTGGAAAATCAGAACAGTTTTTGTTTCTCAGAAAACTGCAGGTGTGACTTCCCCTGTCAAAGCCAAGAGGAACTCCGCCCTGATTGAGAAGCTTCAGGTGGGTCCACGCTGCTCAATTTCCACTCCATCATTCCGGTTATGATATCATCACACTTCCTTCCCCAGGCCAACCTCGCTCTGTCCCCTGCCGCCCTGCTGCCCTCACCCAAGAGCCCCGGCTTCAGGCTGCTAGCGCCCTTCAGCCCGCCGCCCTCGCCCAGCCCCACTGCGGGAAGCCCCTCGTCCGCGCTGACGTCCCCGAGCCCCATTTCCACGTCTCTGGTGACCGAGGAGGAGGGGCCTGTGTCGTTTGAAGCCCCTCCTACAGCGGCGGAGGGGTCCCTCTTGATGAACGTGAACAAGGTCAGCCACATAGTCGCAACTTTTTCTCCATGAGTCGATTGGTAAAAATTTCGAATCGATGTTATTTACTAAGTTTCGATTGGTTGTCCTCCAGAGCCGAGCTCGCCACTCCCTCAAGCGACGCCCTCCGTCACGCCGCCACAGGAAGTCCAGTAGTGGAGAGGAAGTGGATGTGGATGTGGCCCCGGAGGAGACAGACACTCCCACAAGCCAGTCGGGCCATAAAACAACGCAGGGCGCAGGAGGAGACGTCATCAGTGATGAGAACAGAAATCATTTGCAGGACGACAAATCAGAAGAAATCCCAAAACACGTCCGGAACAATTGCGACATCCATCTCAGAGGAGAAGAAGAAGATGAGAAGCAGGACGATGGAGACGAGAAGGAGACTCCAGATGGAGTTGGAGTTGAGGGAGAGAACCAGGAGAAAACCTCAGGAGAGGATCCAAACAATAACCAAGAAGAAGAAGAAGAAGAAGAAAGTCACGTGAGTTTCATGACAAGGTTGAGGATGTCTTCGTTTCTTTTGCTCATGAAGGAAATTGTGTCTGTCCAACAGGGATCCCCGTGTCAAAGTTGATGAAAAGTTGAACACGGTTCCGCAAGGGTCTTGATTAGGAAGCATTGCGGAAGAGAGCGGACACAAAGACGTTCCCGCTGAGATCTCACCAGAACGTCGCCACTTCAGAGCTGTGACAATGATTTTTCCAAAGATGGCAGGAGACAGAGACTCTTAAAACGTACAGTTTATACAAACACTCAGATTTTTTTTTAACACTCACGTTTTACTCGTTGTGATCCTTTTTGCCTGCTTCTGTCCGTTTTTATTGTATAAAACCAGCAATTTGACAACATGTTGACGTCTTCCTTACACAAAATCAGTAGTAGCATTTATCAAGGTCGCTGAAAGGTCAGGGACTCAAACTCGCAGTTACCTGATCACCAAAAAGAAATGAACTGTCAAACAAACAATTTCGCTGAAAAACCGAGAGTCTGAAACGCCCGTCATCCAAACACCATGACGGGAATTTGCTATTGAACTAGTTCTGATGACCTTGAACATCTTTAAGTGACAGGAGGATTTCCCCAAAGTTGGCAACCCCCCACGTGGTTCAGTCGCCCTTAATCCTCACGAAGGTTCATTTAAGGAAAGGACTCGGGGTGAAACCTTGGCCTTTCACTTGGGTTTAATCTCATTTTGATAAGCGCTCTGATCTAATCCCACAAATAAACACACAGGTGGAAAGTGAACATTCACCTGACCACTTGTGGGGTTCGACGACACCCTGGTAGGATATTTGGTATTCTTAGTGAGTAATGATCTCTTTCAAAAGTGAGGTCAAGGCATTCGACCTTTCTGTTGTACCGTCAATGTAGGTGACCCTTGATTATGACATCTAAGGCATACGGGCTATTAGACAGGCTATAAACATTCCCTGCTAAAAAATAGAAGCGTGAGGTTAATACCTTGGCTGTGATATACCGAGACAAAGGAAAACATTATTTTCAGGTTCAAGACTTAGTAGATAGGATCGTTTATCTGAATCCAGCCATTTCTCATCTGAGCAAAAGTATCGGAACATGTGACCGACAGAACTGCACGATTATTCAAACAATCGAGCCTAATGTCTACACTTGGTTTCAGATGTGTATTTTTCTGTCGAGAGGTGAATCACAAAAGTCATTGTCAAGCTGGGAAAAGATCATTTTGAAGGGGATTTGAGCTTGAGATCAGTCGGTCCTGGACATACTATCGTGGCATGTCATCTACAAAAGATGAATAAAAAGCAACTGCACTTTTTCGTGAGAAAGTTTCGGCTTCAATCTGAAAAGCTTCTCGATTTCTGGCGGGGATTGTACAGCACAGAATCTCTCGTGTTTGGTCACCTCTTGGATGAGACGTGAAAAGTTGGTGAGATCAACATTTGCCTGAATAACTGACATCTTTCAGGATGTAATGCGTCGGCGTGATAAACTGTGGAGTCATGAGGTCATCCAGTGGGGAAGCTCCCCATCTGACCAAGGTGCGTATGTTATATAACCAGGTCTGGGGCAGGTACAGGATCAGGACACAGCGGCCGGGCAGCCTGATCCCATTAGAGGTTTTATTTTGTGAGCTTTCTTTAGTCTCGCTGCAGGACCTAAGAGGGTTAGAGCGTCCTGAAGTTTGGCTCTCCGCCTGCACCGGCACTCATGCAGGGCCATTCCACCATCTTGGAGCTTGTGGGCATCCACAACATGGAGTTCTAGCCTCTTTGGCACTTTCCTCCAAAAACAGGCTTCTTAAACCAACTTCAGTAGTTACATTTGTAGCTAGACTCTGGATGTAGACCCGGAAAAAAACAAAAATCTTGATCACCACCGACAGAAGACTTTTTCGGACGAAGACTTCTTCTTATTCCTCTTCTTCTTGGGTTTGGGTTTGATGATGGGCAATCACGGCTCCAACCTGGACGACATCCTGGCCGAGGACATGCACCACTGGTACAACAAATTCATGCGAGATTCGCCATCGGGTCTCATCACGCTGTTTGAGCTGAAGGCCATCCTGGGCCTGAAGGGGATGACCGAGAACGCCAACAGCTACGTGGACCAGGTCTTCTTCACCTTCGACTTGGATGGGGTGAGACCATCTTGTTTTCACTTTGACAAATCCGGTCTGGCCGTGGGAGGCCGCATTAAATCGCAAAGGATACGCGCAAGCAGGATGGAGGTAGACAGACGTCTTTCTTAAATACTTTTGCCATCACAAATCAAAGTGTTTCAAATGATGTGTTAGGGAAGAAGAATCTTTTGTCACCTCGCTGTCTAATTGGCTTAAGAGTGATCGCGTGCACAGCCATTATCCTGCCAGTGAGTCCATTAGTCTGAGAGTCAAGTTGAGGGCGATTTAGGTTGTTCAGTTAATACCAAGAAGGACCACTGGTTGTAGGTCATCTTTAAGGTGGGATACCAGGAAATAACGCTTGCTCTCCATACAGGATGGTTACATCGACTTTGTGGAATACATCGCTGCCATCAGTCTGATGCTCAAGGGGGAAATCAACCAGAAGCTGAAGTGGTACTTCAAACTCTTTGACCAGGATGGAAACGGAAAAATCGACAAGGAGGAGTTGGAGACCATCTTCTCGGTAATTAGGATCCTATATCTCAGGGTTCACTAATTACGGTCCTTTGAGGTCCGGAGTCCTGTCTGTTTTAGACTGCAGAGTCCTGCAGGTTTTTACCACCTACCAACACACCTGATACTAAAGATCGGGATCATTATCAGGCATGCTAATGAGCTGTGTTTATGAATCAGGTGGGCTAGTGGGCGGAAACATCTCAAACCTGCAGGACTCCGGACTGGAATTGGTGAACCCTGCAGTATCTGTTCTTGGATTCTTTGCAGAGTAATACATACGGCATGAATCAATCACAGTCAGACAAAAATCCCAAAGTACTTTTCCAAGTTTAAATTCATTCACATATTCATGAAGGCTGGATGGGGGATTAAGTGTGAACTGTGAAGTCAGGCCCATGCTAATCTGCTGAATCAGATCAATACATCAGGAAGTGGCACGACCACTGACACTGACCTAGTTTTGCCAATCAGGAGGATTCTACTTATTCATATATCTGAACAATAATCAAGAGGGTTGTCAACTGACAAGAGAAGAAATATTTGAGAAAACTAGACTGCAATGGCTACTGTGAGCAATTATGTCCTTGTCCCCCCCCCTACAGGCCATCCAGGACATCACACGAAACAGAGACATTGACCCCGAAGAGATCGTCACGCTCATATTTGAGAGGATCGACGTGAAGGGCGAAGGTAAAGCTCGCTAAAAAAAACAAACAGATTTTGGCTTAAGCTGCCACTATGCTAAGATTCACCTACCGAATGCATTGATGTAGGTGAGCTGACCCTGGAGGAGTTTATCGACGGTGCCAAAGACCACGAAGACATCATGGACATGCTGAAGAACCTGATGGACTTGACGCCTGTGTTGGTCATCATTGTGGAGGGCATGAGGCCATGATAGGCGGAGCCGACTGCAAAGCAAGACAAAAACTGTGAGAAAAGAAGATGTGCTTCAGTTCAACCCCCCTGAGACTGGTCTGTGATGGACCGTCATCTCTGGAGAGCAGGTGGACAGAAAAACTCACTCCTGACATCTCAATGATACAAATATGCACAAATACTAAAGTTTAGTTGAAGTCTCTCAATCCTATTTTAAGTTTTCTGTAAAACTATTATTGGGGGGAGCGAGGTAAGCAAACCTGAATTGACCTTACACCGTCACTTCAGTGATTTAGTGCCTGCATCTTGATTGAGGTTCAGAAAAAAATTGAAATATTTGAGGTTCCACATTACTGTATTTGTGAAGAGCCACCGTCAAAGCATATTAATGCCACACTGGATGGAAAATTATAGTAGAAACATGAGAATAAGGTTGTAATATTGTGAGGGGAAAGAGTTTTTGCATATATTCTCTTTAAGTATGTTGAATTTTTTTTATTTTAAATATATTACAAATTAATTCCACTCATATAATATTACAACTGTTGCATTTTCTTTCTTTTCAGTGTGGCACTAATCAATTTGGTTAAAACTTGTAGCTTTGATTATGCATATTTGACAAAACAAATTCAATATTATAAAAAAAAAAAGTGATATCTAATTGTATTACTTTGTTTTATAGGATTGAAAATTAACTATTGTGCCTAACACTAGAAGCTCTATTCATTATATTAGCATAGTTTAGGTCTATAAAAGCATAATTCATTTGGTGAGTTATGCTGACGCCGGTCATCCTTTTCATCTCAGTCTGAGTGACACTATTCTGCAGTGCATGCTGGGAGTCGTCTCTGGCTGGTAAACTGATCCTCTTTAAAAAAAAATATTAAAAAAAAGAGGAAGAAGCTTCATCCGACTGACTTGTAGCGGAAGTCATTCGAAGCTCCTTCCAATAAGCAGTCCTGTCTATTTGAAGTCACTTTTCATAAAAGCAAACACAAACAAGTGTCAAAGACATTTGATGTGAATTAAAACACTTTGTTCTCTTGCAGTGATGAATTTCACTGAATTGTTCATTGGCGATGAAGGAGCTACGAGTTTGAAAACTTAATTAAGAATTAAGAGAGTAACTTGAACATTAAATTATAAACAGACTATTATTCTCCAATGAAAAGGGGAGGATACTTGAACAGTTACCTGCCAGCTGATAGTTAAACTTACTATTTGCTCATGTGGTTAGAAATCACTGCTAAACTTGTAAGTACTTGAACTGAACTGGTCACAATCACTGAAAATCTGTGCTGACTTCATAACTGACTTGTTAGCATAAACGCTAACTATTTACTTAATTACTTACAAAATAATAATTAAAACATACTGAAATATGTATAAACTTGTAAATGACAGTTGAACTGGTTGTAATCACTGCTAACTTACATTTCAACTGGTTTTAATCAACGCATGTTATCCAAGTCGGAAGAACTTGTACTAACCTGATAACTGGAATTTTTAACATCAGTGCTAACATGCTATTAGACTAGTTAGTGTTGACACTAAGATAACCTGTTAAATATTGGCTTAAAATGTTTAGAATAGTACTGACAACTGGTTGTAACCAACGCTAACCTACTTTCAGTAGGAAAAACCTGTGTCAAGCTGTTAGCATCAATGCTAAGCTGTGAATGACTAACATAATTGGTTAAAATCTGTTATAAACTGGTTGAACGGTCTGAAAAGAGCTATTCTGTTAATTTATCTCTGACCTGGTTGAATTTAGTGCTAACTGTGACACTAATACTTGAAGTGGTTTAGTACTAACCTGGATAGCTGAACTTGTTAGCATCTGTGTTAAACTGCTGATGGTCGAGCAGACAAGTGGCTGACTGTCCAAACATTCAATTGTGCAATTTATTTAAAAAAATAATAATACAGTGAAAGTCCTCTTAATAAGTTAATTGTAATGAATCAAGTTTTGTGTTATCCTTATTTGCCTTATCAAATAATAAAAACGTTTTCCAATGTTTTGTTGCACTGTAGTTTTAGTCCATTTTATTTAATTGCTGAAAGTTGCACACCATTTAGCTCTGTCCAAAACTGCCTACATATTGTAGATAGATATAGATAGATCATAAAAATAGAGATAAGATGGTTAGATGTTTTTATGTCCAAAGCATGTTCAGTTGTATATAAAACAATGCATTAAGGTTACTTATTTATACAGATGTAATTTTACTATGGAAAACAGAAAAAAAATAATTAAAACGTCACATACCAGTAAAATGTATTCTTATGATTATCCAGTTAAAGTGTCAAAAACATTGAATGGTATACCCCCATGTTAGGGCCCCCCTATTTAAGAATAGAGTAGCTACAGGATTTATGGTATAGATTGAAAGCCAAATGATTTCCTCAAATTTGCTAGCGGTCTGTTCATATGCCTCCCTAATGGATGGTAACTATTTGGATAGCGAGTGTTCTTTACTCATCCTCTCAGTGAAATTAAATTAATAATAATAATAAATGTGTTTGTTTTATTTGTAGTGGTCAGACATTTATAGCTGTCGCAATTAATCTTAAATTATTGGTAATTCTATTAAATTATCAACTTTGTAGAACAGCTTCAAATATAACACTCTGCAGTGAGTTTTGGTCTGATTTTCTTTAATTAAAAACAGCAAGTAGAAATACACATTTATTCATGACAATAAACCATTGGACGCAAATACACTCTGAAGCAGCGTTAGCAATAAAGCAGAAACTTTATTGATCCCTCGAGGGAAACAGTCCTTGCATTCCTGCTTGTTACCTGACAAACTTCACAGCCCAGCCCAGCAACCAAGTATCTCACAGCTGTTTGGACTTCCCGCTGTCCCGTCGCAGCAGCGTGACATAAAGTCGCAAGAATGAGTAGCAGACGCCCAATGCGGCATACACGGACGAAGCCAGCAGCGGCAAAAAGGGCAGCTTCTGTTGCCACGGCGACAGAGGAAAGACAAACTCGCAGGCGACGGCCACCACAACCAGACCTGACAGGTAGACCACCTCCAGGGTGTGAAGCAAAGACACCCGCCCGCTGAAATGAGACAAAAATGTTGTATTCTTCATTAAGCATTGTGCATTCATATAATGTAATGAATTTCTGTACTGAATTTAAAAAATGTCGTCTTTGTTGTTTCTCGTAATCTTTTCAGTGTGGCGCTAATGCAATACAAAAGGTATTGTAGTATACTGCAGTTATGACTCCAACACATGGTTTACCTATGACAAAAGTTGCGTACAATATCAACTCATGCTGACGTTAGTGATATAAACGCATGGAGGAAAAGGAGGAGGTGTTCCTCGCACCTGTGGAGTTTCCTCAGAGCAGCGAAAGAGAAGATGGTGAACATCAGCATCAGTGCACATTTGATGGGCAGCTCTGAAAAAAGAAGAAAAGTAGCTTGTGGCACGTCATGATCCCAACACATGCGGTACGATTCCTGCAGAAAGTTGTATCTCAAATCCTCTTTTCCCATTAAAATGAATGGAAATGCCAGTAATCCGTTCCAGCGCTCCCAAAATTACTTATTATATTAAGAAAAAAAAAGCACTTAACAGAATTGTACTTGTGTACCTGCTGGTGTGAAAAGCAGCGGAAACAGCGAGTAATGGCCCGTTGTGCTGAGAAGCAAGAAGATCCCAGCATCCTCTCTGCTCTCGACTGCCAGCAGACTATAAAAGCCCACAGAATCTTAATATGAACAACTTGGATTCAGCACAGAAAAAGACGAGGGATCAATGGTGCACCTGAGAGGCAGGATTACGATGAGGATGGCTTTCTCGTGGACGTGCCAGCCGAACGTGAAGGAGGCGAGCGCGCAAACCAGAAGACAGCGCAGGAACCCGTCAACGCCGCGAGGGCGCCACCAGATGGACGCCAATGCCGGCTAAATGCAGTCACATGCAAACGCACGAGGGCGTCAAAACAGTCTAAGATGGTCGCTTTTTGTCAGACTGTTTTTGTGCGTCTACTCTGTATGTGTTAAGGTGTGGCCCGTTAAAACTTGACACCATTTTTTCTTGCTTCATTATTATCAATCAGAACTGTGAAGTTGTCACGCGCCTCGTGGGAAAATTTATTACAGCGCCCTTGTTTTGCCAAGTTTTTGTTTATTTTAAATACCTGGTACAACTAAGGTACAAATATACTGATGACAACAAAAATAGCTTATGAGTGTAATTTAAGAGCTAATTCTCCATGGTTTATAAGTTCTCACATCAATAGCTATGGATGGCATTGTACTGCCAAAATCTAGAGATAGACCAATATGGGGTTTTTCAGGGCCGATACCGATGCTGATTATTAGTAGTCAGGGATGCCGATATTTGAAGCCGATACTAATTTTCAGTAAAAAAAAAAAGGGGGGGGGTTAAAATACAAATGCCAAACTTGACTTTGTTGCAATGTATTAAAGGGTTAGGGTTAAAGCTAATTAATTATTCAATGCTTTTTGAACACTTTTTCAGGCTTTTCACAATGTAGACATTTTTTTTAAAATTAATCTTAGACAATATACTTCATTTTAAATTTCTATAAAAAAAAAAAATCAGTGAGCTCCCAAGGTCATCATCAGTGGCAGTGCGTCTTAAAAAGTTCAATGGAAACTTAAAGTAAATAAACTTTCTCATTTCTTTGTTTTAATGTTGAACAAAAACAAAAGGTTCCCAGGGTCAGCAGCATCTCTTGTAAAGTTAAGTGAACATTTTAATAAATAGTTCCCTGAGGTTAAAATGGTTTTAGATTTACCTTTTATCGGCTGTCAGATTTCGAAAAAAGGCCAATACCGATATTCCTCAAAATGCCCAATATCGGTGCAGATAATCGGCAAGGCCAATTATCGGTCTATCCCTACCAAAAACAGCTCTTTTTTTTTTCTTATCTGTCTGTTAGTCATGATGCACCTTTAGTGGTTGCAGGCATTAAAGTGAAAAAGTAATTGAAGAAAACAAGGTCCGCTTTTTGGCCCTACTAATAACAATAAAAATAGGACTGACCAGGATAGACAGCAGAGTGCAGATGAGCGTGACGGACGGAGTCACGGAAGGGAGAACCGAGTGCTGGAACTCCTGAACCAACCCGCCCGTCATGGAGGCCCGAGGGAGCGTCGTCTCGTTCAGAAGCTTCAAACGAACACCTGAAAACAATACTCATTATTGCCGAGTCTTCACTATGGACTAAATTGAGTATACGTTACATTTACATTCTTACCTACAGTGGCCAGGCTTTTATCCAGAACGTTGTAAAGGGCCCACACGTTTGGCGCCCAGTAGGCGTGACAGAGGCCTCGCTTGAAGGGGAAGAGGCGGGACAGCACCTGAGGAAGCTGACCCTGCAATACGCACACAACAATCCTTTAGTCTGACCATCTATTACGATCGCGCTTGTCCTTATCAGGGTCCACTCGCCATGGCAATAAACGGGCCGAAGGAAAGAGAGCACACGGCCACCACGATGCTGCCGAGGGCGAGCAGGCGAAACGGGCTGAAGCTCGTCCACTTTATGGAGCCGTCTGCAGACAAAAACACAAACACTTGTTGCTCATTAATGAAACACAAGTTTGCTGACTTCTTGTTGTTAAGCAGTGGGGGTGAAAAATCTTTACCAAAATCGGAGCACGTTTCACTCAACATTTGTGGTTGAATGTTGAATGCCTTTGTGTCATACCATGGTTGTCCTGCGTGAAGCAGAAGCTCCTCAGAAGGAAGACGCCGTATGCCGGTGCTACGTACAGGTAGATGTGCTTCAGGTTGAGTAGGATGGCGAAAAGCAGCGCCCCCTGCAAGTGCTGAGACTGTTCAAGACGGAAAGATGAGGTTGGCATGTGGACTTGACAAAGCCAAAAGATCCTTCCCAAGTCTTTACCTGCAGGTGTTTGGCGACGGACAGCAGCAGGAAGCCAAAGAGGAAGCCATTGTACTGAAAATGAATATCTGAGGAAGGAAATCAAGGAACCATTGTGTCATCATTTTATTTAGACTGAATAGTAAAAGTGTCAGCCCTTGACATCTGGATTTTGGCCTGTTTTACTGCTGCTTCTCCTCTCTCCTCACCCCTCCTCTTCTGTGAACTAACAAGTCAACCGCAAGGTTGTGCTATTTTCCAGCAGGGATCCGAGCTAAAAGATACGATCCACAATGAGAAGGCCAAAGTTCCAGAGCAGCAGCACAGCCAAGACAAAAGACGGACGATTAAAGATGTCCCGAGTTCCTTTCCGATCACGAATGCACCTGCAGCACCTGCACACAAGACACCATCACCGTCTACTAAATGCACAAATAAGTTACACAGATTTAACACCACTGGCGGTGGCTGCACTAACTCTCTGGCAGCGTAGATAAAAAGCATGTCTGTGAAGATGACCGAGAGCCTCTGAAAGAGGACGGTAGCCGGACTGGCGTAGTTCAGGTTGTCCACCGCCAACATCTTGCTGTCAAAGTGCCGAGCGACGTGGGAAAGGCCAAACTCAAACCAGGCGAATAGCGGCGGGTAGTCCAGCGTCCACTCTGATGTGTTCTGCGAGGAGGAGAAAGCGACACGAAGACGTTTTGTACTAATTAAAGGACAAATAGGGATACAAATGTGTTTTTAAACTGACCTCATGATACCATCGGGACACTGGCAAACTGTGTGTGATGGCCAACCAGTTCCTGTGCACCTCAAAGTCCGTAGAGTGACTATACACACAAATTAAATAAAGTCAAATACATGTGAGACATACTAATGTTTGTATTGTATTAATCTTTTTTGTTGCCAAAATATCCTTCGACACATCCAAAGTGCGTTGCGACTAAACAGTGACATCTTGTGACTTGAGGCTACATAGCACAAGCCACGTTAAGTTTGTATCATCAACATACTGTACACCATCTAATAAAAAAATTAATAATCTACACTCAACATAAAAAAATAATCTCCGTAAACTAAACCATGGCATACATGTGTTAATATATAATCTTGAGCCAGTCTGTTTGTTTTAGCTGGATGCTAACAGAGTGTCCTAGACCAATCACCGTATGAGTCAAATGTCCTGAAAATGACACATGTCTCCGTTAACAGATATTCGACTCACTAGGAGTTGATGAACAGAGCTTTGAGCAGGGAAACTCCCAGAGCTAACGATGGAAACCAGCTCCCTCTGTCCATCGCGGTGGCCGCCATGACGGCTCTTGAGCGTTTGAATTGACAACTTTATTGACTTCAGTCGAAGGCTATCCTCCACAAACAAACGTGTAGGGAAATATCTTCTAATATATTTTAAATAATACCCAATTGTATATGGAGCACCACACATTACAACAGAGGAAATTTTAAATGGTCTCTAGGCAAAAGTCTACACCATTTGGTTACCCCAGTTGTTCACGGGAACGACAGCATAACGCCTTTTATTAACTACTTTTTCCTTTTAATTTTCTGGTCTTTTTTTTTTCGTTACGTCTATAACTGTAAGACATTTTGAAGAGTTCTACTTTGTTTTGTTGCGAGTAAGCACTTCCGCTCCTACATCCGGGTTATCGTCAAACAAGGAAGTTTTGCTTTTCACTTCCATGCTTACATTTGTATCTAACTTTGAAAGTCAAAACGGGGACCTAATGAACACATTGTTGCGGCGCTGGACGCTGCGGCGGCTCCCAAAGTGGAGAGGTAAGTAAATGAGGGGCAATGATGTCCAAATCTCCATTTGTCCTTGTCCCTCTCCCCAGCTGCTGAAGTTTGCATTTGTGTGACAGCTCTCCATGTTGGCACCTCTGTGGCGACTTTTGACGTGAGAAAGGTTGAATTAACTCCTCTGGAGCAGCGAAAGCTCACGTTCGATTCACACGCCATGGTGTCGGAGCTGGCGAGTAGTGGTGAGGGAATTACGACGTTTTTCTGACACTTTTAGCGAGCTAGCTGTTGCTTGAAAGGGGGTCTGGATCTTCCACCAGCATAGCTGATCAATGCTGGATGCATGTAATGTGGAGTTGTTTGGTTGCGACACTTTTATGTCACAAAATTGTCACTCACTTACTTTGGTTACAGTTCTAGCTTGCATAAAAATACAATATACCATGTCTGTTTTATACTGCCATCAGGTGGCCAAGGTGTGCATACCAGAATGAGCAGCACATTTTAAATTCCATTTAATTATGTCATTACAGTAGGTTTTCATAAAGTATAATATTACAGAGATTGAAAACCATATGACCAATTTGATATATATATATATATATATATATATATATTTTTTTTTTTACTGGAACGGATTAATGACAATGGTCATTATACTCCAGGTTTGGACAAACGGCAGTCCGAGCTGATCGTCTCCGCTCTGGTGACGTTGGCGACGGCCAACATGGACATTGTATACAAAGACATGGTGACCAAGTCGCATCAGGTAGGGAAAAGGAGGGCTCGGTCACTGAGGAGGTGTCACATTAATTTTCCTGGGAGCTCTGTGGATGACAACTGGGGGCAAAAAAATCTCTCGTCACAGGAAATCGCGCTGCAGCAGATTATGGCCCACCTGGACGCCATTAGGAAGGATATGGTGATTCTGGAGAAGAGCGACTTTGCCAACCTGCGCTCTGAGAATATAGTATGACTTACAAGCAGAAGGAGAACACATTAGACAAGTGGTTGACTCTCCTTTTGTCTTGCAGAAGATGAAGCGAGAACTGGAGCAGCTGCATAACCGACTAAAGGTGAGTGAGATGATGGGTGATATGTGTGTAAGCGAGGAAGTAAAGTGTCTGTGTTCAGGAGGAGAGTGAGAAAGTCCGAGCGGAAACCAAACTGGACATCAACCTGGAGAGAAGCCGCGTTTCTGACATGGTGAGCGTGTGGTGTGCATGTGTGCAAATGTGCATCTACTTGAGTCAACTAAACTCCTTGCATCCTCTCAGTTCACAGAACAGGACAGGAAACTAATGGAGGCCAACACAGAGTTCCATCAAAAGGTAAACAAATTAAAACGTGTACTTCTATTGACGGCCAGCGCGGTGTGCTAGTGGTGAGCACGTCTGCCTCAGTCTGGCAGTTGAATCTGGCCCCTCCTCCTTCATGTTATTTTCTTGCATGTTGATGTGAGTTTTAGAGAGCCGAGCTCGAACATGACAACATGGAGACCAGCAAGAAGATGGACCTGCGAGTGGCTTCGCTCAAAACAGTTCTAGAGTCACTCAAGCTGGAGACTATTCGCTATCTAGCAGGTTTTAATTTAAAACAAATATATATATATATAACATAAAATACTGTCTGTGTTAACCGAAAGCCTGTCTAAAAATCCCTGTGTTTTGTGTTTCCATAGCGACAGTATTTTCCTGCCTAGCTATCGCTCTGGGGGTTTATCGGCTGTGGAGGTAAAGTGTTGGAAAGCATGCAGTCGTCATACGCCTCACAAAGTAATACCAGCCGGGGGGCTGCTTTTAAACCTGCAGATTTTTTTTTTAATGTGTTTCAGTTTTTAAATTGACATGTCAGGACTATGGAGTGACATGTAACATACTCGTGTTTTTTCTAATGAAAAATATGACACTTAAGTTGTGAACAATTATGTTTTGAAATAAACTTAACTGGTTTTGATCAGTAAGTTGTTTTCCTTCCTGAGCTGAATTTAAGTATTTTCAACCTCGTTGCAGCCAATTATCGGATGTCTTTGATATATTTTCCTGTGGTGTCGGGTGTGTTAAGTGATAAACTTCCAGGCGATGTTCGCAAATGTTAAATGTGTTCAATATTAACAATCGCAAATCCTTGGTCTGGGTACTGTTGTCAACTAAAACCAGTGTGGGGAGGGGGCTAACCATTTCTCTCAATGTGAATCCATGTCCTCCACGGTGCATTTTTTATTTTAAGTATTTGCAAAAAATCATAATAGTCTCGAGAACATCTTCCTGCCCAGATATTAGTTTCCCTAATAGTGTGAAATGTGTAAGATGTTAAAAATAGCGGTGACTTAACACCATAGTTTCATAATGAGACAAAAACACTATTTTGAGTTCACCAAACCTTTATTGTTAACTTTGAAAGCAGAACAATTAAACCAAAGAACAATCACACAAAAAGTTTCTAAACCTTTATTGAACTCATCACCTAAAAAAGGGAAAAGAAAAAGTTCCCCGCAACTTAGTTGATGGGATGATCTTCCACGGGAAAATGGGATTGATGCTTACCTTCATCGTGGCCACAAATAACTCAACCCATCACCAAATCAAACTACTACTTTCACCTGCTGTTTCATTCAAATCACTGGTACGCCAGAGATTCCAAAAATACTTTAATGTATAAATTAAATCATTTACACATTGAACCCGAAATTTAACGAAGCAGCAGCAGTGTGAAGTACTCGGCACAAATACCAAAATGTATTCAAATTAACTTGCCGACAAACCGAAGACTTTTTCCTTCAAAACAAAGAAAAAGCGCGACTGAGAAGCTGCTCACAGTCTCTTTTCTTCCGATTGCACGTCTGTCAAAAGTGGCTCCTCTTCCTCCTCCGTCTTCACTGAGCCTCCGCCCGCCTCGGCATCAGCTTCTCGCTTAACCGAGGCAGCGAAGGCACACGACTGAAAATCATCGTCTTCCTCAGCCTTCATGAAGACGCCCAGCGGGTGTTCGCTGAGCACCTTGTTGGGCGATGGCGTCACGTCCAGGTACGAAGATGTCTAAGCGGAACGAAAGCGGGTTAGACAACACCGAACACCTTTTTTTTTTTTGTGGCATCATCTTTGCTTTTCATACTCACATTTTTATAATCTTCGAAACAGGAAGGATGGAAGTTCTGGGAAGCAAGAAAAAAGTGATTAGTTCAAATATAGTATAAAACCTGTAATGCCAGCCCCTGAAAAAAAGTTTTTTTGTTTTAAATCACCTTATCATCGACCCTGATGGCGTTCTTTAGGAACCAGTCCTCCTCTTCCTCCACCCAGTATGTTTCGAAAGGCTCCTGGCAGATTTCACACAACTGTCGACGCAACCCGATTTAAGCGTTAGGACAACAAGCCTCAAAAATGTCATTTATTCAGTTTACCATGGTACCAAAATATGAGGTGTGCAACAGGGCCCAATTAAGTTTGTGTGGTGATGTAAGAACACATCCACCAAACTTCTATTTGTGTTTTTATACAAATAACTGAACGGGACGACCCACCTCTGCCACTTGATCTTTCGCGGCCTTGACACTTTGAAACTCCTTCTCTTTGGCCGCCGCCTGGCTCTTCTGAACCTCGTCCTGGTTCTCCTTCTCGAAGAACAAGCTCTTGGCTCGCTCCTCCAGGTCGGCGATCTCCTCAAACTCGACCCAGTCCTGGCAAAAATAATTAAGTAAATAAATCCGCCTCACGCTTTCCAACTGACTACCGAATAAAGAAAGTGGCCGGGTTTCTTACCGTGAGGCCATAATACCAGCGGCGGTGTGTTATCTTTTTGCCTGCAACCTTGCCGGCATGATTCTGCCTAAAGTGCCAGTCCAGGTGGTCAGCGTAAAGGTCGGTCTGCGCGGCGGTGAACCTCATGCTGCAGAGGCAGCACTGGTTCCCAGAGTACAGCTTGGTCACCACGCTCTCGTAACGTCTGACAGGAGTGCATTAAAAAGCGAGTCAAGATACGAAACCACTAACACCTTGTTCATACTGGCAGCCCAAATCAGATTTTTAGCCCGTCCAGATTGAAAGTGAATGTCTCATTTGTTGTCTGAAACATGCGCAACCGGAAATAGGAAATTAGTGCCCAGCCGCAGTTATAGGCATATGGTCGTAAAAAAAAAAGAAAATAAAAAAAGCCCGGCATAACAAGCTTTGCGAGGAACGGGAAATACGGAGCGGTAAACAGCGTCACAATGATGTCAAACACTACATGCGCTGGGCGCAGATTAAGAACTGTGAAAATTCTCACAGCTTCATGTCATCAAGCTTGAAGTTGGTGAGGTCGGGGAAATCGTCCTCCACCTCGTCGTCTTCCTCCTCCTCTACAAGAGGCACCTCTGGTGCTGCCAAAGGTAACTCTGGAACAGATAAGGTCAACATGTACAAAATGGCGGTCATCAACAAACGCAACACAAAGAAAGGTGGACTAACTGCTGGTGGTGGCCGTCGTGTCAGGCTGTGACCCTTTGATGATGCCAGTGGAGATGAGTTTAGAAAGTAAGTCATTGACGTCCACCTGACCGAAGTGGTTCTCTGCGGGGGGCACTGGGGGGGCTGCAGGGAAACAAACATGTCAACAAGCGGTGGAAAATTTATGACTTGAATGTGACGAGCAGCAGGATCTCACCTGGCAGTGGAAAAGTTGCCGGATTCTGAAGCAGGAAAGGCTGGTTCATGTTCAACACGTTCACCTGACAAAAGAACAATTTTCAAATCCACCCGTTTGTGTTTTTTCTCAGCGATTGTAGCGTCAAAGTACTACTTTGATTGTACTCACCGACTGTTGCATGTTGATGGAAGGTACTGTGGGGTTGAAAAAGGGGGCGGCGCCCGGCTGGCTGAAGGGAGGAGCGGGCAGGATGTTGAAGTTGGCCGTCGGCTGCATGTTTGGAGGTGCAGGGAACGTGATTGGTCCCTGGTGGAACTGAGGGTTGATGGGCTCCGGGAATGGCTGCGGGGCTAACGGGAAGTTTTGCAAAGGCGGGAGGTTGTTGTCGTACATGGGAGGGGGCATCTGCCGCATTGGGATGCCGAGTTGAGGTGTGAACCTGGGGGGACCCTGCTGGCCAGGCGGGGCGTCAAAGCACGGGCCCTGAGGAGGTATATCAAAGCGGGGTCCTGGTTGGACGGGTGTCTCAAAACATAACGAACCAGCGGGGCCTTCCAGCCGCAAGGCGGGGTTCTCAAAGTGCATTGGTCGCTGCTGCTGAAAGCCCACTGGCACAGGAGTGAGCCCCAGATTATTATCAAAGCACTGGAGTGGGTTCTCAAAAAGCCCCGGCTCGTCAAACCTTGGGGGAACCGGTGGGCCCAAAGGACCGTCAAAGCGACCCATATCGTCCGTGCTTCTCAAGGGTCCCTGTGGCCCGTTAAAGCGCTCTGGCATGCTGTGATGAAGGGGTCTGCCTTGATGAGGACCCTCAAAGTGGGACGGCTCAGTGTACCAGCCTGGAGGATGTGGTCGAGACGGGCCCAAGTGTCCGGGGGCGTCAAACCGTGAAGGTGGGGGTCCTCCTTCGTGCGGAGGGGTGTGCCCTGGGGAATTACTTGACTGATGAATATTCGACAACAGCGCACCGAGAACAGGCCCCTTGAGAACAGACTGCGAAGGGAGGGTCGCTTCAGGGGGTAGCGGCCCGTCGTCAGAGTGTTCGCTGTTGGGACTCTCGAAGCGAGGAATGGGGCTCAGGTCGCCCGGGTCCTTCTGGTGGAGCGGCGACAAGCGTTCACGCTCAAACATGGGGACCGGCGCTTCCATAGCGGATGGGCTGGGACAGTTCCTGAGAACCAGGGCGGCAGTGTGGGGGGGTCCGTCCAGACGCCGAGGACCGGGGTGTCTGGACTCTGCCGACGGGATGTACCGCCGCGGAGCATCGTAGCCGCTTTTCTGCTCCTCACGTTGTCGCTCAGTCAAGGGCGAGTTCCACTCTCTTTCACCTGGTAATAAAAGTCATGAGGAATTGTTACAACAGCTCGTCCACTGTTGGGTAAGCGCGACAGCACATTTACGACATCCCCCCCAAATGCAACAATATGCAAGGAGTCCACTCACTGGACTCTCGAGGGTCAACCCTCCTCCTGAAGCGAAGGCCTTGCAAAGATTTCAGCGCCGGGAACTCCTTTCCGTGGTTGTACTCTTCTACCATGGGAGCGAGCGGAGGTCTGGGTTCTTCACGTTCTACGCTTCTCCTTTCTCCTGGAGACAAACACACAACTTGTGATCGACACGTTCAAAAGATCACCCTGGCCACTGGCTTCTTAAGATCGTTCCCTCACCCAGTTCCCGTGGCCCCTCGCATTCCTCCAAAGCGTCCCAGCCTTCTCCAGGGGAGCGGTGTGCCACCTGTGTCTTCTTGAGCTTGGATTTGTGCTCAAAGTACGTCAACTGAGCTTGGTCCAGTGACTCGGGAGGCGTGGCCAACAATGTCTTCTTGCCGGGAAAGTTAGCGGCAGCTTCCCAACTTTCTGGAGGCTGTTGCTTCTCCTCCTGATACTGGAAGAAGTTCTTGATCTTGTGGGCAATGTTCAGGAAATCCTCCTGTGAAATCTCGCCGCTCTCCAGGCTCTTGCTCGCCTGCAGATTCAAAATCAAAGTCACTTTTTAAGGGGTCTGTCCATATACTCTAGATTACAGTTCTAGAAAATAGAGAGTTGATATTTGTAATGCAAACATACCCGTCTGAGCAGGTCTTTCTTGGATGCAGTATTGAGGGCTTCAGGTATCTGAAGGTTGGCGTCCACGCTGAGACGATGTTTCGGGGTACGGGGGGTGGTGGGCCGTGTTGGAGTGTTATAAGTTTTATGCCTCTGAGGTCCAGGCTTTGCATGAGCATCTCCTAGTTTAAGACTGGAAGTGGAAAGACGGACGGTTTTGTTAGGAAAAAGTACAGCTGTAATTTAACAGCTGACCATCTTTGAGGTGAATATGAAATTAAGAACAAGAGCGACTCACTGTTTGTTCTCGTCCCAGCCACTCCTCCAGCGGAGAGGAGGATCTTTGGCCTGGTTGCTGCTTCCGTCATGGCTCCGTGGAGAGTCCCTGGACTTGGAACGGCGGTCGTCCACCGGAGTCTTAGAGCGGCGGTCGTCCACTGGGGTCTTCGACCGCCTGCTCTCTGCCTGGTTCTTCTTGGACGCCGTTCTGTCATCCCGCGAGTTCTTTCCATGCATCAGCTCATCACCCCTGACCCTCCTCGGCTTCCCTACCTTGCGAGATGGCGACGGGGACAGGGAGGTGCTCCTGGTTGTGCTCTTGGGCGACCTCCTGTCTTTCCTCTTTGACGAGGTGGGAGAGCGCGATCTGGACCTAGAGCGTGTGCGCTTCCGAGCGTGCGTCCGGGCATTCCCGCCGACCTTCTCCGCAGGATCGCCGTGCTCGTGTTTAGTTACCAAGCCGTTCTGCAGATGTCCTCTGTAGGCTTTTGGAAGCTCGACAACCTGCGGCGACTCATCTCGCTTGTCGCTGAATCTTTTCTTCTCCTTTTGCTCATCATCTTTGCTATCTCCGGCCTTGTCCAGGCCACGTTTCTTCAACCGAGGGTCTTTCTTTGAATTGTCTGTAGACTTTTGGTTCTCTATCTCAACATGCTTGTTTTTACTCTGAACATTTTTAGTCACTGGAGGAGACTTCAAGTTGGGCCTCTCATCCTTTCTCGGGATCCGTCCTTTTTCTGATTGTGGCGTTTTTTCAGCTGTTCGTTTCTCTGGCATGACAACAGGAGTTAACACTGCAGGAGGGGCTTCCTTTTTCCCAGCAAGCTGCTCTTTGCTTTTAGAGGGTCCTGGGGTTCCTATGCGGTTCAGACGCGGGTCTCTGGTGGGTAATTTTGGGTCACTTGGAGGCTGAGGGGGAATCAGGGGTCGGACCACAGGGGTGGGCTGGCCAACCGGCTTCAGGGATGCCACAAGAGGCACTGGGTTTGGTGTTGGTAATGAAAATCCTCCCGCCTGCAACACAATCAGATTTTATTGGAACTAATTCAGTGACCCAGAGCAAACAAGTGTCAAAAATGCTTAGCAAAAAGTCTTGAAAACGTTAGTTCTGAATACTGAACCTTTCACTATCTGAAACTGGGATTTACAGATATTAGCAGTCTAACATTACATGAATTTTCTACCCATCTTTGCAAACAAAATACTAGAAAGTGAGACTACAACCAGAACACAAAAATACATACAAAAAATAAAAACCTTTTGGAATCCAGTTGGTTTACCTACCAGTTGTGCTTTGGTCTGCTCCAGTTCCAGCTCAATCTTCTTCTGCTGAAGCTCAAGAAGCTGCTTCTGTTTGGCCAACAGCTGCTGTCTGATCCTCTGCTCTTGGGTCACACTGGACTGAATTACTGGTGGAGGCAGTTGCGCGGGCGGAGGCCGTGGAGCAGGGGCTTCCTCGGACTAGAGTCCAGGAACCGGGCGTATGAGGGATAGAAATTAGACGTTTAGAGACTGGCGAACAAAGTCTGCTCCCTGTTGCAAAGGGGTGACCACCAAGTTTTCTGACTACACACCTGTTTTAAAAACTTTGGGTTGACATGGATGCTGGCATTGACTGTAGGCGGCAGAGGCTTGATGGGCCATGCCGGATCTACAGAGTTGACACGTGCGTCTAGCGCGTACAGTTTCTTCAGAGGGAACACTTCGTCCCATGTGGATCGCAACTTGAACAAACTTTTTCTAGTGTTCTCATCCACCTACAAACAAAGTACATTGCTTGGTCCACAGCTACTCACAGAGCAAGTTGTAAGCTCAATAACATCGTAAATTGATTAAGGCTTAACCCATTAAATAACTAACTGTAGAACACAAATAAAGCACAATATTGCAAGAGACTACAAATTAAAGCAAGCAACAACTGTGGCCGCTACGGGTGATTCAGTTTAAAGAAATGCAAAATGGCATCAAGAAAAAAAACTGTACCTTTTCAAAGACACATATAAATGAAGTGATTAGGTTTTTAGCAAACACTGCAAGGTACTCTCCTCCAACATTCTTCACTATGGAATCCACTAAGTACAAAACTGGAAGCTTCTCAGCTGCTGGGGCCTAGAGCGATAGAAAACTCAACAAGTTTAGAACACAACAGGGGTTAACAACATTTCAGAACAATTGCAGAATGCTTAACAGAAGCAAAAAGTGACCCCCACTCCCCCCAAAAAAATTGGTAGGCGAGGAAACAACAACCAAGTCCGTATGTGGGGGGGGAGGGGAATGGAAACGAAGATCCAAGCTGCAACATCCTCAAAAAGATAAAAGCATCCTCTGACAACCAGTCCAAGTGTATTCATCCCAGAGTCAGTGAGGAAAAATGTCCAGCAATTGGAGAAAAAATAAAAGGTTGTGTTGCATCCTTGAGCCAGTTTACCTCCAGAGAGGGGTTTTCCCCATGAACCAACCACTCTCTGTACTTTACCCTGGGACGCATCAGTCTTCAGCTCTGTGTTAAGTGACTCTTGCCACTTAGTTTTGCAGTCATAAAAAAATGTCACATGTGACAATTACCTTTTAAAAACAGTTGAATTTATTTTGGGAGGCATCTTTAAGCAGCTGCTTTCAAACTAACCATGCAGCGTCTGTGGAATGTTTTTCAATAGCTGGCCAGAACCAGGCTCAACGTTTGTCAGTAAAAAGTAACCAGACTCGCATCAATAAATTACACTGGGAAATAAAAAATGACAAAAAGCACATTTCACATTTTTTATTATTAAACATTTTAGCCAGTCAAAGACAGTTTCAAAATTCACTCCTGGATAAATGCAGGCGAAACGTGATCGAAATCAGACTTGTGTTGCGTCATGCGTCAAAATGCAAACAGTGGGCACTAAGGCACACTGCTGACTGGAATTTACTTAACTAAAAGCCCACATTTGTTATCCGGTTAACTCATTTACTCCATTTGTCACATTAATAAGACTGAGGAAAGAAGAAAAAAACATCACTGTGGTCTCGGGGAAAAGGTTTTTATTTCCGGACTGTGAGAACACCGTGAACGTTCCAACAAAGACACAACTAAAGAGGCAGAAATCCACCATAAAAAAATAAATACTGAAACACTATTTAACTTGCTGTATTGGTCAATCATTACTTGTACTGTGCCCAAGGTCAAAGCTGTTTATTCCAATCAGGTCACATGCTTGACTACACGGACCTCAAATTTCAGCTAACACGCCACCACTAAATTAAATACTAAATAGATACAGTATGTATATATCATTACAAGCTTACGAAGTAGATCGGTGGTTGCTTCTTGGTAGGCAACGTAATGGAGGCTTCTTAACCTCAGAAATGAAGGTTGATATTTCTATATGGTTTGTCTTGTTTAATATAGCATCAGTCCACCTTTTTAAGGTATAAATGCTCAAACTCTTCCATGATGGTGATCCACAAGTTTTATGAGTGTGTTTGTGGGATTTAAAACATTTTCAATTGTCATATTTGTGAGGTCACACCAATGTTGGACAACAATGACTGGTGGCCCCAATTCATTAAAAAAAATTATAATGGGTTGGTGTCAGGGACCTCACAAATTTCTGGAAGAATGCTCAAAAGTCCCATCAACTCAATAATAAAAGCCTGTGGAACCCTTTCCCAAAGGGTGGAGTGACGCCATTTTAAACCCAAATAATGGGATAACATTCAAGTTTATAAGGGAGTAAAGACAGTCGAGCAAATACTTGGTGGTAATGAACTATATATACGGCATTTTACAATACAATTATTATTATAAAACATTCAAAAAATTAACTGGTATAAGGCATTAACTTCCTCCTTGACGTCGTAGCGGAGGCCTAAAATAATTACTTGACATTTCAAATCGGTCTAAATTACACGCGGGGACTAAAATTAATTAGCAAATTAAAATTGATCCCAATAAATTAGACGTAATATACGTTTGAGTAATTTCTGCTTATTACAGAAAAAAACCGACTTCCTGGTCGACGACGTTAAATATAAAGGCCTCATTGTCGGTTGAACTTGGCCTAAACTGCTAAGTAAACCAACAGAACGGCGTCAAATGTCACTGTAGACGTTAGTAGATATAATTATTGTCGAAAAAATACTAAATAAAATCGCCGTGTTTTGTTTTTTTATGGCGGACTTTGCTTCACTTTTTGAGCACGGGGGACTCGTGAGACTTTCGATAAACTTCGTAAGTAACAGACACCGTGTGAGAATATTTTCAGTTTTAAATATAACTACATAATTAATTAATGGTTTATATTGTCGCGTAGCAAACAGGAACGTAAGCAGACATAAGCGAAGGTCGAGGCGACATGTTGTGGGTAACTAACGCCCGACGCCATGTTTCGGCTAGCAAGCGGCTAACATACATCGACACAAACATTTGAAACAAAAAGAATATTCTTATCATAAAAACCTTGCTTATTTGTGCTTCAATTATCGCGACGATATCCTTGGCGAAGTTGACGTTTTCCTCGGCCAGAATGGTCAGCATGTTGATGTGCGGCTTGCTGTTGAACGTGAGGTCTTCCAGCGAGGACTGATACTCTCGGCATGCATCTTGCCTCGCCGCCTTGTCGTCCATCTTCGAGCGGGGGAAAGCTACACCAACTTTGTCGCGGGCGTACGCATTGAGAAGCAGGCAGTCCATTAACTCATGTGGCGAGCCGGATTCCTCGCGTAATCTCACAACAAAACTGCCGGTTTGGACTCTTTTTGACGTTTTCGAGAGGCGCAAGACGCCCCTCTTCACCCCGCTTACGCCAACGAGAAAATGGCGTTGGCGACCAAAGGCCTTTATACGTCACCAACACGAAGCGTGTCAGCGTGTTGCTATTGGCTCGTTTCATTTAAACGGAAGCGAATGTTTAATTGTCATTGGCTCTTCCTCAGTAAAACACGAGGACTAACCAATTAGAGTGGCGAGGAATGGTGCGAGTTTAATGGTTACGTAACGAGCTTCGATGCCACATGGAAGTAAAATATTTTACGAAATGAAAAAGAACAAATGTTTCAGCATATTGTTGAGCGAAAATAAGTCGGGATATTGTTTTTTTCCCTCTGTATTCGTTGTGAAGACTACACGTGTTGAGCTAAGTAGTTTGGTAATGTATTATGACTACATTGTTTTAAACAATACTAACGACTACAAGTATTTGCTGACGTTTATCTTATAAGTAAATGATTCATTCGACAATACTTACTGTACTTGTTTCCGACGTTTTCGTTGTTTCTGAAACGGCACATTTTCGTTGTAATACGTTGCCACGTACTGAAGGAAAGAGCGAAAACACCCTTAATGGCCTACAGGTGTTTTTCAATTTCTATTGCTAAATTAATGTCATTGTGATCAGAACAAGCGTATAAAAAAACTACAAAAATTTTGGATCCCTCTCATGACATAAAAACAACATAATACTTAGCTCATAATATGAATGAGTTCAATTGGAACTTAAGCAAGCCTCCTATTTTATTAAACAGAAACACAAATGAGTCTGGAAAGAAAAAAACATTTTTGTTTTATTTGTGGTTGAAGCAGAACTGTTTGTTATTGATCCATTCATGTTCATCAATCCAATCCAATACAGTCTTATTGCTGTCTGCACTTTCGCCTCAGTCTTTTAGCAAGCTACGCAAATCATGTTTGAATTCCAAGCCTCACAAAAAAGTGTCTTCATCATTTCAATGGGTACATTGCTAACAAATGTTTCAAAAGCTTTTACTGGTATATTGTGATGCCAATTTGTCACCCAGGAATAAAATAAAAAATGACGTGGAGAAGACAAGCATTAGAATGTGTACAAGCCTAATTTGTAGCTTAGAGGTGGAGAACTGTATCATTACACAAAATGAGTATTGTGAATTAATCGTTGTGGACTTTTTGTAACAGTTCCTCAAGTATATTAGACAGGTCGACAACTGGCCTTGTTGTTGTTGTTCCACACACAAATGACAATTTAATGATTATAATACAAAACATCAGGTCCCATTTCAGAAGCTACACGACATAAAATTGATAATCTTAACAAAGTCTTTGCTAATTAACTTCCTGTCATCAAACAACATCGTGTGGGAATGGTCCTGTCTGAAAAACGGCATTGTTCCATGTTACCTGGACAGAGTTCTTCACAAAGAAAAGTGAATTCAAAGTTGAATGTCACTGAAAGCAAATTTTGGATGTTCTGTATTAAAGAAAGCACAGGACGCAGGTGAGCCAAGTGAGAGCCGCTGGAGGTTCCAAAATATGTGCCAAGTCGATCCTGTCAGCGATCCATCCATGAACAGGACTGACTATGCGGCAAAAACGAAATCCCGACGATACTTGTAAGCGTATTAGTCTCAAGCGTCCGAGTCCTCGCTGCTGTCTTGGCTGATCTCGATCTGCAGCGACGGCAGGTTGTCCAGCCGGCTCTTCTTCATTTTGTGGCCGAGACGCTCCTGCTTCTGCTTGATCATGGCGCCCCACACCTTCTGCAGCGTCGAGTCGTCCTCTTGCTCGCCTTCCTCCTCCGTTCTCTTACCTCGCCGTCTCACGCCGCGCCGCGAGGACG
The DNA here is from genome assembly GCF_054856555.1 of Leptonotus elevatus. Taxonomy (NCBI): domain Eukaryota; kingdom Metazoa; phylum Chordata; class Actinopteri; order Syngnathiformes; family Syngnathidae; genus Leptonotus; species Leptonotus elevatus. The sequence continues at coordinate 8,016,940 of NC_141254.1, forward strand.
TGAACAGTCCCGACGACCCGCCGCTCGGCCCGCGCTCGTGACTTCCCGTCTTTTCCTCTTTGTCGCCCAGTCGGCTCCATAGGCTGCCTACGCAAACGAGTCGGGTTTCAAAATCGTGTTCCTTAAAGTCATCTAAATTTGCGCTTAAACTTGTGAATCACGATTTAAGACTATATATATCATGCTTTCTTAATTAAAATGCAAATGGGGGGAAATTACAGTCGTAAACCTATTTGGATTTGTGTGTGTCATTTTTCAGACATCTTTAGACTTTTCTGCCACTGTCAAATTTCTGAAATTTTTATGAGCATAATATGGTAATTTTCTGCTTCTCTTTTCTCGAACATTTTACGGCTATTTTTGACATTTCTTTCTGCCTTTTTGCTATAAATTTTCTGACTTCTTTGGCAATTTTGTGTACATAATATAGTAATTTTCAGGATTTCTTTTGTTTTGGGACATTTTATAAGTTTATACTTTTTGAATATTTTATTTAAAAAATATATAATAATTTTATGACTTTTTTCAACATTTTATGGTAATTTTCTGCCTTCTTTTGGTTTGTACATTTTATGATTACTTTTTGAACGTTTTCTGCCTCTTTTTTTTGCAATCGGGTGTTCATTATATGGTAATTATCTGCTTTTCTCTTTGGACATTTTATGGTCACTTTTTCGACATGTTTAGTTTTTTTTTTTTGTTTTTGTTTTAATCCACAGGGAGCCACAGGTGAGGGACTAAAGAGCCACCAGAACCGCAGGTTGCAGACCCGTGCTCTAAATTGCCCTTCGATGTTAATGTTGTCTCTGTGTCCTGCACTTCGCTCCCAAAGCAACGGGCCAGGATCTAGCTCACCCGCTACCCAAATGAGGACCACAGAAAATGAATTATTAGATCAAAACGTATCATGTACTTACTTTTACTTGTCTTTCTGTCTTTGGATGACTTGGATGAGCTGCCTCTGTCCCGGCCGACGACGCCCAGTCGGCGGTGCACGTCACTGATTGGCTCTCTGGCGGGGGGAGGTGTGTCTCTCGGGGAGACGGGAGAGTGAGAGCACCCCCTTTCGGGTGAATAGCGCCTCTTCCCGAGCCGCTGTCGGACGTCTATAAAAAGGCGTGTGACGAAAAAAAAGAAGCTTAGCCGCTATCTTGTGGCATCTGTAGGCAGTTTTTGATTTTGGCTCGTCGCGGCAAGGCTCGACCCTTGTACACTGTAAACCCGGTACGGGACTCACCTGTCTTCCCGCTGTTGACCACTGGGGCTTGCTGTCTGTGCTGAGACAGGCCCTGTCTCTTCTCCTCCAGCAGCTGCCGCACGTCCGTTACCTTGCTGGGTGACGGGGACTTGGACCTGCTTTGTGATGCCGACTGTCCTACCCGGTTCCTGATCAGGACAACAGTTATAAAAAAAAATAAAAAAAACAACTAATGAAACTGACAAATGGCAGATTTAGGGGTGGGAATCTTTGAAAGTCTCACGATTCGATTCCGATTTTTGGGTCTGCGATTCGATTCAGAATAGATTTTTGATTAAGACCGTTTTTTTTTATTATTCAAGATGATTTGATTGACAATGATTTTTGCTTCAATCTATAGATGTGCAAGGAATTGTAATGATCTACTCCAGTCTGACTCACTAATGCTAATTAGTGCGCTACTTTTATCACTCAAAAGAACAGCTCTACGCTGAAAAAAAACCCAAACTTTTATTGGAATAACTTGATCGTGACTTTTTCCTTCTACTCTCTAAATTGGCTACAACTTAACAGTGTATTAGATCGCGTGGAACCACACTGCCCCTAAGTGGCCAAATTAGGTACAACATGAACAGCCCTCCAAATAAAGGCACGAACAGACAAAGGCAAGACAGTATTAAATAATTTAAATAAAATCTATTTTGGGACATTTAAAATCAATTCTGAATCGTACTAAATGAGATTCGATTTTTTGGCACACCCCTATTGTTTATGCGTGTTTGTATCCTGATTGTGTCTTGCGCAGCTGCTGAAAATAACTTACTGTAAAAAGAAAGTTGCTTTTAAAATAGTAATCAGATTACTTTTTCAAAGTAACTGCGGCAAATCTACCACCATGGAAACGTGATGCTGCACTTCAGACCTGATGCTCTTCAGCTGCCCCTCCAGCTCATCGGCGTACATGGTCATCTTCTTGCTCTTCTTGGGCGACGGCGTGGAGATCATCTTGAGCTCCAGATCGTAGTCCATCTCGTCCGATTCGGACCACGGCGACGGCGACCGCTGCAGCCTGCTCTGGGGTGCTGCCGAGGAAGGCCGCGAGGCCTTGTCTCCTTTCTCTTTGAACTCCACCACCCGGTCGTCCTCTTCCATGTCCTCGTCGTCGTCCTCGTCCTCTTCCTCCTCCTCCTTGATGGGCTCCTCGGGCAGGTTGACCAGGTCGGCTGCGGTGGTGAAAAGTTTCGCAGTCATGGCGTACAGAAGAGTCCTGACCTGAAAGTTTTGTTTTGTGTGCGAGTGTTTCTTTTTTTCTTACCGGAGTGCCGGTGTGTATACGGTGGAGTGTGTCCCATGCTGTCTCCAATGAGAGGCTTCTTGCTCTTGATCACGTCTCGTTGGATCCGTCGGTTGTGGAACCTCCTCTTCCTGAGGAAAACCACACACACACGAGACAAGGCGCATGAATTTATGGGAAAAATATAAGACGCATTAAAAGTATCAATATATGGTTTTATGAATCAATATTGGGCTATGAATTAGGACTGGGCGATTATGTAAACAATAATATTCATGATTATTTTGATGGTTGAGATCACGATTAACAAAATGATTATTCATTGAGTTTAAAACTTAATCGTTTTTCCTTCGATTATTACGTTTTAAAGATTGAGAGAAGACAAAATCGAAATCACAATAAAATTCCGATGAATCGCCCTGCCCTACTATGAATAAGACAATCTATTTGATATTGTAACACAGTATCAGTTGTTAAAACCCAGTTGAGCTGTCAAAATTAATTTACTTATCAACAAGTAATCGATTATCAAATTAATCGATAACTATTTTAATAATCGAGTAATCGTTTGGAGCCATTTTTTTAATTAAAAATTGTCCAAATCCAGCATAGTTTTTGTTCAGTGATTTCTGTTGTCCTACATGAAATAATGGAAAGAAGACATTTGCAAATCTGTTTTTACTTTGGAAAACCGAAATGGTAACATTACTACAAAATGTATTCCAGTCCTACTTTTGCAAAAATATCATTTAATATGTGAGCCATTTTTTATGGGTAATGTTGTAGGATGGGTTTGAAATTATATTAAACAGTTTTGGGAATTAAACAGTTTTGACGCACCAGGAGTTGCTGAGTATTCCCCTCATGCCTCCGTAGTTGGGGTTTCCGTACTTCATGTAGTACCGACTTCGCCGGGCGGCCCCCAGTTCCTTCTTATCGTCTGAAATCGAACGTAAAAGGGCCTTGTTTACGTTCGGACGCTCACTGTTGCTCATGTGCGAATGCAACAGTAGGGGAGACCTTCAGTGGCAAAACGAAGAAGGATCTTGTTTCCTTTAAAGGGTTTGATTGCAGGACGCGGCTCATTTCTCAGCAGAGACTCTCTCTCAGCCTGTGACAGGTCGTCCCCCTGACGGAAAACCAACAAAAATAATCACGGACACCATTAGTTTGCGCTCCCTAATCACTGAGGATTCTCTACAACATTTCTAATGTGTGAAAACCGTCTTAAAGGGACGGCGCACGTGTGAACTCTATTACCTGACCGGCCTGCACCTTTGCCGTGTGCTCCTCTTCGCCGTCGCTGCCTTTCGTGCTCTCCTCGCTGCCCTTCTTCACATCTTCATCCACCTCGCCTTCTTCATCGTCGTCGTTGTCGTCATCATCGTCGTTGTCGTCCGACCCTTGACTCAGACGACCTGCGCTCAAACCTCCCTTCATGATATTTGCTCTGTTTTTGTTGGGGAATGAATTATTTGCTCCTTTACTGACTTTTGCTGGGCTTTTTCCCCGGCTGGGTGGCGCGCTCCTTATCTGGGTCGACAGCGTGCTGGTCGGGCATGCGGCTGGTGTTGATTAACGCTCTAATGGCCGTGTTGTCGTCCAGCCAAACCACATTGCCTGGGGAAAACGACTGGTATTTTTTAAAGGGGTCATATTATGGAAAATGGACAATCAAGTGTGAGATTAAATACATTCCTCATGTTTTGGATATTTTTGCCGAAAGCCTGTCTGAGACATTTTATAAACACACCTGGAAAGTATTCTAAAGGGAAGGGTGAGAAAGAGGAGCATGCTCACAGGAAGTGTCGTCGATCCACTCAATATGCGCGGGGGGATATTCCTTAAAGTACCCAAAGACTTCCTGGGTGCTCATGTCATCGACGCCCATGATGTGGACGGCCTCCATTCGCACATTGGAGATGGCTGAAAACATGTACAGTCAACACAAAATCCATTACAACGACTAAAGTTTTCCATTTTGCAATCTGTGCCTCCTCTTACCTTTCTTTACGGCATCTTTATCCAGGAAGATGTTGCGCTGAATGGCGCTCACCTCCCCGTGGAAGTGAAAGCGCCTCGCTCGCTTCTCTTTCTTCTCTATGGCCTCCTGGTGGGAACACCATCAACAAGTCAATCAGCGTTTAACCTCAGATAATGCATGTGAAACGTTTTGGGTTGTTTTTATGTTTTGTTTTTTTACCTTTGAATTGACATCAATGCCGGTGATGAAGGCTCCAGCTTTATTCTCGTAGCGCCTGCTCGTATCCTGCGAACAGAGCAAACCACCACTTGTGACAAACACAACCTTGGGGATGTGAACTGAATGAGAACTTTATATTCAATTAAGAGGAGGCAGAAGAGTAAACATAAACAATGCAGTACAAACAATAACAGGCCACCATCAAGGCATCAATTGTAAATGAGTGAACAGCTACGGCCCAACATTGCAGTTACAGTCTAATTCAAAGATATTTTTTTACCAGCAATAATCAAAATCTAAAATGTAACACCTTGTGTGCCAAGGTGCTCAAGTGAACAAAACGTGTTATGCCACAAAGATCCAGACTCATCCTCATGTGGACAGTACGTCGCACACAAACCACTCAACTCAGTACAAATGAAAATGTTTATCTGAAACCTTTACACACACACACACACACACACACACACACACACACACACACACACACACACACACACACACACACACACACACACACACACACACACACACACACACACACACACACACACACACACACACACACACACACACACACACACACACACACACACACACACACACACACACACACACACACACGATTAAATTCTCAGTCACAAACACATACAACCATGTGCTTGATAAATTCAGATGTTTATGCCAAACAGCAAGCAAGGAAAGGAAAGCAATGACCTAGAAAAAAAGCCTAAAAATCATGTAAACAATAATGCAAATACTGGCTATCAATAAGCCGAATGAATGGACGTTGGATAGCATAACGAAATTGTGTAACGGTGTCAGACAATATCACGCGCTTGAGCTGTTCAACATGCAACGAACGCTTAAAGTGCACTTTTTCGATTCGAGTTTGGAGGCAACGCCACGGGATGATTGCTAACGAGCAACAGGTGACAAACGCGTGACTTAATTCCACCAATCACATCTCAACGTGAGCCCCCAAAACACAATTGATGCAGTAAACTGATGTTTATAACAACCACAGTGTTCCCCGGGCCAAGAGCGGGTCGTTGCTACCACACGCCGGCTATCCCTTCACTGTTCCCCGGGACGCAGAAGACGCCAGCGCGGTGTCTGGCGAGGCCCAACCGGGGACAACCTACCGGCAGCAGTTCCTTCAGGGAACGGTTGACGGAGACGTCTTTGGCCTCCAGCTCGCCCTCCTCCACCTCCATGGGTTCGGCCTCGCGGGCACCCTTGTCCGACTCGGAGTCAGACTCCGAGTCGGAGCGGTCGGAGCCGCTGTCCGATTTCACCGACACCCGCAAGCTGCGCGCCGCCGCCATGACACTGCTTCAAACAAGCTAACAAGTGAACAACGGCCTTCTGCTGCTGCGGTTGGTTGGCTGGCTGGCTGGCTGGCTGGTCTTCTTCTTCTTCTTCTTCTATTTGTTGTATCATGGCGGTTTGCAAACAATTTATTGGTGCTTTACCTCCACCAACTGGTATGGAGTGTATATCGGGATTTTTTTTCTTCCATCGGACCCCCGCATATTCACACATAAAAAATAAAAATAAAAAAGTAAGTATTTACTACTGTATATCGTACTAATTACAAGTATTTCCCTCAAATATAGCAATAACGTCTGATATTAATGATCATATTTATTAATTAATTATATATTTGTTGCTATTAATTTTTGTTTTACCTGTCTTTCTTTATTGTATGACTGATTTTGGCTCAATTTACAGCACTTTTTATGCAGCAATGGTTGTTTTAAAGTATTTTATAAATAAAGCTGAGTTGAGTATTATCAATCAGTTTACATTTGACGTCATCCCTGGTTTTCCATCTTCTGATTGGTTGGTCAGAACAAAACGTTTTTCAGCCAACTTGGAATAGCAAAACACATCTGTAGCATTCTGTACACATAATACATTTAACAATGAGCATAATTAGTGAGAAAGTATGGTGGGTGGGGTAATTAGATACAGTGAGTATTGATCTTGATCTCAGGGTTCACCAAGCTTTTTTTTTTTAACGTGAGTGACTTCCTGAGTACTGATTTATGCAAACGGTTACCAGTTTGATCCGCACTTTCCTCAAATTATCGTTCAAATGCAAACGTCACAATCCTACAATTAATAGCCTATCCTATTGTATTAATTGCCATTGAATGTCACAACAAAACAGATTTTTAATGGAGCTTTATTGACTTTTGTTGCCTTGAAGTGTAGCTACTTTACGTTTTACTTCTGTACAGTGCATTTTGGATTCATGTAAATCAACATGTACTTTGTTATTGAAAGAAACACACAAATGATTACAATCTCAATCTGGATGAAAGGACACGGGACAGAAACAAACATGCTACATTTGATCATCCTCTCGATACGCAGAAATGCATGGGCGGAGGATGCAGGAACATAATACATTTATTAGGGGCATATTGTGCTTTCAGTGCAAAGACAGTAGACTTTTGTACATTGTTGATGTTTAGACCAGTGGTTTTCAAACTGGGGTAACCCACAAAGTATTTTGTAATAAATTAGTATTTATGTCGTATTGACCCCTACCTACCTTCATTTAGGCCAATTATATATTATTATTATTATCATTATTATTATAATTAGGTGCTCCAATATGCCTCTGATCCTTGTATGTGTGCAGATTTTCTTGCTCTCATGCTGTGGACCCACAAAGTTTGAGGACCCCTCCCCTGCTTATACACCTGCAGGGGGGAGAAGCACTTATTTTTGTAGTGTAACATCATTTTCTATTAACCTTTTGGTTTTTGCTTGAAATTGCAGTTCAACTTGTAGTTTTTTTGCACAAAGCGTCAAACAAGCTGATTTAAAATAAAGGGCACATGTTCACTGCAACTCAGGGTAGCTGTAAAAAAAAAGAAAAATGTTGTTCAAATTTGTGATTGCAAGTCTTGCTCCAGGAATTACATTTCCTTTATGAATGATAAAAAAATATGCAATATTATTGCAGGGGAAAGTGCTGAATGTCATTCTGAGTCAATTATATTCCACACAAAAATACATATTTCAGTGTACACCCTCATTCGGTTCTATCCCTGATCACGCAATTGACTTAGTCCATCTATAGCAGTTTTACTGCTACAGTCGATTCAAGTGTTACAACAGACTTTTCACTTCAACTGATCAAATCAGATTGTAAGGTGCTGATAACTGCAGTATTTGGGGATTGTTGTACAATACATTTGAAAAACAGATAGGAACGAGAAAAGAAGAGCAGAGTGATGGAATTAGCTCATCTTGGCAACAAATTCTCCAGAACTCAGTTGGATGGTGTCCTTGCGTGAGTGTCTGTCCTTGGTAAACAGTTACTCGCCTCCAAGCCAGTGGAGGCGCTGTGACATCATTGGGGTTATTCCCGCTTAACTGGCATATTCATTCGCCATTCTCATGGGGCGGAATCAAGGAAGTGATGGAGAGACCAGTTGGGAATGATTGAAGCCACGTAACAAAAGTTTCGGTGCTGTGTCGTCGCCCTCGTCAGTGGCCACGGCTGTGGTTCTGGCAAATGAACCCGCTCCAGGTTCTAACATTTGAGCAAACATAATTAATCACAAGGGGAAAAACATGTCTGAATTTGTTTTGAGTAGGGGTGTCATAATGAGTGTGTTAATTTAATTCTTTAACGTCACCATTTTTTTAAACACGCGATTATTAATGGCCACCCCTTACTTGGAAAGTCACGTCCACGTCAAAATTGATCAGTAATAAATTAATTTAATAAATAATAACATTTATAAATAATGCATATATTTGTGGAGACTGGGGCCAAGTTGTATTTTAAAATTAAAAAAATTTGCAGAATTTCACAAGTTACTTCATGTTAAAGATTAGACAGCTATTAATATGAAAAGAAAAATGCACTGAGCTGTCGCCAATGTCTTACAAATGCAATTATGCCATCTAGTGGCAGAAAAATGACCAATACAAGTCAGCATCACACTAGTTTCTTACACTACAGTGCATCGTTTTAATTTAGCTCAATTTTATGAATTATTATGAAATTACTGTATCGATGACTTAAAGATGCAGCCATATTTCTATTAGTTTACTTTTTTTTCCACTTTTTTGTTGACAAGAGTATGACAACTTAAAATATTTTTATTGTGTATTTTATTTTACATTCAGAACAGATATAACATTTCCGATTAATCGTGAGTGAACTATTGAAGTCATGTGATTAATTACGATAAAAAACTTTAATCGTCTGACACCCCTAGTTTTAAAAGATAAAAAGATTGGCTAACTTATCATTTGAACACATACCTTTTCCTTGTTCTTCCAGTCTAGTGTCCCTGCTAGCAAAGTAGATAAGGAGGTGCTATCGTTAACAAAAAAACAACCCAAGCGAGCAGTAGATGACCACAAAAGTCAGACTTACCGCGGCGGAGTGGCTCAGCTTGTCAAAACGAAACTTGAGGTTGGATCGCGGCGAGTGTTTGGTTTTCATTTCTGAAAGGTGACGAAAAGACCAAAAAAAGAAGAGCACAGTCAGACGTAAACAGAACAAAATATAAAATCGTTGTAAGAGATGAAATGCAAGGATGCACAATAAATGAGAGACAAAGCAGAAAATCTTGTTAGTTTGTCAAGCTGTCAACCTGTTGGGCTGCGACAGACGGTGAGCAGACTTGAACCTTGACCCTCGACTGTGACAGAATGAACAAGCTGCAGACACAGAGGAGAAAATCCAAATTGTTTGCTTCCTTTGTGTATTCAAAGGCAATGTCTTCTATTCAGACTGGAGCAGAGGGGATACATAATCACTTTGATTATTTAAGAAGCCCAGCTTGTAAATGGGCGTTTTTCTTTTTCTTTTGTATCACTCACTCCATTTATTCTTTGTGATGGCTACTGAATTGTGTTCGTCTTCAAGTCTTAAAAGGAACATCTCGGCAGGAGGGAAAAATTGCCCCTTTTTACTGTGTGTGTCTCACCAGGTGAGTGTCGTCTGCGGGGAGGCTGAAGCTGCACGTGCTAGAAGTGGATCTGGAAATTTTACTGCTATCCTTCTTCATGCAAATTCTGTAAATTAAGGACAAAAAAATCAGTGAAAATAATCACGGAAACAGATGGCTGGCAAATTATGGGAGACCGCCTTGTCTATGGCTTGTTGTGATTGAAGTGCTGCTTCCGTGAATGTTGTCTAAACTTGTGCTTGCTTTGGACAGAGCTTAATTCAGTTTATTTTCATTTAATTCAGGTTATTTAATTTTTGAGGCTTTGTGTATTTTGACAAAAGGCAAAAAAAACCACTTACTCCTAAATTATGAAAAAAAAATGCTGGGAATTGGTATTGGGAAAGGGGCCGCTCAAACACCCCCACACGCACACACACACACAACCCACACACACACACACACACCTGTCTCGTTGCCCCGCCTCTGGAGAGCTGGGATTGGACGGCAGTTCTGACTTCACCTCCAACATTGGCTGGCAACCATCGAAGCTCCTCTGGTCACCGAGGAAACTGATCCAACCAAAGTTTACACAGAAAATACATTTTTGTTGGCTTTTTTTATGAAAACGCTTTGAAAGTCGGCGGTTACCTTCTCTGGCTGTGCTTGTCGGTTTGGCTGTCAATACTCAACAATCGAGGGAACAGACCCGATCGTCGTTTCACTGGAGATTTGACATTACACTGCGGAATAAATGCAGTAAACACAATTATGAATTATTATTCAAGCATCAAATCAAGAAAGCACTACAGAAAATTGGTCTTTTGCTCACCTCAGCACTGATATGCGCCAACCCCCCGCCACTCAAACTGGTGGGCATCCCCCCACCACCCCTTGACATTGTCTCCATGGAGACGCTTCGCCCTCGCATGGCCCTCTGAAACAGACAGACGTGAAAGACAAGTAACCTAGAAAGATCTCACCTGCTTCATAACATTTGACATTTGATGATATGCTGCAAGATTTCTTCAAATGAAAATATGATCATAGCTTCAATAAAGCCAGAGACTATAGGATAGTATAGGCTACTATTATGGAGGACCAAAACTGCCAAAATAAAAATAAATAAATGAATACAAGTGAAAATAAAAACGGATATTAGAAAATATAATTAATAAAGTAAATAAAAAAAAAAATAATAATATAAATGGAAATAAAAACAACATAATATTAAATATATATATATATATATATATATATATATATGTATATCCATAAATAAGGAAAAATACAAAAATAAATATACAAATAAATACACATTTATTTTTATAGGGAAAATTATAAATAAATAAATCAATCAATAAATAAATAAAAGTAAAATTAAATACAAAAATTAAAAAATTGATTCAATAAAAAAAACAAAAAAAACACACAATTTCACTATAAAATAAATACATTATATTCACTATAAAAATAAATGTATATACATTTTTATTTTTTGAATCTCCTTTTTAATTTTTGTATTTATTTTTACTTTTATTTATTGATAATTGTGGTTATTTATTTATTCATTCATTTATTTTTAATTTTGGCAGGTGGTCCGCCATAACTGTTGGAGCACATACCACGTTACAAATTTACTGTATTGTTAAAAGATGAACAGGTAACGAATCCAGCCTTTCGAGTTACCTTGATGGATTCCAGTAGACCTCCATGGGCGTGTCCATTTTCAGCCCGTGCCTCCTCATCTAGAATAGACGTCAATCCCAGCATTCTCTGGGAGCGTCTCTGTAGCTCGTCATGGAGGGCGTCCAACAGGGCGGCCCGGGTCCGCTCCTTAGCAAACAAAACACCAAATATAAGATAAGCCCTGTGGAACACCACAGATTCAAGAAACTGACTTTACTGTTTTAATTATTAATTTTTCAAAGGCAGGATTACCTCCAGTCGGGCGAAGCGGATGCTCTTGTAACAGGCCAGCTCTGCGTTGATGAGTTTAGTGAGGAGAAACTCCCGAAACTCTGGGCCCTTGAATGACAGCCAATCTGTTAGCAATAAAAATGATCCAAACGCCCATCGGTCCAATTTCTATTTGGATTGTCCTCATTAGGTTCTCAGGTGGGTTGGATCCTATCCAAGATGACTTGACAATATGCAAGGTTTAGGAATTTGGAAGGACCAAGTGCAGTGCATATCTTTCCTTGTTTGCCTCACAGTTGGCAAAGAAGTATCATCTAAAACCACTATGAACCAAAATGACATATTCTTACCTTCTTGAAAACAGCTGGATTTGGAAGAAGCGGGCCAAATGGCGGCACATCCTCTCGTGCTGTCACAGACACCTGCCAATCACATACATTCAATTTGATGACATGGCTCAAGCACCCACGATGCGGATTGGAACTCAGCAGTACCTTGTAGCTGGTGTTTTCCGAGCATGGATCCTCCACCTGCACGATGACGAAGGCGTGTAAAAAGTTGGAGGCGATCAAGTCCGGCACGAAGGGGGTGGCCTCCTCCTGGAACACCATGGCTACGATGTCGTTCCCTATGTGACGCTTCCTCTGGAGCTGAAGGCGGATAAAACACAGTCAACTACACTAAGCTGAGGAGGTGGGGGACTCCAGTCACGTGACTCGACTTGACTCAGCAGTCAAGTCACCAATTTTAGGACTTGGAACTTGTTTGGCTAAAATGTACGAAAGACCTGAACTTTGACATGCACAGTTGTGTTGATGTTTGCCTGTGAACGTCAGTTGTTAGGATGTCTACCTGCTGGGTGTCTCCCTCAGTGAAGGGCAGCTTGGTGGAGACGTGGAACATGACTTCCTGCTCTCTGTGGACCGTGTACACGGACTGAGAACCAGTCTGGCCATGGGACACATCCAGACCCCCCCGAAACCTGCGACAGGAGCAGTCTGTCAATTTTGTAAGTGTCCCAAAGACGTAGTTTTTATGTTTTTTTTTTTGCTAGAACATACAGAAGGCTTTGCTGCAGCCTCTCAACTGCACAGAACGGTTGAATAAATTGTAGTTATTACAAAAACAGCCAGCTGGTAGCAGCAGAGTAGAAGAGATGAACCAGGGCGATGTTGAAAAAAAGCTGATTTACCCACAGTTCTAAGCAGATTTGTGAATAATGATGAAACTTAGCTATATTCTAATGCTAATTGCTGCAAAACGGAAACAGACAGAAATATACTTTTTTGTTCCTGTTGAAAGAGGAGACTCTAATCTTTCTTCTGGTAGGTCCATGTTTTTATAGCAATAGAACACAATATTCTGTGGGCTTTGCAAAATCAGTCAAAATCCAGTAAAAGAGCCGGGAGCGAAGAGGATTGCTTCAGCGAAAACAGCTAGGAGTGAATGAGTTAAATAATCAAGTTCAACTTTTGTAATCTGCCTATTTCTCAGGTTTTGTCCAGAAACAAAAACTTCCTGCACTTCCGCCCCATTGTTAACTAACAGTGAAGCTAATTTACATAATAATTTAGAAAATACGCCCATATTTAATTTCTATGATTGGGCAGCTAGGCTGGGCTATAATCAAAAGTGAAAGACCCCTTTCAAGATGGAATAGTCCATTGCATGAGAAGGGAGGAGGTTTTTTTTTTCTAAACAGTCATGTTGATGAATTTATACACACGTGTAAGTCAGCCTGTGTTGATTACACCCTGCACTAAATAGTAGAAGATGAGTTCTCAACTGACCCTTTAAAGTCCTGCAGCTCCACAGTGTCGCCCAGCAGCTGCAGGAACTCTTGGAACGCCGGCGTTTCCTCGTTGTTCCTGAACAGCTCCTCCTCCGACACCTGACCAACATATGCACAAGCTTTTACTTATTCGCTATTTATCAGTTCGTCTGTGGGACGCTCAGACTGCACGAAGGAGGGATTTCATGAGAAATCCAAGTCAGAGTGAGAGGAGCAATGTGTGCCGACTGCATGAATTGATTTTAATAGGTTAGACTGGTTATCGGCCTGGCTGATTATCGGTTCTGATATTTGGCATTTTGTCAAATATTGGCATCGGCCTTTTTATGAATCTGAGGGCCGATAAAGGTGGTATCTCACTGAGAGGTGAATGCTTGCGAACGTAGCAAATTTAGGGTTTTTATCAGAATTTGTTCGCAGACAGTTTGTATTTGTCGCAAAGACATTTCAAACATATTCAGACAATTTTTTAATGTCTGCGAAGATCTTCTGAAACCTTTTATAATCCCTGACGAAAACCGCAAATTCGCTACATTCACATGCATTAGTGGAGCAGTGAGATAATTTATGGATTTATTTAAATTTCCACTTTATAAAAATGATGTTGATACTGGGAACTCCTTACTTGTTTTATATTTATTTTATTTTTAAAATATATATCGGTCTATCCCTAGAATTTAATGTGAAGTACTGCATGTTTTTACCTGTCCAAAGCGTTGGAAAATGACTCCAAACTTGAAGGTGCTGTTGACCTCATGTTCGTCGTAGTTGACAATTAGCTGAGACGCCTTGTGAGACGCACACAATACGAAAAGAATAAACAGTCAGTCCCGCCAATCAATAACCAATAGTGTTAGTCAAGCGTCACCTTCGGGTAGAGGACAGGACTGAAACGGAGAGCAGCTGCGTCGTCGCACAGCAGCTGAAGGATAATAAAAAAAAACACACAAGTGGCACAAGTGAATAACAAAGAAAAGCAACACAAGAGAGTTTGGCTGTTCGTGTGTGTGTGTGTACCTTAGCCAGCTCTTGTACACTTGGTATATCAGGCAGCTCCGTCACTGAAAGCCGCTGATAGATTGTCTTCACTCTGGACCTGAAAGTGCAGAAAAGCACAATCATGCACTTGCTAGTCACTGTTAAGTCACATATGATGAACTCATATACATTCTATTGACAAAAGTACTTTTTTATGGATTAATTCATTCATTTGTTTTCCTGAGGAGCTGAACATCCTAACCTCGGGCCCTTCAAAAACATTTGGGATGTTGTTGAGCAGAGATTGGAGGTTCCAGTCAGTGTGATGGTCTATGTAAGGTCTCAATACTTTTGAGTCTTGACTAGCCCTTTCATGGACAAATTATGATAACCTACATCAGGATTATTTTATTATTTTTTTTATTTTCTCTTCAGGCATGAAAAAAAAAATCACCTACATTTTCTTCAAAGAGTTGGTGACATGTCCACTAAGGTGGATAACATTTGAGCAACTGATGAAATATGTTTGTAGGAAAAGAATAGAAGGAATAGACATTTATTCCTTCCTTGCACGTCACATCTGAACTTCTGTTGGCCATCTTGTTGTCTGTTTTTTTTTCTTTGCACTTACAAACGTTGACCACTGGATGGCAGTGTATGTCAAGACTTACACTAGTGTCCACTGGAGTGGCTAATGGCCAACTGTGGCTAAAAGATTCATTCATATAGGAGACGTTTTAATAGCGGTCCACTGTAGTAACCACCATCTGTGAAAGGGCTAGATAGTGTTCAATGTACACTCAATAAAGACCATTGATTGATTTGTGGGTGTACCTGATGATGACGTGGAGGTGTTCCTGCTGATTCTCCTCTTCATGCCTTACAGACAACAACACGTTTCCCACACTGCTGGACGGGCAAGAGAAGTTTAAATGCTCCTGTAAAAGAGAACGAGAGATATTATATGTAAATGTACAGGAAATGTGAATGTTTACAAGCTTTTCACAACTGCTGACCATGTAGCTATCTATTTATAGCATCATACATCTAATGCTGCATCTCACCTTGCCCAAGAAGTGCTTCCTATACGCGCGTGCGGCCTCATTGGTCTCCTCCAGGCGATATCCGCAGTCTGCACTATCCGGGGCCTCTCCTCCTCCTCCTCGCTCTTCATCCTCGCTGGCTTCTTGGGTGGCGGGAGGAGGTGCAGGCGGGGGAGGGTCCTCAGGGGCCTCGATCCAGTAACCTCCAAACTGGGGAAGGATGACCTGTGGGTATGGGCCTCCTTTCTCTAACACCTGCACACACACACTTGTCTTTGTATCATCGTGGGGACATCTCATTGACATAATGCATTTCCTAGCCGCTTCACCTAACCCCAACCATCAAAAATTATTGCCTAACCCCATTCCTTACCCTAACCTCAACCATAACCCAATTTAAACCTAAACTTTAAAACCAAGTCTTGACCCTCCAAAAGAGGTCTAAACTTGTAGAGACCACCAAAATGTCCCCACAATTTCAAATCGGTCCCCACAATGGTAGTTAAACCTGGAAAAACATGTGTGTATGGGCCCCACAATGTAGAAGACAAAAAACACACACACACACACACACACACACAGGTTTACATGTCTAGTGGGGCCATCTCATTGACATAATGCATTTCCTAGCCCCTTTCTCTAACCTCAACCATCAAAAATGATTGCCTACCCCTATTTCTTACCCTAACCTTAACCTTAACCATAACCCAATTCAAACCTAAACTCTAAAACCAAGTCTTAACCCTCAAAAAGAGGTTTAAACTTGTGGGGCCCAGCAAAATGGCCCCACATGGACGGGTGGGCCCCACAACTCTGTGAAATCCCGGAATGTTGGCCCCACTATGTAACAAAAACAACACACACGTGCGAGCATGCACATACATCTCAGTGAGTTACGGTATGTTACAAAAGTCATTTGTCTATAACAGATAAAAATAATAATGGACCACATTTTCAGCAAAGTATGCCACCACATTATCAAGAGTCTAATAACATTGAGCCGTTTCTTGCCCCAATAATTGGTTGATTAAAATGTGCACTCTAAAAACAGTAGGGTAAAAAATAACCCAACTTTGAGTCAAGAAATGGGCCTTTAAGTGTAAAACAACTCAAAAATATTAGTCAGATCCTTTACTTGGGTCCAAAAAATTGGGTCATTTTGTATAAAACAACCCAGAAAGTAGGGTCAAATTGACCCATAAAGTGGATCGTTCCATTTTTTATCCACAATTGGGTTACTTTTGAGTATGTGGTTTCATATTTATTTGTATTAATTTGGTCCATTAAACCCTTGCTTAATTGATTTATTGTAAATAATACAATTCTATACATATATATTAGGGATGTTTGATACTACTTTTTCAGGCCAATACCAGTCAGCGTACTCATCTCTTGAGTCGTCACCGATACCAAAACCAGTGCCCATACCACTGGTACTTTTGATACGTAAAATCCCCCCATAAAAAAACAATGACAGATGATTTTAAAGAAAGACATATATTTCTGGTTCCTGATTGTAAAACGATCAAAAGAGTAGAGTACCAATACCCGATACACTGATACTGATAACTGTTATCGGTACTCGCAGAAAAGTTTGCACATCCCTGGTCTATAATGATGTTGATGATGAGAGAGGGTCTTACCTCCTCAATCCTTGGATATGGGATGTAGTCATCCTGTTTGAGAGAGAGAGCGAGAGAGATGTTACATTTAATGGTCCACAAAAATGAACCACTGAGAACTACAGCCGGCTAACTCCATTTTTGTTATTTAAATATTTGGTGGATTCATTTCTCAATGAGTACTTTTGGATACAGTTTTTGAACAAACAAAAATTAGACTTTAGTTCTTAGTGGCTCAAATTGTGTCTGACTTGTTAAAAGTCACGTGATGTTATGAGACGTAGGATGAAACACGTTGTTTATCTCTCGTCCTAAAAACCACACAAACGATCCCAGTGTTGATGACACTTAAGACGAAATTGGCGACAAATGGGCAAATGAAAAGATGGCGACGGACTTGAGGACACACAGACTGACAGACTGACTGACTGACTGACGTGCCTTCTGCCTCGGAGGGACGGCCTTCATCTCAGCAGCTTCCGGAACCTGCTGCATCACAGACGACAGCTTTTTTAGGCAAACCTCGCTGCAGGCCGTTGCTTTCTGATCACAATTGTGAGCTAATGAGGGTTTAAAAATAAAAACTGACAAGTTTTTTTGTTGTTGACCTTGTTAGACTATGTACTCAACAACAAAGGGAGACCAATTAATCCAGTAGAACAAGTGTGAGGTGCTGTTGCTTAGCCAAAGACCCAAATAAATTAATATATTGAGACATTAAAAAAAAGGCCTTTTGAGAGCAATATGATTGAAGTGTGGTGCAATGGGGACTCCAGACCACTAGATGGTGCACAATATTTCACTCATGCGATGGGAAAAATGTAGGCAAAATGGTGCCTATATATGTAAAACTATTTAACTCAGTTCAACATAGCTCCTTGATATGAAAATGCCACACAAGAAAAGCAAAAAAAAAAAGTAATTGAGGCCCTTTATATAGTAATAGTAGTAGTAGTATGGTATATTATAGTAGAGTTTGGTATAGTATATTCTAAATATACCACAAACTGTGATCCCAAAACACTTGGACATCATTTTAATTTGATTTTACAATATTACCCTTAAATGGCTTAAAAATGCATTTGAACATGCACATGCGGCAAAGCCTCTCCTAATTTCCACTGACAACCCTAGCTAAACTTAGTTCCTCTCCGAAATACAAAAGCATTTCTCTCATTTCAACATACGTCCTTGTTCCCAATTCTTATTTCGAATTTTCAGCAAAACACAAAATAGAAAAAAAAATGTTTTAACTGCTTTTGATTTCCTGACTAATGACCAACATATGGGTGCAGATTATTGCATATCGACCTGCAGATTTTATATTCGATAGGTGTTTTCGCTTCACAAATTCTGCTTCGTAACAAAAAGCCGGGCAATCGCGTCACATGTCACATGTGATTCCGCCACTTACCTCCATCTTGTCCATCATGTCAAAGAAGTGGGCCGACTGCGGACACACACAACGGGATCGATATTGTTGTCATTAGATGGTCATCTGGGGCCAGTTGCCATGGTAACTGATGCTGATGCATGTTTTTTGGGGGGGGGGTATATTTGTAATTATGGGACATGAGGAAACGTTTTACCTTGGTGGTGGGGGGTGCCGTGCGGGGAGGTGAGGGGGGGCAGTCTGCGTCAGCGCCATTGGAGGCGGCCTGGAGCTCCTGTTTGCTGGAACAAACATCAACAGCTTCGTGAGGTTAGCTTAGGTTAGCCCACTGCTTCTCAATTATTTTTTGCTACGCCCCCCAGGAGGAAGAAAATATTTTGCGCCGTGACTACAAATGGTATCATTTGTCTATGAAATTGCGGCAAGTACGCCAGTCTGCAGAGGAGCTAATACTCCTTGCACGCTCTTTGACAGTGAAAACATGATGTAAACAGGAAATATGAATTGTCTATTTACAAGTTAGTCAAACTAGGACTAAGGACGCCCAAGTGATCGGAACAATTTCAAAAGTCCACTCTAATACACGACCCGCAAGAGGAGGAACACAATTGACTTTTGCATTGTGTTGTGTGAGTGTGTGCGTCCTGATTTCTCCTGATTTATCCCAACGTCACACATCATCGTCACAGTGGAGCGATGAGTGTGTCTCTAAAGATAGAGCTTCAATCTGCCCAGAGCCTCCAGAGAGGCAACTGGGGATGACTTCATAGCGTGCGCGCGCACACACACACACACACACACACACACACACACACACACACACACACACACACACACACACACACAGAGTAATCAACTCCTCCAAGCATCCAGAAGGACCATCCATTTCCTCAGGCTGTGTGAGGTCGGACCCCTGCCTTATTGCGCTTCCCCGGGATTACAAACTTTTTTTTCTGGGTCATTCATTTGACTTGTGCGATCGGTCAAATCTGTTCACTGCTTATTTTTCTCTAGGAAAAAGAAAAGATTGGATTCTATGCGACAAAAAAACTTATTTGTGGAAATAAATGCTCTATGTATGGCGGTCAGGTCACGAAGGTTTAGATTTATTGTATAGTGCTACCTTGAGATACAAGTGCCCCCCCCCCCCCCCCCCACTGACGTATTTTGGAGATACAAGTCTTTCTTGGCCATTTTTTTTGTCTTGGGTTATGAGCAAAATACTTTAGACCCCCGCCACAAGATGGCGCAAGAAAACTTTACAACATCCCGCCACCATCAATTGACATTGGTTTCCTTGCAGTGGAAGCACAATACCAGTTGGTGGCAGTGATGCACCATTGAGCTGGTTTGCTCACTAGATACAGTTGACCATAAACCCCACAGAGGAAAAAGACGAAGAAGAAAAGGACTTGAGGTTGCATATTCTGACAGTTTTTTAACAAAGTTTTATCACCGTCATAAATTGTGACTCAACTTTAAAAGCCTAACCCTCCTTCACCCCAACCCTACATTGAAAACATACAGGAGAAAGACAAAGTGGCGCAGGTCAATCGCCTTGAGAGGGTTCAGACAAAGAACACAATGCAAATGAAGTACAGTGGGAATTTTTTGTCTAAAAATACAAGCGACAATGCACAAGACAAAAGACGTCACAAAAAATGTGACATTGTGTTTAGATTTTTGCTGGCAAAACAAAGAGACAAAGACCGACTAAATTTGGTCATGTAAGGCGACTTAAAAAAAAAAAGAGGAGATGAACAAACGAAAAGGTCACCAGAGGGAGACCACGGAGTCATGAGACCTACTGAGAGAGAAAAGGTCACACATGGTGTGTGGGTACGTGTGTGTGTATGTTGTGTAACAGAAAGGACAGGTTGGTATTTGTTTTGACAGTTAGGGCTTGGCAATAGTGACACTTGAGTTTGGGATGCTCTTTGTGTCACTCACACGCCATGCAGCCATTTCATTAGGTACATGAGATCCACTACAAGACCTGCATCGGCAATTACGCCTCTACAAAGTTAATGTTCATTAACGTAGCCATTAAAGTGGGTGCTCAGTAGGGCATGAACAAATGAATAGGCTAATAATAAAATATATTTTTTAAACACATTAACACATTACAACATAAGACAAAAATATTTACATTCAAACAGCACCCCCGCCACCCTTGTGAGGCATAAGTGGTTAAGAAAAAGGATGGACATTCCTAACCCCCAAAAATGGGCTGATTTTTCCTGTTTGTTTGTTAGCATTAAGCAAAAGTGGACTTTTGTACGGTTGTTTGAAATACACAAAGTGTCATTCTCTTTGTTTTAGAATTGTTGACTATCTATCTGTAGTGTTATACATATGACGACTGGATTTATCTTCAAGTCATCTCTCATTTACTCTGTGGACAGCTGCGTGTCACATCTGATCCTGTCATGTCCGTTAACGTGATGTCAAAATGTTCCCGTAAGCCACTTAGTGTAGATCATGACCTTTTTTTTTTTTTGCAATATCATAAACAAAAACATGTGCAGGACTGACGCCACAAAACATTTTGTAATACGTGAGTGAGCTCAGCTAACTTAGGTCAAGAGGCGGGGCTGTCTATTCATCAGCCAATCACAGGGCAGCATACAACCATTCACTTCACACTCACATTCACACGTACCTGCTATTTCAGTGTTTTTTGTTTTTTTTAATGGTTATAATAACTCCATTTGGTTCTGCCTCCCGTTTATTTTGTGTGTAATTCTATAGTCGGCCACTAGATGTCACCACATTGTTATTTTTGCCTGTAAATTTTAAAGAAGAAGAATGAAAACAGGAAGTATTTCAAGCTAGTTTTTGTGGAAGATTATTCATTTTACATCTACAGACAGAAATGGGGCCATTTTAAAATGTACATGATTATTGATTTTGTTTTAAATCTTTCAAATAAAAGGTTACTGTTGTGTTCGCACTAAGAGATCCAAATTGTCAACATGTTGCTTTAGAAAAAAATGTGTTTGCATTATTTATCTATGGTAATAAACTATTTTTCAAATGAACAATTGAATTCCTACACTCACACACGCACACACAAACATGAAGTCATGTGTCAGCTCTTCTGGCATCCATGAGATGTACATTGTACCTGAGGGTCTCATCATGCCAACAGACTCAGCCAAACGTGCAAACGTGACATTTTTAGTAATAATACGGCAGGATGAAATATCAGCACTATTACATTATACGATATTGTAGTATGTAATCGCTTATATATTCAAGGATAGATGCTTATAGTGATAAACCATTCCAATCAATTTTAACTGCAACAATAAAAATTATGTTTTATGCCCAATGTTTTTTTTCTCCCTAAATTAGCATCACATGTGCATGCACACGTGCACGCAGACTTATGTCACTTTTGGAGCACAGCCACATACACACACACACAAACGCATAGTAAATCTGCTCCACCTGCGGGGGCGTCCTTCGCAGACATGCCTTTGCTGTTTATCTTTCGGGATGTTGATTGTTCTTGTCGGGTGCAAAATTATTTACTTCATTCAACGACAACATGAAGAAGAACACAAGAACGACATCCAAATCCAAAATAACAATAGCAGCAGGGAGAAAGTGCACTGCTTTGTAGTTGAGCAGGCTTTGGTTCAGGCGGTCTGCCCTTTAGCAACACACACACACAAACACACATTCAAGTTTTGACGTTTTATCTTAAGAGTCTCATACATTGCGGTAGCAGGATGATGAAATTTTGATGTGCCAGGCATAAAGATGATGCAAGATATAAGTGATGGGTGCTTCTAATGTTTTTTAGCACACACTCTTGCACCCGCACACACACATTTACAAAAAAATTAATCTGAAAGCATTTAAACATGAACTAATTTGTGTTGCTTGAAGCTTGAAGACACTCACGCACAGATGGGAGATAAGGACTAATGTAATGCCAGACTCACCAGTGGTCATGCAGCATTGTTCCGTTGCCGTCGGTAACTGAGCATCCCACTCTGATGAGATGCAGCCTGTCTCTCTCTCTCTCCCTCTCTCTCGCTCACTCTCGCTCTCTCCTGCTCTCTCTATTGCTTTCTCTAAGTGACTGGTTACAATTTATGACATCACATCGATCATTTACAAGCTGAGAGTGGTTTAAAAAAAATGTAATGTGCTCGCATGAAAACAAATAACTCTCCAAACCTGCAGAAAATGTGACGCGATGATTTTTATTACTCGGGCCAACCGATTCATCGCTTGTTTCAAATCAGCAAAAATTGGCAGTTTACGGGGGAAAAAAACCACATTAAAACGTTACAACATAAGACAAATATAATGATATATTACATATGAGGGATGGGTATCAATTTTAATTTCCTCCATCGATTCGATTTCGATTAACAGGAGTTCAGTTTGATTAAATTTAGATTTTTCCCGATTCAATTCGATTCACTTCAATTTAATCCGATATCGATTACTTATGGCACATCAATTTTTTCTTAAATGTCAAGGACATGGTAAAAACTACACAAATATGAAATTCTAACGTAAAGTTTGCAGAGGTAGAAACTGGTCAAATGATTTAGTTAATTAATGAAAGTAACATGTGTTATAATCACTTGTTTGTGGTAGACAAAATATTTTCATAATCTAATTCCATAATTGTAACTATAAATTAAAAAGATTCTGAATTGTCTTAAAGTGTAATAAGTCAGTCTAATAAGTCTTTCATAAACGTAAGAAAATACTTTTAAATTCATGTGAACAGTAAATTTTAAGAGAACAGTAAGATGGTAAAAAATGGCCTTTAAAATGATTTTATTTTTTAAAGAATTTATTGGAAAAAAATTATATATAAAATAATCGATTCATGGTTTTATGAATTTATATCGGGTTTGAAAAGGAAAATCAATTCAATATTGATTATTAGATTTTTTTTTTAACTCATCCCTAATAATGACATTTCAAAACACTCCTCCCCCAAAAAATGTGTCCAATTTTTTCCCCAGGCTGGATCAAGTGCTTGTTTTCTTCATGATGGTCATAAATGTGTGAAGGTGACCGACCATCTATCTGGCTGAGTTTATCTTCCCTTCCTCCCTCTGGCATTTTTTCACAACACCTTATCATCTAGGTCATATTTCATCAAATCACTTGTTGTTCTGCACTAAAGCGGGCCTTCGGTTTACGCAAATACTGTATTTGTGTGAAAACAACTTGTCGGCCAAGAAGGACACCATTTTTGAAGGGCCTTTGAAAAGGACCTGAAAATTAACGATTTGACCAAAATGCCATGTGTTCTTTTGAGAATGTGTTTTGAGATTATTTTTTTGTGCATCTGCTTATCGACTGGCCCACAAAATTATATGATGCTAAAGGAAATTTGTTTTGGAGGGTGAATTTTTTCTTAAATTCCTCGGGGTGCTATCTAGACAATTTTTAAGTACCGGGGTGTTGAGTTTACATGTTTGCTGCTGTGTTCAGTCACACGCAAGCCATTAGGCACCTACAGAGTCATCTATTTGCATTTTTTTATTCATTCAATATTATTAATAATTCATTTTTTCATTTTTGGGGGTATCTTTTCCATGGAACATGATGGTTCATCCCTTTTATTTCAACAAATTTTCAAGCTAAAAACTTTCATCATTAATCGGTTCTCATCCCGCTCGAATGGCGGTGGTCCATTTCCCAAGTTCTAACCTATTCAGCTAGTCAGGTAGTGCAGTCATAATTAGCACACATTTTTGAATGAAAAAGACTTCTATAGGTTCCACATATAAAACAATCAAACCATGTGAGCTCACCGGGTGTGCCGTTATGAAAACCTGAAACCTTCCCAAGTGCAGTGAAATGAGTCCAGAAGAAAATACACACGGCCCCCATATGTTTGGAGGCTGAATTGCAAGGAGCTCAAATAAAAGGTACAAGTGATGCCTGCCTATCTCTTTGCCTTCCAGCAGATGTATTTTATTGCTGCAAATTATTTTTTATGGGTACATGACAGCTAAAAAACACTTTATACACTCTAATGTATGTTGTGTTTATAGTATTTCTTGTTAGATAACATGTCACTCACCGAGCTCTCAGGGCGCTGACGGAAGACTTGTCAATCCTGCGGAGAGAAGGAGACATGCAGTTAAGGTTAATTGCACTCAGACACTCGGATGGAGGTGCAAAGGGGATGTGCGTTAAGACAAGTCCGAGGTGTGAAGGACATATTAACGTCCACACATACTCGATTAACCTTAGCAGCAGAGTGGAGGAGAGGTGCGATTGCGGCGGCGCATGGCAATAAAATGCACTACTTATTAAACTGATGCCCCCTGTTAAATCACATCGCAATGTAGAGGTTAAAAGCGAGCAAGAAAAAACAACACCAACAACAAAACAACTGGAGAGGAAAGTCATATAAAAATGTCTGTTCTTTCTTCCAATGCATTTATGATTAGGTTCATTTTCATATTCACACAT
This sequence comes from Leptonotus elevatus, assembly GCF_054856555.1. Lineage (NCBI taxonomy): Eukaryota > Metazoa > Chordata > Actinopteri > Syngnathiformes > Syngnathidae > Leptonotus > Leptonotus elevatus. The sequence goes on from NC_141254.1 coordinate 8,041,770, forward strand.
TTGCTCTTAAAATATGACACAATCATAGCCAAAAGAGTGACAAGGTGAAGGGGGAATTAACTGTCTTTACAAACAATACAAATACATGCAAATATCCTCCAGTAGTCTCTCCAGAATCCCCCACGCCAGATGAAAATCCTCAAAGTAGAAACTATATATTTATTTTATCATTATTTACATGTATTTTAAAGCTTCATGAGGCTCCCCGCATTTATATTAACCTTTGTAAGCAGCCTGTAGAAATCTATCTAGCGCAATTGACTAGCTAGCTAGCTAATTTTAGTAATGTTTCCACAAAGAATAAAGTATAGACCTAGGTTGTAAGCCTATGACTACTGCATTGTTAAATTTTCTGTCTACATTTGTTGCTCCATTGTTTGGGTTTAAATATCCAAAGTATAAATGATTTTAACAAACCAACAACAATTTGTTGCTATTTGTTCAATGGTGTTTCCTAATATGTGTTAGCATTAAGCTGGCAAACTTCAATACAAAGTTATGTATTTGTTTTAAATATACACTTGTAATTCTCTTTTCTTTCTATGTTTAGCCTGAGAGTAAATTTCACCTGAGTGTGGCAATAAACAGCTTGAAGCCTCAGTTTAGAAGATTTGTTCCCTCTCTGGCAAACTGCTGCTTTTTGTCAAGTGAGTTGAGTTCACTGCCACCATGCAGCACAATCTTGAATCCTGAACAATTGCTTGTATCTCAAAAAAATAAATAAATGAATTGTCGGTTGCAGTATATTATTTAAATGAACCTAATATGAATTTAATTTAATGCATGAATAAATTCATTAATTCACTCATTCATTAAGTTATAGTTGTGCTTGTAAGTTTACATATGGATATGTAAACTTATGAGCGCAGCTGTCTTGATGCCCATAAAATGCAAAACACTGAGGTAATTGTTTTGATGTTTCCAGAGGTTAAAGTGGAAATGATTTGAGGTGTGCATGTGAATTTTGGTGACGATTCACAGCGTTTTTTGTTTCGTTAAGCGACATTTCTTTCACAGGTTTTGTACGTACAGTTGTTGTGGTTGTGTGAGAGTTTGCGATGAGGTGGCCTGAGGACAAATGTTATTGTTGTTCAAAAAAAAAAAAAGCTTCATCACTTTAAGTGGCTTGCTGGGTAACATATATATTCACTTTGGGAGTGCAGAGCCTGACTGACATTGAAGTGGACTTCTTACAGAACTAAAAAAAATAAATGTGCGTGACATTCCACATGTTTCCACAGAGTGTCAAAATCCCACACATAGTTTTGCGCGTTGGATGTTTAACTCGGCCATACACATTAACACTTTAGTTTCACATTGACAAGACACAAACACTTTGACCCTGCGATTTCCTGGTGACCAGTGCAGGGTGTATGCTGCCTCTTTTGCAAACTCCGATTCTTGGCTCCATCTCAAGGGCCTTTTAGTTTTATCGCTTTCAATTACAGTTTATTTCGAAATAATGTTTCATGATCATTAGGGCCATAAACCTTTTTTCTTTTCTATGAAAATGCCTAACCGTAATTATTTGCATTCCACTGCATAGCAAAACATGTACAACACTTTCCACTGACTACATGTTCACAATCTGACTTGCCCAGAGATTTAAAATATAAAAAGTGTTGTAGAAAAATGTAAAATTGAACTGAACTGCTGTTGCAAATGGACTATTTCGTGTGAGCAGTTTCCCCGAAGCCGCTCTTGCATTATTCAATAATGCAACTATTGCCTCTGCCAAAGTGTAAGGGACGAGGCGCACGGAGAGGAAACTGCTTGGCATTTTCATAGTGAGGAGAAAAATGATGGAGGGAAAAGTGCATATGCGGAGAAAGCGATAAGGTGGCATGGGCAGAAGGAGGTGTAGAAGGAAAGGAGGTCTGTTTGAAGGCTTGCGTAACAGTTTCCATACTCTGCTGTTTGTTTTCTGAAAAGTAGTTAAGTGACAATGGCGCATTTTGCTTTGTTATTGGAGATTTTTTAACTGTCATTTGTGCACTAATTAGGACATTGATTCCTTCTTTTCCAACTTGGCAGACAATTTGGACTGCAATTATATTTTTGTCTTCACTTGTTAGCTCAAGACTTGGATACTTAGCTCCTGATTAGATTCAGCCGAGATATTAAAACAAGCATGTATTTTCAGTTGTATTATTCTTGTCACTATTTGTATTGCTTGATTTCAGTGTTGTGGGTAAAAGTGTGTTTTTAAGCAAGGTTTTAAAATATTTATTGATAGACCTTGTCTATGTAAAACAACCATTGGTTCCATGTTTAAATTAAGTAATAGAAAGAGTATATTTATGCGGTTTCACAGTTTTGCTGACACTCTGAGAACACAAGCAGCTTGTGACAAATATCAAGTATCTCTTCCCACAAAAAAACAAAAATTTGAAAAGGTATTTTTATCCACAAAACAACATAAATTAATTCAAGACTAAATGAAAAGAAAATGATGCTATTACTATCCTCTCAATGATATCTCCCTTGTCGTAAATAACGGGCACTGGCGACAAACGCACACAACAGACATAAAACTGGATGCAGTACGCCACATTTAGGTTTACCACCTCTTTTTCATTTTTCTTTGATAGTAAATTAAAAAAATACAACTTCAAACCAATAACAGTGTTATATTAACAGTAACACTCCATTCAGGAATAAGTCGCTCATGCTAACAACGCAGCAGCCGTGGCTAATATCGCCTAGTTTACAGAGCTAATGCTAATGCTAGCTTAGTGTTTTGAGGGTTGCTATTCTCTTGAAGCTGGATATAAGTGCAGATTAAATTATATTATAACATTTGGTGCAAATCAAAATCCGGCCTTGTTGGAAGCTCACTGAGTGATATTCTTCAGTTAGCTTTTGAACAACCACTCTGAGCTATCCCAAAGCAGGACTTTGTATTGGAGAAACGTGAAGCAACATTTTTTCATTCTCATCGCAAAGAACACCGCAAGTTGCTCATTAACCGCAGCAGCTTTTTTCCCCCCCATGTGCAAAGTTGTCAATAGAACACTTTAGTAAACACACCAATTATTCCTCAAAGCTGTATATTTACACTTTGTAAATGCAAAGTCGCCCACAAGGCAGCTGTGGATAACATTCGCAGCACACCGCTGCAACTGGCGGAAAAATAGTTCCGCCTACGTTTGTTAAAACGTCTTCGTGGTCGTTTATGTAACACGTTTGTTTGTTAGCTTGGAGGTGACAGGGTTGAGATTAGCTTAATGTTTCTGCATTAAAGTATTTCTTTGAAAGCAAAGTAAACCCCCACCATCTATATACATATATTAGGGGTGTAACAAAAACGAAGATAGAGATACGAATCAAATCGACTTTTGTTTTAAGAGATATCTTTTGAAGGAAATGCTACATTTAACAGTACTGACTCATTCATATGTATGGAAAATAACAAGAAATTCATTGCATCACACCTGTACCATATCACATCGAATTGTAAACTGAGGGAATCGAATTGTCCACTAACATCTTGAGCTATAAACTATCTAAAAGTGAGCATTATGACGACATTATGTGTTTGTATATACAAAATGTGGTAAAATAATGTGAATTGCCATGTTCACTTTTCCTATTTTGTTTTTCTTACAGAAAAAAGGCTTCCATATAATTCATTTCTAAATCCTTCATTTCTGTTCAAAATAATAAAATCGAACACGTCCGCATTGGAGCTCTTCACGAGGCTGGATGTTGTCTTTATGACAGGTGGCCTGATAAATGAGTTAATCCCCTGTATATGAATTAATGATAAGGAACAAAACAAGCATGGAACAAAAAGCTCTTTAGCCAAGAAAATGATGACATCAAAAAACTAATCTTGGACACATTCTGGTTTCTGAGCCCAAGTTTATGAAACACTCCAAATGAGGCACATGCACAATTGGGATGGATCATGTGAGGCGTACCCATCCCAAGAGCAGCCGCTGCCATGCTGGTGTTGTGATGTGACGTCACAGTGATGTCACTGCAGCACAACTCAGCCTGGAAATGAACTAAAAGACCCTGACACACGAGTGATAGAAGTGACCAACCAAACAGGCTGATAAGGCTCCACTCACCAGCCGAAGCCTCCGAACGACACGCTCCTCTTCCTCCTCAGCATCGTCTCTTTGTCCTCCTCTTCCTCCTCTTCTTCTCTTATTGTGTCTGGCTGTTCCCTCCCTACCTCCTCTCGTCCTATCTCCTCATCCCGCCGGCTATAAATACTATGCGAGACACCGTCCTTCACACCACCTCCTTTTTTCCCCTCCCACAGAGTCTCCTCCCGCCGTTAATGTTTCTTTCTTTCACTTCAATTCACTGCACGCAGCCTGGAGAGAGAGAGAGAGAGAGAGAGAGAGAGAGAGAGAGAGAGAGAGAGCAAGGAGGGGAGAGACACAAAGAGACAAGTGGAAGCATTCCCTCTCTCTCGACCCGCCCTGACGAAGCAGAATAGCAGCAGAGATGCTGTGAAAACTTTTCATGCGGACATGAATAAGTCAGGTTTTTTTTATATAAGGTTGGTTCGGGTAAAGAAATGTACAGTAATCCTGTGCACTATTCACCACATTTACTTATTCATGTTTTTTTTTTTTGCAATGGAATCTATTCCCAAATATATACTTAAAAAAAAATAGGCTTAGAGAAATGTCACCAAATCAGAGCATTTCCCAACATCAATCTGTATCATTTAGATTTAAAGTATCAGGAACTAAGTACAAATAACATTTGTGCTTCTGCCAATGTTCTACAATGAGGCAATTCATGACATACAGTATTAAACAAAAAGAATGGTGATTCTGCGCTTGTGTTCTCTGTGGAAAACCTCCAGCGGCTGAATACATTTACATTCATTGGCTTTGGTTTTAAGAACAATGGAAACAGAACACATAGTGTGACTGGTGGAGGATGGCCTTTTTATCCTAAACATGAATTAATAGCAGACAAAGCATTGATTATACATGTGAGCTGTTTTAGGAATATTCCTAATCATTCAATTAGGATGTGTGTTTGATTTTATATATATATATATATATATATATATATATATATATACATATAAAAGAAAGAAAGAAAAAAAAGCCTTCTCGAACCTCTTGTTGTGGAATGAAAGGCCTGCCACGCAGTGATTGGTCATTGTTACTGCCAATCACGATGTTGGAGCCATGATAGGTAGAGCGGCAGGTTATGCTAATGAAGTAGATGCCATGGACTTCCGGACTGGCCGCGTTTCAAAAGTCGCATCCCACCCCTGCGCCCCCCAACCGTGCGCTCCCGCTCATCGGTGGGAGGGCGTCTCGGCTATCTGAAATGCTTCGGACACTGAGACAGACACTACACACTCGCAGCCTCGCAACCGAGGTGCACAAAGGCGAGAGCGCAAGTACTGGGACGCGGCCCACACGTCGCAAACCGGAAACGGAAACAAAGTTGATGAGGTGAAAACCCGGAAACCCGAAGTCCCGCCTCCTCCGTGGCATATAGTCCATATGTTCTCGGTCAACGCATTGATCAAACATGTGTTCTACTTTAGGAATATTTATAATTGATTTTAGATTTGAGTTATGTAATGTGTTAATAAAAATACGTAATATAAACTCCTTCCCTGATATTTGTTGCGAGAAGGCCGATATTTCCAGTTTGTGATTGGTCCTTTTCCCCTGTCACGAGCTGTGATAGGTTAAGAGATGGGACATGCTAATAATACAAATGTTCATAATAATCTATTATGGCTGTGATTTTAATTTTGAATTGGGGTTGTGCTAAGGTTTAATACTTAGTGTACATTTAATCACCAACGTTTTACTGCAAACTGTTTAAATACACAGTATATTGAAAAGGGGACCGTAATAGCATTCCGTGATTGGTCCTTTTTATCGCCGATCACAATGTACGAGCTGTGATAGGCCAAGGGGCGGGAATCGAGATATATTCAGGAAGTGTGCAGCGTGAGATTGCACTTTGACATGAGCCGGAGCTGTCGAGATTAAACAAGGTAACACGCCGTTGCTGTCGATAATTCACCATTAACTGTCCACAGGAAATAATTCAATATACATCCTAGTTTTACGAGTTAATAAATAGAGGTTGTGATTTAATTTCCAGTTTGTAAGTCGTGGTTCTATGTTAAAAAGCAGAAGAAGCGCACAATTAAACGACAATACAATGAATGCTAGTTTTACGATGTTTGCTTTGGCAGCTGGCGATTAATCCTCCTTCCAGTATACGACTACACCAAATGCTTAACACTTAATATTACATTTTTGGGGCAACGTCGAAGGAAATTTGTACACGCGTCAATTAGATGCTTTGAGTTTCGAGGCAGGGTTTCCCCCCCTCAGTGTCAAATAAAAATGAAAGAAAAAGTAAAGACTCCTTTCTCCCTTCCTCTGGTCTTTTGCGCCTGTTTATCTTTGTTTTCTATACTCGTAGCTAACCATTATTTATGCTGTAGCACACAATGAAGCTATAACCATGCATTGAATTAGAATGAATGGAAACTCGTTTGTGTTGCTGATGAGTGGGGATAAATTGTAACTTGAACATATAGTTTTTAGAAAGTGCTCCTGCTAAAACTTTCACTGCACTCATCTGTTTAGAAGCAGTATAATGGATAAAGATTAGTGTTTGAGTATGCTGTACACGCTGTTCTTTGATGATGCCATACAGACCAATCATTTCTATAATTCCAGAAAAAAAGAAACAACAATCACCTTTTCTTTTCCCACTTTCAGATTTAAGATACTTCTCATCGGTGACAACCTCACACTTAAAGATGGTGGACTCTCAGTACTTCCTCCCAAATGACATCGGCATCTCCGCTCTCGATTGCGGCGAGGCTTTTCGCTTGCTCTCCCCGCAGGAGAAGATGTACGCCCACTACCTGTCACGCGCTTCTTGGTATGTCTGACCTCGCAGAGTCGATGTCCTCTTGGGCCAGGGGGAGTCGCTGATGTGTAGATTACATGCTTATGCAGTACATTTGCGGGGGTTAGGGACTAAGCGGTCCTCCTGTCTTAGGTATGGAGGCCTCGCTGTGCTCCTGCAAACCTCCCCGGAGTCGCCTGTCATCTTCGTCCTTCTGCAGAGGATCTTCCGAAAGCAGTCACCTGCGCAGCTGGAAGCTGTAGCAACAGCAGTCGGACTGAGCTCAGAGGAGTACCAAGTACGTCCTTTCTTTTTTTGGTGGGGTGGGTTGATTGCTGTTTCAGTGCACATTTTCGTTAAGCTTTAAGCGCCGCTTTTTGTGTCCTGTTTGTTTTCAGGCCTTCTTGGTGTATGCAGGCGGCCTCTACGCCAATATGGGAAACTACAAGTCTTTCGGAGACTCCAAGTTTGTCCCAAATTTGCCAAAGGTATACCTTTAGTATTTGTGCCTCTGTCAACAATGTCAAAAACAGATTACACATCACATAAAACATATAATGTTAATACTTTGTAATATTGAAAATCCAGCCAATGGCGGGCCAGTCCATGGAGGTGGCACTTCGATAGAAAAGCGAGAGGTTTAATCCATGCTGCCTGAGTGTGAATTGATGATTTTAATCTAAAAAGCAATGCGTAGTGGAACTGATGACTAACACTGTGCTGTTTTGTTATTGTGATCTATTTGAATGTATTTCTCAGCATATTTGGTTCTGCCTACACAGGACAAGCTGGATGCTCTAGTGAGGGCCAGTCAGGCGTTTCAGGAGGACCCCACTGAGATGGGCGCTCTATGGGACAGTTGCTCATGTCTCATCTACTCCCTGAAGGACAAACAGAAACAACTGGGCCTTGGTGACAAGGTGGGAATTTGTCACCATTAAAATATAGACTTACTGGAAAAAAAAAATTGTTAGGGTTGTTGTGAGTCATACAGTCTTGTCATGCTCTGCTTTTCTTCAGGGAATTACCACCTACTTCTCAGGAAACTGCTGTCTGGAAGATGCTGAGCTGGCGCAGAAGTTCCTTGACTCGAAGGTAGGGCTGGTTATTGATTCTAATTCGATTTCGATTCACAACAGTTCAGTTTGATTCAATTTACATTTTTCCTGATTTGATTCACTTCTGTTCAATCCAATCCGATATTGATTAATTATGTAACATGAATTCTTCTTACATGATAAAAACTCCACAAATATGTGCCAATGTAAATTTTGTGGAGGCAGTAACTGGTCAAATGATTTACTTTATTAATGAAGTATCACGTGTTATAATCAGTTAAGTGTTACACAAACATTGACATCAGCAAGGAAGAGATGAAAATATTTTTCATAATTCTAATTTAATAATTGTAAATATAAACTTAAAATATTCAGAAGTGTCTTAAAGTTCAAAAAATCATGTCTTTCTTCACTTTAAGAAAATACTTTTAAATTCATGTGAACAATAAATTTCAAGAAAATAGTAAGATTTAAAAAATCAGCCTTTAAAATATTTTCTTAAGAATTTATGAGAAAAAAATGGTTTTATGAATCGATATTGGGCTTAAAAAGGAAAATCGATATAGATTATTCTATGTTTTTATTATTAGCATTCTTTTTTTTAAACCCAGCCTTACTCGAAGGTAAGCCTGAAAAAAGAAACGGCCAAATTAATGCAGCAAATATTTGATGGACTGGAACGGCCCAACTTGTCCGAATCCATCGCGTTTTCTCTCAAATATGCTTAAGTGTCTCTTGTGTTCTTCAGAAACTGTCCGCTTACAACACCCGACTGTTTAAAAGGGAGAACGGCCAGAAAACCTGCTACGAGGTGCGCTTGGCCTCCGCTGTGAAGAAAGATCAGTCGTCAACCGGAATAACTGCGATAGCATCAATGTGTGATGTTAACAAGGTACACGCAGGACATTGTATTAACGCACACGACCGCTGCACAGATTGCACCGTGGACGGCGAGTGTGAATCCTGCTGCGGGTGCTTTGACTTTGAGGACAAAGAGTTCTCGGTGAAAAGGGGGGACTACGCTCCACTCATGGAGAGGGTCTGCCATTATCTTCAGAAGGCGCAGGTGAGCGAGCGAGCGAAATGGCTGCTTTTCGAAACCGTTCATCCTGATTTGAAATTGGCTGTCGTTTGAAACGGAACGCAGGCCCACGGTGCCAACGAGAACCAGAAGAAGATGCTGGAGGAGTACAGGCAGAGCTTCACCTTGGGCTCGGTGGACGCTCACAAGGAGGGCTCGCGTTTCTGGATCAAAGACAAGGGACCAATTGTGGAGAGGTCAGGCCACTTAAACCAAAGCAACAGAACTACTTTTTTTTTTTTCTGGTTCTGATAATAATCTGTGGAACCCCCTCCTCTCAGCTACATCGGCTTTATTGAAAGCTACAGGGACCCCTTTGGTTCCAGAGGAGAGTTTGAAGGTAATTTGCCGATCGCATTTCTGTTTTTGTTCCATTCTTCTCCTGAGCAACCTCCTCGTGCTGTCTGTCCACTTTAGGTTTCGTGGCAGTCGTAAACAAGGCGATGAGCGAGCGCTTCGCCAAACTCGTAAACTCGGCTGAAGTTCTGCTCCCCGAGCTTCCCTGGCCGAGGGAATTTGAGAAAGACACGTTCCTTAAACCGGACTTCACTTCCCTCGACGTTCTCACTTTCGCCGGCAGCGGCATTCCAGCTGGCATCAACATTCCCAACTGTACGTTTGCTAACATGCAAGGATTTATATATATACATATATATTTGTTTATATTATTGCACTAAACCACGTGTGTGCTTCTCGAACCAGATGACGACATCAGACAGTCGGAGGGCTTTAAAAATGTCTCCCTAGGAAACGTGCTGGCTGTGGCTTACTCTACGAACAAAGAAAAACTCACATTCTTGGAGGAAGACGACAAGGTGAGGTGGCCACACACTCACAACACACTCTTATCCTGTTCTCCAATTTGTATGTGTGTGTTCGTTTGCACCAGGATTTCTTTGTCAAGTGGAAGAGTCCGTCATTTGAGGTGCAAGTCGGCCTCCATGAACTGTTGGGCCACGGAAGCGGCAAGTTGTTCGTCCAGGTTTGTCAATAAGACCATTTTTGTATTTTTAGCTGGAATCCTCACATCGCCAAAACATTACATTTCAGAACGTGCAGTATTTCCTATACTGCTGCGCACCATCAACACAACAGCTCTCTCCACATCATGTGGATTCACAAAAATCGTTTGCTCCAATTGTTCATTGATTGACGCTGTTATTGATTGGAATGCCGCAAGCACACTTTGTAGCTGCCAATCAGTTTGAAGACTGACTGTGCAATATGCTAACAAGTGGTTATGTCATATTCTCAAACTTCATGTCCAAAAATCATGAGTGGTGCAGTACAAAAAAATGATGTGCTGACTCATCGAAAAACAATTTTTACTTGTCATTTCCAATCTTGTTGAGATAAAATGCTGCGAGGCTCCCGCAGGGTAAGGAAGAATTTAAGACCACCTGGGAACTGACTAATAGTGCAGATTTGTGAAAATACATGAAATTGATTATTTTCTGTGATTGAAATGTAAATGAGGTCATTGTCCATTTGACTGTATGGATGTTTGGCTCCCTCTATAGGACAACAAGGGCAAGTTCAACTTTGAACAGAGCAAAGTGATCAACCCAGAAACTGGCGAGCTGGTGAGTCTTCAATCGGGCCGCTTTCAAATGTGTATATAAATCCAACATGTATCAGATATCTGTGTTACTTGAAATGTATATCGGAATGCACTTAAAAAAAAACAACATAAAAATCTGAAGTGGACCTGTCGTGTAAATCCAGCCTGTATGTGTCATACATGCTGCAATTTGTACACAAATTAACCCTAAGTGCAGAGTTGCAGTTCATCTTGGCATTTGTGTGTGTGTGTGTGTGTGTTTTTCAAGGTTTCCAGTTGGTACCAGGACAGCGAGACTTGGGACAGTAAATTCTCCACCCTGGCCTCCTCATACGAAGAATGCAGGGCCGAGTGTGTGGGACTCTACCTGTCGCTCAACAAGGACGTACTCAGGTGTGCGTTGTGATTGTCAATGTTTTTATTAATCCTAAAGAAGCCGTTTTAATTTTATCCGCTGCTGTTTTGGTGCTGCAGTATTTTTGGTCATGAGGGCCAGGACGCTGAGGATTTGGTCTACGTGAACTGGCTAAGCATGGTGCGAGGCGGACTGCTGGGCCTGGAGTTTTACACACCTGAGAGCAAGAGCTGGAGACAGGTGAACTGGCAATGAACTTTGTCGTCCTGTAACATGTTAGCGAGAGCCATTGGTGGAAATGGCGTCCACTTCAGTTGTACACTACTAAGTTCATTTCACAATGCGAAAGTTGATATTGTTGTTCACAATTGAGGATTATTGTTGTATGTCGTTAACTTGAAACATGGCTATCTTGTTCCAGGCTCACATGCAGGCACGTTTTGTGATCCTGCGCGTGTTACTTGAGGCTGGCAAGGGTCTGGTAGGCCTGAAGGAGGTCACGGGAGCCGACGGCAAGCCCGACGCTCTCGTCACGCTCGACAGAAGCAAGATCCGCACCGTCGGCAAGGACGCCATCCACAAGTTCCTTTGTAAACTGCAGGTATTATTTTCAGGCGATGGGGATTAAGAATGCGCATTTGCATTGAAGCCTTACTCTAAACAGAGTCTATGTGGTCTCACCCTAAACAGAGTAAATAAATAAATAAAAAGTCACTCAAGGCAGGAACAAGCACACAACCTTTTTGCTAAAAGCGAACAGTATGAGTGGCATAGCTCAGGTGATAGTGACAGTTTCCCAAGCTGAAGGTCGTGATTTCATTTCTCAATGCTTGTGTAACTTTTTTCTTTCAATAAACTACACAGTAAGTTTTACTCTAAAAATAGTCTATTTGGTCCCACCTTAAACAGAGTAAAATTTACACTTGCAAGCGAATAAAATATTTTGTGTATGAGAGAATGTTTTGGTTTCCTTTTGGATACCGGCAAACAGTAGAAATGGTAGAGTGGCCGTTTCCCAAGCTAAAGGTCGTGAGTTTGTTCCTCAACACTTGTGTAACTTGTGTAAACATTTCCTCTAAAATTAATAGAATTTCTGAGTGAAAAATTTTTTACTAGGTTTTTGTCATCTGATAGTCCAATCCTATTTTACTGTCTTCCAATTGTAAATTTTACTCAATTTAGAGTGGGACCAAATAGACTCTGTTTAGAGTAAAATGTACTCTACAAAATTTACTGTGTAGGCATGTTTTTTAAATTTGTTCAGTCACATCTAGCAAGCATGCTTTTAATGTGCATCCTCCATCTTGCAGGTCTTCAAGTCGACAGCGGATGTGGACAAAGCCCGGGACCTCTATGAGGGCTACTCCACCGTGAGCAAGAGCGGCGCGCACAACTTCCTGCGCCTTCGTGAGACGGTGCTGCTGCGGAAAGAGGATCGGAAGATGTTTGTCCAAGCCAACACCAGAATCACTGGTATGTTCTCACCTGCAGCATAGGACCGCCGTTTAAAAAAAAAAAAAAAAAAAAAAAAAGAACCCCCTGACTACGTTTTCTTACTTTGTGCTTTCCTAGAGGACAGTGTCGAACTGGTTGAGTACGAAGGCAGCGCCTCAGGCTTGATTCAATCCTTCATCGAGCGATTCCAAGACAACGACAAACTGGAGGCCGACCTCTTAGAATTGAGCAGATTGGATTCTTCCTGTTGGTGTTGATGGTTTTTGAGGCTTTATAGGCGACGTTCACACTGCAGGTAAATGTGACGCAGATCAGATTTTTTTGCACCAAACGACTGAACGGCTCAAATCCATTTTTTTTTTCATATCCGACCCGGGTCACTTTCATATGTGGTCCTACATATCAGATTTTTTGCAATGCCACCTCAGTCTATATCGTATATATCCGACCTCTACTCATTACGCGCGGCAATGACGTAACATCGTTAGGAGAGGCTGTAGCGAGGAGTGACGGGATTCGAAGGCGGCATGTTAAACAACAGAGCCAAGTGCTGGTGATTTATTGAAATCAGTTTTCCTTGTCCTCAACTCTTCACTTTTAACATGCAACAGCTCGGAAAAAAACAAGGAGCTCAAAAAGGCTCCCTTCATTTTTACAAAATATTATTTCTACCTCCTCACGCGTCATTCCTCTGTGGATATGAGATGGTTAAAATATTAGCCCCGATGACGGACTTATAAGAGTCCGTGGCCCTGACATGCTGGACCATACGTATATTCTTCTGCAAACACAACGTTGTGAGTGACGTCGTATCGTCTTCTGTGTAAGCGGGTTACTTTGCGGACGCATAATGTTCACACAGCAGACTGAGGTCGCATTTAATATGTAATTTGAACGCTTACTCAAAAAAATCAAATTTCACCCAAAAATCGGAATTGAGCATGAAGACCTGCAGTGTGAACGTAGCCTTAGATCATGTCCTACAGGTTTTGGATGTTCCTCTTCTCAAACACAGCTGAAGCTCATCAGCAAGCTTTGCATAAGCTTGACAACGATCCTGTTGATTGGAACAGGTGCGTTGGAGCAGGGAAACATCCAAAACCTGCAGGACACTGGCCCTCCAGGACCGAGCTTGGACACTCATGCCTTAGATCACGTGTGTCAAGATCCGGTCCTCGAGGGCCTGAGTCCTGCATGTTTTTGAGGTTTCTCTACTCTCAACACGCCTGAGCCAATGATCAGGATAATTATCAGGCTCCTGCAGAGCTTGCTGATAAGCTCAAATATGAATCAGCTGTGTTGAACGTGGGAAACCTCTAAAACAAGCAGGACTCAGGCACTCGAGGACCGGACTTTGACACCACTGCCTTAGATAGTCACAAAACTAGAACAGATCTACTGTAGACAGAACCTCAGTACTGGTCCAGAGTTGGCATTATACACAAAACCTGTATTTCACATAGCTGACACGTACTGTATTCTATTTGCTGGCATACAACAAAACATGAAGTCATGATGGTCAAAAACATGCTTTGATCTGTCTTTGTTAATTTGACATGTTTAGACTATTAAAACACTGCCATCGCTTCTTCAAAACAATGAAATGTTTTTTTTTGTCATTATCACATGATGGTATTAACAAAACTTCTGAAACGGAAAATGTAATCTGCAAAAATAAAACATTTGATAAAACGTGTTTTTATTTAAAACAATTATTTTAAATTACAGTACCCCATTTAACATTCAATGCATTTATTAATACTTTTAAAACACTACTTTATAAACTGTTTACAAAATTGTATGGTGAGATTTTATTTGTACATATTATATTTTATACATTATATAATGAAACTCAAGACCTCAGAATTGTGAGGCAGACACTAGGCTGCCAAAAATGTGGATTATCCTGCATAAAGCAAAATACAAGCGTAGTCTTTGCATACAATAAAAAAAAAATCATTTTAGTAGCAAGTTTGCAAACTTGTACTTTAAATATTTAGTTGAATATTTTTAATACAAAGGTGGACCGTTGAATACTCTTAGCATTTATAATTTGTCTTAAATAGCTAATTTACTAAGAAGCTGTGACATCTCTGCCTCCCCCTCAAGGCTACTAAACGAACTGCAGCTATCTGTGTCATCCAGAGAGACCGATTCCATTTCTTTGTGTAATTCCTCCACTCCGTTATCCTCGTGTACTCCCTCTTCCGTCTCCGGTGTTTGACTGGCTTCTACCAGCTGAGTCAAGGAAGGGGAGAAGAAGGGCGACAGAGAGAAGGGCACCTTGGGGGAGGAAGATGGGGACTGATAGGGTGAAGTGGAGAGGGGAGCCCTGGGCGAAAGAGATGGGAATTGATATTGTGAGGGAGTGGGCGACGAAGTGGAGGGAGGGTTGTGAGACAGTTTGGGAGGAAGTGGTGGAACGGATTCAGCTGCATAAGGAGAGAGTGAGGGAGAGCCGGAGGATGTGGTGGCTAATGATGGCTGCATGTAGTCTGCGTCATCCGGTGGATGCTCCACCAATGATGGGAGTTTGGCCTCCACTTTTGCAGATGAGGGGTGAACAACTTGTGACGACTGGCCGCCCTGGGATGCAAGTGTAGTCAAGTTTTGGACTTTACGTTTTCCTCTAATTTTGGGCATAAGAGGAGGCGGGGGCGGCGGAGCGAGCGGAGGCAACATCAGGGTGGACGTCTCGGTGGACACCCGCACCTTGAAGCTGCGTTTCATCAGGCGCCGCTTGGACAGGAAGCTGTCAGACTGCAGGAAAAGAGGGTTGATGAAACACAGCGCCCCCAGACCAGAGCCGCAGTCCAGCTCTCTGGGGCTGCGTGTCTCGATGGGACAAAACTCGCGGAACAGGACAGAAGTCGGGTCAGATTTTTGATCACATTCGGCGGTCGTCGTCTGCTTGTCCGAGTCGGGTGGTGTAGCAGAATCAGGCGGAGCTGAAGTGGGTGGTTGCGGGGTAGCATCAGGTGGGGCTGAGACTGAAGAGTCTGGTGTCTTCTCCTTGTTCGTCTGAGTCTTCGGGGTTTCCCGTGGTCCCCGGACGTTGAGGTGTGAGCTCCAGAATTCTAGTGAAGAAATTGATAGATGTTAATTCACAGAAATGTCCACCAATTTTCATGTTGAATCATGAAAGTGGTTAATGAAACATTTTCAGGCCCATGGAATTTGTCTTC
This sequence comes from Leptonotus elevatus, assembly GCF_054856555.1. Lineage (NCBI taxonomy): Eukaryota > Metazoa > Chordata > Actinopteri > Syngnathiformes > Syngnathidae > Leptonotus > Leptonotus elevatus. The sequence continues at coordinate 8,057,329 of NC_141254.1, forward strand.
AAAATGGCTGCTTCAAAACAAAATGGCTGTTGTTCATTATGAAGCATGGGTTCTTAAGACTTTTTCATGCATCCTGATATCCGCCAGAATTCACATCAATTTGAGGAACAGTTGTGAGGGGTTTTTTTCCCCTCTAACTTTCCTGGCCCCATGTTGATCGGTGAAACAGCTACCATTGGAAAAGTTTGTTCCCCCATTTCCAGGCCCCTTTTTCATGGAGTTTGCTCCCAAAATGACTAATTCAGAACAAAATGGCTGTCTTCCTGTTAAATTTGGACCATGGGTCCTTGAGACTTTTTCATGCATCCGGTTATGATCGACATATGTCGATTGGCAAAACCAGTACAATGGGGGTTTTTTTGTTTGTTTTTTTGTTTGTTTTACTTACCAGGCCCCCTTTTCATGGAGTTTGCTCCAAAATAACTACTTCAAAACAAAATGGCTGACTTTCTGTTCAATGTGGTGCTTGGGTCCTTGAGACAATTTTATACATCCTGTTATGATAGGTAATATGTCCACCCAGTAGCATGTTGATCATTAAAACAGGTGACTTTTTTGTGTGTGCATACTTTCCATGGGGCACATTTGAATGGGTTTTGGTTAGTGTTGGGGACCCCCAAAATACATACATTTTCACCAGGCGACACGACTATATTTACACTCTAAAATTAGTTGGGTCAAAAAGGGACGGACTCAACTTTTTGGGTTGTTCAATTAACCAAGTTGGGTCAAATTAATGACCCACTAAACAACCCCAAAATGGGTTGCTTTGTGGGTTATTAATTAAATTTTACCCAACATTTTGGGTTAAATAACTCAAATTTGGGCCGGTTCATTTTTGACCTAATTCAATAGGGATATTCAATTTACCCAAAACCCCACAAAACAACCCAACAAATTAGGTTGATTGGTGGGTTATTTCATTTGACCCAATATTTCGGATTAAATTACGCAAAAAGTTGGGTCAGTTCATTTTTTTACCTAATTCAATTGGGTTATTCAATTTACCCAAAAAGTTGGGTCAAACGAATAACCCACAAAACAACCCCAAAAATTACATTGCTATGTGGATTATTAATCTTTTTATTTACTCAAAAAATTGAGTTGGTCCATTTTTGACACAATTTCGGTTATTTTTGACCCAACCGTTTTTAGAGTGCAATTTACAAATCTCTATCTATTAAATCTTTTTTTTTTTAAGAAACTAACCTATTCCCATGTGAGAGATGGACTCCAGCTCTTTGTGTGAGGTTGCTTTAGCGATGGCCTCAGGAAGCTCCAGAGGAAATGGTAATACGTCTCTGTTAAAAAAATAAATAAATAAATAAAAGTAAAATGAGTCAATATCAACTATTTTAAAATAAAAATCTACACCGTACATTGTTGGCCATATAACAACAGCACACATAGAATGGTAGAATGAGTAAAATGATATTTACCTGCTGACACAATAAAACGAAACGAGTCTGGGAAGGTCTGGAAAGCTGATCGCTGACGTCTCCAGAGACAGAGCTGAGATTGACAAGTGAATTGTGGTCAACATCTCAAGTGCACTATGTGATGGACGAGGCCCCAAAAGTAATTCAATTCTGACTAAATGGGCCCCAAAAGAAACTACAGACCCGGAACACTTTTTGTTGCCCTGCACTGCTAACGCTAATGAATAGCATCAGTATTGTGGTGTTATCATAACCCTTAAATTATCGGATACTGACTAGTTCTATTGTTTACAATATTTGTTTTGGGGAATAATAACTAAGAAGTCAAACAGCATCGTGGAGTGGATTGTGTCAAATTATGTCATTTTTAATTGTCAAACCTTACTTAAATGTTCCTCCCTGATGCCAAACTGTTGCACGAAGTACGGCACGCTGTCATCCACCAGGCGCACGCACAGCACCTTTCTCTGGGACGTGCGAGAGTTTCGCACCAGGAATGTCTGCAAGGCAACACATATGACCGGACTGTCCAGTGCAGAAAGAGAGGCTAAAAATGCCAAACAAGGGGCTGGTTTTTGTGAGCGTCTGACCCCAGGAGGCTCCCTCTGCAGAATGTGCAGTGCGGTGGCAGGGTTGATTGACAACTGCAGCCAGACGGGCACCGTCAACAAGAGCCGGTCCAGGATGCTGACGCTCCTCAGAGACCCACCTCCTCGCTTGTGGCCCGTTAACTTGTGCTCTGACCCCTGTGTGGGCTCCGGGAAATCATACAGAGGTTCCTCTTGCTCTGCCATCTACAAAGTCAAATAAATCACATCCCCATATTGGGGTTTAACCTTCCTAGGTGAACTTAATTTGACTTTTGAATGCTCATGTCCAACTTTTCAATGTTTCAGTCTTGAATAAATTGAATCCATTGCAGTAAGTGTGGTTTATGCAAACTCAACTAGCACTAACACTGGCTTTTACAACAGGAAGCACTGCACACACCTTCGTGATAAATCCTGGACCGTGTTAGCAAGTTCAGACTTGGTTGAAGTGCAGACGGAACTTATGGGGAGCTGTGGAAATAAATGCAGAAAATGCATTGTACACACACGCAGGCACAATCCACAACAGCATAACAGTGTCATGCATTATGTAACATGAGTGAAGCATTCATACAATTCGTTTCAACATCATCATCTGAGGTAATATTCAAACTTCAAATACATCAGGAATGTTTTTACCTGGTTGCCCCTTGACACTTTTAAGTTGTTTTGGATAAAACAACATGCTCCTAATTATTATTAACATTAATTATTATTGTAAACTTCCAGGGAAAATAACACTGTGGCCTGTCTTAACGTGCTAAACGTCTTGAGTTGTCTTCTTTTCTTTTCCTTCTCTACCTCCTGCTGTTGCTTTTCCTCTTCATTTCCTTCTTCTTCGGTAGATCCTCCCCTTTCACCTGATATCACCTGGAAACATTCGTGGATTGGATTAACATCATTAACAAAAAATAACTAATTTTAATAATGAAATGCAGAGCGACAACACTAACGTACGCTACAGTTTAAATTATATCTAAAAGAAATGTCTCTTAAAAACATGTTGTCGTACGCCAGTTGTACGTGACGTCACTGCATTTCGTTGCCTAGTCAGCTAATAATATAGCGTTAACGTGTTTTTTTTAATTGTCTTACTGATACACGAGCTATTCAAGTAACGACACATTATCATGTGGTTTATTTGCATTTATTTATCTATTTGTAACCTTTTTTGAGAAACACTTTTTGACGGTCCTGGTTTGTAGCGAAAGTGCGCCCCCTGCCGCCCTAAAGAAACCCGAGCCGGATATACAATTTGAATTACAGCTCCGGGGACCGCGTTGGTAAGGACTGTGTCGGCTAAATGCTAAGCTAAAATGGTTGATATTCTCGATTTGTTCGTGTGAAATAACCGTACCGTGGAGCTTGCTCTCGTAAACCTGAGTTATTGTTTTACTTCTGTTGTTCAAATTAGGATAAAACACACGAAAGAAGCTCTAACGTTGCGCTATCGCTAGCAGATAAGCTATATTAGCTAGCGTTAGCCAGTTTCTACAAGATGTCGTTTCCAGCCGTCACGTAGTCGGATATACTTCATTCACGCTACTGCTTTTATAATATAGTTATACGGTTTGATACAAGTCAAGTTTATCAACATGCGTACCCAACCAACGCTGTATTTAGCCTTCGTTTGTGTCGGTGACGTGAAGTTAGCGAGTTTATTTGCTCAGCTAATTGCCTGTTAGCCCAAGTCAACTTGGTCGGATTAAACTTTGGCTCCCAATCTTTGTTTTGAAATAATTACACTTTGCAGTGATACACGTCATATTTGTAGTAGCCGAATGAAACCGACAGTCATCACCAGCTGTTCTAAAAAAGTGGTTCTCAAACTTGTTTTTTTATGCCAGGTATCACTAAAAAAAAACTCTCCAAGTACCACCATCAACTTGCTGGGGGGGGGGGGGTCCTCTACCTAAATAATGATATTAAAATTGTATTGCACAATAAAAAAAACATTAATTATTCATTAACAAATGTACCTCAAAACATAAGTATTAGTGAGGCTGGATGGTAGACTGTTTACTGACATTAGCAATGTGATCAACACAATATGCACCCCTGATCTAACTTATTAATCACCATTTCCACAATGATGACACAGGCGCCACATTCTCTTGCAGATGCCCGGTTGTTACAGAGATGAGTGGCGACAACGTCAAGTTGTTTGTGGGAAACCTTCCTCTCGATGCGACCCAAGACGAGATCAACAAGCTCTTTGCTCCCTACGGCGAGATCAACACCTGCTCCTTGCTCAGACAGTACGCCTTTGTTACCCTGAAGGGAGAGGGAGCCGCGGACAGGTATTATTACAGTGAAATATTCCTTCAAACACTAGATTTTTGAAGGAGATGTCCGTTTTCTACAGCTCTTAAGCCCCTATTACGGAGCGAATGTTGTTCTTTTCGTCAGGTTTTGTTCAAGGTTATAAAGACTTTCGCCAGACGTTTACAAAGAGTTTTTTTATGCCCACAAACAGTTTCTATTGTCACCATCAAATTTAGAACATGCTAAAAATGTCTTTGCGTCAAGCAAAACTGTTTGCAACTATTAGAAGAACTGTGATGTAACTGTTTGTATACAAATGGTAAAAAAAAAAGAAGTACATTTCCATATTATGTCGGGTTTAAATAAGCGATTAATACCATGGTTTCCAATTTTCTCCCCCACAGGGCTATACGGCATCTAGATGGCAAGGAGTACCGAGGCAGACCCCTTGTGGTGGAGGAGTCGCGCGCACGTCCCCCCAACTCCACCAAAGTGTTTGTGGGGAACCTGAGTGCGACGTGCTCTGCCGATGACCTGCACAGCCTCTTCTCCACCTTCGGGAGAGTTTTAGATTGTGACAAAGTCAAAGGTGACATCCACAATCACCCAAATGCAAAGAATACATGTTCTTTTGTGTAAATATGAAATGGATCAATTAGCATGTGCTTAAAAAAAAAAGTATACATAAATGTTAGGCTGGATTGTACACTGCAAAGTTCAAGTAACACAATCACATATGAAGGAAATAACCAAAAGAAAAATTATCACTCTTGGTCTGTTTATTTCTGATCACTAACAGCATTCTTTGTCTTCTACAGCCCGATTATGTTCAAATGTGGGCTATGCATTTGTGCATATGGAAAGGAAAGAGGAGGCCATGGCAGCTATCGACGCACTCAATGGGACCATTTTCAAGGGCCGTCAGCTGGCTGTCGAGCTCTCCAAAGCGCAACCTTTGGTCAACCAGCTTATGACGTCTGGTAATTCAGTTGCCGTGTTTTATGAACACATTTTTTTTATTCTATACAATGCTGGAAATCAAAACAACAATGTTTCCCGCTCCTTTCTTGCTTGCAGGTGGTAGAGAGGGTCTTCTTCCTCGGCCAGCTGGCTCCATGGAACATCACCAGAGTCACGCCGCTGTGCTCGCGGCAGCTGCAGCAGCTGCCGCCGGACTTCCGATACAAGTGTGTGAATATTAGGGATGAAAGGGTTCATCAATAAGCCATAGGAACATTTCAAATTGTCAATTTTTGCATTTGAAATGTTATTGTCAGGAAGCATAGTTCATGAACCCAGGCGTTATTTGTCAATGAAAAGTTTGTAAATCGTTTTATTGTACTTTGTTTTCACTTAACTCGTGTTGGTGCTTTTTGGCCAAAGAAAACAATTTTTTTTTTTGCCATACTGTACCATGATTAAACAAATAATCGGAACAATGACGTGTTTACCCTTGTTCAAAATGAGCAGCCATAACAAAAAACATTTATGTGCTATCTGTTTTCAAAAATGGTTGTGCAACATGTGAACAGCACTTAAAACAAGCCGTTTCCCGATTTGACATTTTCCCGTCTCCCTTTGCAGGTTCAACAAAGCGTCCATAACTCCTTCTACAACACCACATCCTTTGATCCCACCTATGCCGCCCTGAAAGGCATTACGAGTTCTAAAGGCGCTGATGGTGTCATATACGGCGCTCTTGCCAGCCAGGTGTATGGATCTGTCGCCGACCAGGTGTACCAGGACATGGCCAATCACACAGTCGCGCCCGCCGCCCCTGAGGAGTACGAGCCTCAGAGCACGCCTGATCCAACAACACTTTTCGAGGCCGCGAGAGCAAAGTTTTTCCAGGAGGGACAGAAGGTCTTTACTAACTACAGAACAGCACATCATGCGCATTTTTTGTGTTTTTAGTGTGCGACTTTTTTCTTCTTCTTTGGGTTAGGTTCTAGCCGAGCAGCAAGCAGGGAGAAAAACAACAGCAGCAACAAATACAACAACACCCACGACGACAAGCACGGGAAGTTCGGAAACGGAGCGGGACCGCAGCCCGATCAGAGGGAACCGGACACCCTTGCTTCCGGACCCGTCTCCCGGTTCCTTCACTCAGAATCGCAGCAAACGCCGAGCTCTTCTACCAACGCCGCCCGGGGTAGCCGAAGACTCTGCCACGGCAACTGCTGAAGGGACCGACCCTGTTGCCAGGTAAACAACCCTCTAGTGCTGTCACTATCGAATATTTTTAGAATCTTTTGAATATTCACTCGATTAATCGACTAATCAGATTCATTTTAATTTTGCATCAAAGAGTATTACAAAAGCATTTTTATTTATTTTTTGCCTGATTACTGTTTATTAACCGGTGATTGGTGGTTATTTCCTACTTCGTATTTGTTGAGTGATAAAAAAAAAAAGGCGATTGATGTTGAACTTTGTTACCGGTTAAGTCATTGTTTTCCCAAAGTAAAAAGAGATGTTTGAATATGTCTTATTTTGATTAAACACAAGAAGATAATCAGTCTTCTTTCATAATTGACTACATAAATTACTGTTCATATGCTGAAGTCAGAGGATTCGAACAATTTTAAATAAAAAAATGTCTCCAAACGATTACTCGTTTTATTCAAATAGTTGACGATTAATTTGATAATCGATTACTTGTCGATTAATCAATACATTTTGACAGCTCTACAACCGTCCAACCAAACTTCATGTATTACCGCCTACAAAATGGTCACATCAGAGCTGAAACCGTCGACCCAACTCCTTTTACTCATCAGCGCTTTCGCACTGCAAAATGGCATCACAAATGCAGATTATTGGACAAGTGGAATATGTTCTAGATTAAAACAAAAATATAAAAAAAAACAAAAAACAATGTCTCTCTAAAACAACAAAAATAAGGAAAAGTGGCATGTTTTACAGTCTGTCTGACGCATTCATCTTGAATTGTAACTGCAGGTCCTACACAGAATATTACCAGCAGATGCACCAGTACCAACAGTATCAACAACAGTACCAGCAACAGTACCAGTACCTCCAGTACGCCTACAACAATCCTCCTCCGCCCCCTCCTCCACCGGCCACCTCAGATTCCTCAAGCTCTGTCCCGCCGCCCCCCGGGACGTACACGACGCCACCGGCTTACTCGGCCTCCCAAGACTACGGACCCCCGGGCACCTACGAACCCCCCGCCAGTTACAACGCGTCGTCGCAGAGCTACTCCGGCAGCTACGACGCCTCGGCCGCCTACGATGCGTCGGGAGGCTACGGGGCGGCGGGAGCGTACGATACATCCGGAGCTTACGCAGCGGCGGGAAACTACTCCGCATCCACACCGTATGAGCAGACACCCGCACACGGGCAACCCACGCCCCAGCGCAATGATTACCCTTACAACACGCCAGAACCCCCTTACCGATAGTCAACCCCTCTCCACCCCCAACACACGCACATACACACACACTCAACACAATGCTGATCTGTGTGTGTGTGTGTGTGTGTGTGTGTGTGTGTGTGTGTGTGTACATGAGTACTTGGTTAAAGGCAGTTGAAGTCAAGGCAGGCAGCAAGGTTGTCGTTTGAAGCATTTTGACTAACGGCTTTGCCATCTGGCTGCAATTGACTCCACATGACAATGAATGCTATCCCCAAATTTAAAAAAAATACAATTGTGGAGTTGTGAAGAGGCACAGTTGGTTTGGTGAGGATGAAAGTCACTTTTTTTTGTTGCCTGGCGTTGAATCAGGGTTTTGTCTTCGCAGTTACGTAATCTCGCAGGCGCAAATGTGAGGCACAGATTCTGTCTGCGTTTCAACCCATGTTGACAGGAAACTAGGCAGTTTGTGAGTATGTTGTCTACACACACTTGATTTGAGAAGACACACTCAACCCGGTGTTGTTTTTGTTAATCCTCGCCCAAATGCGTCCCGTTCTGTGGAGGAGGTAGAATTGGCATTGTTCCAGCAGCATTTAACTAATAAAAGCCCAACCGTTTGAATGGCCCCATGCTGCTGGGATTTGGCAAAATTCAAGGATGATGACAAATTAGTTTCATTGTCAGGAGTAACTCCCACAATGTGTTGATGGGGCGGAGTTAGTTTGCGAACGGTGGCCATCTTGGTATCTCCGGAGCTCAGTCTATTCATGCAAAATTTTCTTTCCATTCTCACGTTTTATGTTGTGTAGTCCCAGCGTCAGGAGAAATTTTTTCTTCTTGAGTCAATATTTAAAGGGGAAGTCAATCAATTAAAAAAAACGATTATTATTATTTTTACAATACACTCAATACTATGTTCTATGCAGCTCCACTAGTCTAAATATTGTATTCTGGTTAATATTGCATTAGTGCAGGGGTGGCCAAGTTTGGTCCTCGAGAGCCACTGTCCAGTCTGTTTTTCCATGTTTCTCTCCACTAACACACCTGATTCATGCTGAGGATCGTTATCAGGCCTCTGCAAAGCTTACTGATGAGCTGATCATTGGATTCAGCTGCGCTGAAGGAGGGAGACATGGAAAACGGGCTGGATAGTGGCTCTCGAGGACCGAACTTGTCCAGCCCTGCGTTAGTGGAAGAAGAGTTAAGCAGCAAAATCCAACCGTTTTTATCCATTTTAGGGGCCGTTTGCCTTTTGATGTCGACTAAAGATGAAATCAATGTTGCTCAGGACTCTGGTAACAACCAATCACAGCGCAGCTTCAGAAAACAGGTGAGTTGTGATTGGTCGTTGCCTGAGCAACATTGATGTCATCTTCAATTGACAACAAGTGGCAAAATGGCCGCCCCCGAGATGGATAAAAACGGCTAGATTTTGCTTCATAACTCATATTCTACAAATGTAATATTAATCAGAATGTCATGTTTAGACTAGTGGGATCACATATAACATATTATTGTCAAGAAATGCTTAAAGTTGACTTCCACTTTAATCGATTCTGGATTTTTTCTCAGGCTGTAGATACGATTTTGTTGTTGTTTTGTATAGACAGTTCTTAAAGCCAGTAAGCTCAGTTTGGCCAATTGTGTTCCAGCAATCTAAAGTCACTCTTGCGAGTGTTGATTTCTTGGCTACTTTTCATACCTGATCTTTTTTCTTTCACGCTCATGTAAATACTTCTAGCCTTCCTTTTATAAACCAAACACGGTCAGCCAGCATTCGGTTCTACTGCAACATTGACAATTCAGAAATGTTAATTGGAGATTGGCGGGGGATAGATGGCGACTTGGTGGCCAAGTTTGTATCGAAGCAGGTGAACCACTGTAGTTGGCAAATGGATTTACATACATGGATAAAGATTGTGTCTCAATTGGTGTTTAGTTGTAGAACAGCGACGAAGAAAGCTGAGGACCCTTTGAATGGTTTCCCTTCAAATCTGAGCAGAACCATGCAAGAATCGATGAATTTTTGCTCCCTTTTTGCCCCCTGGAAAAAGCACACTGACACCTGACGTGTTTTCATGCCCTTTCACGTACAAGTAATCACAATCCACATATTCAGCTTCAGTCGTTGCTCATTCACGCCACAATATTCCAGCTTCTCCATGTAAACTTGTTAGTTGCATGCCATGTTGTTGCTGCTGCTCCAGCCACCTTCTTCCTCTTGCTGATTATTGCAGCTAGAGTGGGAGGGAGCCAAACTCTGAGCCCTTGCCCTGGACGTACGCCACGCGCCGCTCTAGCGCGGGATGGGGGAAAACAGCAGCCTTAGGCCCCCCCGAAAACCGCTGTGGACGATGGGGGGTGGCCCCCCCCGACTAAGGTAAACACTCAGACCACACACTCCTGCCCCGGCCACCCCGAGAGAAAAAAACACGCGTCACACAATTTGCAGACATTCTGACGCACATACGCCGACGTCCACATCTGTTTTCAGGAAACACCTGACCTCAATTTTCACCCATTTGGATTTTTTTTTTAAACAATTTTTATTTTACCCTCTGTCCACTTCCGCCAAAGTCATTTGAACACATTTTTGCCCTTGAAGACCTTACATGTGATCGTTGAAGATGGCGTCGAGCAAGCTGAGGGGTAGGTCACGTCACGTCGTTAGGATGGTCTTGGTTTTTTTTCCCCACCCCGCCAACACTGGCCACTTTAGGGTTAAGTGCCTTGCTTTGAAGGTCCTCCGATTCAGAGGCCGACATGAAGCTGGCGCAGGATCGGTTGCTGGTTCAAAGCTCGACTCACCCCCCCCCCACAATCCCCTCTCAATCTCCCACCACGACAATTTTCAATGCCACTCTCAACCTGTATGACAAGAATTTTCATTTTGTTTTAAATGACGTTTTGTCCGATGTTCTTTTGAAGTGTTTAATTATCAATAAATATCTTTAAAAAATTCCAGCAGTCTATCTTTACTTTGTTGATGCTTCTTTCTTTAATGCGTGACTTGCTAGCCGCCCCCCCCCCCCAAAAAAATTTAAAATAAAAAAAACTTGACAATTAAAGCATTAGATGACGATTTATTCCATTGCGTTCCAAATACATCAGCTCTCATTTCAAACCTGCCAAGTCCATTACTTTTTATGCAAATGAGAAGGGAGTCAAATTGAGTTTCATGCCCTCACAAACAAATGCAGATGTCAATGGAGACAGTCAAAGCAGTCGACACAGATGGTTATATATATACTGAGGTAATAATTCTAGGACATCAATGACAAAGCAGCATGAAGCTGCATGTAACAGCGTGTTAGGTTAGGACGTTTCTTACTTTCGTGCTTGTATTAGTAGACTCCGTTATGCAAAAACAATTGCCAACTGATAGATGATTGAGTTTCAACCTGAAATAACTCCTCTCTAGAGCTCAACCTAGCTACATCTGACCTTTGATTTGTGGCAATGCTGCATTAATGAAGCATTATATGTTTCCAGTGCTACCATTTTGTCTGTCGTGTGTGTGTGAAGATCAAAGTTGCCGTAACATTTTACAAGGTGTGTAGTCGCGTTTATTAAGCTGTGGAAAACCTCTTGCGGAACTGTATCTACATTTCTGGTGTCATTTGAAGTCGAACGCCTGCTATTTTTGCATTCATCCCCAATTTCTGAGGAAACTACCATTTGTAAAACTCCCAAATAGTTGCAGTGTGCTCCATCTAACAAACATGTAGCTCTTGTGTCTCTTACAGGAACTGTCAGAGCAGAGAAAAGGAACAAGAGAATAAACCCGACAAGGTAATCTGTGTTTTGTTACAAAAATAAAATGTATAGAGGCCCGCTAAGATCTGTACACTTGCATGACCTGCCGTGTTTGAAGTGTGTGCAAAGGTTCTGTTCACTTGTATGACCTGTATGAGCTATGCTTTGAAACTGAAAGTAACAGTTGAGGCTTCTCGTGCATCTTGCCCTGGTTTGATGCAATCAGGGCCAAGAGAGACAGGGAACATTTTAATATCAACTGATGGGCAAACAGACAGGACGAGACTGGGCAAAACACGTTAGATACACCGCACAATGTGGACCAGACTCAAAACACGTATTACAGTACTTTGACTTTCATCCGCAAAACCTCCATGTGCTGCTGCTGCTGCTGCTGCTGGCATTAGTATGAAAAAGGAGCGAGCGTTCAAACACACAAATATTAGAAAATAGCAAGGCTTTAATAAAGACTGCAATGTTAGCTAGCTACAATGGAAAGGAAAAAATTGGCATTCAAGGAGTTTTACAAAGACAGTAACTGGGTTTGAAGTTCTTTGTGGGTTTTCCTCTCGCACTCTTTGCATTTCATGCAAAGCAACCTTCAAACTGTTACAAACCACCTTACGTTGTAAAACTGTTGATTTATGAATGTCAATTAATGGAAAGTTTGAAAAAAGAAAGAAAAAAATCTTGTTCAAACACACACGAGTGAAAGTTCACACCATGGTCATGCTTTTACCGGGCACACAAGCCAATAAAAAGACGACACTTAATCATGCAAAACAACCCAAAAACTTTCATCTCCAAAATAAGCAAACAAAATAAAAACACACAAATGTTCAGAGTTCTGATCATCCGTTGATTTAGAAAAAGCTGCGCTTTTGATGATGACTTTGGTGCAAAAAATGTTCCTGCTTGGAAGAGGAAAGACCCAGTCTTGCCCTCTCCCTTGATGAAGACACTCTTGGTGTATAGACCAGTTGTGATAGTTGAACATAGACGACCCCTCTTCACCTTTTCCATCCGGACACAAACAAACGTGACTTAACATCGACCCCTAAATCCCACCAGGCCCCTGGACTATGACACCTTGGAAAAACACCACCATTCAAACACAGACACGGCAATACATTGGTCTCACATACAGTACGTCATCCAAACACGTCAAAAAACGCACATGAACAGATTCACCTATATACAGAGGACACACTAACAATCAGTCGCTGCTCGACTGAGACAAGCCCCTGGACCACAGTGATGAAATCGAGACAAAATAAGATTCTGTCCATATTTCAGGCCGGAGCGTCTTTCAATCTCACTCTGCTGGGAAGGTAATTGCACCCACGGGGAGGTTGACTTCAAGGATTTTGTTGTCGTCGTCACAGAGCGCGTTTTATACCTTGATGCCTCCGACCAAGGCGCTTTCCAAGTCACATGTATAGAAAAACAACCGCTGATCAATTATTGTCCCGGTCGACTGTACTGTACATCCCAGCAATGAGTTTTAGTTCTGTTCTATTTTTTTGTGCAGTCAAAAGATTTTGTGCTATAAAGATGATCGCTCATGACCTCGTTCACATTTAACGTCTCATTAAAGCCTCATCTCAGGCTGTCCAAACTCATCTCTCAGTGAGGGCTCTGATCGACAGGCCTTAGATGTGTCTCACTGACCTTTAGACGTTGTGCGCATTAATGTTAACGCTACGCTAACAAGCCTGTCTTCCACACTATGGTAATTACCCTTGTCTAATTTTTCCTGCCGTGTTGTTAAAACACAGTTTTTTCTTCCTTAGCATCAGAAGGGACATCATTACATACCTCTGGGGGCTTTTGACCTTTTCTGATTAGAGTCCGTCTAACTGGCTCTCAGTGCATTCGTCGATATATATAAAAAAAAAAGCGTTACTGTACATAATCCTGATGCGGACATGAGCGGTACGACAAGAAAGACACGACACTTGCATGATATTGCACAGCCGCAGAGCAGAGAACAAAAAGTAATAAAAGTTTAGGTTACAACTAAATTTTGCAGTTCCTGGGTGTGGCTCAAGTGCTTTTTGTCAGTCGTTCCAGTGCAGTTGGCAAACATGATCCCAACATCAGGTACCAAAAGAAACCTACCAGGTGCGTCTGAAGGGTTCCAGGACTGGTGCCATAAAAAATATATTTGAAGCCCAAAATGCAGAAAGTTGAACAAAACTCATAATGATTTTCTCCAAACATAACTACCACTGCATTTCAAACACACTAGCACCCTCAGAGAAAAGCCAAAAGCCATTTCACCCCGAGAAATAAACTCAGCAATGTCGTTTATGCAGTGCAATGGTCTCTACAGTATATTGAAGAGACTAAGCAGCCATTGCACATGTGCATACAACAACATTGGCAAATGGCTTTTTAGCATCCAGAGTCAGCGATTCATTCATTCATATTTCTAGAAGAAGGGACATTCCTTCAAGGACAACGACATCCAAATTCTGGATAGGGAGGTTCGAAAGAGTTGTAGAAAGATGAGCAGACTGCTTTGCCACACTGCGAGTGAACAATCAAATCGCACACAGGATGGTTGTTTCACGAATCACGCCTGGCAACAACACCCCATTGTTGATCCCCTCGGGTCAAACCCACTGAGGCATAAATAGGGAATCTCCACTCCCAAAAACTGAAGATGCCTTTTTTGGACCAAAGGTGATTTTCATCAGCAACAGTACACTTGCCTCGATTCAATCTTTGTGTATTACCGCGACATGGATGACTTCAAGGCTAAACTTGAATCTAGATGGTCAACCGGCACATCTACAAAGAGATCCCGTGGCGCCGTTTCCTTCGTTTAGTACGCAAGAAGCGACCCAGGATGCAGCAGAACAACTCGTGGCTGCTCACAGTGCCCTGAGCACCTGACAGTTCCTGGTAGCTGGAGTAACCTCTCTGCTCGCAAGACTTGGCTTCCTTCCAAGGTCAAAGCGGGGAATCAAGGACGTTTTGAATTTGTGGGCGACATCAAGTTGGTCGTGATAACGGATCTTTGGAGGATCCCAGAAGAACCCTTCCAGGGCTCATGGTAGAGAAAGAAGGGAAAGTGCCTTAGACTCGAGGGAGATTACCACAAAGAGGAAAACTTTTCTTTTAGATTTGAAATATTTTTGTGACACCAATCTTGGAACTTTTCTGACACTTTGTGTCAGTGAGGGTCCCGTTCGACAAACGTTAGAGGACCGTCTCATTGACTTTTAGACGTCCTATGCATACATCTTGGCCTTTTTCTTTCTCAGTACCAGAAAGGACATCACGACACATCCTTGGGGGGCCTTTGACCATTTTGAATGGGCGACCGTTAAACTGACGCTCAGTGCATTCTGTCTCCATACAAACGGTGTTACTGTACATAATTCTGATGCCACAAATGGGTTTTGCATGATATGCCACTGCCACAGGGGAGGAAATGTAAAGCAAGTAGTAGAAGCGCTTCGATTACATCCATATTTTGCAATTCCTGGGTGTGGCTCAGTGCGTTTTTGTCAGTAGTTTCAGTGCAGTTGGCAAACAAACACGGTCCTGACATCAGGTACCAAAAGAGAACATACGCACAAGCATGTCTCTCCCACTCCGATACCAAGTTAGTCTAATGTGTAGTTGGCAAACGAGAACAAATTCGGCTACAAAACATTAATGATGCGGAACACCGACATGTAAAAATGCGTACAAAAATTTGACGATATCCCGACATCAGGTTGATGGTTTGACCAATCGGTACAAGACGATAAAAATCTCTTGCGCGAACACACGCATACAGACACACACACCCTTGGCAAAGTTCACATGGAGTAAAGTGCCAGCACACGATCCAGTTTCTTTAACTCCAGGGCAAGGGAGGGTTGAATTGGAGGTCTAACCGGCGGGAAAATTTTGTCAAGAGGTGGCGATGGAGGTGCTTCAGTGGTCGTAGCGTCGTCACAGGTCGTTTTCGTTAAATCAAATGGCGTGAGTGGAATATCGGTGCTGAGCTTCTGGCGGTTTTTATTTTTGGGGGACCGGATGGAGAGCGATGATATCCGAGGAGAGCGAGTGTTGGTTCCTTCCCCTCCCACTTTGTCCCCACTTCTCTTCTTCCGCCATCCTTCTGTTGTCTTCACTCTTCCTCTGTGGCGCTCTCAGCTCTGCTGCCATGGTTACAGCATCGTCTCTACATGAAGTGCATCTGCCAACAAAAGACGGAGATGGATTTGAGGGTAAGCCAGTTCAACACTTCATCAAATGTTGAGGTATCTATTGATGGGACTGTTTTTCCCCCCCAGCAATGTCTGGATAAAGCAGCCTCAAGCTTATCTATTAATGTGGTTGTAGTGCTGTTGGTTTGTCAGCAGGATGAGCAAAAACTACAGCACCTAAACAATTAGCAATTGGAGGCAATAGAATTTTGTTGCAAATCCAGAAAAAACAGGGGATGCCAACTGTGGGCCTGTGAAATCCTTTGAGACTCTTCTGATGAATCTGTGATTGGCTGCCAACCAGTCCAGGGATTACCTTGGACTGGTAAACAGGACTGAGAATCTTACGATTGTGAGGTACATTTGCTAACCACAACTGGATGTGACACTGTTCAGTACCTGCGTCCCCGGGATGGGTCCGAAAGGATTGGTGGGTCTCAGGACCGGCTGGTTGTACATAACAGGCTGCGGGGGCATCATGGGAACACCCCCCATCTGATGGCTCATCTGAGGGTGGAGCTGTTGAAAGAGTGGGCATGGTGAGGTGAATTTTTGTTTTATGTCTGATCATTGTTGATTCTCTCCTTTACCATTCCATAGACAGGCACTTGGGGGGTCGTCATAGGAAAAGCTACTGGAGCTGGAGCCTGTAAGGAAAGAACATTGATCCCCAGTAAATATAAAGGCAGATACAAAAGATAGAATGGTAAAGTGTGTTGAGTACTTACATAGCCGGTATAGATCACCCCATTCTTTGGAGAGAAAAAGACAAAATACAGTTTTATTGTGACTCTAAAGTACAAAGTCCTCATTATTTTTTTTCAAATGGACAAAGGTAAACCAAGCCTTTCTGTGTTACCATCTGAGGGACGGGCATAGGAGCTGGGGCCATGGGATGGGGCGAGTGAGTCCAGTTTGTGCTGGTGCATACAGTTTTTGTCTGCCAGCCGCTCCCCCCTGTCGGCTTCTTCTCCACCAGCTGACTCCACTGCAGCTCAGGCCTGATGCGCACACACATGCAATTAAGAATCCTACGAATCATTAAAAGCAGCCTGTTGGCCCAGTTTTTAACGCCACCTCACCTTTTGGCTTGCGTCCCCCCAAACTGCAAGTCTAAGAGAAGTCAAGCAAATTAGCTCCAAGTAAGCAACCGCCATGTTAAGTCATTAGCTAATACTCACTCCCGACAAGGTTGGCTAATGAAGAGTCTAAATCGTTGGGGAGCATCTTCCCAGAGTGCAACGGGGCTCCGGGGTTGTGAATCTGAGCGTGCGGGGCCGGCTTCAGCAAGTCACCTAAGGACTCAACATGAATGTCATAAGAAAAGTATTCTTTCTGTTGGTATTGTTGCACTGTACATCTGCACTGTACCTCCCCAGGCGGTGTTGTTGGGAACAGTGTGTGTGGTCTGAAGGGGGGCGAAGTGAGGCTGCAGGGTGAACAGCTCGCTGGGCAAGTTTGGCACACTGAAGGAAGGAACAAAAGCGTTTACAATTCTGAGCTTCTGAGTACCGTTCCTCGATTCAAAAACTGTGGGTTGACCGAAACAACAAGAAGGCGGATACAAGCCACCAAATGAAATGAGTTTCTTCTACAGGGTGTCTGGCAGAGATGGGAAATCTAGGTTCAGAAAGTAAAAACTCTGCCACAGGTGCTTCTAGTCAACCGGCAGATTGTTTACTTGCCGGTTTTCTAGAAGACCAGTACCTGTGGCTAAAGCCAAACTGTGGTAGTGTTTTTATTTTCTGCACCTGGATTTGCCATTTCTGATGTACAGGTTCTTCGAGATTAGGAAAGATGGTTGGTCATCCGGGAGAGCCTAAGACTTAGAACTGCTGCTTTTCTGCATTGAGAGCAACCGTCTGAGGTGACTTGGACATCTGGTTAAGATGGTTCCCCTAAGCTTACCTAGTGAGACCTTCTAGGCATGAATCGTAAATCCGAACAAGAGGTTGATCAATGTCCTTCTCATAGGAACTCACTGGCTGACGGCTACAAGGGGCGAGCTGGAGAACAGGTCCGTGGCTCCTCCGCTGCTGTTGGCACTACCCACCGACTGAGTGCCGGGCGACACATTGGGCGTCTGGATGTCAATCATCTTATGAGTGTCGTCCTGCACGTATGAGATGGCGATCAGGGCGATTGCTATCGTGCGCATGCCGATTGAGTGAGAGAGCTAAACTGAAAAAGTTGAACATGTCTCGCCTTGTGTTGCTGCAGTCTGTTGCCCTCCGTCTTATCGTCCATTCGACTGAGGGAGATGGCGGTGGTGGAGAGGGATGACACCGTGCTGGATCTTACAGTATGGGACACACACACACAGAACAGTGGCATCTTGACTTACAAGTTCAACTTGTGCCATGACTGAGATTGTAACTCAATTTACTCGCATCTGAAATTATCAGTGAGACCTGCGTTTGTGAACCTGTCTGGACTGCGAGTATACGAGATTTAGCAGACTTCCAAGCAAAAGTCTTACCGCGCTGCCCCTAGTGTGCACGCTTGAGTCTCGGCATTATTTCTGTGCGTGTACCTGCTGGCAGCGGAGAGGTCTTTGAGCTTCCGACCCTCCAGGGAAGCTAAATGTTGCTCCAAAGCCTCCAGGAGCGAGCTGGGAGCCTGAGGAGGGAAGTTGGGAGGTTGAAAGTAGGGAAGCGACAAATTAGAATTGGCAGCGAAAGCAAGTTCAAAATAGGACATTGTCACTCCTGTTTGTCCTTATACTGCTCATCACGCACACTCACACACAAAGCAGCAGATCACCCTCGAATTGAAAACGTATCTACTCTTAAGACAGCTGATTTTTGTTGTTGTTGGTTTCATCAGGTTTGGTTGTCCGGCATGCACAGATCAGCTCCGTCATGCAGGTTCACAACTATCACACCTCTGATCCATGCAGACTGCCAGCAACAAGGTCCTTTATGATCAACACAAGCACCACACCAATCACAGTCCAGAACATCAAGAGTTATCCCTTGGATTCCACTGTCAAATCAAATCGACATACGGTTCGCTCTTTCACTGGGAAAGTGCAACAATTTGAGAACACCGGAAACCAAGGAAGTAAACTCCGGAATGAAAAGGTCTGGTGAAAAAAACTGTATGCACACTGAGCGACTGGCCTGCACAAAAACAAGGATGGCTGCTTGTTTGGGACTACATGTGATACCTGTGATCTTTTCCTCCAGACTTGTTTTCATTTCATCACTTGAGAACACACACACAAACGACAGGCAAAGAAAAAAATGTTGTGTACTTATTTTTAAAGGGGAAGGGGGAAACGACAGTAACGTGAATTCTGGATGTCCTTCTCCAGAGAATACGCTATGGAAGTTTCAAAGTAAAAACAGACACATACAGTATCTAGTGCTCAGTTGAGGCGTGTCGTTGAATTGGCGCGTATAAGGTCTTCATAAGCGCTACAAACACGGCAGTGTGCTTTGAAACGTGATCACCTCCCAATTTCTTGAAAGCGTAAATAAATCCAAATGGCCTTTGGCTGTGATGTGTAGTGTTGATGAGGACGTTATGTGCGCCTGTCCAAGGAATAATTGCAGAAACCTACGTCATTAAAACCATTCGCTGCTCTCCCCACAGCTAATGCAAAAGTGACCTGTTTCTCAAATGGACTCACTTGTGTGTTGTTGAACCATAAAACATGTCGACGTATCATAAACCCTGCTGATGGAAAAATTCACCATATGGGCTAAAGTATTGACACTCGCCAGTTTTGTTTTTTTCACTCATTGGATTGATTGTAGATATAGCAGGATGATGTTTTAAGTATATGTCCACAATATGATTACAGTACGTTTTTTGTTGACTGACTGGGAGATGCCACATGCTTCTTCTACTCACTGGCAAAGTTTATCTACTCTAAATGTTCGCTCTTTTTTTTTCTTTTTTTTTTAAAGTAGTCCTTAAAAACGTCCTGTTATAGAAATGGTGACATATGAGAACAAATTAGTCATTTGTACTTGTTCACAATAATAAAATTATAACTGTTTGTAGGTACAACTGCTAACACAAGCAGCCTGAATTACTGTAAAGTGTATTTATCGTCAAACAAACATACAGTATCCTATAAATAATGTTGTAAAACAATAATGACCAAAAAATACTGAAAAACAGTTACTAATAGACCTCAATATTGTTTTAGGCCAAATGTTAAACTATTTGTCCCCATTGTTGCATTTTAACTAGGTCGATTAAATTTTTTAATCGTAATTAATCACATGACTTCAATAGTTAACTCACGATTAATCGCAAATTTTATATCTGTCTCATCAGTCCTCATGCAAAAGTACCGATACCTGGCTGTACTTGCCAATCCCTACAATAAAATAGCCTTTTTTTCCTCTTCTATTTTGACTAGCTCTATGGCTATAGCTATATGTTGTCAATACTTTTGTCCATATGGTACCTTCAAAAAAAAAAGTTACTTCACACCACAAAGTGACTGTAATTTTCTCTGAAATGATTTCTCCCATGATCGTGTGTAAATTCTCTCTTTTTTGTGTGCTTTCTCTTCTCTCAAGAAGTGAGTTGAAATGTTCAAGGGGGAGCAAAAAGGACACGTGGAAGGAGAAGTGAAGAAGAGAGAGGGCCAGCTGCAATGTGGACAGGTCTGTAGGGTGAGTAGGGAACGGGAGCGCTTTCGAATGAAGCATTATGGGATCAACTGGATGGATTTTTCAACGCTGCTGGATTGGCGGCTTGAGATGAGATGTGGACTGACCTGTTTGAGATCGGGGCTGTCGCCCTGATCTATCCCAACTTGCTGTGTTCACAAAAAAAGGAGGGAGGGAGGGGAGGAAGGAGGGAAGGAGGGAGGAAGGGAGGCAAAATAAAAAATGAACCAAATGTAACAAAATGAGGGTAAAACAAACAGACTGCAGTTTTGTTTTTTTAAAGGAGAGTGGGGAGGGATAAAGGTGTGCAGAGGAGGAAGAGGAGGAGGAGGGAGAAAGAAGAATCAAACCCGAGCATTCATTACTCCATGCAGAGGCTGAAACAAATAGAAGACAACACGGGAGGAAGTGGGGAGGGCGCATGCACACGCCTACAAACACCTATATATACACGCACACACACACACACGCACACACAATAATAAATGTGCACATACACACTGCTGCAAGGCGAGACAACAGGTCACGTGACATCAACTAATGTTGACTTTGAACGCAAAAAGAGGAGGGAAGGAAACACGCATACACACACATCCAAGACATGATTGGCTCCTTCAAGTCAACGTTAGTCTGCTTCCCAAACCTTCTTTTCCAAATGGGAGCAACAAGCAAGCGGTGAGGATGCCGTCGAAAGCGCCGTGACTAACTACCGCTTAAGTGGCAAGTTGCCAAAGAGAAAGACAGAAGGAGAGGGAAGGCAAAGAGACTCGGGGATGCGGCGCAGGCTTTTTAAACAGGCTTGCCCCAGTGGACATGCCTCTGACTCAGCTGTTAATATTCTCGATATATATATATATATATATATATATATATATATATATATATATATATATATATATATATATATATATATATATATATATATATATATATATATATATATATATATATTAGTGCTGTCAAAATTAAAGTGTTAACTAATTTAACTTAAAAAATGATCGCATTAATCATGTATTAACGCAGATTGATCATATTATGAATTGTGATCGCAGATGATCCTTTAAGCTGACAGCGGATGGTTACGTTTAAGGTAGCACATGTTGTGATTTGAGCAATGAGCATAACAACATGCATTAAAGTAAAGCATTTAATAAAAGTTTGCGTATATGACATTCAGAATATTTGTTCATGTCAAACTACTGGGGTCTTATTGTTGTGAATTTTAAATGATGCAAGTAATGAACTTATTTAGAGAAAGCGGAGGTTGAGAGAGTGCAGTGGATCCAAAAATGTTGAAGACGTCCTCATAACATTAAATGTTGAAAGAATTCAAACATAACAGGTGCTTTTCAAATTTGGCGGGCCAAAAATATTGATAAAAAGCTTTAATTAAGTGATTATCGTGATTAATAAAAAAAATAAAAATGCTATTAATCAGATTTTTTAAATATATATAGTTTGACAGCTATATATACATATATATATGTGTATATATATATATATTTATATATCCGTGTCATAAAGTAGTCTTCCAATTTAAAGCGGTTTCGATTTCAATTTTAATTCACGCATATTCAAATGAGTGATTTTCCATATCAATCCTAGCAAAGGTTCCAACCTTTTTAATGGCGACACCGAATGTGCGTAACCGACACTGACAGCAGCGAGACGCTCTTGCCAGTTGCGTTCGCACTGCTGTCCATGTCAACAGAGAAGGATGCAGCAGAGATGAAGTGAAGTGACACGACTAAGGATGGCAATCGATAAGAATGTACAGTCTCTGATTCCATTATTGATACCGCTTATTGATCCCATTCTCTTATAGATTCTTAAAGTAGGTCATGCAGTCTCTGAATCTACAAACGATCGATTTATTTTCCCACTTCCTTTTCCACGTTTACTTTTCATCTGGCTCAGGAAGTTGAATTTAGATCAACATTAATATTCAAAATGTTTGCGTTATACTCATGCGGATGCCCCATGACTGGATTTGCCTTGGACCCCCAAATAACTAACGCTGCCCCCTGCAGGACAATCCAGGAACTCAGAAGAGAACCTTGGAGTTGAAAGCAAATGTAAAGTGACACGCCCGCCTTCTCCTCCTCTTCCATTCCCAAACTCCGACCTCGGAGGACCCCGCCCCGCCCCGCCCCAAACGTTACCTCAGCCACTTTGAGAAACTCGGACAGTTTGGTCATCCTGTTGAGGAAGATCTTGTAGAGCTCCAGTGCTTCTTTGCACTGGTTCTTCTTCATGTCAAAGTACTTCTCTGTGTAGGGAGGGTCACAATATCAGCACTGTCACATGATGTCATCATGAAAGGTTAGGAGACATTGTGCATTTTTTTAACCACAATTTCAAACTCTTCCCAGGTGTCTGTTACAGGATTTCATCAAATCAAGGGCCAACACCGTAATCCTGTAATTTTTTCTTTTTTTTCAAGGTGGAAAAGCATTGTCTGGCTTCAGGTTCGACACAAACTTGCGCAGGTTGTACCTAATGTATTGGCCACACTCCATGCATCCTGTGTGTACTTTTTACCCAGCATGCTGATGACTCCCTCGTTGTAGGCGGCGAACAACCGTATGGAATCTTTGAAGAGCAGCATGAAGGCAGTGTTGATGACGCCGTTGCTCAGCTCGTTGGAGTTGGGCTGCGGGAACGCAAATGGTGAGGCCCGATGATGACGCCGCCGTTTTTACATCAAGCGCTACCTGGAAATCCAGCAGTGCGTCCAGTTGGTTCTGAATGATCGGCAGCATCTTAATCAGCTTGTCGGTGTTCATGGTGCGCATCACGCCGTCGGCCCTGGTAACACACACACACACACACACACACACACACACACACACATAAACACACGCTAGCTTGCATACAGTTCGTTATCATTAAAGTTGACAAAGCCTATTTTGAGGCGGTGCTCCTTTCTTTTGTAAATGAGCCACTGCTCACCCCGCCTTCCCCATTGCAGGGCCAATCCCAGTACAGCTTTTGTTACCATGACAACTGGGGACGAGAGCTAGGGGCTGCGACTATGCAAGCCAGCAACTAATAGCCCAAAGTAGAAAGAAAAAAGTCAGCCCCCATGAAGAGTAAAATAATGGATTGTATTTTCACTCATGAATGCAGCACTTCATCTTCAAGCAGATGATAGCTATTATTTTAAAATCTCTCGACGGGAACTTGATCAATTACAGTATTTTCATTATTATATTTTCGCTCGTGGATGCAGCACTTCTTTACCAAGCTACTGAATGACAGCGTCATTTCATGTTCATGGCTGATCAAAAACTCCAGACAGGAAGTACGCACACACACTGACCTCCACTGATGTTAACGTAGCATACGTTCATGATTGTGCTTGTATGTAAGTGTATTACCCTCGCTTCATCTTGGTGAAGTCCACCGCTGCTAACCGGAACGACATGGCTTTTTCGTTCAGGTAGCGACTGTAGCGTCGGATGAAGGTGGACATGTTGTATCCTGAAAGGAGTAACGGGTGGGGGTTAGTGTTAGAAAACAAACACCAAACTCACCCAAGCGCTGCACCCCATTTCTGTGTATCCCTTGCTTAAGTCTAACCAAATACCCCTGATTGATTAGATGTGTCCCAATACTTTTGCCCACTCGCTGCAGACTTATTGACAGCGTTCCAGTGCCGGGAAAAGACAGGAAGTCATTCAATGAGGCTCGAACAGCTCTGCTGAGTCAAAGGGGGTCATAAATCACCTTGTAGCGCGGCCTTATCTAGAAAGTTGTTGAGGTTGAAGAGCGTGTTTCTGGAGGCGACGTACTGCATCAGTCTCTGCGGGGACAAAGAGAGACACCAGAGTCGACCACGTGCTCGTGTTCCGCGTCGTTACGTCTGTCTGCGGCAGACGTTTATGAGCGAGAGCTATCATTTGTCCACATAAAGACCTCAACTCTTCTCAATGACTTTTAAGGATGTGGACCTCATAAAAGACTCTCTATGTAAAGTTGGCACCAATACGCTAAGAATTCTTGCTCCAGCAAATACAACATCTGCATTCATTAACCCTGCAGTCTCATTATTTGGAATAGCATAGCTGTCATATAATTTTAGTGTAAAGAAAATACAGTATTATTAACATGTTGCGTGTATGCGTGTGTGTCCTGACCTCGTTGCCGTACATCATGAGGTGATGCGTGGCGATAAGCGCCTTGAAGACCACGATCCAGCTGTTGCTGGCTGTGCGCTCCAGCAGCGTGTCGGCCAGGTGAGGGATGCTGACGTTCAGCTCGTTGGTGCAGTGGATTAGGTCTTCGTTATGGAATACAACAAGAACCCAATAAGCCTTGATTTGTGCAACAATGGGGACATTTTGCTTCACAACAGAAATAGAAGCACACAAGAATGATAAAAATGCAAACATGTTTGGTATGTAGGGGAGACCGGGGCTAGTATCACTTAGTTGTTATACTTTTATATATTTCTTGGAATCATTACATCATATATAAAACAAAATCTATACCAGATGAAAGACAAAAGTATTGGGTATATTTTTTGTATTCATGTCCTTTTCATACTTTGTGTCAGTTATAAGCCATCAAATAGAGGGAGTGAACATGTGACATGTTGCCCCACCAATGGGTAGGTTGTCACACTATATGGGGTAAGATGTCACATTGGATTTCGCAACTAATAAAACAAGGACAAAATTATCCTTCTCCTGTTTTGGTTTGTTTGTTTTTACAGCCAGATAAATTGTTTAGCATTGATTTTGAAAATGTACCATAGTCGTTGAACAAGCTTTAACATAAAATATTATTAAATAGATTAAAGTTCTTAGGAACTGCTGGCAAATAGGTCAAAGCTCTCAGCCTCAAATGCATGTTTTGCCACCCTTAAACTGGAAATTTGAGATTAAATTGAAATGATAAATAAATTAAGTATTTTGGTTAATTGAAGGATGGTTCATCAAGAAACTTAAACCAGTCCTGAAATGTGGGCATACTGTAGTTCCAACAACTGGAAAATCCATTTTTTTAAACAATGAAACAAAACCTGGCAAACTAATTTCCTCACTCGTCAGACTCATCATCTAAAGAACAATTCTGGCATGCGTAAACACAGTTGCCAGAGGTGCATTTTTTATTGGCCCATTCTTTGCATATGTGACAACAAACCCCAAAATGACTGAGACAGGTTGCCCCAAACTACCATGTTGGCTAATACTTGCTCTAGTTTAAAGTTAGCTTAAAACAGAGCAGTGACTGAGGCATGACAAGATGCCCGAATCTCTCCTCTAACGAGTACACATGATTTTCTGCTAGAATTTGTCTATGTACGACGCCTGTTTCAAAATATAGCTGAACATTTTTACTCTGGGTTGTGCAAAACAGATAACTGGCATTTATGTCAGCTCACAATGTGCTATTCTCTTCTCAGATAATACACAACCCCTGACCATTTATACGAAGAAAACTAATATTCTAGTTTTTCATTGCGCCCTCTGGTAGAGAAGAAAATTGCAATGTGACGACTTACCCGTGATACAACTAGCCCTGGTCTCACCTGCATATTTACATCATCAGGCAGTGAATGTAACATAAAAATATAAATGGATATCCATAATTAGTCTACTGCTTATACACGGTAAAGATAACGGATTACAAATAGATGACTAATACGATGAATGTAAATTCTTGCAAGAATAGTCAGTAGCATCAAAACTATATAATATGCATCAGCAACCAATCTGATACTTATATGTTTATGGATAACTTCTACAACATTTGAAAGATTTGTTAGAAGCAATTTATGAAGTATAAAATATACATATAAAGTCTATTGATTACTAGCGATGTACAGATAACTGATACAAATAGCAACAGGAATGTGAACAGCAACTGTAATAGTCAGCAACATTGCATGTTGCATAAAAATATATCAGTCACTAGTTTACTTAGGGTGACCAAATGTCCTCTTTTGTCCGGACGTGTCTAAATTATTTTATTTTATTTTGCATCCTTTCCGGGCGTCCGGACGGGTTTTTATAAATTCATGAAAATATCTGTTTTTCATTGTGAGGCAAATGAGAGGTGGAGTGCCGCAACTGGTAAAACGCAGACTGTTCTCAAGTTGATCGCGAGGAGTGTAGGGAAAAAAGAAAGCCGGGTTTTGTGTGCGCACGTTATATTAAAAAAAAAAAGTTGTTTTTTATAGAAAAAAGTAGGTCAGCATTTGACATACTTTCACGTACTTTTTTTGTTTCAGTTCTTTACCATTCAAATACTGGCTAAAGGTTGGGCTTACAACATTGTGTCATTATTTATTCATTTGTCAAGTAAGTCTTCAAAAGTTATGTATTTTGTTTTTTTATTTTCTACCCATACAGAGCAGGCATATGTTAACATAATTCAAATGCATGGCATCTTTGAGTAAACTTGGAGTAGCGTATCATTCAAGTATCTTGAGGAGTGTCATCGTTTTTTGGAATTGAAAATATGGTCACCCTAGTTTACTACTTGCTTATATACAGTACAGTATACACAGTAAATAATGTGTAGCCTACAATAGAAAGCAACAAGAATAGTTGGTAGCTGCATTGTCTATAACAACAACAAAGAAGCATTGTGAGAAGGTAAAAATGGACATGCGGAGATTAACGAGTACTGGAAATGAGCGCGGCTGACATTTACGAGCCTTTAAGCTCCACCTCTTTACTTACTGTTAGCCACTGTGGAGGAGATAAATGGCTTGCGTGCCAAAGTCATCATTTATGAGGGGAGCTCGGTGATGTATACGTCCATATGGGTTCAATACAAGAAGACAGATAGATGAGCAAATGATTGTTCAACAATAGTCGAGGTACGGGCGGAGGGATCGGAGCTGCTGGACAAATTCATTGGCTGGCCGTGACTCCGCAGCACGTCAATAGAAAATCTCAGCACAAGATGGAGAGTTACATTATAAAGTCAACCCAGCGGCGGCACTCAATCGACATGCCTACACGCATAAAGTGAGCAAATGAATAGGCCTGCGATGAATAATTAACCTCATTTTTTCTCCCCTCCCATGGAGATGAAAAAGAACAAAACCCGAGTTGACTCCCCATGTTTCGCCCTCCCGAGACGTCCATCCGGCGTATGTACGCAAATGCAAAATGATGGAATGTATGCCTTCGACGAGCTTATTCCGATGCTGCTCCTCATAGAAATGCACTTGCGCTTACATTTAAGTGGGGCACATACATCCTGACAATCATACCAAATATGAACACTTCCTCTCGTTTTAAAAGGGATTTTCCTTCATTTGCTTGCAAACAAGTCAGGCCGATAACTGTAAATGTTAAAACATGTTTCATATTGATGCAAAACTCGTGTGCATGTTCAAGTTGTGATCGCAATCACCGAAAACTGCATCCTGTCCCACAAACTCGATGTCTCTTACTGTACCAGACTGATGGAAAATTACAAGAAGAAACACAGAAGCTAGGCTAACTGCTAGCTTCTTTCTATCTGTCTATCCAACCATCCATCCACCCAACGGTGAGTACACAAGTTCAATATTTACCGTTCACCATGGTTTAAGTGTGGCTTTGTTACATCCCATTCGCCATTCACACCGTGAACGGATCTGTTTTCCTTATTTATATTATCACATATTTAAAACAAACAAACATCTGCTTCAGGAAAGGCCATGATAGCATCATCTGTCAAGCCACCAGTGTACAGTATTCCGCTTTCGCCATAAAAAGTCAATTTTCTGTCATTTGTCCTCTTTAAATATCATTTCGATATCGTTCATTGACATGGAAATTGAGACAATGTTTGATGTACAGTATCTATTCAAATGACAACATCCAGCTGTATGTGCGACATCACGCTGTGTCACTGCGGGCCCGATGACACGTTGCGTCAGATCACGCTCGCGTCCGCGGCTTAACGAAATCCCATTTAGTCGGCGTGGCGTGCTCATCATTCGCCACGCTTTGTAAATAGTTCCCAGGGTTTAAATAGTCACAGAGTCTGCCCCCCCCCCCCCCATCTCTCTTTGTCAAGGTCACGACATCAAGACGGCGCTGATGAGAGCCAGCTTCCACCGGGTTAATGAGCAGCAAAGCATGCAGGGAGAACAATGAATCACCGCTTTAGTGCAATATGTCACACGGCCTGGCCAGGGTGGATCCATAACATTTGGACTGTTTTGCTTTTTCTTTAGCAGTTTTTACATCTTAACTCTCAGGTCTTTTATAAAAGTTTCACCTTATTTGGGGCCATTTTGGGACCCTTCAAATGTCAGTTTGTTTGCACTAATCTACATGTAAAATGGCATAAAATGTTTTTCGATTAAATCTCACAACAATTTTTACCCCCTTATATTTTAAATGCTGTCATGAAAGGTAGATTCCACTTCTTATTAAAATCAAAATTGCATCATTTATTTTCTCTATTGTTGTGCAGTAAACTTTTAAAAATCTATTTCAGGAATTATTAATATTACATGAAATTGCTACCATGTCCTAAAAAAATATTGATGAATGATATAATTTGCAACACAACTTAACCCATAAATTATTTTTAAATGTTGAGTCTATAATAAACCCAATTTTACCCTATTCAAGCCAGCAAATAACAAATGTAGTTTTCATGCCAGAAGTGGCCACGATATATAAAAAATTTACCATTTGAAGTTGGAAATGACTAAATCATAAAATAACAAATTCCCAAGCATTAACAGAGCTAAAATGGTTCAACAAAGATGTAAAGTGGACACAAATGGCCAGCATAGAAGCCGAAGGGTTGAATCTTAAATAAGGACTCTTAACACAAGGATATAAACTGGACGTTACATCATTCAGTATAGTTGCTAACAGCTAATTAGCATCTAGTCACAGTGCTAGCTTCCTGGCCTTCAACAAGTAGTGTTGAGAGACCAAAAGAATACAAGCTGGAAATTAGTGATGATTGTGTGGCTCAACTGAACTCTAGACTGTGTATTAGTCAACACTGTTGTTGAATACTATGCTAACATACATTAGCTGCTAGCAAGCAATTAACCACCTAAATTCCATGCGTGTTTCCGGCACTTGATTGTTACTAAATTCTTTATTGTTGCTCGCTTTAACACTTTATTTTTACGTTACATTTGTTTTGCCTTTCCTTTGTCTTTTTTGTGACACCCTTTCCAAAATGTAATGTAATTGTAGAAGAATATACTACAGTACTAAAAGTGAGGCTGAAGAGACTGAGTGCTAGCCACTAGCTAGCTGCGCTGCCATTTGTTATCCAGGGTTGAATTTTCCTGTCACCTTTACACTACATTAGTGGTTCCATTCTTTCTACGCTTGTATTAATGGCGTTGACATTTTAATTGTCCTTTAAAAAAAAAAAAGGCCTACAATGTTTTTCCCCTGGAAATTAAATCTACTGCAGTGGTTTTGGGATGTTAGAAAAAGGCCCTTGCAAGTACAGTATATACAAACTTGCTAACAACTAGTCCATCGTGCTGGCTGGAATAGTGTTTTATTGTTTCAGTATTAGAGTGGCTACTGATTTTTTTACCCTTGTACGTCCGTTAAGAACATTAAAACCTTGCTCAGAACATTGCTTGTACAGTTAATAAAAAAAACGTTCCGCTGCATTGTTTGCACTCATCTGCAGCAAAGGGATGTTTTTTAATCCCCCTCGACAAGAAGCCTGCGTCTCATTATTTTCATCCCCATTGATTCCGTTCCATTTGCAGGCGATTCTTTAGCAGAAGCAAGTACGCGTCTCCTCTTTATGATCCCATTTAACGAGGCGAGCTGAGCGGGAGCAGACTCGTCTCATGAATTGTTGCTCAAAGACACAAAGACTGCCTCGAGTCGTCGGGGGGCTTCCTTTTTATCCTGCGTGATGTACGGCGGCCCGTCGAGGGGCTCGAACCCACGCAGTCGGTTCTCGGCAAACACACCTCTTCCCCCGTGTCCTTGCCTGACCTTAAAAGCTCGTCTAAATGGCTGAAATGGAAACGGGGAAACAAAAGAGTGTGTTGAGCCAAGCGTGCAGTCCCTACTTAAAGCTTCTAAAGCCGCTAATGGTCAGAATTAGTCCGATCACAAGCCACAAAGCTCATGTAGCCTCTTGCCGGCTCATTCAATCAGAAAATGGCCACGTTTCCAAACGTTTGGACGCCGCCCCGGTGATGAAACGTCCTCTGAAAAGCTCCTTATGGCTGCGGTGACATTTACTGGTTTGAAGGTGGATGGCCTTGCGTTGTTTAGTAACTGCAGTGCTACTAAGGTAGCGGTCGCAACAGCAATAAAGGACCCAATCCAATGAGCGTAAAGCACAGTGGAAATTCATCTCATTACAGATGGAATAGAAACATTTACTACCTGCTCCATTTTTCTATCTTGTCACTGGACACAACATTAGGTACACCTTCCGGTTCCTTTTTTGTGTCGTTATTGCACAGGACAAACTCAAATAAATAAACGCTGTGTCTCAATTAGTGGCCAGGTGCTCCTTCCGCGCAAGGCAAATAAAAGCCTCCCTCAAATAGACCCCTCCCCTCAAATTAGTGTTGAAGAATTGTTGGCACACAATATAGTTAATTGCCGTCCCCATTGGAATTGGGTTGCTAACCAAAACAGCAGCACTATTCTAATCATATCACACGGACTAATAAACGCCTCCTTCGAACAAAAATAAATCAATTGTAACTACAATTCTCACATTTAGTAGACACTATTGTTCACACACAAAATAGTTAACTGGTTAAGCCCATTGCCACTCTACTGGTAACCAAAACAGAAGCACACGTCTCGCAGAAAAATAAACGCCTCCCTCCATATAGCAATGCCAGTTCGTAGACGCTGTACTTCAGACACAAAGGACTTGTAACATTTGAATTTCATCATTAACCATAACAACAGCACATATCAAATCATGCCTTTCAGACAAATACTGTAAGCACTCCCCTAAAATAGACACCTCCTTTTTCACAACATAATTTTTTTTTTTGGGGGGGGGGGGGGCACACAAACTAGTTAACTGCTGAGCCCATTTGAACTCTGCTAACCAAAACAGCAGCACAGACCCATGCCTCCCTTTTCCTTTTTTTTAGAAAAAAAGTAGTTATAATGATCTCTAAATTATTATCTTGATTCATAATACCGATTTGTTGACTGTTGATCTTACCAGAACATCACCAAAGCATGTTTTTCCAAAGATAGATAAATGCCTTCCTTGAATGCCTTCCCAATCAAGCAAAAAAGGAGGTAGTAAATGTAATTACCAGTTCATAGACAAAATTGAGCCCATTTAAACTCTGTTGCTAGCCAAAACAGACAAGACTAGATTAAAGAGTCATGTCTCTTAGGAGAAAAAATGCCTCCCTCAAATAGATTTAAAAAAATGAAGTGGTGCTTAATGCAATGATCACACATGCAAAGTACTTCACAGCTGAGTCAATTTAAACTCTGTTGCTAACCAAAACAGTATCACTGAAGCATGTCTTTCAAACATGGATAAATGCCTCCCTCCAATTTTCACCTCCCTTTTCCCATCAGGAAAGAAAAAGGACTAGTTAGCCATTTTAGTTCAGAGACATTATTGTTGACACACATTATACTGTCGTTAACCAAAACAGCAACACAATTCTAAGACAAATAAAACGTCTCATCAACTCGACACCGCCCTTTTCCCATATAAAAGAAGTTGTAATTGTAATCATCATCATTCTCAGACGCTATTGTTAACACACAATGTAAATTCACTGCTGAGCCCATGTTGCTAACCAAAACAGCAGTATATACCAATGATTTCATGAATTGAACATTCACACCACTGGACAAATCGAAACCTGACATTATGTTTTATAAAGTGGGAGATTCAAACCCAGATCTCCTGATTGTGAGGCAGACATGCCCCATTAGTACGCAGTGATTCCATGTGTCTTTTCTGTTTATCGTGCTGCTGCTTCTCGTGTGGCCTGCCTTGGCCACTGGGACGCAGAATAATGCACTCATACATGTTGTGTGTCAAAATTATTATTTTTCTGTTGTTGTGAGCTAGCTTCAAATGAATCACCACTTGGGGGGGAATTGAGCAATTGTGGAACTGTGATGCCTTCGCCTATGGGAAAGGAGAGCCACCGTCGTCTATGCAATCCTGCCAGTTATTTATTGAACAGGACAAACAGTCAATGGCAAAAATACAAAATGACAACACGCAAGGAGCTGCTTTGGGTGCATGTGATCACATGCATCAAGCCACGCCCCCTCAAGGCACATACACTCAAGTACTACTGCACGTGCTTTAATTATGTTGTAAAAACCTGTCTTTTTTTTTTACATTCTCCTGTTTTTTTTAGGATACAGTACAGTGTAAAATTGTATTTTATTTTTTTCTGAACCGATTCCTGAAATTTCAATTCATGTCAATGGAAAAAACGGATTTGCTCCGTTTGCCTTGTTTTTTTTCTTGTTTTTTTTTTTAAACCGGTTGTGATCAATCCTACGTATGCACTTCATCCATCACATGCAATCGTTTATTGCCGGGCCAAAAAAAAAGAGACTCTTAACCTAATAATCCACACACAAGCACACACGGATGCATGCATAGGCAATTAGTAGTGTGCAGATAAGGACACCACACACACACATACGTAAATGATAGTAATGCACCAGTGGACAGTCAACTTGAATGTGAAGGAGAGAAAATGCTGCAGGACTTGATGATATTGCATTTAGGCCTCCGTGTAAATCCTCACACATCACATTTAGTGGATGGATGGTATCTAATTAAAAGATACACACGAAGGGCGAAAGGCGTGTGCGTGCGCGTGTGTAAAGTGCGCGTGCACTGATGGCATTTGTGTGCGTGTGTGAGTGCGTGTGTGTTTTCACCTACAGTCAAGGTGCTTCTTCTTGGGTCCGCTCACTTCGTGCGTCGTGGCCTTGCAAACGGCTTTGCTAATGGCCGAGCCGCTCATGCTGTGCTGCGCGGCGGCGATCCGGTCCGTCAGAGTCGGCCCGGACATGGTGGAAGAGGAGGAGGAGGAGCGGCTTCGGATGGAGCCTGGAGGAGGTGACGGGGATGGGGGTGAGGGGGGCGGGGGGAGTAGTAGTAGAGGACGATCAAAATGTCTTTAGTGGAGGGGAGGAGGAGAGTGATGCCCTCTGCGAGGATCGGCCGTCTCTGCTCGGGGAGGATGATGAGAAGCAGGAGGAAGAGCAGCGACGAGTCATACGTTCGGTTTAAGAAAAAAATAGAAAGAAAGGAAAAACTACATTCGCCTTAATAGTAAGGCATTGGGATGCGGAAATGAAACAAAGCTGAGCACCGGAACGTACCGAGTGTCCCTGAACGCGCCTCGGCTGATGCTGATGAGAGTGCGAATAAGGCTCGCGGAGAAAAAAAGAAGAATCACCAAACGAACGCAAAATCGTCCATGATTCAACTGTCCTCCGTCCAAATTGGACAAAAGGACATTCTTCTTCGCGTGTCCTCTCAACGTCTCCCCGCGTGCACAACGTTCGCGTCCTGCAGCCGCCGCTCTTCTTACAAAAGCCTGAATTCCTCTATAGAGGTCGCCCCATAGGTTGGGGATGCGCGTGCGTGTTTGCGCGCGCGTGTCAGTCAAACTTGTGTGCAAAATGGCAGTGCGATGAATCAGGTGACTCAGGAAGGAGTCTGAGATTGGGCCACTCGTCGAATCAGGGGAGGGAATCTTAAAGCACAAGAGAAGAAACAAAAAAAGTATTTATTATTTTTAAGGCATCGGCTGGTTCATCATCATCATCTCAGTGCACCCGGCCAATGAAATAGGGACACGAGGGGTCATTTTTGGTAGTGCAGACTGCAGTAATGTAATATAAAAATAAATAAATAAATAAAACGTAAAATTCACAATTAGGCTACATCGATGTAATGTTAGTTGACAAGCACCCCCCCCCCCCCGTTTTATACTGTATGTAGATCATATCTAATAATGTCGTTTACAACAAATATAATAACAACATTCAAATGAAATTTCTAAATTACTTTTCCGTGTGGGTAGCCTATATTTTGCATGAAAACATGTCACAAATACGTCCGAAAAACACTTGGCGAATGTTTTGAATTTGAACCCAAACGCAAATGTCATCAGAGTCTGTTTACCTTGCTGCTGATTTGTTTAGCAACAAGCTCCAAATGGGCTCAACTCTGCGACTAATAGGGAGAGCGACCATTTCAAGAGATTGCGCAGGTGTACCTAACGAAGTGTCCGGTGGGTGTGCTTCCGCAGTCATCACAACTTGTGGGGAAAAAAACAATGGCGGCAACAGAAGTAGAGCAGCATTAAGTCGATTGGGTTGCATGTGCAATGCGGCGCGTCGACTGAACACTTACCAGTGTGTTGCATCACAAGGATCAAATAGTATGAGTCAATAGAATCAGCATGCCATTAAGACACAGTGAATTATTCTCATTGTAAAAGAACACTTTGATATGACTTAACACTAAGGCAGACATGTTCCATAATAAAAAGCATTCAGTTATCCAATCCAATTGTATTTATAAGGCATACATTTTAAAAACAACACAGCCGACCAAAGTGCTCTACACAAATTAAGAAAAAAGCGCAAAACAGGCAACAACTAAAATGAGTAAAAATAATTAAATAATGAAAGATAAAAGGCATAAAAAAGTTAGTAAAAACTATAAAATAATCTGTGTTAAGGTGTGCAACCAGGGCAAACCATCCACATTGTTTAATTTGAGCAACAACAAAAATCGTTGTTTTTTAAATTAATTTATTTTACATTTTGCATTTGACTCCACAACAATCTCGTGAATCCGGGGGGGAGGGTGGGGTGCTTAGGTAAAGTGAACACGTTCTGGAGCATTTTATAGAACCCTGAAACACTTTCTCACCTTTTTTGACTTGATATCTGAAATATATAAATAATATAATATATTGATTATTAAATAATATAATATAAAACATTATTACTTGAGGGTGAACATATGGGTTTAAAAGCTTGAAGGATGGTATTTCATTTCAAGATCTGGACCCTTTTTCATCCAAAAAGTGACAATGACAATAAATTTGTCATGAAAATATTATCAAAATTAGATTCCTTTAATCAAATCCAGAAGAAAAAAACGTCATTATACAACAATGTATTATTTAAGGAAGCCGAGATATAATCTTTCCTATTTTTGGTCATAGCTATATTTTCGGCGGGTGCCATCTTGGATTTGATGCATACCGGCCATTAGGGGGACACCCCAACTTTTTTTTTTTAATGCTGTATTGAACAGAGAACAAGAAAACACAACAGCCAGGGGGCGACAAATAAAAGGGAAAAGAAAGCTGTTCTACAAAAATATACCATAATAAAGCCCACACAATTATGAAGGTATGCATTCCTATGAATGCCTAATACTTTTAATATATTGCTTGACTTCATTTGTAAACATAAATAAATTAGGTCTCTGATTAACGTATAAACATTTATGTCTAAAAAAATCTTTTTTTTTTTTATTCCCAGCTGAATAGTAGAAATATGTGGTTCGATAATAATGAAAATTAAAATGATAAATATCGGGCAATCCCAAAACAAATGCAACACATCCTCAGGAGATCCGTCACAAAAAGAGCAACGTTAATGGGGTTTTTTTTCAACCACTGCAGAGAAAAAATAAGTTGTATCCATGGATATTTTAAAACCTTATAGCCACACCAAAGTGCACATCTTCCTCCTAGCTATCTATAGCTGTAATCATTCGGGTCGGGATGTCCTGGCCCAGTCCGTTTGTCCCCATTGGGGGGTGTCCAGCCCAACGCAGCAGGAAAAGAAGCCAACACATGTTCTTGTTTCAAGAAGGGTGGGGCGCAGGGCAGGGCGGCTGTCCCCGGCTGGAGGAGACGCTCAATCGGCTAGTTCCTTAGCAGAACCCGTCGGCCACCGCAATTAATTCATGTATCCGCGTGATATTTGCACATTTTTGGCGCATCCACTTTTCAGCCTGACGCCTATTCGAGCGTGAATGAACCAACTGCAGCCCGACAAAATGACAGATGCTTCGGTTGCTGACACTCGCCGGCTGAATTCCAAGCCCCAGGAGCTCACGGACGCGTACGGTCCACCCAGCAATTTTCTGGAGATTGACGTTTACGATCCACAGATTGTTGGAGTCGGCCGGCAACGATACACAACTTATGCAGTTCGGATGCGGGTAAGTGTTCGATCAGACA
Source organism: Leptonotus elevatus (assembly GCF_054856555.1). Taxonomy (NCBI): domain Eukaryota; kingdom Metazoa; phylum Chordata; class Actinopteri; order Syngnathiformes; family Syngnathidae; genus Leptonotus; species Leptonotus elevatus. The sequence continues at coordinate 8,093,792 of NC_141254.1, forward strand.
ACCGAAAAGCTTTTGGCCGATGTGCTAACGTCACCGACTGGAAGGATCCGGGCTGCGACGCCGGGATAGGCGCCTTGTCGGGGCTACGGCGGAACTCGAGTGCCGGGGATTGTTCGCGGCCTAGTTTGTGCTCGAGCAGGAGGAGTGTTTGTGTGATGTCGTATGTAATGCGCATTCAAGTTACGTTTAAACCGCACGGCGTTAAACGACTCGCTTCACTTAAGCCACGTCGAGGAAATGTTTTAAAGCAACATGAATATAATTAGAGCGGCAGCAAAATGCGTTTTGTAGCGAACACTGCTAGGCTATGCTAGCCGTAAACAGCTAGCACTGACATACGCCGACAAATAGAATTTAGCGCAGTCTACGCTTACTTTGACATAACTTTAATGTTATGGACATATGTCAGTAGATAAACTATTGAATATCCACTGCATTAGCGTTGCAAAGTATGTTAATAAAGTTAAGCTTGTTGTCTTAGCCGTCAATGAGTTTTACTGGCTGATGCCAATAAAACTTCATTTAGCATATAGCTGTAGTTATTCAAGTATTTGATATACACTCTTATTCATTCAAGTGTTTCTCGGTGTTCCTGTTGAGTTTTCATAAAGCCTTGCTCGAGAAGAATTTCAACAGAAGCCAAATTCAGTGTTCAACGGATAGGAAGCCGATTTTGCTGCCATTGCATTGTAGAATATTTACTAGGTCACATGTCCCCTTTTTTGCAAGTTGCTGACTGTTCTTTTCTGTCTTTAATCTTTACGCAGACCAACCTTCCCATTTTCAAACTGAAGGATTCCAGCGTAACCAGACGATACAGTGACTTTGAGTGGTTAAAGAATGAGCTGGAGAGAGACAGCAAGGTGACGGAGGCTAATGAGCTGTAATATCCATTTGTGTCTAATTTCTTTTCTTTCTAATTATCGTAATTCACCAACCCCCCCCACCCCCCCCCCCCCCATCAGATTGTAGTACCGCCTCTCCCGGGTAAAGCCCTGAAGAGACAGTTGCCGTTCCGCAACGACGAAGGGCTTTTTGAGGAGTCGTTCATCGAGGAACGGCGGTCGGGTTTAGAGCTTTTCATCAACAGGTCAGTAAATTAGTTGATTAGTGCACTCAATGATCATCTCTAACAAATGCTTACAGTAGTACCTTGACATCAAAAGGGCCTAAAAGTCAAACGACTCTGGCTGGAAAAGTTGCACGAAAACTTGCAGTTCCGACTTCTATTATACGTGGTTCCACATTCAGCGGGTACATACAAAGCGATTTTATTTTATTTGTTTTAAATATGAGTGACGCCTCGCATAAGGTGGAAAACAATTGCGCTCATTGTGTCTGGTGTACTCTAATCACACGCATAACCGATGTCTGACGCAGTTCCACGATTTTAAGAGTATGTGAAAGATGGAGAATATCTGAAGTTTGGGATCATGTCACATTTAAAATATATATATATATATATATTTTAGTTTTATTGTGACAAGTCCAATTTGTGTGCTGTGCATGTGTTTCTCTAGAATTGCAGGTCACCCTTTGGCCCAGAACGAGCGCTGTCTGCACATGTTCTTGCAGGAAACCGAGATCGACCGGAACTACATTCCCGGAAAAGTACGACACTAGGCTTACTTAGGGGCTGGGACGGGGCTGAGGGTGGCGGGGCTTTCATGAATCTTCCACTGTGCATCTGTGTGACTTGTGTGCACTTTTGTTTTCTCACTACAAGCTGACAGTAGTTCTGTCATTGTACAGTGAAATTCTGGCTTTTATTCCAAAATACTACATGCTGCATTCATACACCATATACCCTTATGAGTGTCATAAAATCATGATTGTAATATACTGTGAATAAAGTAGATTAATGTCAAAGTAAGTTTGTCTCATGCAATTTCTGATCCTGTTTTCTGTTTTGTTTTTTATAGGTATGAGTGAAGTAAGTTTGCTTTATTTATATTTCTTAACCCAAGTTATTTAGTTGCATGAGCTTTTTAAAGGCGATAGTTCACGAAGGGGTGACAAATTATAGTGTGCAAATGATCATTGCAATTGATAACCAATATTGCTGCAAATGTAAGAGAATTGTGCAAGCATTACAGCTGACTTGCAATTGGATTGTTTGGACTCATGTGAACTATTGTTGACCGAGTGTTGTACGTCACTCATTAACAGAAATCTCTCCTAACCAATTGTGTCCAAATTAACCGCACTAATAATAGTCAGCTGCATGCCAAACTTGCACGCTTTTTATTTTGTTTTTTTAAAAATATGTGTTCTAATCATGCTGACTAATGATTTCACATGCTTTTTTGTTTGTTGGCACAATATTGACAAATGCTGCATTTTCACATGAACACAGAGAAGTGATCAAATGACTTTTTGTTGCTTACGTCATTCACATGTCTTTACACCACTCGCCTTACCTTAATTGGCAAAATTGCATCATTTGGCTTTCACGGCTTCATTTCCCGAATAGAAAGTACACCGTCTGTTTACTCCTCCAAAAGTGGTACATGTTGAAGGACTTGTTTTTGTGATGCCATCACACAAGTTGTAAAGAGAGAGAATGGGGAATAAGAATCATGGAACCTGAAACTGATTTCACAGCTTAGTACAATACGAGCTTTACAATCTATTGATCAAATAGAATTTTTAAAATTCATAAAAAATTACAAAGCAGATGCAAGTGTAATTTGCCTGTAACTGGGAGAAGAGTGGCTAAAGGAAAAGACCAGAGACGTTAACATTGACAATAGGGGTGGGAATCTTTGAATGTCTCACGATTCAATTCCGATTTTTGGGTCTGCGATTCGATACGGAATCACTTTTCAATTAGGAATGATTTTTGATTCAAAATGATTTGATTGACAATGATTTTTGCTTCAATCTATAGATGTGCAAGGAATTGTAATGACCTACTCCAGTCTGACTAGCTAATGCTAATTAGCGCGCTACTCGCGGCACTTTTATCACTCAAAAGAACGGATCCACGCTGAAAAAAACCAAACTTTTATTGGAATAAATTGATCGTTACTTTTTCCTTAACAGTGTATTAGACTGCGTGGAACCACACTGCCCCTCAGTGGCCAAACCGGGTACAACATGAACAGCGCTTCAAATAAAGGCATACACAGACAAAGGCAAGACAGTATAAAATAAAATCGATTTTGGGACATTAAAATCGATACTAAATGAGAATCGCAATTCTTATGAGAATCAATTTTTTGGGCACACTAATTGACATCAACATTGTACTGTTTTCATAGTTTTTTTTTTTACTTTTGTTATTCCATCATTACAAAAGTGTGCCAATGTGGTGTAAATATGTCGAAATAATAATGATGAATGTTTGTAAAATGTTGCCTACAAGACCTGTCTGTGCGAACATACTCGCCAGTGCAGTTCCTTGCTTTTGGACATCATTTATCTTCACACTTTTATGAGGGATAATCATTAATTCACTACATTTTTGAAGGAATAACAACAACTTCAAAGTCAACCTTGGGACAAACTGCGTTCAATTGCACTCACTATATAAACTCATAATGTCATTGAACTTCAATTACAACAGTTTATTTTTTATTTTTTGCAGTCAGCACTTTTAGGGCAGGTGGGGCGAATGTCTCATCTCGACTCGTAACTTTTTTTGATTTCGCCATATTTTGGTCATTAATGTTCATCTAGATGTTGCGCAATCATTTCCAATGCGTGTACAACTTAAGTTGAACTGCTGTGTTTATTTTGTAAGAGGCTCTTAAGTGACTCGAAACATTTGACAAACAAAGATGATTAGTTGTGATTGGCACGGTCATCTGGTTGCCAAATAAGATTAGAAACGGCTATTAATATGCGGCATTGCAGTTCTACATCCGAATAATGATTGTGTTCAATGAATACCTTTAGCAGTGTCAACCAAAAGCTAGTTTAAATTTAAATAGAGCTCTTGCATAAATAGGGCAAGTGAGCATGTTTGTCAATTTAAAAGAAAAAAAGTTGCACACGTAACTAAAGGCTGTATAAATTTGTTATGGCAACATTAATGGGGGAAAATAAATGTGATGTCTTCAGATGGGAATTGGGCCTCTTCCAAAGATGGATAGAAATGCGCTGATGTCATCATTAAATTGAATGAAAAAGAATAAACCATTTTAGTCACATTGTATCAATTGAATGAAAAGTGTGCTGCTCACATTGGCCAGATGGGGGCAGTATAAGATGAACACAAGCAGAGCCGTATATGGAGGGAGTTTGGCCAACTCTGTTTCAAGCAGGGTAACAAGATGGCGTCCATTTGTCATGTGACCAGCAGTTGACCAATCACGGCGTGACCAATCACAGCGTGACCAATCACAGCGTGCTTGGTCAACTGCTGGTCACATGACAAAATGGACGCCATCTTGTTACCCTGCTGAGTTGGCCATACTCTATATATGGCTCTGAACAGAAGGGAAATACTGTTCATTGAGACCTCTCGTCTCCTCATCAGTGCGGCGCAAATGTTAGTCATTCTGTGCAGAGGATGAAGAATGTATGACCTGCTGTGTCAATCCAGCCGATAAAGCATTTCTTGTGTATGATTTTGTGCTTTATGGTTTATTTTCTCTCCCCTGCAAAACAGACGCCTGCGCCTCCTCCCCCCGTTCATTTCTACACCTTGTCAGTTTCATGCCGGCGGAGGAACCAACACAATGACTGCTCCCGTGTATAAATCATTTGTTGTCTCGCTCGCTCTGTCGTTCCTCTTTTATGTGCATTATTAAGTTGTCGGTGAAACACTGCTGTTTTTTTTCTTTTCTATAACGATGATTATTTCCCACCTCAAAGTCGTTGAGAACAGCATGAAACTGCTTTTGGTTGCTCGTGTGCGCTGACGTCGACAACCTCCCCAAGTGAAGCATCATGTAGCATGCATCGTTTCGTCTGGACCACTCACAGTTTTGTCATCACGCCTGCAACTTTGTCACATCTGCAGCTCATGTCAATTTTAAGTCTGATGAGCACTCTGAGGTTCTCTGTCTCAATTCCGTAAAGATGATTGTGAAGTGTATTCAATACTGTTCATGTTATCATTCCACTTCCATTGAGGAATTTCTTATTTTTCTGTCCGACTTATTAAATTTCCTGCTGCCCGCTGTGTCACGTCTGCAAATCCTTTCAGTTTGGAAAAGAAGTCAGCGAAGGCTGCAAAGCTCGGCTTTGAGCTGGAAATGTGTGGTGGGAGCCGCGTGATGCGAGGCCCCACGCTGCCGGATGACCTCGTTCCTTCAACGGGAACCAGCGAAATGAAACAGCCGCACGCGATGTGTGATTGGGCGGATGTTCGTTACATGCATCGTGATAGCTTCCGTGACCTCTCATTGTTAGAAACAAAAAGGCATTTGCAGCGTTAAAACCCTCATGTTGTAAACTCAACTCGAATGTCACTTAGACCTCTGCCAAGGTTAATTACAGCGTGCACTAAAACTTTCAAGTTGACTAAGCTTCAAACGCTCAAATCATGTTTACACTATGTAATGACTGGGAAAAAAATACCAACACAAAATTGGGACCGGTTTCTAAAAGCAAAAATAAAACTCATTATTGGGCTGTATATTTAAAAAAAAAAAAAACGTACAGTAAGTTCATCAAATAAAAGTAAAGAATGAAATAGACAATAACATCCAAAGCTGCAGTAACATTCTGTGTTTTTCACAGAGACGAACAAATGTACTTGTGCAAATAAGAATATATTTTCTGCACAGTTAATTTTCAAATATCCATTACGTTAAAAGGTTTATAACTACCGCGACATCCATGCTAGTTTTGTTAGCCTGTCCAATGCGTTCTGCATTGTATGTTAGCATTAAGCTAGCGAACTTTGATCAGGCCAAAGTTGATTGTCTTTGCTTTAAGTTGAGTTTGACAGGAAACTTTAGCTGAGAGCAGCAGCACATTTGGATGCTTACTTGATGTTGTGAAAATGTGATGTACCATTTCTTATTTTGGTTTCTTCGTGACTGAACTGACAAACAAAACAATACACAGTACGTGTTTATAATTATATTACTGGACCGTACCATTTTTGATTTTGTAGCAGCACAATAACATTAAATGCAGCATTAAATCTTAACAGTAAAATGAGAAAATAAGCTTTTCTGTCAACACTTTTTATCCAGGTTTTCAGCCAAAACGTAAGATTCTTCCTCAACATCCTTTCGCTAAGTTAGTTTCACGGAAAGGCGTCGCGTCATTTTATTTTTTTGCATAAGATGACAAACGCTCAAAACAATGCGTCTGACTTTCATGTTTTGTCCAATCAAAGGAATAAAGTGTATGTTGCAAGCAGGAAGTGTCACAGTAAGTCCAAGCTGGGGCAACACTGGGCCTTTCTGTTGCACTACACACGAATCCCAAAGCCCTTTTTCCTGTTGTTGCTCTCTCGCAGTAGGGGATTACGCGGCAAAGGGGGCATTCTGGCTGGCCGCAGGTGGATTAAAGTCCTCCCAGAAATAGTGATCTTGTGATGTAGACCTTGACGTGACTATAATTGGACACAATTGTGTTTGGGCCGGAGGAATTCTAAACATGAGAGCCAAGTCTGGCTTCTCATTGATTTGTTTACTCTGCATATTGTGTTGTCTTTGATTTCATTGTATGCTCTCCATTCATAAGAAAGAGCACATATTTTTAACTACCAATAATAAGCATACATGTCGTGGTAGAGCATTGATAATATTCTTCCTTCCTGCTAATCTCTGAGAAGAGATTTTGAAAAAGAATGTCATTGTGAATGTTTTCCTCCTCTTTATTGCGTTTTCCCCTCTTTGATTTCCAAAAATGTTTATTAAAAAATCGTAGCCCTTTTTGCGACATTCATCTTCAAAGGGTTTACTTTATTCCGTATTCAGCTTGTGCAATGATGCATTGAATAAAATTCTATCTTGAAAGTCCCGAGTAATGATATTGGGCCGACCTTCCCGGTCAATTAGGACGGCAACCTGCAACACAAAGCAGCTTTGATGTGCTGGCCTTGTCCTGAGAAATGAAAGCGGACACTCATGATGGGCGCAGCGGTCCAAGGCGGAGATTAGCTCGTGTTTGGTTAGCGGTTCCAGCGCTCTGCAATGACGTCCGTGTTTGTAGAGACACTTTTCGGTGGGGGGGTTAGCTTGATAAAGTGGAAATAAATCGAAAGGGCGGCCAGGCCAGGCAAGGACAAAAGGGGCGTTGCTCAAACCATGGTATGGGGAGAGAGAACGTTTCGATTAAGGAGTCTGTTGGATGTCAAGTTAGCTTGTCCTGAAAGTCAATTCAATTAGTCTTAGAGATGCTGCAAAACAAAACAAAAACAGTGTGTGGGGTGTGTGTGTGTGTGTGGGGGGGTCATGTATTGACACACCGACTACTGTCACAACTGCCTCAATTCCCCTTTTTATTGCACCATCAAGTCATGTATAATCATCTTGTTGACTTCAATTCAAACATGGCGCAAACCAACAGCAACTTTTGTTGATTTTAATGACTGTTAACTCAATATAGACATCGTTTTTAATGCAATTGACTGTAGATGATTTCAGTAACGGTGTGAAGCAGCTAAAAATGGTTTAAACACCAGGCTAGCATATTAGTTAGCATATCTAGCTAGCGTAGCTTAACTGTCATGGTCCATGTTTGTTGCTTTTGGTTTAATTCCCTGCTTTCTTTCTGTCCTTGTCAGTTCATTGTTCACAAAAAAAAAAAAACGGCCCTGGCATTTTGATTTAGGCCCGGCCCAACTCTTGCCTAACATGTAGTTCTGCCCTTGATGTTTCAGTTTGCTATCTATATTTGAACTGGATTAACACACTGGTCCCTTTAAATTGTGGGACAGTCTCTTGGGGTAAAATGTAGGAAAATAATAATTAAAAAGTACTGCATCGGCCCCACAAGAGGCCGGCCCACCAGGCATCTGCTTTCAATGCCAGATGACCAGTCCAGCCCTGCCCATGTTATATCCTTGCCATGTTGTGTTTTCTGTGTGTTTGTTTGCTTCCTCAGTTCTATTCAAGTCTTGTTAATACTAGTGTTTGGGTTTGTTACTTTCTCCCTATTATTTTCAACTTGAAGTATTCTTTTATTTTTCCAAGTACCCCTTTGTCCTTTTATTTTGACAATGAACAGTTTTTTTTTTAAATTAATTATTTTTTTATCCTAAGCTGCTTCGCAACCTTGTTTCCTTGCGCTTGGGTTCACAACACATAACCTGAAATGATCATTTTCCTTAAATAACCCAAACATTAAAGGATTAACCAAATTCCATTGACACTGGATGGTTGATCAATGGATTTTGTCTTCTGAAAATACATCCAAACTTGTTCCACAATTGTTCACTAATGTTGTTTTTCCTATGCAAAGCTAGGTTCTGACTCGATGAACAAGACAAATTGAAATGTGAATCTCTGCAATTGTGTGACAAATGACTGACTTTATGGGTGAGAGGCAACATTTTTTCTCCACACAGGACTTCAAAACATGTTAGTTTATTATCGATTCATTGCATGTATTTGGACACAATAATGCAAACAAAAGGGGCGTAAGGAAGGTGATGTCCAGATTTTGCAAAATAAATGTGTATGCATTATAATACAATGTACTGTAATTCTTTAAAAGCTTATTTATTGATAAATTTTTGTCATTTTAAGTTGGTTTAGCAGCACAGCCAAGTGGCACCGGCTGCAGCTTCAACCAAAGATAGCTTTCACGAGAGGGCGGGGCCTGTCGCTCATTTCCTAATACGGGCATACTACTACGGCAAAGCCAGCGCACATTTCAAAGAAGCTCTTTTATATCTTTATATGAATAATGTCTTAAATAATATGGCTCGCCTTTCATTTATCACCGTTTGAAAATGTTCTGGCTCCCGTCACTGAATTGAAAAGTACGTTCCTCGTGACGTCACGTTGTTTACACACACCCACCTCCGCCGCCTCCCAAGCGGATCAAAAGCACATGCACGGAGCTACAGGGAGAGATATTTCATCAGCAAGCAAACTCGACTCCTCTGCTTTATCCAGTTTCTCTGCACTTTTAATTCAAGCGGCGTTCAAGGTAATAAATGTTCTCTTTGCAAAAACGTGGCTCCGACATTTGGGAAACTCTTATTTTGGCGGTCACCCGAGACGACTGACGCAATCCTCCTAGTCGCTTTCCCCCTATAACTGGCGCCCGTATTGTTTGAAATAGTTTGTTTATTGCTATGGTTATTAAAATAGAACAATAAGTGTTAACGTTTACTTTTTCCAGTTTTAGTCACCGTTACGGCGTCCGCCTCGCTGCCATTTACCATTTTGAGCGGGCAATCAGCTGACGTCACAGTCTTTGAAAAAACCTTATAAACGCGAGTATTATTTATGTATTTTAATACTGGAAGAATTCTGTGTGTGTTAGTGTCTTTAAATGTACGGTTCGTGTACGCTATTTTAGTGTTGTGTTTTCATTCATTGTTTTGGTACAACACGCACCACGCACGGTTACTACTAAGGCGTGGAATTACGGTGATGCTACTTCACAGACGCCTCTTACTTTTGGATTTCACATAGGATCGACTATTTAAGTCGCGCCGTGGTGTGGAACAATAGTAACGTACCAGTCAGTTCGCTTTAGCAACACTCCTTGTTGATGAAAGTATAATAAACTTGGACTCAAACGATTGTTTTGTCACAAACATCAAGGCGTTTTCCGAATACAACTTTAGGAAATTCCGACGCTTTGTGTGAACAGTGAAAGCAACATAAACCACCAGAGTCGGGAGGGAGCCACGTAGCTAGCTGCTATTTCTGTCCGCGACAGACGCTTCAAACCTGCCCAGTGGCCTGTTAAATAGCGTAAGTAACGCTTTTTTAAACGCTCGAACAATTTAGCTTGCCATTTAACCGTTTATCAAGAACATTTTCTATGCCGTACAAGTGACTCATCCTTCCAGTAGTGTTGCCATGTTCTTGGGCAGACACCACGCGTGTGTTGCATCAGCCGCGATGTTGGTACTCAAGTCAACTACTTGTAGGGAAATTTGAGTCAAATTGATGTTTTTTTTTTTTTTCGTCATTAACAACAATTGCCACCACTCAGTCAGGTGTCTCCATCGGGGGAAAGTGATGGGACTTGACCTCGTTGATGTTGTAGCCAACATATAATTACGTGGAAGATTACACTGCACAGATGCCAATAAATCTACCAGTCAGTCACTACAGTCAGTGGATGTTTAATTCGAATTTTGTGACTGAACGTCCATGTTTAGAAATGAAGGCAAATACATAAGAGGTTGTGTGCCCATGAATGATTCATTGTATTGCAATGAACAAGGGTTTGGACGAGGTGTGTTCTGTAGACAAGTACAGTACAAATATTATAAATTGGTTTAAAGTAGGGAAGGGTTTGTTTTAAAAGTAGATTAATTGTGTTATTGAGGCACGGTTGTACTTTCGTCTAATGACTAATGTAATTGCAGATGAAGTTGTACAGGAACTTCTTCTAGTGGGTTTTGCAAGAGGAAGAATGCGCACCACACCTCCTGAGTGTGCGGGGAGTGTTTTGTTTATTTTTTTGGGTGATCATCCAGCAGCCATTTTACATTTTAATTTTGGGATTCGCTAATCCGTTGTAAAAGGTCATCTCTCAGATGTCGTTGATGACTCACTGGCTGGATGAATAAATACTCTATCCTTTTTCACTTCAGTTAATATTTAGTCTGCACTTAGGCGGTTATAGTATTGCAGATAAGATTGCGGCTCCATTTTGAAGTGCAAGTGCGTAACAAATCTTTTTTTCCTACAAGAGAAGGCCAGATCAAGCATGTAAAAGAAGCAATGTGTCCGGTCATGCTGCTGTCATCATTCCTGTACGACTTACAGCTATCGCGTCTACATTTGCGTCTAGAGTACATTGTGGAGATTTGCGAAATGACGAGATGAGACAAATGCAAGTTATGTCTCTTCTAGGCTCTTTACAAAACTGACCGGGTACACGGCGAGCTACTCTCTTTCAACTCTTTCATGTCAAGCCTGTCAACTCCCTCCCCTTGCTGAAAGGTTCCTGGTGACTGGCCGGCTCTCAAACGCAGAGTACGAGGTCTCATGGTCCTTCCTAAGAACGAGAGTCTTTTATGTCAACTGGAATGATTGCATACTTTGTATCTTCCTTTCCGACGCTGACGTATTTCCGTGATAGAAGCACGAAATGCATCTCGGGATATTTCCCCAGCCAACCGATACGTCCTTGGTTGAAGCTAGCAGTAAGAACAACATGCGGGTATACCGTGCTTGAGTTCTTGGTTTATGAGTACTGTCAATAATTTGGAACCGTACTTGTGCCGCGACTGGTGACGTTCACAAGATCCCAAGGAAGTAAGACTGGACAAGAACTCCAATTGAGAAACGGACAAGTTAACGGCAATTGTACTGACATTTTGTAAACATTTATTTAGGTATACTTTTTTTTTTTTGCGATGTCAAAATTTGTGCGTTAATTTAAAGTCACTAATATTTTAACGCACGATTAATGACCACCCCTTAATTGGAAAGCCTGCACTGGGGGAATTCTAGTCGCAACGCAGCAGATACGTGGATAAATTTACAAGTTACTCCATTTTAAAAATGAGATAGCTCTTAATATGGAAAAAAATGCACAGCGCTGTCACCGTCTTACAAATGCAATTATGCCATCTCGTGGCAGAAAAATGACTAACACAAATCAAGATAGTTTTTTACAGTACAGTACATCTTTTTAATTTTAACTCAGGTTTATGAATTATTATGAAATTACTGTATCAATGATTAAAATATGCAACCGTATCTCTATTAATTTAACCTTTTTTCCACAAGAGTATGAAAACTTAAAATATCCTACATTGGAATTATTATTATATTTAAACATTTTATTGTACATTTCGAACAAATATTAAATTTGCGATTAATTGTGAGTTAACTATAGAAGTCATGGGATTAATTACGATTAAAGAATTTAATCGCCTGACATCCTTACTGCAATTTTAATTATAGCATTATTACTATTATCATCACCATGATGAAATGCGCAAGGTCGGATGTGAAGAGAGATTGTGGAGATTTTTAGACTCTCATACTCGAATGTACACAAATGTGGAGGTGCAAGATTTTCAAAGTGATTTGATTGTCAGAAGAAGTGAATTTGTTTTAGCTCGCTTTGTTTCCACTCTTTTCTTTTTCTGGGTCATCCCTCGTGGGAAAATTAAGAGATTCTCGCTTTTGTCACATTCCATCTCCTGGCGAGCGCACAATTTTCCTTTTTTCTTTTTTGGCAGCAGCGCTCACGTCCAGCCGGGTGACTTAAAGGGTCGCCCGGTTCGGTCTCGGCGGTCAAGCGGCCCGCACGTACGCAAGTTCAAAAGGCGAGCGCACCCTTATGCAAACAGGCCGAGCCTTTATGATAAGCAATAGCGTCCCTGCACATACAAACATACATTGTGGCTCAAAGCGTGGGCTGGGGTAGCGTGTGTGTGTGTGCGCACAGCCAGCCGTGTTCTAATCCACCTTCCAGGGTTATGCAAGGTCACATTAGCGCTTTTCATTGGCTGTTTAGTCTTGTGGGCGACTGAACATGGTGTTCTTTTTGTGCTGGCGTTTTTTTGGATTACACCTCTTCCGTAGTAACAAAAAGGCGTCATTCAACCATTGACTAGTACAGTGTTTCCAAAACTTTTATTGAGCAAAGTCACCCATTTTGAAATTGGGGGGGGGGAATCACGATGATCTTGTAAATTAAACAATTTGAAATATTGACCATGACTTATTCTGTTGTGCGAATGGCAACGACGGGTGGAGACACAGCTTTAATGGAAGTGCATTTTATTGTACTGCTGGTTGCTATACGTTGCTGGCATAAATGGGAAGACCAAAGATATAGATGTAAAAATGATTTCCCAAATTAGGTCATTTCCTGTGGCACCCGTGAGGAGCCGCAATGGCACACTGGTTGTCGTTTTCCCCAAGATTTATTTGGGCCCAATTTGTTCTAACCTACGTGCTACATTCAAATACGACAAATGCGAATCAAAAAAAAGAACCTGCTTGATAATCAATGAAGTTTTACTCGGATAATCTGAAACTCCCCCCACAATTTTCGCCACAGTCCGTTTTGGGCCCTGACTCAGTTCAGCAAAACCCTCCACGAGAGGAAGCATCTATGGCTGCCTATAAATAACGATTATCTTAATAATCAATTATTCAGCTGATTTATTTTGTCGATTCACTGATTTAAAAAAAGATACTGTGTAATTTCTATCAATAGGACATTTAAAATTGACTGCAGATTTTTTGGGATCGTTTTCTATTTGAATTCAACAATTAGCCTGTATTCATGGAGGACTGCAAAAATCAGAAAATATTTCCCGTTAAGCTGAAATTCGGAGGATTTGAATTTTAAAAAAGGTATTTAAAAATTGATAATTGATTATTTGATAATCAATTAGTTGTCCATTAATTGTTGCACCTCTAGAAGCAGAGGGAGAAAATCATCAATTTGATTTGAAAAAATCCAGATTACAGTAACTATTTGTATGAAAAACGGTTTTTCTATTTAGCACTGTGAAGCAATATTAATTGCAGTAATTAGAAAATGTAGGTCATATAAATAAGAAACTGTCTTTGACACTTGCGCACCTTCTTGCGCTGCCCAAAGACTTTGTTATGCTACATCGTAAACCAAAGATGCCCTCAATGCTAGGGCTGTGCAAATAAGCAAAATTCAATTACAATTGCAATTATTACACTCCACAATTACAAAGTCGGCATCATCGTAAAAAAAAAGAAAGAAAATATTATTAAAACTAATTTTGAGTTATTTAAATGTAACATTAGCACCCTTTTTCAAATTTAAAAATAACTAATTTAATAAATTTTGTTTCATCCAAAAGGAACTTGCATACAATTATAGTGTTTCAAATCATTGTATTTGTCTGAATATTTAATATAGTTTAAACATTTTCATGATCGTCCTAATCGTGATTTCGATTATTACCAAAATAACCGTGATTCATATTTTCTTATTTTCTCTTCTTTTCTTCTCCTGCTCTATGCTGTCATGTTGGCCAATAATGCAGACATATACATGGCTTGTGTTGTGATCGAAGACGAGACGAGAAAGACGCACGATACACACAATGCTTGTTGATTGCGGATCTGCGCACAGGTTATAATTAGGTTAAGTTGTTTGTTTCTTTTCCACATAATCCTCTTAAGAGTTCGCGGCAGCTGCTGCTACATTGTAAAAAAGAAAAAGAAAAAAAAGGATGCCGTTTACGTGCCAGAAAGTTTTCCTTCCTTAAATGCTTTTGATGTTATTTTGAGGAAAATACCACTTGGCTGCAGGTAGTGCGCTGCTCGCGTCGCAAATGTTGGCAAATGGCGGCGCATTCCTAAAGCCACACCTCGGTACAAGCTTCCCCGGTCTACGTGAGGCCCGCGCCAAATTACAAAGCACAAGGAAAAGATTAGCCGCTGAGATGGGGCCCAACCTTTTCGCGCTAGGCAAATAGTTGAATGTTGATTTGTGCCCTAAGCTAGCGGCGGCAGCAGTTTAGTGACAGCCTCAATTGTTTATCCGCCGAGACTTCAGGATGAGCAAACATTTGTCGTGGCTTTTTTTACAAGCGTGTTCCTCTAACCACGGAGCTGAATGTGTTGCAAGAGCCTCGAAAAAGACGGAACGTGATGATCAAATCAATCATTTGAATAACTGACAAAGACTGTCGGATGAACTTCTGACGACATTTGCTTACTTTGCGTGCCCTCCATTTTGAACGTGGGACTTATCTGCAAAATACTTCACTACCTTTTATGACAACTAGTGGGTCAAAGTGATCTTTGACTTGTGAAAGTGATGCGAATTAATGATATCTTGAACATCATTGAAGCATTTTTTTTTGTTAGTCTCCGTATTATTTAATTAATAACGGCACAAACATTGTCACTGATCATGTTATTTTAGCCGACGTACATAATTCGTAGTCAGTTTGCAAGTTGAAATTGAAATGATGTACACCTGTAACCATCTCTTTAACAAAGTGTAGCGACCATACCTGACTAACTTATTTTAAAGAGCTTGTCGTAAAAAAAATAAATGCGTCAACGAGCTTTTATCACCCGACGACGACGAGACAAGACGTAATGAAAATGGCGGACACGTGCCGATAACGATAATTAACTCATTGATTCGCAGCCATTTTCACTGAAGCAAACCCCTTTGCTCCCGGCTTTTTTTTTTACTGGATTTTGATTGCTTTTGCAAGGCCCACAGAATATTGTGTTCTATTAATATAAAAACATGGAACCTACCAAAAAAAAAGATTGAAGTCTCGTCTTTCATCATGAAAAAAAAGGTATTTCTATCTGTTACCGTTTTGCAGCAATTAGCATTAGAATATAGCTTCATAAGTTTCATTATTATTCACAAATCTATTTAGAAATGTGAGTAATGCGCTTTTTTTCCAACATGGCCCTGGTTAATCTCTTTTGCTCCTGCTGGCCGTTTGTATAATAACTACCATTTCTTCAACAGTTCTTTGCAGTTGAGAGGCTGCATCAAAGCCTTCTGTATACTCTCGCATTAAAAAATAAGTATAAATACGCCCTTGGGACACATAAAACATTTAAAATAGAACGTATTTATACTTTTTGGGGGAGCAAATGACTTAAATCGTATTGTTGACGAATAAAAATGAGACGAAATGTGGTGTTTACAAAATAAAAACGATGCTAAAAAGTCTTTGTTTCCGTTGATAATGTCACAAAATGTCACGTTATTTCTGTCGCCATTTTATTATTAAAATAGTTGTTGATTAATTTGATAATCGATTAATTGTCGATTAATCGATTAATTTTGACAGCTCTATTTTGGCACAGTTTAACGCAGAGGAAGAAACTGATGGCTGTGCAGCCGGCGCTGTCTTTGGAAAATAAATATTCCAAACTTCCATTACATAAGAAAACGGAATGTGCTGGGGGAAAGCAGCCACAAAATCAGACAGGTGAATGAATGAGCTCGTTTACCTGCTGGTTGAGTAGAAGCACCAAACTGTATCATCAGCGTTTTTACTAGGGGTGGGAATCTTCTGATTTTTGGGTGTGCGATTCGATTCAGAATCGATTTTTGATTAAGAACGATTTTTTAATCACAATGATTTGAATCATAATGATCTACTCCGGTCTGACTCGCTTTTATCAAAAGAACGACTCCACGCTGCAAAAAAACAACTTTTATTGGAATAACTTCATCGTGACTTTTTCCTTCTACTCTCTAATGCGGCTGCAACTTAACAGTGTATCAGACCGCGTGGAACCACACTGCCCCTAAGTGGCCAAACCGGGTACAACATGAACAGCGCTCCCAATTAAGGCACACACAAACAAAAGGAGGATAGTATAAAATAATTTAAATACGATTTTGGGACATTTAAAATCGATTCAGAATCGTACTAAATGAGAATCGCCATTCTTATGAGAATCGATTTTTTTGGGCACACCTTATCTTTGACTAAAATGAGACTAAAATGCCAATAGTTTGAGTCAAATAAAAGTAGACTCAAAAAATAGCCATGGGCAATTCTGACTCAAATAAGGCATTCATTTACTGAGGAGCACTGTTGAATGAATTTTGACACCTCTTGCATCGTATTTTCGAGGAATGAGGACGCCTCTCTCAACATGTTTGCACCAAAGGGCTCAAAAATGCAGAAGCCAAACAAAGCTTGGAATGACACGTGTCGTTTTACGCAGGCGGAACATACCAGAGCGGTCGTTAACTTACCGTCCGTCATTGCACACACAAGTGGGCCGTGCCCCCGCGTCAGCCCACGTCAACGCCGTGTTGGCATATCAGGTGACGGTCGAGCCCCCCCCATATTGTCAACAGAAAGACGCGGCATCCGCCATGCTCTGTTTTTGTTTTATTTTTATGCAGGCGTCCGTCACACTTGATTGTAGGGACACAATTCAAGGACGCTTTATTTATTATTTTTTCTAAATGTGACCCGGTTAGCAATCGTGACAGCCACCTGAAATACTATCAACGGTTCTCAGGGTTCATGCGAGTGAAGGGATCTGTTTTAAAAAGGGGCTTTATTTGTGTATTCATCCACATTCTCCCCGGGCTGCTACTTGGCCTCATCCAGCTGCTGTTTTTCTTGTCCTCTGTTGATATTAGCTTGCCGATATGAAACCGCGTGTTCCCCACACAGCCTGTGGCGTTCCCATACCTTGTCCTGCGCATCTCCAGCTTACTGAGACAACAAAACGCTCCCAATAGAGAAGACCCTTGCCTTCTCGTTTTTTTTTTCATCCAAAATCAGTCAAGGAATTTAATTTAAAGATGGGAGAGCGCCGGGAGCTCTCGCCGGGTTATGTGAGGACGGAGGTGGAGGTATGAATTCCTGGAAGTTACGTAACTGCAACTGATTTTTTATTTTTTTTTGGGCGTGTGCTGAAACGCATTCTGAATCCTCTCCAAACTTTCCCGAGCAGCTCGGGAGAATTTTCCCATTCAAATTGCAGACATAGAGTGTGTCTTAAATGTTGGAATTAGGGCAGGCGATTCAAATTTTTTTTTATCGTAATTAATTGCATGACTTCAATAGTTAACTCGTGATTCATTGCAAATCTATTCTCAATAAGGCTGCTCGATTATGGGGGGGAAATGATAATAACGATTGTTTGTTTTTTGGTACAAAACAAGAATTTTTCTTACACATTTAACAATATTAAGACCAATTTAAAAAAATATAGAAACACTATAATTATGTAAGTTCCTTTTGGACCAAATAGAACTTATAATAAAAATTTTATAATGTTTGTTTATTTATGTTGGCAAATACTTGAAGTTAGAGTGCAGCATGTGCGCACTGTGCAGTAGGACAATTATTTACTTTTTTGGTACGAAACAAGAAAATGTTTAAATGTAAAAAATATGAAGACAAATTCAATTAGCTAATTCAAAAAAATGTGTATTAATCTTTTTCACGATTATGCTGATATTGTAATTGTGGAGTGTAATAATTGAAATTATAATTGAATTTTGATTAATTGCACAGCCCTAGTTCTAATTCTAAATGTACAATAAAATATTTTTTTCTACATTTTCATACTCTTGTTAACATAAAAGTGGAAGCAAATGTTAATAGAAATATGGCTGCATTTTTTAGTCTTTGATACACTAATTTCATAATAACTCATTGAGTTAAAATTAAAAAGCTGTACTGTACTGTCAAAAAACGAGTGTGATATTGATTTGTGTTGTAATTTTTCTGCCACGAGACGGCATAATTGCATTTGTAAGACGTAACAACTCGGTGCATTTTTCTTTTCATATTAAGAGCTGTCTAATCTTTAATATGAAGTAACTTCTGCACATTTTTCAAATTGTAAAATACAACTTGACCCCAGTCTCCACAAACATATGCATTATTATTCAATTTATTACTGCAAAATTTTGCCGTGTCCCAGTACAGGCTTTCCAAATTAAGGTGCGGTCATTAATTGCACGTTAAAAAAAAAAGTTGTGGCGTTAAAAGAACTTTAAATTCACTTATAATTAACGCACTAATTTTGACACCTCCAATTAAAATATTTTTAAATTCATGTGAGCAATAAATTTCAAGAAAACAGTTAAACGAATTTATGGGTAAAAGAGATTTTAATGAAGCGATATCGGGCTCGAAAAAGAAAATCAATTTGATATCAACTATTCTTGTAATTTTTTAAAACCCAGCCCTAACAAAAAAGCAAGCAATCAACCAAATGACCACTTCTCTTGACAAAGAGAAGAAGAAATTGTGTAAATGAGTGTAACTAGGCAAGGACCTGTTTAGCATTTGTGGGATGGAATGTCGTTAAAGTGCACGTCGCCAAGACAACGGCTTTCCGCTGGAATAGAAAGGCCGCGATAATTAGTTCTGCCCGCTGCCAAGCGCACACAAACTTTGCCACTTGCCGAATAGTGAACTTTAGTTTTTTTCTTCTTGCCTCCTCACAGGCTGCCAAATAGCGGGACCGTCCTCATCCGCGCCCACGCCGACGGACCAATCATCCACTGGCTCGCCTCGGCCATCTGCGCAAACTCCGTCAATCGCGCCCACCCGCCGTACTCGAGAGGGATCACGTTTTGGCAGCAAACATGGCCGCCAAGCTGTCCCAATTCTGCACCAAGCTGCTACGTCGCCGCACGCTCGACTTCTCCAACGAGGAGACGCGTTTCGCCCGCTGCCTGTCCACCCTGGACCTCATCGCCTTGGGGGTGGGCTCCACGCTGGGCGCCGGCGTCTACGTGCTGGCCGGCGAGGTGGCCCGCGAGAAGGCCGGGCCCGCCATCATCCTCTGCTTCCTCATCGCCGCGCTCTCCTCCATGTTGGCGGGCCTGTGCTACGCCGAGTTCGGCGCCCGCGTGCCCAAGACGGGCTCGGCGTACCTCTACAGCTACGTGACGGTCGGGGAGATCTGGGCATTCATCACCGGGTGGAATCTCATCCTTTCTTACGTCATTGGTAAGTTGGCAACGTCAACACACAGAGGTGGGAGGCCCCGCCTCTTAAAGGCACACAAACTAGGTTGGAAGGTTTTTTTCCCCCTTTCAATTCTTTTTTTTATTATATTTTTTGGGGCTGGGTTTAAAAAATCACAATTAATATCGAATCGATTTTCCTTTTTGAAACCCATGAGTCCATTATTTTAATCTTTTTCCCATAAAAAAATGTTTTAATAGAATTTTAAAGGCCGATTTTTTTTGTTTTTTTATGTTACTGTTTTCTTGAAATTTAATGTTCACATGAATTTAAAAGTATTTTCTTACATTTATGTAAGACCTGACCTAATTTACATTATACTAAATAAAAATAATAAAAATATTTTCATCTCATCCTTGCTGATGCCAATGTTTGATTATAACACTAAATCATTTAACCAGTTACTTAATTTGCAATTAAATTTTTGTGGAGTTTTGGACTGGAAGTGAAGTGAATCGAACCGGGGGAAAAAAATCGAAATCGAATCAAACGGGCTGGTTGATATGACCAAAAAATAAAATCGCAATTTTTTATTTTCCTGTCATTCAGGACGATTACGATTTTAAATTAAAAGTAGCCTGTGCTTCTGCTACGCTAAAGCCTTAAATAAACGAGTACTCAAGGCAGGAAAAAGCTCTCTGATTTTTCATACTCGAATAACCTGTGGCGGTCAATAAATGCAAAACAACCATTTCGGCCTTTAGTTCCTGACTGGAAAGCGGCCACAAGAGCGGGACTAATACCTGTATCGATATTCGTCGCGAGTACCGATGCCGGTACCAGGTATCGGTACACGCCCATCTCAAATTTTTTACAATACTCTGCTTCCTTTCCAAAATACAAACAAATAAAACTCACTGAATAAAAAAAAAGAATCTAATAAATAAAATATCCCAAACTATACGCATCTCATGCAACCCCACCAGGCACTCATCAACACGCATACACTTCAATACGACGCCATATTTTCGATACATTTTATGTTTGCCATTTGTTGACGTTGTTGTTGTTGTTGTCGTTTGTTGCTGCAGGTACTGCAAGTGTGGCGCGCGCATGGAGCTCCACTTTTGACAACCTGGTGGAGCAGAAGATCTCGGTCTTCTTCAAAGCCGCCATGACCATGAAGGTGCCCGGCAACGTGTTGGCCGAGTACCCGGACCTGTTTGCGCTCATTCTGGTGCTCCTGCTCACAGGTGAGTCTCAAGCGTCAAATGATTTGGACCAGCCGGTGACCAAACAAAAACAAAAGGGCCCGATTGTGCAAATTGAATGCTGAAAAGCGTTTGTGCGGCGAGCTTTCGTCATATTTTCCATCTAATCAACCTGACTCTGACCTAACAACTTCCTTATTTGGTAACGCAACATTAATACTGTATAATCGACTTGACTGCCACACACACAAGCTGCTCTGAATAAACTATATTATATAACGTGATAGAAAAGATAACCTTTTTTTCCAAAACAGGATATTATTTCAAATTGACAATGCACAATCATAATTATGATTGTTACTAGAGAAATCTAAAAATATTTACTAGGGATGGGCGTGTATCGATAGCAGGTATCGGTATTAGGTTTGCGAGAT
This sequence comes from Leptonotus elevatus, assembly GCF_054856555.1. Classification (NCBI taxonomy): domain Eukaryota; kingdom Metazoa; phylum Chordata; class Actinopteri; order Syngnathiformes; family Syngnathidae; genus Leptonotus; species Leptonotus elevatus. The sequence continues at coordinate 8,114,917 of NC_141254.1, forward strand.
GGCCTTATTTCAAGGTATTGGACTCGTGACGATGGCCGATACCAGTATCGGCTGCCCTCTTGTGGCCATTTTACAATCAGGAACTAGAAATTTGAAATTGAAAATTTGACGTAAATTTTTTTCCATTTTTTTTTTTTTTGCAGAAATCCTAAAAGTTTTGGTAAAGTGGTTTCAAACAACTGCTTTCACTATCGAATATTTTTAGAATCGATTAATCTATTGATTATTCAATTGATTAATCGACTAATCTGATTCATTTTAGTTTTCCACTAAAGTGTATTGAAAAGCATTTTTCCCCCTGATACTTACTTATTAACCAGCGATTGACGTTTACTTTGTACTTCATATTTGTATAGTCAAGTGATAAAAAAAAGTGTGGGGTGGGGGAGGGGTGATATGTTACCAGTTTGTCGATTAATTTGATAATCGATTACATGTCGATTAATCGATTCACTTTGATAGCTTTATTTGGAACATCCCTAATGTTTACTTACTGTTAATGAGCGGAAACTCTGATCATTTGACCAATTTTAAAACGATATCCAAGCCATTTATCCATGATCAAAAACAATGATTAATTTGATGATTGATTAGTTGTCGATTAATCAATTAATCGCTGCACCTGTGCGCCGCCAGGACTGCTGGCCTTCGGCGTGAGCGAGTCGGCGCTGGTCAACAAGATCTTCACGGGCATCAACCTGGTGGTGCTGGGCTTCGTCATCATCTCGGGTTTCGTCAAGGGCGACACCAGCAACTGGAACCTCACGCTGGACAACTACACGGCTTTCATCAACCAAAGCAACAGCAGCAAGTCAGTAGCGCCCGCGCTAAACTTGCACGTCTGCTTTGTGGCTGGCGTTTGATTGTGAATCCAACTGTGCTTTTTTTCCCTCTGTGTCATCTAGCGTGGAGAAACAATTTGGGACCGGCGGTTTTGCCCCGTTTGGTCTCCCCGGTGTCCTGTCTGGAGCCGCCACCTGCTTCTACGCTTTTGTCGGCTTTGACTGCATCGCCACCACAAGTATGTACGCCATCCGCCGTAAGAATCGAGTAGTAACTGCTGAACCCATTTTGACCTCTGTTGCCACCCAAAACAGCAGCACTGGAGGGCTTCATCAACAGTCTTTGAGATGAATCCAGTTTTAGTGTAATTGGAAACTGCTTATAATAAAGTTGTCAAACGGTGCATATAAATAATGATCTCATTCATCTTTGACGTCTAGAGCCGTCAACGGCACTGATAAGTTCAAATTTTATGACGTTATTTGCCGTGATGAGCACAAGTGCAAAAAAAATGCTTTATTAGGGCCCTATTGTTCCCGAAGGCATTCTTATTATTTGTTCTTATAGTTCTGCGCAAACAATCCCATTTTTGAGACATTAAACATGAAACGAAAACTCGCCAAACTTGCACGGCGAAAAATGTGACATATGTAAAGTCGCCATATATGATAACATGGGTCTGTAGCGCCCCCTACATAGGTTTAACGGATCCCTGTCCTACGGCTACGAAAATCGGGCGGCACCTGTAGCACATCCTGACGAACAAAACAGACTTTGATAGCTGTACCTTAAAATGAGCAGGAAGTGAGGTATGACTATTTGAACGTCCAATTTTGGCCCGTTTTTGCACGTTCTGTCTAAAATCGAAAGTTTTCGACGTCGTGTGTGACGGGGGCGGAGCATCACATTTTGAATTTCTAAATTCCTACTTAATGAAGCATTCCTGGTTGTACGAATCAGCTAGAGGCATGAAAATTTGGAGGCATATGTAACAGCCCGCGACACACTAAAAAGTCTCTTGGAGCCATATGCTAAACTAAACAGGAAGTCTTTTTTACTTTGCAACAAATATTAATATTTTAGAGATGATGATTTAATAAATAGCCACGCCCCATTCTCAAGATGTTGATATGTTGTGTGGCGCAGGCGAGGAGGCCAAGAACCCCATGCGCTCCATCCCCATCGGCATCGTGGCCTCGCTGCTCATCTGCTTCTTCGCCTACTTCGGCGTGTCGGCGGCGCTCACCCTGATGATGCCCTACTACCAGCTGAACACTCAGAGCCCCCTGCCCGAGGCCTTCACCTACGTGGGCTGGGCCCCTGCCCGCTACATTGTGGCGGTGGGCTCGCTCTGCGCGCTGTCCACCAGCCTGCTGGGCTCCATGTTCCCCATGCCCCGCGTCATCTACGCCATGGCCGAGGACGGCCTGCTGTTCCGCGCGCTGTCCAGGATGAACGCTCGCACCAAGACGCCGCTGCTGGCCACCATCGCGTCGGGCGTTGTCGCCGGTAAGTTGCATCTCGACTGATCAAATGAAAGAAAAGAAAAAATTTACTTCCTATTAGAGCCTGATCAATATGTTTGTTTTTTAGGCCAGTGCTAATTACGATATTTGGCACAACAACTGATTAATTGGGCAATTTAATGAAAAACAAAAATTACGATATTTGGCAGGTTAAACTTCCGACAACCGATTAATTGGGCAATTTAATGAAAAACAAGTTACGATATTTGGCAGGTTAACTTCTGACAACCGATTAATTGGACGATTTAATGAAAAAAAATACGATATTTGGCAAGTTAAACTTCCGACAACCGATTGGACGATTTAATGGGAAAAAAATACGATTTTTGGCCGTTTAAACATGCGGCAACTGATAAATTTGACGATTTAATGGGGGAAAAAATACGATATTTGGCAGGTTAAACCTCCGACAACCGATTAATTTGACAATTTAATGAAAAATTACGATATTTGGCAGGTTAAACTTCCAACAACCGATTAATTGGACGATTTAATATTTGAAAAAATTACGATATTTGGCAAGTTGAACTTGTGACACCCGATTGGACGATTTAATGAAATAAAATTACGATATTTGGCAGGTTAAGCTTCCAACAACCGATTAATTGGCCAATTTAATGAAAACAAATTATGATATTTGGCCGTTTAAACTTGCAGCAACTGGTACATTTGACGATTTAATGAAAGAAAAATTACGATATGTTGCAGGTTAAACTTCTGACAACCGATTATTTGGACAATTTAATGAAAAAAAATACAATATTTGGCAGGTAAACTTCTGACAACTGATTAATTGGACGATTTAGTGGGGGGGGTATGTTTAAAATGACTTCCTTTTTGTTGTAACGTTGACAATCAGCCCATTTTGGTTTATTTTAAAAGAGCTAATATTTGCCAAGTAATCGGTCTGGCCCTACTTCGTATTATTGAAATCTAAAAAAAAGTGTCTTTCTCCACAGCTCTGATGGCCTTCCTGTTTGATCTGGCAGCTCTGGTTGACCTCATGTCCATCGGAACGTTGTTGGCGTATTCGCTGGTGGCCATTTGTGTTCTCATCCTCAGGTAACAAGCGCAGCTACACTTAAGAACAAATAAAAACATTTATTTGATGTGATAGTTGCGTGTGAAAAGTATTGTTAGTAAGTTTTATTTAACTTTAATGAAGAATATATTTCAGTTAGGGCTGCAACTAACAATTATTTCAGTAATTAGTTAATCTGTCAATTACTTTTTCAATTAATCAATTTGGAAAATGTTAAATAAATAAAAAATATACCACTGATTTCATGTAACAAATTAAAATGTACACATAATTTTTGCTTTTTAATGTTATTTATCAATGGAAAAAATGTAATGAGCCAGCAAGCCGAATTGATTAAATGTTGATTGTTGATGTGCAAGGTACCAGCCAGGCACGTTGCCGTCATCTAGCCAGACGAAGAAGCTGATGGAGCTGGCGGAAGGCGAGAAACTGGCCATGAGCGGCGGCGACAGCGGCGACGAGTTCACCGAGAGTGAGGAGAGGCCCCTGAGGGAGGCTTTCACCTTCAAGCTGCTCTTCTCCCCCAGCTCAAAAACCCCTACGCACACCTCCGGCAATATCGTCTACATGACCACCGCCGTCATCTGTAAGTAGAGCGCGGCGCGGCGTAACGCCGCCACGTCGGCTTGACCATCTTAACGGCGCCGCTCGCTGTTTGTGTGTGTGCGCGCGCAGCCGTCCTCATCATCGTCCTGTGCATCATCCTGGCCAACTGTCTGCCGAAGCTGCTGGCCGGCGACGGACTCGTGGTGGCGTCTTGTGCCGTTTTGGCTCTGATGTGCGCCGGCTGCCTTATTGTTATCTGCAGGCAGCCCGAGAGCAAAGAGGCGCTGACCTTCAAGGTAAAAAGTCGCATATATGGCATACATAGTAATCAATTACTCCACATATTTTGTTAGCATTTTAGCTTCAGATTGAAACAATGTTGACTGTATTATTGCGGCCTCCATTTTAGGTTCCTCTGCTTCCTTGGCTGCCCCTGTTCAGCGTCTTCGTCAATATCTACCTCATGATGCAGCTGGACAAAAGCACGTGGTGTCGCTTCACCGTCTGGATGGTCATTGGTACGTTCGAACTCAGCTTTAGAATCCAAATTGTCATTTGTGTTCAAGAATATGTTTTGATTTCTCGCTCCTCTTGTGTTCAAATATGCCTTGCTAAAAGGCAGAGCCGTTGATAGCGAGAGTTTAGCCAACTCGGTTTCACAGCTGGGATTGGTCAACTGCTGGCCACATGACATGTGGACGCCATCTTGTTACCAACGGCTCTGCTGAAAGGGTTATAGCAACTATGCTAACGTGCTTAGCTTGTCAATAGCGTTTAGCATTGCTTGTTAGCTTACAGCTAAACAAATTCATGTGAAGTCAATCCAAATGTATTTAAATCAAAGCTAATAAAGACCTCGAAGTGTTTTTACGAATATTTGACCAAATTCAGGCTGTCACCATGGCCATTAGCCTACGCCAAGTTATAAACATGCATATCAAGAAATGCATAATCATTTCACTGAAATAATTAAATTCATGCTAGCTTTCAGTATCAAATGACACGTTTCAAAAATAAATACACCAATGGCCATGATTTCACACAAGTCACATTAGCTCAGTGGTTAGAGCAATTGCCTTCCACCATGGAGTACCTGGGTTCAAACCCCACTTGGACCACATTTGAGTACTTTAGTAATTTATCTTTCAATTTGCTTCATAAGCACATGCATTCAAATCGTAGCATTCAGCTAATAAATAGCATTCCGTCTAGTTTTGGTAATAATTGAAATCACGATTAAGACGATCATTTATTTTTTGGTACAAAACAAGAAAAATTATTAAGATAAATAACATTATTTGGAACACTATAATTATGCAAGTTCCTTTTGGATGAAACAAAATTGATTACATTAGTTATTTTAAAATGTAAAAAAAAAAAAAGTGCAAATGTATACATTTAATATATGAAATAAGTATTAATTATTCTTATTTTGCCGATTATGCTGATTTTGTAATTGTGTAATAATTGAAATTGTAATTGAATTTTGATTAATTGCACAGCCCTAGCTGTCACTATTGAGTATTTTTATGATCAATTATTCTATTCCATCGATTAATCGGATACAATTTTATTTTCCATTCAAATGTATCACAAAACAATTTTTCCGTGATTACTGTTTAATAACCAATTAATTTTCTTTTGGTATTGTTTAGGGATCAATGAGGCAATATCCCACAAAAGTAGTTTTAGATTCATTTGCTAATCGGTTACTTGTCGATTCATTTTGACATATCTCATTTGAAGCCACTTGTTGCGATGTGAATCAGTCACTCGTACCTTGAGGCGCCACAAAACTGGCTTCCTGACGCTTTTGTCTCCCCGCCTTCCCTCCCGCAGGCTTCGCCATCTACTTCTTGTACGGCCTGAAGAACAGCAGCGCCAACCGCTCGTCCCCGCGCCGATACGAGCCGGCGCTGCAGTCCAAGAGCCCCATTTACAAGGGCGCCCCCGACGACAGCGACGCAGAGGGGGCCAACAGCCCCTGATCTCCGCTCGCGGAGAGAGACGGACGGGGGGGTGGTTGGGGGGCGCTTTGGCGGGAGGGCACGCAGACTTTGGAACGAGAGAGGAGAACACAACACATCTTTGACCTCGTTTAACGGAGGTCAATCATAACTTGATGCTTGGGGACGCTGTGACATGTGTTCGTGGTTTGTTTTTCATTTCGGCCGCGTAGCCTGCTCTCACGCGAGACGCTCCTCTTCCTCCCTCGTCTCGGTTAGTGGAGATGACGACTAGCGCTTGTGACGGACGCCGCGCAGGGAAACGTCATTTCCTGCTCGCGTCTGATTGGTTGATTGCACCAGCCTGTTGCTTTGTGTCTGCTGTTGTATGTTTTTATGTGCGCGTGTGTAAACAGGGTAGTTTTGGACCCAAGTGCTTTAAGGTCAATCATGGCAAACTAGCCGTGTACATGTCAGCTACATGACACCTCAGAGTTTTTTTTCTTCCTTTTGCTGACTATTGCATAATGGACCCAAGGTCAAACTTGACTCTTCATTAATTGATGTTACAACCAAACTTGAATTTTTTGTTGACATTCAGTGTACAGTTGGACCCTCCCAAGGTGTGACTCTGGTTAACTTAACAAGTTCCAGCATCAAATACTGTACATTTGTTACCGGGGGGGGGGGGGAACAATTGGAAGCACTTGTTAAATTTAAGTGGTCAAGGTCGGTTAATGAAAAAAGAACCGGCGACAATAGTGGAACCTCCCGAGTTGTGACGCCAGTTGACTTTGAAATCGTTGAAACGTCAAATCGGTCGTTAGTCGCAATCAAACTTGGAACTTTTCGTTGATATTCACAGTACAGTGGAACCGCTCAAGTTGTTCTCATGTCAAAACTCATTCATGACAAATGGACCGGCAACAATACCTTTTGTTGACTTTGGTGGAACCTCAGACGTTTGTTACATTTTTTTATGGTCTCTCACGTCTGGTTTCATTCAAATGTTAAATTAATTTATTTGTTCTGGCCTCATTATAGCTTTACAATCCCATGTTTTAAGTAAAAAATGTTGGTATTTTATGCTGTAAAGTAAAAGGCATCTCTAGACATGTAATGTGAGCAAACATGCATTTGATTGACATTGTTGTAGTTAACAAGCACTGTATAATGAATTATAGCATACATATTTTTGATAATTCCTAGCTTACGTCACAAGTCAAAATGGCGGCCAGCTCGGTGACAGGAAGCTGTGCGCTCATTGGGAAGCAGTGAACTTTGGATCTTTGCAATTTATGTCATTTATGCTTTTTGGGGCCACTGGAGCCAGCTGCTGCTGCTTCTGCAGTTAAATTACTGGCGGATTACATCTCCACGATGTGTAGCGCCACCTACTGTGAAGGAGAGTATAAAGATAGACCAGTAGCCGATGTGATCGGGCTGCCAGATTTTATCAGGGTCGCCTACATATGACGTCACGGAACAAGATTGTCTGAAAATTGTCCGTTTACAAATGTTCAATAAAGTTATTTGAGACGTCAAAACTTTGGGGAAAAAATTATTAAAGAAGTAATTTAAACAAAATATATGGACTAAAATTGTAAAAACGTGAATAAACAAGAATATAAAAGCGCAGGATACCTGCCGGTGACGTCAGTACAGTGCGGCGCTAACGAAATGTGCGGTTTCTTTTTTTTAGCTGTTCACAAAGCACAATACATCACATAAATAACAGGAACACATTAACAATCAAAAACTCATATTTGTCACATCTCAGGCAATTTGTGTATTTATCATTTATTCAATATATATTGCTTTTATATTCTTAGGTTTATTTTAATTTCAGTTCGTACATTTTGTAGCGTAAGGTGTTCGTTAGTCGACCCCGATAGATCTGGCAGTCCGATCACATCTGGTATTGACACCGCATCTGTGGTTCAAAGGCAGGCAAGACACGGGAGCTAGCAGGCGTAGCTTTATGTTATGTTGACAAGTCGTCGCCGGGAAAGCCATTCAATCAAATGACAGTGATGGCCGTATTCACCGGAGGACTTTTACTAAAGAGTAAGTGCGAGATGTCAGGCATCCCGGTTGCTTATGGGTAAGCTAGCAGCTGCTAGCCTGCACGTCCGCATAAAATAAATCCGTGTTTTATTATCCTGTCTAATCAGCCGCTGTTTTTTACCATTTCAACAGCATGTTAGCAATCTAAGCAGCTGAACTTGTCACCGGGTGAAACTTTTTTTGTGTGTCGCGGTTGACGTCACGTATCACGTGTACTATTTGCGTGTGTGACACACCTGTATCAGCTAACGCTAAATGCATATTCACTATCGCATTTCAAGCACAGTTTTAACAACCTTATGAAATTAGCAAGTCTTATTCATTCAATCTGGTCACATTCTGTTGATGAAAAATATTTCAAAGGGGTGCCCAAAGTCAATTTATATTGGACTTGTTTTCTTTTCATTGTGCCTCAACACAGAAAGGTTATCTGCTGCAATAAAAAACAATAACATCTGCATTCTGCACATAAAACAATGTGGCCGAAGATTTTGACCCTCGACTTGGCAACCTTGACATAATTTGGCCCTCATGGACAATTAACTGAGCTAAAGTCTCTCGGTTGTTGGACTTAATGGGGTTCCACTCCGGTTCCAGTTGTTACATTTTTTCTCTCCCATCTACTCAAAATGAAGTGCAGATGTGAGGGTCTCTTGACGAGCTCATTGACTAACCAGTGAAGTGTGTAGGAAGCCATTTGTAAAAGTAGCAAGCCATTTGTAAAAGTAGCACTTCATGACTTTCTTATGGTGGCAGCCATTTTGTTGTTTTAGTTTTATTTGAAACCTGGCAGCTTTGTTAAGATGTCATCTTTCTCTTCTGTAGAGCGGTCCTTATTTAAACGTGTACATTAGTTGTGCTGGAGATGACTTGATTGAAATTCTCAATCAGTTGATAGTCATGTTTTTACACTAGGGATGGGCAACTTGTTTATAAATTTATATTTATCACCCGCCATGTATTAGTAAATCAGATCAAAATCACTGAAATGAAATGGACACAAATAACGGATATGTAGTTGTGATACTACGAGTGTATGGGTAGTATTGTAACTTCTATTAAATTGCAATGTTTTTCCAATGTGACCTTATGTTTGTAAAATTGCAGTTTTTTCTTTTTTCCTGGACACTGACTTTAATCATGTAAATTTATGATTTTTTTTCATGACATTTTTCTATGAAAAATATTGTGACTTTTTGGGGATACATTTGACTTATTACTTTTATTCTTGTAAGATTCTATTATTTTTCTGATAATGTTCTGGCCTATTCTCCTAAAATTCAGACCTTTTTCCTTGCAAAAATTCGTGGGTTTTTTCTCTCTAATTTTCTTCTCATACATTGTGTGCTTGTTGGATTATATTTTGTGAATGTAGGCCTTCATAAGTAAAACGGCCCGTGAGTTAAAGGTTTGCCCACCCCTGCTGTTTTAGGTAGTGATGTATATTAGCATGTACAGATTTTGGCGACTTGTTGTTTTACTTTTGCAAATGAGGTAATCGTCCATTCTGACCAAAATGAACTACTTCTGCTCACCTTCTCAAACTAAGAACGACCTCTTTAGAGTTGTCATGTAAATTAAAAAAAATGTCCCCCTGCGTATAACTTATGTGCTTTACTGTATATTGTACAGTATTTGTGTAAAAGTGTATTTGTAAAATGCTGTAAATGAGAGCCCAAATTAGCCACCCACCGCAAGTACACTCGATACTGCTGAATTCATGTGGAGGGTGGGTGAACGTTTTTGTTGGAAATCAATAAGCAGTGCCTGAAAAGAATCCTCTCTTGGACGGGAAAGCACCAAGGCTGGTTGGGAATTTTTCCGAGGAAAAATGTCAAAATCTTGTAATGACGCCACACGTATGAGTGCGCTTATCATGACGTTACATCCAGCCCTCGTGCCTTTCACAACAATTCCTCCATCGATGGTCTGTTTTATTCATTCTGTCTTTGGTTTTCTAAAGTGTACATATAGCTGTCAAGTATAGATAAACCAGGCTGTACTTTTTTTTTTAAATAAAAAAATATATATATAATGAAGCCACATGAGTGTTTTGTCATTGGTGTCAAGCGGGGCATTTACATCAATTAATCAGGCGTCATTTGAGCGTGTCTGCCAAATTGACACTTTTGTTTGGACTTGTCACACAGTTTCCGTGTCGCATTTGACTTGTTTGTCCAACAAACACAAAACACATTGGTTACATTTATATGTTATTTAACTACTGTATTGAAACAAATGCAAACGTATGTTTAGGAATTTGAGTTAATGCGCCCTCTAGTGGCCGCACACACTCAATGACACCTCCAAAGTCTTTTGGGTATTTCCACTTATTTATTTTGTGTGATCACACATATGTTATTCCTATTCTTCAAACTTCCTACTTTTCCGGCATCTATCTACTTCCACATAATTCATCCGATTCTCCTCATCCCAATTTTAACATATTCCAAAAATTCACGACATTCTAGGGTGTATTTTCCACAATTCCTGATTTTGTACCCTATTTTCCCCCCATTCATTCTTAATGGGAGATTCTACATTTTTACATTTTACATTCATTACATTCACTTTATTCCAACTTCAATATATTCCACCAATTCACGCCATGAGCGCTTCCATCTATTCCACAGGTGTTCAAATGAATCATGTTACACATTTGTTACCTATATAAAAAGTCTACACACCCGTTAAGATATATATTTTTTTAGTGTATTACCTTAATGACTCTATCAAAGTGACATGGTTTTTGGAGGGAGAGGGGAAGTAAAAATAAATATTTGCAAATGTGTGCACACCCTCATAAGTGGGTATGTGGCTGTTTTCGGTATGAACCAAATACAAACTGAAGTCAGACGACACCTGCCTCCATTTAACATGTCCCTGATTTGACTAACCCCAAATAACCCTAACCCTATAAACACTGTACTTGAATAATAAAACCCACATGGACACAAGCTTCATTCTTCTTAAAGGCACTTGAAATGGACTCATCTCAGTGATTCAATTTGAAAGACAGTAAGCACGTATCACTGTCCATGCAAAGACAAAAAGGAAAATTTGGGATTATTATTTGATGCTTTTTTTTTTTTACCCTTACATCATGACTATTCTTGTAGCATTGCTGTTTTTAATCATACAATTATTTTCCCCATGGTACTATAAGGGGTGGGCTTTATTCATTGCAATTTCCTTCTCAACAAAACTTAATTTTTGTAAAATTCTGACTATTTTCTTGGACTAAAAAAGTTATGTTCCTTTTGTATGGAATTGCTTTTTTGGCAAGTCAAAATATGAGAACTGTTTTTTGTTTTAACTTTTTTTTTGTCATAAAATTTTAAAACAATTTCCAGAACTATTTTGACAATGAGTTGCTGTTTCTTTCTCATATGACTTTGTCCTTGTAAAAGTATAATTTAAATTTTCTAAAATGATGACAGATTTCTTGCAATTTTTTTCTGAATTGTTTTTCTCATCTAATTTGGTGACGTTGCTTTTTTTTTATTTTATTACAAAATTACATCTTTTGTAGTACTAATACAATTTTTGTCATGTCTCGTCGCTTATGTTAAATTATGGACTATATGCCACGGAGGCGGGACTTCCGACTTCCAGGTTTTCACCCATCAACTTTGTTTTCGTTTCCGGTTATGACGTTTTTGGCCGCGTTCCAATACTCGCACGAATAGCTTAAACCCGTTGTCTTTTTTTGAAGATGACGTGGATGAAGGTGCTTTTATTATACGACTTACGTCCGACAAAGCAAGTTGAGGTAAATCGAGCAGAGAACGAGTAAAAAATAAAGCCATTTAGCTTGGACGGAACCAGAAACTACAGTGCCCACGTCACACTTTTGCCGGAAGTGCGTGGCGGTGAAAAGACAGTATTGGGACGCGGCTAACAATAACCGGAAACATTATTGCTGTGAGTTTTACGGAAGTCCGTGGCATCTAGTCAATTAGTTTTTAGTGATTTTTTTCATGTAATCGTATTTGCTTTTATTTTGAAGTTATAGTTTCCTCAGCAGCTTTACTTCATGTCCTGGTTTTCCCTCGTTAGTCTTATTGTCTCCACTTGCAAACACCCCATGTGTATAAATAGTCAGAGTTTAGCCGTCTTGTTTCCTGCCATGTCCTGAGCTAGACCATAATAGTAAGCAATACCTTGTTGCATGTCCAAATATCCATGCATTTTTGTTAATGTTGCTAAAGTCAGTTTTTGCCTCCAGCCTTTTGCTGTGAATTTTAGTTGCTACTTTTTTCCTAGCTATTACCAACTTTACTGAGTTTCTAAGTTGTTACTTTTCTTGCATTGTTTTTGAGTCCAGCCTTGCTGTGAATTTTGGTTGATACTTTCAAATCACTATTGATCGTTGAATAAATCACTCTTTTTGTTATTTGTGACTAGAGCTTTTGGCTACTGTGTCGAACCCGTGTCAATTTTATTCATTCCAATATCTTCCTCATGTTACTATACTGTACATTATACTTGTAAAATTGTGCTCTAATTCCTGAAATCGGAAATCTGCATAATCCTGTAACACATGTTTTGTGCTGTGCATGAAATTGGTACTTTTTCTGGCATGTTTATGACTTATTCTCAAATGGCAGTTTCTTTTTCATAATACACGATGATGTCCCTTGAAAAAGTATGATTAATTTCTCCCCCCCAAAAATGTGTCAATATTTTTTTCTGGTAGAAAATGTTTTTTTTATTTTTTATTTAGTAGCGATTATTATATGTGGTGAGATATCTGTTCTTTTTGTGTATTTTATTTACCTTATTTTCTTTTACACATTGCAACATAAGGTGATGACATTCAACCCATTCCCGCGGAAAAAAAAGTCAAGTAAACAAATATTACAGGACAAAGTATTGTAACAGTCAAATGTTCTGCCTTTAATTCATACCTTTATTGTTTTTCTTCTGCCAAATATCACAGCAGGCATTGGTCTGAACATTTTTTGTATGGGTCGGGCTCTAGTATTTATTGTTGGGTTGTGCTGTGAGTGAAAATGTGTGTGTTTGTATATCTGATTTATTTTGGTTTGTGTGTGTGTAAGTGTGCATGTCCAAAAAGCAGCAAAGCTAACGCGTTGAATGACACGAGGGGGGTGTCTTGTGCTTTTAATAGAGGGCAGAAAGTGTGTTATGGAAGCGAGCACGTAGTGGACACATGACAAGTCGAGCGTGTTACTGCAACATGGAAAGGGTTCAAGAAAGAGCGATCAGGGCCCGCCGCGTGGTCGGCGTCTGTGGCGGCGAAGAGAAGGCCCGTCTCCCAAAGATGGAGTCCAAACGAAGTGAGCTCAGCAGAGGCACTGGCGACCCACCTTGGTGACCTCCTCCGAGGAGTGCACCGTGTTGGGCACCAGTCCGCTCTTGACGCCCTCCCAGCCGTCCTGGATCTTAATGTCGCCGCCGCGCACCAGCTCGAAGATCTGCCTCGTCAGGTCCATGAACGCCTTCAACAGACAAAACGCATCCGAAGACCCAGAAAGTCACGAGAGTTTTTGCCTGAATGTCATCTTTGGGGAAAAAATGTTTTTCCTGGAAGTGTTGTGAAAAGGCCAACAAACCGTTTCCACGTTGATGGCGTCACGCGCCGACGTCTCCACGTAGTTCATTCCGAAGGCCGACGCCAGCTTCTCGGCCTCCTGCCGGCTGACCTGCCGCTGGGCCTCCAGGTCGCACTTGTGGCCCACCAGCAAGAAGACGATGCTGTGCGGCTGCACGTGACTCTGCGCCTCCTCCAGCCAGCTGTGCACGTTCTGGAAGGAGCGGCGGTTGGTGATGTCGAAGAGCAGGAGCCCGCCCACCGAATTGCGGTAGTAGGCTCTGGTGATGGACCTGGGGGAGGTAATAAGCGGTACTTAGGATGACCTGCTCCAACAAAACGATGCTACAAAGGAGTACAATCAAAAGTGGACTTGGAATTGAACCTTGTGGGACTTCAAGCAATTTGAAGTTTGATTCTTCAAATGCTACGAAATAATGTCATTACTTTAGAAAGTGCCGTTAACGTCACCTGAACCTCTCCTGGCCCGCAGTGTCCCAGATCTGGAGCTTGACCCTCTTGCCCGGCTCGATCTCCAGCAGGCGCGAGAAGAAGTCCACGCCCACGGTGGGGTCCGACACGTGGGCAAAGTGGCCCTCGGTGAACCTGCGGATCAAACACGACTTGCCCACCGTGGAGTCGCCGATCACGATCAGACGGAATTGGTAAAGCCAGATTGTGTCCATGTCAAGTCTGTTGGGAAATGATGAATGAATGAAATCAATGTCTTTTGGATAAATAGTTAATTTTTCATTTTTGTTATGATAAAAAATGACATTGTTTAAAATGCAATTTATTAAATAATTGGTAAAGTAAAATATAATTAATTGCTGTGTTCATTTAGCCAGTTAAATCATCTTTTATTTACTTATTGTAAATGGAAAAAACATTTTAGCAAAACAAACTATTTACGAATAAATGACTGGTAAAGTAAAAATAACATAAAACGATTTAAACTGGATGACGGTCGTTCTTATCAGGGTGCTGTGGCTGGCCGTACATGGCCCACGAGCCTCACTTTCCACACCCTTGCAGCAGGCCTTCCCTTCCTTCTCCATCCCTTGCTGTCCGTTAGCATCCAGCTACTAACACAACACCATCAATCCAATCAATACGAGTATCTGCTGACTTACCTTGAAGCTGAGAGTTCAATATGTGTCAAAGCCGAGCCCCATTTCGACGGTGATGCCTTCAAAAACAAGCCTCCGGGGAGGGGAGGATGGGGGGAAAAAAGAAAGGAAAGACAGCAAGCACTGTTGTTGTTTACCAGCTGTGCATCGTGATGAATGACGCGTTTTTAAAAAAAACAACAACTATTCACTTGGATCATTCGGTGGCGTCCTAAGCACCGATACTGTCCGGCGCGTGTTTGCGTTGCTTTTTGGGATGAAACGTCAACGAGGAGGCGGAGGACAAACCCGACGGCATCACACACGCGCACACGCGCGCACTCACAAGCAGCATCCGCTCGCCCTCATCAGCACCGTTTTCTTTTGCATTTACCGTAAGTGCACGCACTGAGACGCAGCCCAAATCGACGGAAGTGACGCATTCGCCGACGTAGGTGATTTTTTTTACGTCACAACACATGCTTAGAGGAGAGTGGGGTAATTTGTGCCAAGGGGCAAGTAGTTCCACCCTTGTTATTTAGAAAATCATGGAAGAAGTTGGTCATATGACCGTATATTTTTCAAGAGGCATTCATTTCGCTCATCCGGTAAAAAAGAAAAGAAAAGGGAGACACATGGCTGGAGAGGTAAGTACATAAAAGTTCAAAAATATTTTTGCCCTCCAAAGTAAAATTTCTATGATTAAAGTTTTTGATGAGCGTGTTTGAACAATTACAGACAACTCTGAAAACAGTTCACAAATGTTTTAGTGCTTTAGTAAGCTACATCATGAGTCTGTATAGTTAGCATGATGCTGGCTCAAAACAGCTGGGGGATGCATTTTTCAAAATGGTGGGCTAAAGGACCTAAATTGTGAATATTTACTCCATATTATTTTATTGCATTTTATTGTTGTTGTAAGTGTATTCTTACATCTGATCACTAAAAGTATGTCTCATTCTTAATTTTTGACCAAAATTCATCATGCCACCAGATACAAAAGGAAGACAGACAGGGTTTCAAATCCTCTTGAGGAGTTTGAAAGAGCAATTGAAAGAAGGGAAGACCATAAGTCAGGTTGGAAAGGAGATAAAAAATCTGCAGGATGGCCATAAAACAATATAGGAATAAGAAAGAAAAATAGGCTCAGGCCTACCCTCCCGAGCACTCAACAAGTGACAAATCTGTTTGTTCTGCTGACTTGGGCTATGTGTCTTCAGAAGTAAATTTTTCCTTGCCAAAATCCACAGAAAGAAAGAACAGAATTGTAAAAAAGAAAGTGAAAACAAGAATTGTAACTGACACACCTGAGAAGATGGAGTTGGAGAAGGCTCACAAAGAAAGAGAAGATAAAAAGGCTGAACAGGAAGAGCAAACTAATGAAAAAATAAAAGGCCTCTGAAACCTGCAAGTCAAAGTTTTGTATTGAATTTATCTTCCTTTTTTATAACATTATCGTTAGTGAGATTAAAATGATATATATTTTTTACTTCAGTTATCAATGGAACTTAATTCAGACTAATGACACAACCAACCCCGCACTGGGGGCAAGTTGTGCCACAAAACCACTATATTTCTCAAACAGTTTATTATTATTAAGTTCCAAAGTGAATGCTCCCATGGATGCACAACCCCATTACTTTTGACATATTTTGTAAAAAAAAAAAAAAAAAAAAGTCTTGCAGATACGCATAGTTGTCATTTTACTCGTATTTTAGGTTATTTGCTCAAATAGACAGCCTCCACTTTTTTGTGACCTTATCAAGTGTTTTTCATACAAATATTGTATATCATTATTATGACGAGCGTTTACAATACACCATCATTGTATTATTTGCAAAAAAAAAAGATTTTAGGTTTCTTGAAATTAAATAGTTAAATCATGTTGACTAAATTATGAATATTTAATTATACTTTCTCTTTAAAGCATTTGTTATTTTAAGTATTATAGATAATGCAATAATACTTTCAAACAAATATTTAAGTAATAATTTCTACTCTAATTACAGTGAAATTCATTAGAAATGACAAAATGAGCATGTATTATTGATTTAGAAGTAAAATAAAAATTTTAATTTGAAAATGAAATAATTGATTAATCATAATTAGATGAAAGAAATTTAATTTTATTGTTAAAATAAATGTTTCTTTTCAAATTAAGTAATCTTTTGATTCTGATTAAATTAATTAGCAATAAAATCTTATAATTAATTAATTTAAAAACTATTTTACTTATAAACAAAATAATAAACAGTTATGTGAAAATTTGAATATTTGGTTAATAATTACAGTGAAAACAAACGACCCTTTTTCCAAAAATAAATAAATAAAATAAGTGGTTAATTACTTATTACTAATTGTGAATATTAGAATGAACAATGACCCTTTTCGATAAAAGTGGTTAATTCTAATTAAACTAATTGTAACTTATATACAAAAAAATGCATTAATTTTGAATTTAAAAAAAATGTAATCCGCATTTTTACAAAAAAACACACCATGTAATCAGCATTTTTACAGTAACTTATAATAAAAAATAATTTTAAAAAGCATAAATTTATATTACATACACATTTGAACTTTAAAAAATCAAACACTTGCTTTTGAATGAAACCATTTTTGAAGTTATATTACGTAGCTCTGCTGTTGTTTAGTTCCTGTCCATCATTAAAAATCATCTCAACATTCATGGGATTGTTTTCAGGTCTCCAAGATCCCACGCCTCAGTCGAGCACTTGAACGCAGCGGCGGCTCCCACGGGAGTCGCCCGAGAGTCGCGTGGGGGTGGGAGGTCCGCACAGGTCACGACTCCTCCTCGTGTTCCCCGGTGGGAATGCTCATAAATGAGTGCAAAATCTGTCACTCCGCTTGGAAGCAGTTGTCGGGCGACTCACCGGCGGGATGCAGCGGGAGCTCCTGTTCAAAGTGTTGGTGATCGGCGACCTGGGCGTGGGCAAGACGTCCATCATCAAGCGCTACGTGCACCGCATCTTCTCGCAGCACTACCGCGCCACCATCGGCGTCGACTTCGCCCTCAAGGTGCTCCAGTGGGATCGCGACACCGTCGTCCGACTGCAGCTCTGGGACATCGCCGGTGAGGAACCGACACAAATTCAGATAGCAAACTTAAGTCCATTTTTCATGGATCCATATAAGTCTACTGAGGTATTTTTCCCCCCCTCCCGATAATGTTTTAGTAGTTGCTGAGTTGGGTCAAAAATAACCCAAACTGGGTCAGAAATGTCCAAGTCACTAACTTAAAGACCCGGTGTGAGAGTATGTGTGTGTGTGCCAGGGCCCTTCCCTATGCCTGTCATTTGTTGCCTGCTTGTGGAATGTGGCCAGCGACTCCCATGCGGAAAGCGGCCCTCACATGACGCCTGGCGTGGAATCAAAACACACAAAAGCTAATAAGCGTGTTTTATTTTATTTTAATTTTTTAGTCTGTTCTTGCAGGGTCAAACCGTTATGACGATAAAAGCTTTATAAAGTGTCCAGGCCATGATTTGAAGAAGGATCAAAACAGTCATAATGTAAATAGTTGGAGTGTCAAAATTAGTGTGTTAATTTTGCGTTAATTTAAAGTTCCTTTAAAAAAATTTCGACACACGGATTAATGACCGCCCCTTACTTGGAAAGCCTGTACTGGGGGAATTCTAGTCGCTTCCAGGTCAAAATTTAGCAGTGATAAATGTAATAATAATGCATATATTTGTGGAGACTGGGGTCAAATTGTATTTTACAATTTCAAAAATGTGCAGAATTTCACAAGTTACTTCATGTTAAAGTTTAGATAGCTCTTAATATGAAAAGAAAAATGCACTGAGCTGTCACCAACGTCTTCCAATTGCAATTATGCCATCTAGTGGCGGAAAAATGACATCAACACAAATCAATATCACTCTTGTTTTTTACAGTACAGGACATCTTTGTCATTTTAACTCAATTTTATGAATTTTTATGAAATTACCGGATGAATGCCTAAAAGATGCAGCCATATTTCTATTTGTTTACATTTTTTTCCACTTTTATGTTAACTTAACAAGAGTATGAAAATTTTGAAAAATATTTGATTGTACATTTAGAACAAATACAACATTTGTGATTAATTGTGATTTAATTATTGAAGTTATGCGATTAAATACGATTAAAAAAAATGCCTGCCACACCTACTGAATAGAAAATAAATAAATAAAGAACTGTATTTTACTGAAAAAGTGAACTAAAACTGAACTGTACTTAGACAACGATCCGTTTAAAGTACCTAGAATCAAACCCTAATAAAGTTCAGCGGTTCTAGTCTCCTTTTCCTGACATTTTCGTACCATAATTTTCGCTAATGTATACACGCGTGTGTGTCCTAGGACAGGAGCGCTACGGCAACATGACGCGCGTCTACTACCGGGAGGCGGTGGGAGCGTTGGTGGTCTTCGACAGCACGCGGGCATCCACCTTTGACGCCGTGCTCAAGTGGAAGGACGACCTGGATTCCAAGGTCGCAACTTTTCTCCCAATCTTAAGCTGACTTCTGTTCCGAACAACAGACTCTTCTTTGTAGCATCGATTAAAAAGAACAACATTTAAAATGTTGTACATTTTTGGTCACATAAGAAAATGAATCAAATTTAAAGCAGTCAAATGCAGAATATTTAGTTTCAAATCACTACTGCCACCTGTGGCCAAAAAATGAAGCTGCACACTCATGCG
Organism: Leptonotus elevatus; assembly: GCF_054856555.1. NCBI lineage: Eukaryota > Metazoa > Chordata > Actinopteri > Syngnathiformes > Syngnathidae > Leptonotus > Leptonotus elevatus. Next base: position 8,134,200 of record NC_141254.1, read on the forward strand.
CATATGACGTCACATCCGCAGACAAAAGGCAGGAAATTCGAACTTACACTTGTCAGTTAGGAGAGTACAGTATAGTATAGTTAGCCACAATAGCTGGCTAGCTAGCTAGCTATATTATCTATACTATTTCAGTCTGATTGTTTTAATGAATTTGTCCACAATTTGCTGTGTGATGCATGAGCATGAAAAAGAGGAAGACCTGCGAAGTGTGTCCAGAACATATAGGAGATTGTAATTTAGCACGGTTCTCCCCGCGAGCAAAAATAATTGAAGTGTGTTGACTTCCTTCCTGGTCTGTTGTTTATTAAATGTTCTAGGTTGACTGAACCTGAATGATACATAAAGAAAAGCGACATGAAAATATGTTTGGACCTCCCAATTGTGTTTGTTTTTTTGTCCGAAGATGACACTGAACCACGGCAGGCCCGTTCCCGCAGTCCTCTTAGCCAACAAGGCCGACCAGGTGACGTGCCCACAGCCCAGACTGGACGCCTTCTGCAGAGACAACGGCTTCGTCGGCTGGTTCCACACCTCGGCCAAGGTACGGTACGCTGCACATCATCTCGTGATGTTTGATCACATTACCATCAAGCGCTTCAGTTGGGTTGCGAATCGCAAGAGAACAGACAAAAACTCTCGACTATTCAACAAAAGCAAACAACTGTGGTTAGATCATCTATCCAGACTCTTTTTCAAAGATCTTAGAGCCACGAGTGAGGCAATAAATAAAACGATGAGCAGACTAAGCAACGTGGCTGACCGCATCCTTCAGCATTACAGCGATCCGTTTGGAATAAAAAAGGTTACTCAGATGTGTGTAACCTATTTTTTTCTTGATATTTACTAAAAAAAAATAACATCCAAACTTTCAATCTTGAGATTTTACAGAGCCAAATTGAAATATCAGATTAGACATAACTGTAACCATTATTTGAAATGCTTATTCCTCACGAGGGACTCAAGTAAATATCTGTTACAAGCTTTAAAAAACATAGTAGAAATATGCGATTAAATCCTGATTAATCATAATTAATTACCTATTGTAAAATGAATTTGTTTAAAAAAAAAACAATCATTTCACAACAATACTTTAAACTGGTTAACAGAGGTGGCAAATCCAGTTCCCGAATGTAAAAACCCTGCCACAGTTTGGCTTTAGCCCCAGGTACTAGCTAGCAAACTCCCTAGCTAGCTCCCCGGGCGATCAGTTAGCTGCTAGGGAGCTAGCTAGCTTGCACAAGGGGCTAAAGCCAAACTGTGGCAGGGTTTTTACTTTCTGGACCTGGATTTGCCACCTCTGCTGGTTAATAATGGATACAAATAACAGACGATGTGGGGACAGATCTATAGTATTGATTTGTTAAAAATAAATAAATGAAATTGACCATATTTGGGCATGTGGGGTTTCTGTCCGACAGTGACTACACTTCACATGTTGGTGAATCTGAGAGTAAATCGTTTGTCTATACGCGCCCTGAGATTGGCTAACGACAAGAGCGTACCCCAGTTCCAGCTCACCTTTGACCCTAATGAGGACAAACGCTACAGTAAACGGACAGATGTTTATTTTTTTTGCGCTACTTTAGGAGAACAGCAACATCGAGGAAGCTGCTCACTGCCTGGTGGAGCACATCCTGAGCAACGAGGAAAGCCCCCAGGCCGAGCGAGAGCCCGCCACCTTGGTCCTGTCGGGCTACGCCAACGCCACGAAGGAGCACCTCGGCTGTTCGTCGTGTCCCAAATGACCGGTCCCGACCTGGCCAATCACAGCCAAGTGTGAAGTGGACGTCAAACAGGGATCATTACATTTTCAGAAAAAGTTGTATATTTTCCATATAAATTTTATTCATTATTTTAGATTAAACTCGCAATATTATGGAGGACCAAGTTGTACATTACGGAGAGAAAAAAACAAATATATTTTCATGAATAAGTCATAATATTACAAGAATAAAGTAGCATATATTTAAAAAAATTTTTTATTTTACTTACAGTTTTTTTCTGATTATTTTATACTTTTAGCCTGAGCAAGTGGTTTTTCCCCTCATGGAAATATGTATTGTAATTTGACTATTTTTGTGATATTGATAGATTTTCAACAAATTGCATTGGGATGCCGTATGAATATAAATGCCGTAGTAGTGGAACCCCTTCAATACACTGATATACATAATTTACCAATATCAGAAAATAATGGATGTTTTGTGAGAATGAATGTGTATTTTATTAAGAAACTTGAAAATATAAAAGCGATATATTATGCAGTTTGAACAGTTGCGAGTCACAATTACTTCAAATCCAACAATACAGAAAAAGAAAGATAAAAAGAGGTAGAGACTGTGGAAGTGGAAGAGGAATGGAAAGTTTCCCGCTTCTCAGTTTGTCTGCAGCGATGAAGCGGTCCGTTCGTTTTGCGTTGCGGGGAACCGCCGGCGGTGGAACCTCTGCCACTGACTGGTCACTGGGAGACCCGGCGGTACTCTCGAACAGGACAGGCCTGCTCATGGTAGTTTGCCTTGAAGCCTTCTTTAAGGTCTTTGGAGATTTGAAGCCAAGGCTTCAGAAAGAAAACCACGTACAGCATGAGACATTTGTGTTTATACTAGTATTCCATCTAATCATTTAGTTTTGAAGTGAAAGTGTGAAACCTGTACCTCAATATCTGGCGGAAGAGATGGCTTCGGCACCACTCGAATGAAGATGATTCTGAACCTATGTGAGGGAATCAGGGATTATTTTGAAGGCAATCACATGAACAACAGATGACTGACATTCTTTTTTTTTGGGGGGGGGGGTGAATTCTAATTATTCTGGACTGTACTACATGAGCAATTGGACTGTTTCTGCTTCTTGAACCAATCCGATTTCAAATTTGTCCACACATGGTCCGTTTGCTTGATCGGGTCAAAACTTGTTACTTTCGACTAGCAAAACAAGTTTGTGGTGGAAAAAAAATTGGGGGTTGCATGTTTTGTTTTTATAGACTTGTGGTATTCTGCACTCGTGTGATAGCAAATCAATTATGAATATATTTGTACTTTGAACCACTCAAAATGTTCAGTGGCATCAGACCTAACCATATGCATATATCAAAAAATGTATGCCCTCAGTATTGTGCTATGAACAAAACTAACTATGCTGCATTTTTTTTTTACATTCAAATTGGTATATTTCATCTGACATAAAGTATTGATAAAGTCAATAAATCATAACAGCAGTATTTTTTATGCATGCCTTTTTTTTTTTTTAACAATGCATGGTGTACAATAAATCAAAACTTAGGATTTATAATGGGAGTCAATGTGACCAAAATGGGATTTTTTTTTAAAGAAACATGGTATAAATCTCGCTCGCCCATTTGCAATAATTACCACATGGTGCTATTTTGACCGTCTATGTTATGACAATCTGCTGATTTTAAAAGAAAATTATTTTTAATACATTTTCTTTGATACGACATCAAATCCATCGAAGACGCGGAAATAGGACAAACAAATAGCATGACGTGATCGTGGCCATATTAGGAGGTGAATGAAGGTCCCAAGTATCAAATACACAGCTGCAGGGCCACTGGTTTTGCATTTTGTACTGCATCAAATATAAACATTAAAACAAAGTTATGGAGCAAACTGTGGGTCCTGGCCCACCCTAGTAATTTGTACCATTGTCTTTGTTGGATGTGATGTCATAATCACCTCTGCAAGAGCCAGGTTGATAATTGTGATTCATTCAAGGGAGTTCTCCACAGTCAACTCACAAATACCGCGAGAATTCAGCTGGCAGAGTGAGGTTGGTGATGTCACAGACGTGGTCCAACTCACCTCTCATAACGCAGCAACACAACGACCATGAGGAGGAGTAAGACGGGAGCCAGAGTGTACACAATAATCCACACAAACGTGGAACTCTGACCATGGTCACTTTCTGTGACGAGGGGAAAAAGAGGTTTGTAAATGGAATGATTTGACTGCTCCAAAAGAGTGGAGGGATTTTATTTATTTCTTTACCTGTGCTTTTGTTGGTTCCCCACATCACGGGCTCACTCCAGTCGCTCCAGCCAGAAGCACCGCATGTTTCATGTAATCTGCTTCTTACCTGAAGCTCATACCGGGAACTGCTGGAGGGCAAGTTGATGCAGTAATTTTGCTTCCCTAGATTGAGTGTATATGTCTGCGCAACGCACAACACGTTTCAAATGGAAAGGTAGTGCAGATCACAAAGAAAATATCCCATAGACGTCAGGTTATACTCACGTTCCACTTCTTGTAATTGGTCCTGTAGCGAACCTCATTTTGCACCATCATTGAAAAACTCTGATTCCAATGGAACCACAGATTACAGTCGGATCCTTTCTGGGCAGTCAGGTTGGTTGGCGGATTTAACTTCACTACAGGTGACACATTTATGTCCTTAATCGTTCATATTTTGGGTTAAAGTTTCTTGATTATTTGAATCCATTCACACGAACTATGTCGAGCAAATAAAGAAAGTGATCAGAAGAATATATGCGATCTAAATTCACATGTATAACAGAACGTATGGTGTTCCGCAGGGTTCAATTCTGGGGCCTCTGCTGTTTTGATTGTTTGGGTTCTGGGTTCCATCTTAATAAAAAAAACTGTGTGTAAAGTCAAGTGTACTACTAATTCAAAAGAATGTTATCCCTAGGTTGTCAAATATAATATATTCATTCCACTTCTTTGAGTTAATTACGGATTTGTCGCAAACGTAGAATGATTACAGTACACCTACCTTTGCTTTTAAGCTCATCAGTCTTCAGAAAAGTGTCGTTGCCATGCACCAGTTGCATGTAAAACGTGTAGAACCTGTTTAATATGTTACCATAGGGCTGAATGCAGCCGTAGTTCATACTATCGTTTGTCAGGTACATCTCACATGCTCTGGCTTTTTCATGGTGAAACCTGGAGAAGAAAAATCCCCTCGTCATACAAAAAGTAACCCCAGCAACGTCTTATCTATGTTTTACAGATATTGATTTGATTTTTTTTTTTTAGCTAACCAGCTGCTGAAGGTGTAATTGACTGTCGGATTGCCATGTCTGTTCCAGGTACATTTAACAGACTCCAGATGCAAAACAACGCAGTCAACATCTGTCAAGACAAACACAGTACAAAACAAAACCAGTGAAACCTTTTTGTAGTTCTAGAATGTTAAAATGTTACTTACACCTATGCAGCTAATGAAAGTTTTATGATGGCAGTTTGAGTCTGGAATAAATGTTATTTTAAAGTCAGAGCTTGAAAGCAAACCAGCATCTATAAGAGTAACCGACAAGCCACTTGGCCACAAACGGGAGAACACATATCATTTGATTGTATTTTATAGGATAAGACAAGACATGACAATTGACTGATTAGATTTAGTTTCCTATATGCTGTTTGTGGTTCGGGAAATTGATGTGACAACTCTACATTCTTTGACCTTTAAGCAATTTACAGTGCACAAACAAGCCGCAGACTAATTCCAATCAGCCTTAATTGAAGAGAATATCAAATGTTCTTACCTGGGGCTTCTTTGGCAAAACCAGGTCCAACCAGACAGAGAAGTAACAACAATTTATTCAGCATATTGGAGCATGAGAACGAACGTGGATGCTTTCAACGTCGGTGTGGGTTGATGTCGACATCTGAAGGGAATGTGTCACATTTGGGTTTTTTTCTGATCTTAGCTTTAGTGGTTTCTGTTTCCTGTCAGCGGAAACTGTAGCATCTCAATTCGTACTATGTGAAAGATAACAAAATGATGAATACTGTTATTGCCAATACAAATACATTTAATTTAGCATTTAAATGTTTAAAGAAAAAAAAATCAAGCCAACATTTGTATGCAGATAACGTTTTGCTATTTGAGTTTACTTACAGAAGTTTAGCCTTAATGAGTAAGCCACCACATTCTGGGCACATCATGTGTGGTAGGCTGGTAGTACTTTCCATCATGTGTTCGACTGCACCCTTGGCTTTTGTTTCCTGTCACAGGAAGCAAGGTATTAACGTACATTTAAATGCGAGTCAAGTGGAACTTTACCTTTGTATGTAAAACCACTACACTGTCAGTGACTAGTTCTGTAAAATAGATATCTGTTTTGACACGCAAAAAACAGGAAGTACATAAAACTGGCTCAGACAAATTGTAGGCATTATTTCCTCCTAAAATATGAATGAATGATTAAATAAGTCAATAAATCAATAACAGCTGTTTTGACGCACAGCTAGGAATACAACTAATATAAATCAGACTAACTAATTAATTTATTTGTTCACTTAATGTATTAAAATTAAAATTAAAATTGCATTTTAAAACTCCTCAGAGAAAATAAGGGTATTATTTCCTCAGACAATACAATAATAAAAACAATTAATTAATTTAAGTATTTGTTATTTCTTTTATTAAGTTATTTATCTATCTTATTTTTTGTATTTTGTATTCATTTAAGGAGGTACTGACTCCTTCAATTTAACTGAACAAATATGATTTACTTTTGTGAGTCAAAACGGATGCAAATGCATGGAAATAAGGGGTTAACGACAGTGCATGACAACTTGCTGAATTATTTCACTTCATTTCATTTGGCTGCATCGGGACTCTATAATAATTTTATTATATTTTATGCTCCAGCATGGGTGGATTAAAAAAAAAAAAAAAAAAAAAAATATATATATATATATATATATATATATATATAACCGGAAGTTTTTTTATTTTGAAACCAGGCCGGAAATCGATGCTATTTGTTGTGGTATGTCACGGGGTCATTGCGCTGTGGTGGATTTTATATATATATATATATATATATATATATATATATATATATATATATATATATATATATAAATTATTACGTAACATAGACAAATATTTTATTTTTTGCAATCTCTGCGTTGAGTCTTATTTTGAATAACCGGAATTTATTTTATTTTGACAGCTGGCCGGAAATCGATGTCGTTTGTTTTGGTCTGTCACGGGGTCATTGCGCTGTGCTACTACAAGAAAGGCGAGCGAGCGCCACAATGGCGTCGACGCAAACAAGTCTCCTTCTTGACGCCAAGTTCCCGACTGTGCTGCGGTCGCTGCCGATGCCGTTGGCCTTGCTGTCTTTCGTCCTCGTCGGGAGAGGGGAGAGCAACGCGATGGACAACGTCGCAACGGAGAGGCTGGCCGAGGAAAGCCACCGCCAAGACAGTGCCAACCTGCTCATCTTCATCATGCTGCTGACACTCACCATTCTCACCATTTGGCTCTTCAAGCACAGACGCTTCAGGTTCCTGCACGAAACGGGACTTGCTATGATTTATGGTAAACGATAGCCTACAGCTAACCAAGAATTCACACCGTCTTAAGCTAACGAGCTAAGTGGATGCTTAACGATGGCGTTAGCTTCACATACTGAAGCACTAAGCTAATTTGAAAGCCCTAGCACTTTGACTGCTCCTTTGAAATGAATGAAAAAGCCGTTAATTAGCTCCCAACTAACCCCCTTTATAAATAAATAATTATAAGAAAAACAATATTCTTCCTTAATGTACTTAATGAAAAACAACTACACGTACTTTTAAACCTTGAAATGTCGACTGCAGTAAATATTTCTATGAAACAAACTTGTAGGCAGTGGCACACACTTGTAAGATATACTGTGCAAAAATAAGTGTAAGCACTCTGTTTGCAATAGCTTATAGATGCCACAAGATGGCGGCAAAGCATTCCTACTACTAATGGGTTCACATAAACTTTGACCATGACTTTGTATTTCTTTCCTCACTGAAAGGCCTTCTGGTGGGTGTGATCCTGCGGTTCGGCGTGCACGTACCCCCGAGCATGAGCGACGTGGTGCAGGGCTGCGCGGTGAACGCTAGTCCTGCCACCTTGCTGGTAAATGTCAGCGGGCGATTCTACGAGTACACCTTGAAGGGCGAAGTCAGCCGCGGTAAAGGCCGCCAAGTACAGGACGACGAGATGCTGAGAAAGGCAAGTATCATTTGTTATATTTTATTTATGGCTTTTTTATGCTATTTAACGTTTTCATTATTATTATGATGCTGCTGCTGCTGATGATTATTTAATCACTACTTCTGGTTGTACATAATTGTATTTGTATGGATTATTTTATAATAATGATGTTGTTGGAGTTTGACATCGACTGTCTGGGAGGCCGTGGAGGTGGCTGAATGTAATTGGATGAGTGGAGGGATGGGCAGCATTTGATCTATTTTCTAGCAAGCTTGTATTTGTGCACTGAAGGCAAAAATTTGTCTGGATTGACAACCTGAGAAAAAAAATGACATCATCCATTCCTCTCGCCGATTGCAAAAAAATCTCAAGTTTTCAGAACTACAGAATAACTGTGCGAAGTTGACTAAAACACTATTTATCATCTGTTACATTTCCGTAGGTGACTTTTGACCCAGAAGTCTTTTTCAACATTTTGCTGCCCCCGATCATCTTCCATGCTGGCTACAGTCTCAAACGGGTAAGGTGGTCTTAAGGACAGTTGTTAAAAGTTAGCTGTTTTAGAGACCGTATGTGGACAAAAGTATTGTGATAAACTGTATGAAAAAAATTATTTTGCAAAAAAAAAACCTTTAATGTAATGAAAAGTTGTAGATTGCCCACCAACATTGTGTTGTTTTTGTACTATTAATATGACCTCAGACTGACTTGTAGGTTGGGTATATTAATAAATGTTTGTCCTTGTGTGTGTCAGAGACATTTTTTCCGCAACATTGGCTCCATCTTGGCCTACGCTTTCATGGGAACGGTTATTTCCTGCTTTATAATTGGGTAAGTGGTCTCTTCGTATTGATAAAAGCTGTAAGTCGAGCGTGCCTGGCAGTGTGTGATGTCTTCCTGTAATGTCGCCTAGGCTCCTCATGTATGGAATTGTCTCCTTCATGAAAGTGGTGGGCCAGCTCGCCGGAGATTTTTACTTCACCGACTGCCTCTTCTTCGGAGCCATCGTGTCTGCGACAGACCCGGGTACAACGCCGGCATTAAAAAAATCATCTTTCATCTTTTGAAGCATAAGGATTTTTCTTATCGCCCCTCAGCACCAATCAAGTTGCTGCTTGACTTCTTTTTTTGTTCTCATTTAAAAATATATTTGTCCCACATAGGAAATCTTGTAGTTGCTTGAATTAGTTCCTGGCTCAGATTTTCAACATCATAAAACACAATATATATAAAATATATAATATTTTCACATTGCCAACTGTAATATAAATAGGAGAGCTTCACCATTGTATAAAAAAGTTAAATAAAATCAACCTTCTCACTTTTTCAAGACCCGACAGACATATAATGGAGAGAGTCACAGAGTGTTTTTTAATTGGTATTTTTGGAATAGCTTTTTAGTGGATTTACTCGGGGTGGGAATCTTTGACTGTCTCATGATTCCGTTCTGATTCAGATTTTTGGGTCTGCGATTCGATTCAGAATCAATTTTCGATTCAAAATGATTTGATTGATAATGATTTCTGCTTCAACCTTTGGATTGCAAAGAATCATCATGATCTATAGACTCCTTCGCAAGACAAAATGACTAATGGAAACATTAAAGTATCTTTTTTTCCCCATTTATTAAGTTTTGAATTGTAACGAAAGTGCCTTTTTCCACAAAAACAGCACGTGGACCACAACTGCGACGTTGTAATTAGCTATAGATTTTATAGCTTTAATAGTATAAAATAAAAAAATACAATTGATTTTGGGACATTTTATATCGATTCTGAATTGTATTGTGTACATGAGAATCATGATTCTTATGCGAATGGATTTTTTTGGGCACGGCTCTTGTATTCTTTTTCTTTTTCCAAAATCTTGTTCTCACGTGTTTTTCTCTTCGCTTTTGCCTTGCAGTGACAGTGCTGGCCATTTTCAATGACCTGAAGGTGGACGTGGACCTGTATGCTTTACTTTTTGGGGAGAGCGTGCTCAATGACGCCGTGGCCATCGTCCTCTCGTCGTAAGTTTCCTCCACAGCCCGGCGAACAATCGACACAAACTCCTACAAGTGCACGAACAAACGTGTCAGCAAATCCTCCACTGAACTAACACGAGTCCCTGTCATCCCGCTGCCGGCCTTCCATTCAACCATCCATCCATCGGTGTTGTTCGTCACCTCCCCGTACGTATGCATGCAGCGTTCTTCTCCGCTTGGAGAAGCAGAGTAGGAGGGGGGCCCGAATTGTGCGGCCCGAGGGCGAGCAGGAATGGCTGGCGAACAACCAGACAGTCATTCCTCGGTGGGTGCTCGGGTGTTTGTGTTTGCTTGCGGTGTGGCACGCGATGACTCATATTTCCTCAAAAAGTGCACACGAGAAGAGTATCAGGCGTTTATTTTTTAAGGCGACCTCTATTTGAGGGGAGGCTTTCACTTGGGGGGGAGAATTGTTGCAACTGTAACAGGAGGCGTCTTTTTTTGCCTCTTTTATTTGTGGTTCTTCAATAATGCAACGCAGTTGTAGGCAGCGCTAATTGTTCCCTGCTTAGGTTACTTTCCGCGTATCACATAATACAGATGAGTTGCATCTATTCAAATCTGTTCTCAATTAGTTCATTTTTTTAATCATATCTCATTGCTTGGCTTGTCGAACCAAATTAGAATTGAAACTATAGCGAAAATTGACTAGTTGAGGTAAGGCATTTATTTAAGTGAGGGTCGTTCGTCATCCACAGCACCCGCCCACGTTGATGAATATTTTCCCGAGCCGATTTGGGTTCCCAGTCCGTCCTGGACCCACCAGCCTGGCTTAGCAAGTTTCCTGCAGGGCTTTCACTTTTGATATCATCCACCCTACTAAATTTATTCAACTACAATTATGCAGCAATCAATGCCATGTTAATTTTAATGGGCATTTGTGTTTTTTAGGCTTTGTGTGACAGTTCCCTGAGATTCGATTTGTTTTGTCAATACATGGCAGTTGGTTTTCCACCCCTTGATGACATACCAGCAATTAACTGGGACATGGCGTCCATTTGAACCAGTGTTAATTTTATCTGCCATTTTAAAATGTAGTCTCAGTTTTAGTCCAATTTCAGTCACGCTTGTTAGTTTTTATCGCAGTTAGTCAACCTCATCCCCTTTTTATTTAGTCCATTTTTAGTTGACTAAAAATCTAGTATTTTAGTCCAAAAAAACATAATTTTATTTGTCTAGTTTTAGTCAACAAAAACTTTCAACGTTTTAGTCTAGTTTTAGTCAGGACAATCATTTCACCCCATTAGTATATTTTTTGTCAGCAGATTATGTTGAACATTTTGGATCTAAATCTATTTCGCGTAAAATTTATTGAAGAAGATTCATGTTAAATTATAACTATAATTTACTCTTTTTTTCCCATCTCTTTGATGAAAAACAATTTGACACACATTTATAGTGGCTACTATTGCTCTATGCTATGAGCTAGTAAGTTAGCCAGCATTAGTTAGCGGTCGGATGAACATTATTGTTGGAACGTTATAGCCGTTGATTGATGTTAAATTATAACTATGATTTACTCCTTAAATTTTTTAATTTTTTTTTACCTTTCTCCGTGAATCCGCATCCTGTCTGTCCCATTTGTATGTGCGCATTGCAAGATTTGAAAGGGCGGGGTGTCACTGTGTGTCACTTGACTGTCACAGACATGATTAGCAGAGACAAAATTTTACAAAATCATATAATATTTGTCTCGTTTTTGTTCATGAACTAAATGTCCATAGATTTTAGTGCAGTTTTTGTTAAGTGAAGTGCATTTTCGTCTTGTCTTCATTAGTCGATGAAAATGCACACTGATTTAGTCCGACTCCCAGTTATTGTTTATTAATGAGGGTTTTAGTCTAGTTTAGTTTTAGTCAGATGAAAAATGTGTGTTGACGAAATTATTTTTCTTTAGTATTCGTTGACAAAATTAACACTAATTTGAACAGAGGCCACTATTTGAGGAAATATCCACATTTCAAACCGATCTGCTTTTCCTTTTAGATCACTGTTGGATCCAAACTGCAGTTAATGCAAGTGCTTTGGGATTTCTTTTTTTTCTTTTTACCAAATAGGGGGTCCTCGGTTTACAACGCCGCCATCATATATCAACCCCCCCCCCCCTCTACATGCTTTAAACTGCTTTAATTAATCACAAGTTATGAATCATTGATGGGTTCAAGTTAATCTGATGTGGGTCCATCTTCTTGTTCTCTCGTGGTTGGCGCCTGACTGCGTTCTTCCGTCTGTCTGGCCTTCAGCTCCATTGTGGCCTACCAGCCAGCGGGGGACAACAGCCACAGCTTCGAGGCCATGGCCATGCTCAAGTCCTTCGGCATCTTCCTGGGCGTCTTCAGCGGATCGTTTGCACTCGGCGTGGCCACCGGTGTGGTGACGGCGCTCATATCCTTCTCGTCATCACAACATGCAATCAATCCTGTTTGTGTGCTTGTTGGACTTGATTTCAGATCAGACGCAGTCATCAAGTAGTGGCAATAATTAAGAATACCTTTTTCGGAAATATTTACAGTAATTTCTGTACTATAAGACGCACCTGACTATAAGCCGCGCTAGCTAAATTTGGGGAATACTGGAGTTTGTTATACATATAAGCCGCACCCGACTGTAAGCCGCAGGTGTTTTAATGTTACCGCACCGGGTTTCCGCTACTTTCTTTTCCATAATGAGGGCGCAAATTGTCTCGCTCTTGTTCTGTCTCTCCTACTGTATTTGGGCTCACTTGGTTTGTTTTGCTCTGCCTGGCGCTCTTGCGCATCCTTTATGGTGCTCCTCCTTGTGATCTGATGGACGCACCTTTGTATTGGCCGTAGGGTCCAAAGCAAGTGAAAAAAGTAGCGGCTTATAGTCCAGAAATTACTGTATTTGAAATAATTTCATGATGTGAAAAAGTGGGTCAGGTGGAAATTAGCGCTGTGCAATGAATCAAAATTCAGTTACAATTTCAATTATTACACTCCACAATTACAAAATCAGCATAATCATAAAAATAATATTAATACTCATTTGAGTTGTTTAAAAGTATATATTTGCACCTTCTTTATTTTAAAATAACTAATTTAATACATCTTGTTTGGTCCAAAAGTAATTTGCATAAATAAATGGTGTTACAAACAAATTGATTTGTCTTAATATTTTTTTAAATTTTAAAATAAATAAATATGGAAACTAGGGCCGTGCAATTAATCAAAATTAAATTACAATTTCAATTATTACACTCCACAATTACAAAATCAGCATAATCATATATATATATATTTTTTTTTACTCATTTTGAGCTGTTTCAAAGTATATATTTGTACTTTTTAAAATGTTAAAATAACTAATTAAATCAATCTTGTTTGGTTCAAAAGGAACTTGCATAATTATAGTGTTTCAAACAAATGTATTTATCTTAATATTTTTTACATGTTTAAACATTTTCTTGTGTTGTGTACCAAAAAACTAATGATTCTCCTAATGACGATTTCAATTATTACCAAATTAATCGTGGTGAATATTTTCTTCATAAGCGAGCAGCTCTACTTTTGCTTCTGTGTGTCAAGTCAGGTCAGAAGTCGACAATTTGATGTGTGCACTTCCTGACTTGTCTTCCAGATGTTATTCTTGCGATTGCTGATTTCTCTTAACTTTGCATCACGTGACCAAGTTTACCAAGCTGAGGGACTTCCCCTTGCTGGAGACGGCACTTTTTTTCCTCATGTCCTGGAGCACCTTCCTGTTGGCCGAGGCCTGCGGCTTTACCGGTGCCGTCATGTTCCCATCCTTACCGTTTCGTGGTTGTCATGTTGCGCTCAACTGTAACGCAATGTTGTGAATGCAGGCGTGGTTGCCGTGCTGTTCTGCGGGATCACTCAGGCTCACTACACCTTCAACAATCTGTCTCGTGACTCACAGGATCGAACCAAGCAGGTGAGCGGACGCCAACTGGGGCATGTTGTCCTACAAAGAATGCCGGAGCCACTTGACGTCATGTGTGTGTTTGTCTGCCTGTCACAACGCAGTTGTTTGAGCTGCTCAACTTCCTGGCAGAGAACTTCATCTTCTCCTACATGGGCCTGACGCTCTTCTCCTTTCAGTCGCACGTCTTCAACCCGATGTTCATCATCGGCGCATTTGTATCCTTGACTTGAAGATCTTTTTCGGAATGTGCATTATTATCACACAAATAGAATCTTCCATAATCAAACAGCCAACAAGGGATTGAATTGGTTATAAATAGCATGTAGCTAAAGGCTACACCCAACCTAAGAATGTAGGCAGGATTTACATTGCTGGTATAAGTGCTCAATTCCAGTTGAATACCTGTATTCAATATTTTTAATTGTGTTATTTCCATGTGCATTTCTGGTGACACATATCCTATATGGCTGTGTTTACACTGATGGAATACAGGAAACAACCTGCATGTGCAGATTACTTCATTTAATGCTCATTAATATAACCACAAGCATCAACATAAACAATAATATGACCCTTGTGAGGAATAAGCAGTTCAGGAAATGGATTGATATACATAATCTAAATATGAACTATTTTACTGCCACAAACGTGAAATAACGTTTAGTAAAATCCTACGGAGGGGCGCCAAAGACGTTAAAAGACGTTCACTGTTTTTTTTGGAAACGGGTGGAGGAAAGCCTTGGCCAGCTGTGCTGAAAGTATCAAGCAGATCTAGTTAGTATAATGACTAGTTTTGGCCCCCAGATGGCAGCGATGACTCTCTTTGGACAAGATTGGGTGGGCGTCAGTAGAAGACGTGAGGCGGAGCTAGAGTGTTGAGGGGACAATGGCTGATGAAGCAACAATGGCGACCGGTTGCAAGCAGCTCACGCTTGAGCAATTATTTCAAAGACGAAAAGCATCGACCAATACTAAAGAGCACATTGATGTCGACGATGATGATGATGGTGACTCCGAGCTTGACGCCGAAGTTGGAAGCGTTGACGCAGCAGCTATGACCACGTCATAAAGCCTCACCGGCTAGCGATGCTAACGGCGGAAAACGTGGAGCACAACCGAGCACAGGCAGTCGTTCAATCGGACGATGGAGAGTACCCCGAGTCCAATGCATATTCATCGGAGGAGTGGGTACAGTCTGATCACGGAGAAGACACTGGTTCTGGACTACGATGCCACCATGAATGGAGTGGATAAGATGGATCAGAACATCTACCACCCGGTATAGGAACTGAAAGACATGAGGAAGCCAGACGTAGCACCACCGTAACGTAACCGTATCATGATCCTGATAGTAGATTTGATGGCAACATGGCCAAACACACACTGCAGTATATACTTGCTATTCCCCGGAAAAAACGGCCGGCAAGAAAGAGTAGCGTCTGCACGCGAAGAGGCAATCGCAGTGAAACTAATCTGTTGTGCAAATCCTGTTGCGTCTCCTTGCACGCATGGGAGTGTTACACAAAAAGAAAAACTGTCGTTGAAACATCCACATAATTGTAAATAGTACCACAGTTGCACACATTTGTAAATAGTTTGCCAAATTGTTGTGTCAAATTGTTACACTCTTGAATGTAAATAAACGTATTTTGCTATCAAAAAACACTTTTTCATTGTTGGTGGTAGTGTTTTACATAAGTAAAGCACTGTTTAGATATTTGTGGCATCATTCATGGGGAAAAAAAAAAGTGTCAAATTCACTAGAGTGCATGAAATAATATCGTTTCACTAAAAGCTTGATTTCTCCGTATTTTGGTCCAAAACAAGCGCATTTGGGTGAAACTAACCATTTTCTATTGATTACTGAAAAACGGAATAAGGTAGAAACAAATAATTTGGTAGTATGTGTGTTTCCATAGTCCAAACACAAAATTTTCTGTGGACCTTGAAAGATAAGTCAAAATGCTTAAATCGGCTGGCACCCACAGCATCCCTTTTCTGAAAACGTCTGGCAGTCAAAGAGTTAAACATCATGTAGTGTTTCATTGGCCTGATATGATCCTCCCACACATTCCCCATAGATATAAATGCCTGGTCTGATCTGTCACTTTTGCCATAGTTAAGATTTAGTCAAGATTACGCATGCCAAACAATGCACGGAAAAGATGGAATGATTGAATGTTGTTTTTGTTGTTGTTGGACAAGTTCGACCAACGGGGGCTGTAGTTCGCCCATGTCTGGTCTCGATCACAGGTGTCAAACATAAGGCCCGTGAGCACAGGAAACAAACTGCAGTTTTTCACCCAAAAATGTACTGTTGTTGCTAATTTGTCCCCTGGAAAGCACGCTAATGACAGGCTGTTACTCATGATTTGATGCAAACATGGGTGTGCACAGTATAGGTCACTAAGTGATGGGATTTTCTACATCAAGCTCACAAGGCGCAGTAAATCTAATCTGCATTGACTTGCATCGGCACATCCGATACATAAAAAAAAAAAAGCTCAGTTTTGATCAAAATATATTTGATTCTGTACATTTTTTTTTTCAGGTTATGCTGCCATGCCAAATACTACAATTACGTCAGCTTTCACCAGAAAACCTGAATTATTTCACTTGAACTATGCAGTGTGAATTTAGACGTACGCACTTGTGACGTTACTTCCATGATTTTGTTCCCCGTCCTTCTGCATACCTTTCTCACTCTTCAACCTTGACCCAAATACGACTTCAGATAGCAGTGTTCTTGGGCCGGGCAGCAAACATTTACCCGTTGTCTTTCCTGCTCAACCTGGGCCGCAAGAACAAGATCAGGTCTAATTTCCAGCACGTCATGATGTTTGCAGGTATGTTGTCATAGAATGTGGTCCACACCCACTGGCCATTTTATACTGGGCCAAAAACAGATACAGAAAAAAAAAAGTATTAACAGCTATTGCTATTTAAAAAAAAAATTTGGGCAGGTCAGAAGTAGTAGGATATGGGAAGCAATTTGGACGTGAATTCAATATCATTGAGATCCAACTTAAAGTCCACTCGTAGGCCATTTGTCCTTGTTTGTAAGATAGTTCAGCACACTCGTAGAACAACTGTCATAGTAGCATTGTTTCCCACTACTAGCTGTGAGTAAATGGCTCACAATCTGACTGTGCCGCTTTGCTCCAGCAGAGGGAAGTGTTGTTTAAGATATTGAATGACAGGGTAACCTGAAAACTGCATCGCAAGTGCACAATTGCAAATGTTTATTCTTATCCATTATTTGTGGGGTGTAATATTGTTGAGCTTTTCATAACAGTATTTCTAAAGGTTTAATTTATTTTTAGAGTGGCACGTGGGTTTGGGTATTTTCTGCATGGATATATTTGTATTAACTTTGTAGTCTACCATATTCAAATGTGTTGACCTACACCTTTTATATACAGTAATACCATGAGAGCATTTGATGTTAAAAATTGAATCATGAAGTAGCGACTCTTTATAATACGGATTTCCCTTTTTAAATTGAACTGCTGTAATAAAAGAAGTTTAGCACAGTAATCTAGTTTCTTGAGCCGCACCTATTGACCATAGGTGGTCGGTTCCCGACACCTGATCTATTTCTATACATTTTTTGTCACTTGTCCTGTAGGACTGCGCGGGGCGATGACATTCGCGCTGTCCATCCGAGACACGGCCACCTACGCCCGCCAGATGATGTTCTCCACCACCTTGCTGATCGTCTTCTTCACCGTCTGGATCTGCGGGGGCGGCACCATGCCCATGTTGTCCTTCATGAGCATTCCGTAAGGGCCACAATTGAGGACGTCTCCCTAGCTGTAGTTTATTTGCCCACTCCAAAGTTACTTTACTGTTTTGTTTTTTCTTCTTCTTCCCTCTCAGCGTGGGTGTGGACTCTGATCAAGACCACCCGGTAAGTATCATCTATTGGTTTTCCATTGTCAAATTAAAAAAATTAAAGTGAGGGAATGTTGTGCCTGACAGGGTTCAGGAATGCTGGACGGCTCCCAGAGGAGGAACACCAAGCATGAGAGTGCCTGGCCCTTCAGGATCTGGTACAACTTTGATCACAAGTATCCTTTCATGTGGATGTGAACTGGTCGTTTCATAATTATTATTTTTTTATCATTTTAAAGTATTTGCGAGAGACACTGGAAGCCACCTCACACACACTATTTATCAATTGAACTTTTCTTTTCATACATAAAATGCAAAACAAAGTGGTTCAAATCAAGCCCCTCCCACCACTCATCAACACTAGGTTGTTCATTTATTTGTAACAATAACGCTCACGTGTGGGTTGACCAGTACTATAGATTTTTTTTATTTTTATGAAAATAATCAAATTGTGACTTAAGAGATTTCAGTTCAACGCCAACGATATACAAGTAAACAACAAGGGCCTAAAATGTATCCCTGTGGCACATCACATGTCATTTTGTGGACTTTTGAGGAGCATGTTCCTTAACTTCTCCGAAAACTTCCATCAGTGGGGTAGGATAAAAAAACAAAACACTTATGCACTTGTTAGGCATTAGTATCATTTTATGGTTATTTTTGCATTTTTTTCAAATGTTCAAGGTCCTTGACACCTTTTGTGCAGCTACCTAAAACCCCTCCTGACGCACAGTGGCCCCCCTCTCACCGCCACCCTGCCCGCCTGTTGCGGGCCACTGGCGCGGTGCCTCACCAGCCCGCAAGCGTACGAGGTTCGGAAATTTGTGAAGGGAAAAGTGCTTAGATGTTGGATTTCAAGTCCTTGAAATGATTTTGTTACTGGCCCCCCAGAACGAAGGGCCGCTCCACGACGACGACTCGGACTTCATCCTGAGCGACGCCAGCGTCGGCTCCATGTACGCCGACGTCACCGTCAGCACGGACGGCTCGGGCTCCAGCGGCGTCAAGCGCCACCGGCCGTCCGGCGGCGCCGCCGAGGGCCTGGATCACGAACTAGCGCTGGCCGAGCAGGAGGTGGCCATCCGAGGCACCCGCCTGGTCCTGCCCATGAACGACCCGGCCGATCCCCCAACCACCGTCACCCTGCCCCCGCCGCCCTCCCCGCCCCGCTCGGATCCTCGTAGGCACAGACTGTGAGAAAAGGTTTGCACTGGCGGGATGTTGTCATCATGGAAAACGTCACCCAACTTCTTTTTGTTTTTTTGTTTTTTTTTGTCTCCCATTGTTCACTTTCAATTGTACGACGGCATATTAGGGCCACGTATAAATAATTTTTTTTAGATGCTTCCGTATTCCAAGACAAATTCACAAATTTGCAACTTTATAAAGTAGCAGATTTGCGAGAATTTTTTTTTTTTTTTAAATACACGTAGCATACTACTCGGATGTTTGTGCCAATACTTTTTGGTCAGTTTTTAAAAAATAAAGGGATAGTAATTGATTTTATCTGGTTAAGCATTCGTACTTTGAAGTGTTGTGTCTACTGCCAGCGGCGAGGATGCCTCGCTTTGCGAAGGTCCACACCCTGAGGATCTAGCATTTAAGTTAATTTGTTAAATTACTTGTACATTTATGTTTCCAGAATTATAATTTACACATTCATACATTTTGGCAATTTGTTGTACAAGTAGCTGAGGTGATATGTCGAATCTGCTTATCTCCATCATTCACTTGCATTTACCTAAAAAATGCTAGCTTCTGATTGGTTAGTGTTAAGTCAGCTGATAGGTGATTAGGAAGTGTGGTCGCTCTAGCTGTCGCGAGTAAAGTTTAAATTAAGGAGAAATTGTCTCCATCCTGCCTTTTCATTTTAGAAACGGTGTTTCATTACCCACCAACGAATCTTTACGTTAACTCCTGGTGGACAAAATCCAGCACCTCGTCCAGACAATAACTACGCTACGTGTATTTCTCGCAAGTTTCCGAGTTTTTCACTCGCAAATCTGCCACTTTATAACGTTTTTTTTAAAGAATATTAACCCCCTCTAAATAAGATATATACTTATATGTGGCCCTAATATGGCATCGTACAATTGGACAAATTCAGCACTTTTTTTCCCCTTCTTTTCTTTGCTAGCGTTATTTGATCAAGCAACTCTCCTTCAATTAACTCGCCACCTGACTGAAAACTAAACGGACGTCTTGAATGCTGCTAAATCCTTTTCTGCAATTGTACTTTTCTTGCTTCACAGACCCAACGCATGTTGTGCCGCATGACCAACCCACCGAACCTGCACAAACTGTTCGGTCACGTAATTACAGCCACTGTATTCCCTTTTTAACGACTGGAATAATCATCTGCGTTCACGTGTTTCTCTTCGCTTCAAATCTTCACGTGGACAGGTCCGCGCGTCAGCTATGTGAGGATTTTGCGAGGAGTATCTTGGTGACTAGGCTCGGACGTGAACTCGCCACACGCCAGGTCAGGTACTGTCCATCCATGTACGCTCGCGGATGCCGAGTCAGTGCTTAGAGAGGCGAAGCTACATAAAAACTTCCACACATGGATTTATTTATTGACTTATTTATTTGCTATGTGATTTGATGTTTCTTTATTATGATTTCAGTGGCGATACACACCGCGACCTAGTCATCCCACGTGAGGTACGAATGTAGGGACGTGGGGGGGGGGGGGGGGGGGGGGTGATTATGATTCAGAAAGTTTCCTAACTGTGTCTGTGTGTAAAAAGAAATTGTTTGTGTGATGTAGCAAGATGCCTCTTACGATGAGAGCTTCCCCCGTGAACGTCATTTACAAGCATGTGACTGAGAAAAAAAAAAGTCTGCTAATCGGATTGACACACACACACACACACACACACACACACACACACACACACACACACACACTGCCATGTCTTTGGGATGAGGGCAGTCTCAACTATTGTGAATTCAAGTGCCTAAAATGTGAATTGAAGTCCTCGGTGAAGATTTGTACATTTGATTTGTGCAGGTCAGGTGATCATTTTGATTGACACTCGGTGCGCTGATTGACGTTGAACATGAACAGTGCATTTGGTTTCATTCATTTTTAAGTGTAACTGGGATGAACAAAATGTCATCAGAACTAAAAGCGTTGTACAACAGTGTAAGGTTTACTGAATTGTAGAGTATACATTACCGTACCGATACTTACTTGGAATTTTCAAACGGTGGAACCTCCAAAGTTAAACCAATTGAGTTAACCCAAAATGTTGCGGAAGAAAGATTTGCCAATTCCCTTTCAAAGGCTCTGTCGCGCTTTTGTGATGGCAACATGTGTGATGATAACTAAAGGAAAAGCGTCTGGCAGCTCAGTACAAAATGAGCGGAATTTAATATGAATTACATGCACAAATTTCAACGAGAAGATTGCAATGTAAATAGCATGTAGCTAATGACTAGCATGACAGTGATCAAAAACCATCAATATATCACAAACAATGATCCTAAAGCAGTTCTGACTTGTCTTGTGTTGGACTTTGGAGGTTCCAGCAGGTGTGTTTCCATTACCCTCAGTTTTGCGCAAAAGCAAGTAATGGAAACGCATGATTTTCGAAAAAACTCTCAAATATCACAAAAACGTTTTTACGCTCTCACGAGGTGGTTTTTGAGACGTCTCGAAGTATTTCGCAAAAGTGTAATGGAATGACTGCTGGAACGATTGAAAAGTTTCTTTCTCAGCCACTCGTCTGCTTTTTGCACATCTCTGTAGTTTGGTGGATGAAACTCGTCCTGTCGTCTTTGCGCCGAGCAGGCTGGTCAACACCGTAAGAGTGTCTTTTGTCTTTAATATGCGCTACTCCGATAACTATTTAATCTCTCGGAAAAGTTTTTTGTTTTGATTTTGTTTGAAGCAGTATTCATAATTAAGCTTTTCTACAACAATCGTCCACACAATTTGCATCGCGTGTAAATGATTTAATAAACATTCAGATTTAATTTATACTGCTATTGTCATGGTGATCACACCACAACCTAAATCTATTTTGGAAAAAGAAGTCTGATTCTGCCGTTTGTAGAGGTTGAACACTGGATTTTGTGGCCATGAAAGAAATGTGTTTATATGTGAAAAAAAAATTGTTTCTATGAAATGTGATCTAATATTTGACTGACTTCTTCCCTCCTGTTCTGTCATTCTATATTTTTGGTCTCCTGTCTGGCAACTTGCAAATGTACCAGAAATAAATGTCAAAGACGGCACATTGTTTCTTCTCATCCTGGGAGTGTATTTTGATGGAGTGAGGTCATCCGTTGTGTGTTGGCAATGTTTTATCCCTCTCTTGGAGCTCAATAAGTTCACCAAATTATATTTAAAAAAATAAAAAACTATATATCTTAGTATGACGCAGTGCAGTTCACTACAACTAGATTACAGGTTGCTCCTCGGAATTTGCTAGAATGCATCTTAAACTCAGGTGAGTTCAGTATGTACAAATTTGTGCTTAAATTATGCATGCGAACATCTGATGCACAAATCTGTGATTCATCAATGCTTTCTCCGAGAATTTGCTATACAGTTGACTAAATGACCAAAATAGCTGCAAAATGAGTGCACACATCTCGGTCGTTCATATTCTACTTACAGTCATGAATCTTTAATTTAACAATTAATGTAGCCATGTGAACAGCTTTAAAAATAAAATAAAAAATGTTATGAAGCTGTGCAGCATGGTGGACGAGAGGTTTGGTTAACACATTTGCCTCACAGTTTTGAGTTTCTGGGTTTGAATCCTGGGTTCTCTGACTTCCGCTTGCATTCCAAAAACATACATATTAAACATTTATAAGACCAGAAATATATGTATTTTACATTTTTACTGATATTTAATTTTCTTTGTCTTTCTCAGCACACTTGGTATTAGAGTAATGCAAAAGTAAGTAATTTTTAGGACACTTAAATTAGTAGCCTATTTTTGTGGCGGGGATGCTTGTATCATTTCAAAGTTTTATTTTGAAAGTTGAAGGAAGTCGTATTTCGGTTTTATTTTGAAGCTGGCCAGCAACTTTCCGGTCTCCTCTTCGTTGTTTAATTGTAGCAAACGAAGCCAGCAAGCAGCAGACGTGTTTAGGGTGAAGCCGGAGGTGCGAAGTTAGCACCGAGTCCCGCCTCTCGTCGACAGCCACAGCCAGACGCGCATCCGCGGCCACGCGACTCGACCTTCACCCGGTAAGATGGAGGACCTGGGTGAGAAAAAAAAAACATGTTCGGAAGAATAATAATACTAAACTTGATACTAAACTAACGATTTTTTTTCTGTCAGAAAAGTGTGCGTCTAATGGAACGTACTGGCGTGTGACGTCAGATTATTAATATTCATAAATAGATGAGAACAATTTGCCGCATGTGTGTTATTTGGAAATAATGGAGTGCTCTCTGATGATGATTTTTTAATTTTATTTTTACAGACTTGCCTTGCAAAAAAATCTCCCAAATTCAAAGAGAAGTCAAGCCTTTAAAGTTTCATGGGCGTTGTCTCTGTAAGTAATTCTGCAAGTGTGTGTTTGTGTGTGTGTGTGTGTGTGTGTGTGTGCGCGCGCGCGCGCGTTTGTGTGTTTGACTTTTGGAAGCCTTGCAATCTGTTTCCAGTTAGCAAGTTTCCTCTTCTCCTCATTCACCAATCGAAGTGTCGAGGCCAAGAAAATGCTCACAAAGGTCAATTAACATTCCTGTACAGCAATTTATTTTTTGTACTGGACATGAAGTCATTTTTGGGGAAACTCTTCAAGAACTTGTTGCAACAACCATGCAAATAAAAAAAAAATAGTATGAACATGAATGCCTTGCAGTCAGCAGCAGTGATACTGCATTCACGCTCAGCCTCAAAGCTGGTGCCAGTTTGAAAGGTTAAAGTACAGCAGAGTAAACGACATCACTGCCTCGTAAAACTTTATCCATTTTCTTGAGCTTCGCGCCAACGAATACAAACAAGTGTGAATCATTTTATGGAGCTTTCATTGTCAAGTGGAGGCAGCGGTGATGATGGGACAAGATTAAGGTCAAGCACGTTTTCATTTTCAAGAGGTCCAGAATAGCCGCATTAAAAAAAAGAAAAAAAAAGCATGTGGAGTGGATTATAGTCTTGTAAGTGTAGCCACTGGGTTTAGAAAAAAATATTTTTGGCATGTATAGAGCCAAGCTACCATAAACGCAGAATGGATTATGGTCAAATACAGTTGAGAAAAATGTCACCAAAAACATTTGTATTTTGCTCTGCCATTTGTCTCAAGATTCTGTATTTAAAATCAGGGTTGTTTAGTTTTTTAAACAGGAAAATTTGAAGTGATAAAGGCACATTTGTTTGCATTATTGTTGTAATCTGATTTAAGACTTGCTGACTTATGTTCACGCCACACTTGTTTGGTAGAATTTTGTAAAATTGTTGTAGTGAACACTTAAAAGACCACAAATCAAAGTCTATATAACATAATGTCTTTCATATTAACTGCTTACTTAGCATAAGCCTAACAAAACATACCCAAAACATTTATTTGATATGGTTTCTTGCTTGTGTTTGTTTAAAAAAATGGGAAGAGGACTTAGAAAAAAATAATTGCATTATAAATTGCAATCGTAATATGAGGGTAAAAAAAAAAAATCACAAATATTTTCCAAAATCATTCAAATTGTCCTGCGTTATGTTCGATAAACGTGTCAATTCTTTATTTTATGTCTCGTTTTACTGCACTGAAAGTGGCAAGGAAACCGCTTGAAGCAAGCATTTGGCTGGATTTTTTGAAATATATCCTGGCAAGCTTTTTGCGCAAACTGTGAAAATGGTTGCCTCGGATGAGCAAAGTTGTTGTGCAGGCCTCACCAACGTCCCCTTCCAAGACTTTCTCCTGAATGTGCGAGCGCGTCCAACTTTCTGCTTAAACGCTTAAATCATCTGCTGTTCCAAGAGGACATTTTGTTTTTCTTTGTGCTTGGCAGCAGTGTTTAGTGTGTTGTAGATTTATGCGGAATGGTTTGTGCGCTTTGAAATCCCTCACGACAGTCTAGTTGCAGTGGCTCATGTTGTGATGTTTCAAAGGCCTTCCTTTTTCTCTTATGGTGAGGCTGACGTCGCGACGGGCGGCGAGCACGCACACGCGGAGAACGTCGAGGATATTACCGCAAAAGGAAATTGCTAATAGACAGCTGCTAAAGTCTTTGCCGCTCTTTTTGCCTTCTTTCCTTTCACTTGCTGGAATTTGTCTTGTCGGTGACAAATATATAAATACGTTTATGGAAAAGTAGTGTTGAGCCAAACCTGATATTAAACATATTGTGTCATAGTTGTTAGTTTTTGTTAGAATAGGAAGTAAGGCCGCATGGTGTACTGATACTATGAAAGTACCTCGATACCAAGCTGGGGAAAATGAAGCGATACTACATACTTTTAGTACTGGTACTTCTCTGTAGATTGGCAGATAGTGAACATTTTGCCATCATTGTCTGAGTCCACCATTTTTAACTGATGTTTAAGCTTTTGCGGTGGTATGTAGGGATGGACGGACGTCTTTCACGTCGGTACCTGGGAATCAATACCAGTACACATATTTGCTACTTTTGTTCTGTTGTTTGTGGTAATAAATGTCAATTTATTTAGTAATTTAAAAAATCTACAATTATTTTTCAACATATAAAGCTTGACAAAAAGCAAACCAAAAGTGAGCCCTAATCCTCCATTTTAATTATTGTAATAAATATTACAGACACAATTTGTGGAAATGGGCGAGTACAGATACCAGGCATTGGTATCGGGCCGATACATGTCCTTGTTTCAAAATATCGATACTTGAGGCTGGTTTACGATCAGGAACTAGTCATTAGAAATCAGAAGAATAGAAAATGGCCATTAATTTCATACAATTTTACTGAAAAATGCTGTATTGGGATATAAAGGTCATTTTTGGGGGAGTATTACTTGTATTGGTCTGAAACATCATTATTATTCAAAATGATAATTTTATAAAAATAAAAGCCTCCCTTCCAGTCTTACATACAGTGATGTAACCCAAATTAAATCCCACCCTCTAATAGACGCCTCGTCCATCTGCAGTTGAGTAAACACACCCTGCCTAGATAATTATTTGAAGAAATGTAAAAATAAACTGCATAAATATTTCCTGCAATATGGTAATAATATTTCACAATATGATAAAAAAAAATTGCGTTGGTTTGTGCGTTTCACCGTGCCAACACTCTTGCGATGCAGACTTCCTGTTTCTGTGTGTTCCAGCACATTCTTGGCCGATAAGCTCATGCCAACAAGACGCGGGCCCGACACAGATGTCGTGCAGACAAATGTGAAAAGTCCGTACGGCGTCAGATGGCTCGGGGTGGCTGTGAATTTCATGTCGTTGTACTCTCAGGTTGCTCAGACATGACGACAAACTTCCGTTCCAAGTCCAACACGTATCCTGTATCAATATTTCCAACCATTCCATGCCCAAGTAGGAAAATACAAAAGAGTCCACCACGTCATTTTCTTGCCACTTTTTTTTTTTTTTTACCTCCTGAATACAAGCAAGCAGGAGGACCACACATGCTGGCACACTCACTTGGGAGTTTTTCATTAGCACTTAGCTGCGCATGATAATGATAGCTATCGGCCCTAAAAACAGGCTTTATTATGACAAGAGGGGGAGGACAAAAGTTGAGACTTGTCAGCTTATGTCACCCAAACGTGATTTATTTTTCCTTCCGACCTGCGCGGAATTCCCGGCTGGCTTCCTGTTAGCAAAGAGTTCCCATCAGATACTGTAGGTGTTGTCATATATCAAGTTCTCAACCTCTTTGTGTGGCTGTAGACTGTGATTGCGTTTGGTCTGCACAGTTTTGCGGGGAAACAAAAACAACAGGTAGGGGGTCCGAAAGCAGGAAGTTAATTTTGTAGCCGAATGGGCAAGTTTGAAGAAGTCATGCCGTGCAATTTATATCACAATTGAAGTGTTTGCAGGCGCCTTAATAAAAGCTCTAATGACATTCTTCAGGGAATCTGCACAACAATAAAGAATTACACCACACTTAACATTAGGCCCGCAGGCAGCTATTGAATTTACACTGGAAACTCATTTAGCAGACTAATTGGAGAAAGGACTCATCCAGTAGAGCCAGTTGTCCGGTACATCCCCTTACTTTTTCCTGTGGGATAAAAACAACAAAGTACAAAATTATTGTTTTTGTACTCTGCACTCTAACAAAAATAGCATGACCAACAAACATGTACTCAGATTTACTAAGTAACTCGATTCAACAGGCTGCGGATGCTAAGCTAATGTCTATTTTCTGTAACATTTGAAGGGACTCTTCCCCCCTGCCAACATGGCCACCACCTCTGTCCATACATTGTTTTGATGGGAAAGTTGCCCCTGCCAACATGGCCGCCACTTCTTTCCATATCAATTTATTATCTATATTAAATACTTTTTTTTTCTGTTTTGAGGCGACTGGACACTATTTTCTGTTGCTCCATTGCCGTGATATTTTTCTTCAAGTTCACACTTATCTGAAAGGTTTAGACAGGCATCATTTTGACACTCGCTAAGCTAAGCTACGTTGACATGTCACAATTGTACAATTATAGTAAACCAACTTTTAGAGACACCGTTGAGGAAAAGAAACGTTTTGAAATGCTTTTGTAGCATTTCCGTCACATTTCTATGAAAAGAGGAAAACCTTGTGAGTCTGCTGGCAGCCTGGCATTCAGCTCACCACGAGGTTTGTGAGTTTTTGTTTTCTTGGGAGTGGCTTTGTGTTTTCTGTGTGAGTGCACTTGTGTGTGCGTTTCCGCGTCTGCAATCCAGATCTGACCACATGCGCCATAGCAAGCATTCCTTTATGCGATCACCTCTCCATGTGAGCATACAGTGAATATTCACACATATCCATCACGTACATGTTCACTCTCACACGTTAGTGTACTTAAGGCGAATTGTTGACGATTGGCCCGTGGGAACCTGATACCGTCCATATGTCAGCGATGGCATTTTTATAATTTCTTCTTATGGCTGGACGATTATGGGGAAAATTGATTTGATGTTGAAATCGTGATTAATAAACACAATTATTCATTGATATCTAAACTACCTAAACTCAAAAGAACAACCGGCCTTAATAATATTTCATAATGTTGAATAATCGGGTTGAGTTGAAGTATGGGCCGGGTGTACACTGCCCTCTGTTGGCTGCAGTTGGTACATCACACTAGTCTGTGGCTGAGAAACATCTCATTTAGTTTGGCGCATAAATTGGAGCACCGGCCAGAAAGTGAAAATAAGCACACAGCATTCCTGCACTTGGAATGACCTTGTTGGAAACGTGCTACATTCAATTCCACACCCACTTTTCATCTCACCAGGCGCACCCAACAGCATTCAATTTCATTGTTAACTCACTTTTAATGACTCAGTGTGGCTCATTATTTGTGTGTGTGTTTTTTAAATATGGTCAACCACACGTGTGTATGAAATGCTACAAAATTACACTTAAATTTTTATTTATTTATTAACAAGTCACACTGTCTGGCGTTCAGTAACAAAATCGTTGTCGCCCTCTAGAGGTGCTTGTTAGCATTAATCAAGACGTGACGTGTCTTTTCATTATTGTGGTACACTATTTGACTTTTTTGTACTTTAAAATTTTCCAAAATCTTAACCATTGTTATCATATTTTAAATAATGACACACTGCTGTAATACACGTTAATTTACAATCAAATGTTGTTCTTAATTTGTTTTGATGTAAAGCCAACACTGGGTAATTTTTTTGTCAGAAAAAAATACCTCCTTTGTTTTTGCCGCCACTTCAGAGATAAAAAAAAAATGTCAGCCAGCGTGCAGTGTTTCTACTGTCGCGAGGACCTCGGCGGCAGGAGGTTCGTGCGCAACGAGGGCCGGCCGGCGTGCGTGCGCTGTCACACCAAGTTCTGCGCCAACAGCTGCGTCGAGTGCCACCGACCCATCTCCGTGGAATCCAAGGTGTCCTGTCCACACGTCCTCTCGCGTGCATGCCGTATTATTTGGCACCCGGATGTCGTGTGACGCCGGCCGACTCTCGTCAGGAGCTGAGCCACAAGGGCCGCCACTGGCACGAGGACTGCTTCCGGTGCGCCAAGTGCTACAAGCCGCTGGCCAAGGAGCCGTTCACCACCAAGGATGAGCGCATCCTGTGTGGAAAGTGCTGCTCCAGAGAAGAGGCGCCACGATGCTATGTCTGCTATAAACCCATCCTCGCTGGTAGGAAGCAACACAAAGGTTTTGGAATGTTTTATTTATTTATTTATTTATTTATTTTTAAAGAAAATAGTACTCTAAAATGTTGTACTTCACTAAAAAACATGCAAAAATGATGTAAATGGATAGTTTTGGACACATTTCTTTGCTTCAATTCAATGGACATTGTGATGTCTTGTGGTGTGTGGCCACCAGGGGGCAGGATAATACAGAATATGGACAAAATATGTGCTCTAATATATCCTTTTTCATAACTTTGTTTCTTTCCAGTGAAAAGGAAAAAGAAAACATAAAGCGCAAGAATTCATTTTATGCGTTTTTTCACAAAAATCAGCAAACTCAAAATGTTAATATTATTGAGGTACTATGTTTGTCCTGCATATTATTTCAAATCCACAAAAAATATTCACATTAGGGCAGTATAAGTGCAACTAAGCCATATCTGCCATCTAGTGGTAAATGGTGGTATTACAACATAAACCTACAGTTGATGCATATTCACGAGCAAAGTTGCACGTTTGATTTTTTTTCCATTTTTGTTCAATAATTATTAATATTTAGTTATTTTTCTTTTTTTAAATAGAATTTGCCCCCCCCCCCCATTTACTCCCTGTTTTTTTGTGAATAATGTATATTGAATGTTGTCAGCATTTGTTGCAGAACGGGTGCCACACTCATGCTATTTGTTAGCTCGTCTATGGCGTTTTGCATTGCTTGTTGGCGTCAAGCTAGGTGGACTTAAGGCGAAAAATGTGTTTGAGTTCATGGGTGTCTTATAAATACAATATGCAGTGAATTGAATAAGAAAGTAGACATCGTTACTGTATGTTTTTGTGCATTTTTTTTTTAACATTATAAAACACATCAAATTTTGGGATTGGAGGGAGCAACGGCTGAAAGGCGTTCCCATTCATTGTTTGACCCGCGATGTGTCACGGTGATGTGCAGGCACGGAGAGCGTGGAGTACAAAGGCAACTCGTTCCACGACCAGTGTTTCACCTGCTGCCACTGCAAGCGACCAATGGCGTCGCACAGCTTCATCGCCAAAGGAAGCGACGTCTACTGCAACCCCTGCTACGACAACAAGTTTGCCAAGATCTGCGTCTCCTGCAAAAAGGTAATTGAGCAAACGGAGACAAAGCGGCAATCCAAAAGTGACGTCCGTTAATTGTTTTGTAGCCGATTATTTCCGGCGGAGTCAACTACCAGGAGCAGCCCTGGCACGGCCACTGTTTCGTCTGCAGCTCCTGCTCCAAACCTCTGGCCGGGTCCAGCTTCACCACACACCAGCACCAGGTCTTCTGCGTCGACTGCTACAAGAGCAACGTGGCCAAGAAATGCAGCGGCTGCCAAATGGCCATCACAGGTTCATTTTTTTATTTTTTTTGCCTCCGTTCAATATTTGACTGGGTTTAAGAAACCTTCATTGAGCCAAGGCACATATTTGACATTAGGAAAAAATATTATTATTATTATGCATAAGGGAAACATACTCACCACAGCAACGGTTCGAACATACTCGCTAATACTTTTGAATGAACTTGTAGGCTAAATGCTACAAGCATAGCATATTTTGCCATAATACCGTGTGGCATTATGGGAAAATATGCAATGTTTGTAGCATTTAGCCTAAAGGTACGTTTGAACGTATTAGTGAGTATGTTCGAATGTATTTAAATGCTGTAGCTCCCAACATGTCCGAACATATTCACCAGTTGAAAATGTAGGATGTTGTAAAAGTGATTTTTAATTTTTTAATTTTTAAAAAAAAATTTCCTCTCCGCTCAGGTTTTGGCAAAGGTGTGAACGTGGTGAGCTACGAGGGAAGCTCCTGGCACGAATACTGCTTCAACTGTAAGCGCTGCTCCCTCAGCTTGGCGAAAAAACCCTTCGTAGCTAAGGGCCGGGACATCCTGTGCTCCGACTGCGGCGACAAATAGATAACTAAAACCCTTTTGTCGTTTGGCTGCGCTTAGACAATGGTCTTAAAGACGTCTGTAGCTCAATGACTGCCATTGACATATTAACCACTTTAATAACCGCCTGATTTGTATCTTTATACTCAAAAGCTGTGCTGCTCTCAAATCCAAAGCAAAGAGAAGCAGTGCAATGCCGCCATCTACAGGGATCTGTTGGTCATTGCAGTGGTTTACAAACAAGCTGAGTGAGAACCTCCTCCACGCCAGCCCGTTGAATGAAAAATATACTTGGCGATATCTGGTTGATATTTATTGCTATTTCGATTCCTGATGAGACTGCATTAAATGACATCAACATACAAAGAACTAAACAAAAAAAGCTCTCTTCATATCAAAATGATATCTTAATTTTTCTTCAACGCTTTTGTTCCATTAGCGTGTAACTAAAGATTAACTTTATTGCTAATGTTGTTTTGAAATTACGTTTTTTTATACTACAGTTGTTTCTCATGTATTTGAAATATGAACTGTTATAATTGCGATCCTGAAAAAATAAACATTTGTAACACATTCTTTAACCAGTGTTTTTGTTATATATATATATATATATATATATATATATATATATATATATATATATATATATATATATATTTATTTTTTTATGTACCTGCCTGCATGTCTGTAACAAGATGGCGCCCATAAGCCATGTGATCAGCAATTGACCAATCACAGTGAGTTAGCCAAACTGGCTCTGCTGCCAGCTTTACGTGGTCTCCCTCTAGTGGTATGTTGCTAAATGTTAAAACTGCAT
The DNA here is from genome assembly GCF_054856555.1 of Leptonotus elevatus. Taxonomy (NCBI): domain Eukaryota; kingdom Metazoa; phylum Chordata; class Actinopteri; order Syngnathiformes; family Syngnathidae; genus Leptonotus; species Leptonotus elevatus. Next base: position 8,165,980 of record NC_141254.1, read on the forward strand.
CATGTTCCAATGGCTTAAACTTTTTTTTATTTTATTTTTTAATCCAGTACAGTAAGTAGAGTTCAGCTGTATTGAATTATTAAGTGAATACATTTGAATGTCATCTTTTACAACTATCTTTTTTTTGTGTGTAATACATTTTAATTGAATAATTACTTAGGTAGATGTACAGTAACTAAGTGATTGATTTTTATATCACATAAAAGCATATTCTGGTAATGATTGATGTCAACTATAAAGTTTGTGTACAATACGTGTATCGGTTCCTCTTTATCTCTCTGCGTCACCGCTGGCCGACTCTGTCATCCCTGTGCATGCTCAACACAGTCTAATCCACTGGAGTCACAGTAGGAGAACAGCATAGCTTGAAGTAGGAATCGTTAACCGGTAAGTACCAATTTTGTTAGAATGTTCTGTATGTCACCCTGTAATCACTGCCCGTATGTATAAACTTTTTAAATCCACCTCTTCATGGCATTTTTTCCCCCCTAGTTTTCAAATGAAATGACTTTTCAAGCCAAAATATTCAACATGGTGGTTACTCTGAATCTGCTGAGCAATGCTGCCTCTTCAATGATGCAAGGTCTGACATTTTGTTTGATAGTAAACATTTCCTACGCTGGGCTGTAATGCCATATATACGCACGGAAAGGTCATCAAATTGAAGTCGGGCTTAATAAAATCAAATGTCTACATAATATATCAAGTTTGAATAAGAAACACAGCGTGATTAAGTGTTTGTTTAACTTCTTGATGTTAAAATGCACATTGTGTATACTTTATGGTGGTGCAGCGCCTCTGCTCAGCCTGTGGGGCAACGTGGCCCAATTCACTGCCGACTGCACACATTGGAGATTGGAACCTCACGTCTTCATCCCGACCTTGGATCAGTTTACTGTCTGCCTCCACCTCAAGTTCAAGGTCGTTTCCTTATTTAAAAAAAAAAAGAAGAAGAAAAAAGTCCTCCAATATTGTTTTATGGTTTACTTATCATAGATTGATCAGTACAGATGTAGCGTTAGATTTCTATTAATGATGTAAATGTGATACTGTACGGTAGCAGTAGTCAGAGCCGTTGGCTGAAAGTTTGGCCAACTCGGTTTCGGCAGGGTAACAACATGGCGTCCGTTTGGCATGTGACCAGCAGTTGAGCAATTACAGCGCTGCTGAAACCGAGTTGGCCAAACGCTCTCTATCAACGGCTCTGGCAATAGTGCTACGTGGGCTCCCTCTGGTGGTATGCAAAAGAATAAGCAACATTTATGTAAGAATGCTTATTTGTAATCTTTTTATTCATCTATTTTTGTATTTTTTTTTAAATAAAAAGTACCATTCTGATGTATTTAACTTGTATGTACAATACATTTGTATTTGTTTGTTTATTTTTTTCGAGAGTATAAATTAATATAACTTTTGTATAATACATTTTCAAATGAGTCGTTTAAGTACCACAGTATTTAATTTTCCAATATTTTAGTAGTTTTATTATTCAAACTTAAAAAAAAAAATCTTAGTTAGCTATTTAGCTGAAATATATTTGATCAGAAATAATTTCAGGAAGATCATTTTCCTTTCTCACTATCTTTGCTAGCTACTTAGCTAATCATTTTTAGCTAGCTAGGTAGCTAGCTACATAGCCTATGTATCAAAATATAAACACATTTAAATGCTATAGATATTAAAATAATTCATATATTGTCAAACCAAGTTCTACTAACACTTTATTTATTTATTTATTTTAAAGCTAACTATTGTCTAAATCTAATCTATGTTAACTACATTTGTCATATTTATTTTAGGCATTTATGCTATCCACTGAGCCAATCAATTTGAGCTAATTAGCCTCTCTATTGACACATTTCACAAATAAATGCCGTATATATATGCAAACAAAAAATGAATGCAATTTTCTTTCTGATTGACATCAAGGCTCAAGGTAACGGACCATGGAGCGCCTTTGTGTACCACCATCCAGAGGTTCAGTGTACCATTTTAGGTTTGGGTGGCCGGGAGGATGCGGTGGTGGTCTGGTTGCTAGGCAGCGAGTGGTCGACGGCCTCCATTGGCCTCTCTACGGGACAGTGGCACTCGCTATGTCTGACCTGGTCGCACATCCAAGACAGGCCCACGCTGTACGTCAACGGAACCGTGACAGAGCTCAAGGCTGGCGAGTAAAGTTTTTCACGTCACAAAAATCTGCCAATTACAAAATATTTTTTCTCATGAAGGACTGTTGTGTGTAGAATTGGAGGACAAACATGAATGTAATTCATTTGGAAAGGAGGCTGTTAAACAACAAAACGGGTTCACACTGAAAATGTCCTAATGTTGTTTTGTTGCGCAGTTAAGGATCGCATTACCTCTTCCACCTCCCGTTGCGAGATGGCCCCCAACGGGACGCTCATGCTGGGCGCGGCTCACCATCTGGTGGACGGGGCCGTGCGTATCCTTCCGTCCGGCGACTTTTTGGCTAGCTTGTCTCTCTTCCGCCTGTGGGGGCAGCTACGCAGCGGACACAAAGTGAACGAGGTCCGATGCACCGAAGGAGATGTGGTGCACTGGAGCAGGGAGCAGTGGGACACACGCATCTGTGCACCCATACCCGATGCCACACTCACCTGTGGTTGGTACCAAGCACACCAGCACGCTATCATTTTAATATTAGAGACATCCATCCAATTCAAATGTATCCATCCATCCATCTATTTAACATTTGTCCGTCCATCCATCCGTCCATCCAATCCATCCATTTATCCTATTAACATTTATTCATCCATCCATCCATTCATCCAATTAACAATTATCCATCCATCCATTCATCCACTTATCCATCCATCTAACATTTGTGTCTATCCATTGTCCATCCGTCCATCCATCCATCCAATTAACATTTATCCATCCATCCATTTATTTAACATTTGTCCATCCATCCATCCATCCATCCATCCATCTATCCTATTAACATTTGTCCATCCAGCCATCTATTTAACATCTGTCTGTCCATCCATCCATCCATCCATCCATCCAATTAACATATATCCATCCGCCCAGCTATTTAACATTTGTCCATCCATCCGTCCGTCCGTCCAGCCTACATTTGTCAATCCGTGCATCCATCTATCCATCCAACATTTATCTGTCCGTCCGTCCATTCATTAATCCATCCGTCCATGTATTTAACATTTCTCCATCCATCCATCCATCCGTCATCCAGCATTGGTCCATTCATCCTTCCATCCATCCATCTATTTAGCAGTTGTCCGTCCGTCCATCCATCTGTTCCTCCATCCATCATCCATCCATCCTTTGATCTTTTTAATGTCTACTCCGCCTCCATCTATTTACCATCATCCCTCTATCTCCCCAGCTACTTCCCCATCCAATTTCTATCCATTCCCCGATCAATAATTCCACATCCATCTGTTTGCCCATCTGTCTATCCAAACATCCTGAATTAAATCAAATCGATGACATTAAAACCACGCGAACTGCTTTACAGCCTCCTCAGTGTTTTTTTTGTATATGTCATCGATCGCCTGGTTAAATCTTGACTCGACTTCTAATCATGTCAGTTGAGCAATTATAGAAAGTCGTGTAATCAATGACAGACTGATCACTTATTATTAGCTGTCATATTGTACATTGGCTTCAGTCTGTTTAGTACCACAACCCAGGACCCCTCGCACCCGAAGCGAGAATCATACCTCTAGACCAACGAGCCACGCTCAAGTTTGGAAGATTGTTATTCAGATGCCAAACTCTCACTAAAACTTGCTTTGCAGAGTGGTCCATTTACAAGGTGAGCCTGAAGTTCAGCATCATTCGCAATGACAGCAACAACACGGAGCACTACACCGCCAGAGACATCGCACACCAATGGGTATAAGTAGAATACGTGCATCACATTGGACGGTGCAGGACATTTTGTAATCCGAATAATGTCAAAAAGCACATTTGTGTCCGTTTCAGCTCCGAGCTGTGTTGCCTTCAACCATCTATTTAAACCACGTGTCCGTGTTAGAAGCAAGCAGGTGGGACAACATTTGCACTTTTGAATGTATCCGACCATTAAATGTCATCTGAACATTAGTTTGACACTATTTTGATCAGCTCTAGTGCAGAAGATGATAACACGATGAATGCGTCGGGTGGAGACAAGCTGGTGAGTAATCAATGGCTACTGGAATACACAGCATGTCAATCACACCTTGTACCAAGTGTTTGAATGTGTCCTTTATCCCGCAGGTGCGCCGGGGCTCCTCCAATATTAACAGGTGCGAGACATTTGACATCAGTCTAAACAGAAAGTAATAAATCCTAAAAGTTGACGTGTGTTGTTGCATAGTTTTGCCGGGCTGGCGTACGTGAACGTCATCCCCAGCGCGGACGTGGCGGTGGTGCAGAACATGATTCAACCCAAACTGGGCCCCCCCTACACGGAGCCCAGTGGTCTGGTCCAGGTGCAGGTTGACAAAGCCAGCATACAAACCATGCCTGTTGGTAGGAAAGCAGTTAGGGGTCTTACTTGTTACCATGACAACAGACGCTAAATTGTCTTCTGCGCTTTTAGACAGTTTCCCCTTCAATTCAACGTCGCCCGCCGTCACCACAACGCGTCCTCCTGTCACGACATCAATGCTTGCTTCTAACTCCCCCAACATCACGGGTCAGTGCTTCATCACGATGAAGTAGGCCTATATTCATCTTTGGACAACTTGATACAAAATATTTACATATTCTCACAAGATTTTTCTACATTTGCTAAGACTTCATTTGGGTTTCTTTCCTCCTTAAAATATAGGATTTTCTATAAAATATATAGACGATCTCTAATGTCTAGAATATTTTTCTAAATAAAATTAAGATTTTAGTAGGATTTTTCTCCAATTTTATCAATAAACTCGCAACACTAGTAGATTTAAAAAAACTTTTTTTACAAAGTATTTAATTTTAGTAGGATTTTTTATAAATAAAATAGATACTGTAGATGTATAAAGATGTCACAACTTTTGTAGGATATATCCAGTATTGTAATATTTGATTGATGATCTTTCTAGAAAATAAATAGCCGATCTCTAATGTCTAAAAGATTTTTCAATTTTTTTTTTAGATTTTAGTAGGATTTTCCTCCAATTTTATCTAAACTCACAACACTAGTAGATTTTTTATTTTTTTTAATTTTTTTACAAAGTATTACATTTTAGTAGGATTTTTTTATATATAAAATGTCACAACTTTTGTAGGATATATCCAGTATTGTAATATTTGATTGATGATCTTTCTAGAAAATATATAGCCGGTCTCTAATGTCTAAAAACACTACACAACACTAGTAGATGTTATTAATTTTTTTTTACAAAGTATTTAATTTTAGTAGGATTTTTTTTAATTTATAAAATAGATACTATAGATGTATAAAGATGTCACAACTTTTGTAGGATATATCAAGTATTTTAATATTTGATTGATGATCTCTCAAGATTTCACTAGGATTATATATATATATATATATATATATATATATATATATGATATGTATTGAGTTTAATTTTTCATACATTCAGAGCTGTACTATGAGGTGCGGGCCATCGTGTCCATAACGGGAGAATGTGACGACACCCAGCACCTTCTCAGCACATGGGTGAGCGCCCTTTCCGAATTGACGCTCGATTAGCTTTGCCTGGATGAAATCTTCACGTCACGCGAGGTTCTCTGGTTCTTCGCAGCTCAACGACATTATGTCTGAACACATGATGCTGGTGCTCGGCCTCCAGCTGCTCCCCAAAGATCTCAGGTATGCTCACATGCTTCCGTTCACACCAAAAAATCAGCCACCAAGTTCACGCTCTTAATGTTCCCCGCAGACGTAAAGGCGCCCTCGCGCATTTGAACTTGTCTGCTTCTGATGGGGTAAGATAACATTCCTTAATAGTGGCTGATACTAGACTACTCATATGAAGTTATTCATGTCAATAATGTGTTTTTTATGGATGTTGAATTTAATAACTGTATTCAGAGTTAGTTTCTGGTATGCGCAAAATATGCGGCTGCACTCGGTGGCATTTCTGACAAGGTAGTGACACGTAAAAAAAAAAACTGTTTGATTCAATGTTGTATGCACTGTTGCATGTTGAATGGCCGCTTTTCCACCTATGTCAATATTTTCTTCTCCCCCCCCCAGGTGTCTACAAACTCTGTGTCCAGGTACACATGTTGGAGCTGATGTTAATTTAATTTTTGACAATTATACCACATTTTTGTTTTGGTAGATTTTGCTCAAAATTAATTGATTTCACAATACTTTATTTTATACAAAATACAAATTTTAACCTCATTATATATTAAATTAAATGTGGGCACCCTAAAAAATTAGCAGGATTTTATACAAAGTAGATAGAATGAGTCTTAGGTGGGAATTTGTACAAATAAATATTGTAGAAGTTTAGAAGGACTTTCTATAAAATGAATAGCCCGATTTGTGATATTATAGCAATATTTTGTCCAAAATGAACTGCAACAGTGATAGTCTACATTAAAACTTTGATGTTCTCACAAATATTATAGTGGGATTTTTTTCCTACAAAATCTATCTCACAAGAAATTAGTGGGGTGGGATTTTTACACAATAAATGTATTTTATTAGTTTTATTTATTTTGTTTTATTTTTTACAAAATAGATGTAGTTTGGAGTTTGTACACAATTAATTAATGTTATTACAGAATTTTACAAGGATATTTATTAGTAGGATTTTTCTTTGCAAAATGAATATTGTAGCTGTTATCCATCCAAGTGGAAAAACTATAATAGTAGGATTTACTGCAAAATATACGGATACTCTCACAAGAATTTAGTAGGATTTTAACACAATCTATGGAGTTAAAAAATGTTTTGTTTAATCTATATTATGATGAGACTTTGGAGGGATTTTGTAAAACAACCAAATTAACACATGCAAAATTTTAGGAGGATTTTAGTAGCATTTTCTACAAAATAGATATGAGACTAGTGGGATTTTGTACTAACTGACAACATTTCCTTCGGTTTTTTTTCTTTCCAACTGAATAGATTTTGTCTTCTCTGCAGAGAGAATGTAATCTTCCAGGTTCAGGTGATGTCATCTCAAAAAACGGAAGCGCTTATACGAGACCTGCTCCTGACGCCATATGTCCAAGATCCCGTCTCCATAGAAACCCAGGATGTACAAATAAGTCGCATACGTAAGCAAGCAGATGTCAAAGGTTGAACGGTTGAAGAAGGATGCCATTGCTTGACTTGGTCTTTTTTCTTCTTCTTATGTTTGACTGACGTCAGTGGATGTGATGTGTGAAGCGGTGAGTCAGCAAACAAGAAAAGGCCTCTTTGAGTGGCCCGTCACACCAGGGGGGAAAAACAGCACTCAGCCGTGCCCCAAAAACACCAAGCGCTACGCCACCAGACATTGGTGAGAAGCACATACATCAATGAAAAATAATTCAAGTAGGAATCGTTCCCACCCCCAAGAAAAAAATCTGACATGATTTTAGTAGGATTTTATACAAAATACAAAAGCACTTGTGATTTTGTCAGGATTTCTACTTTCGACCTCACTGGAACGACAGCGAAATGATGACAAAATATAGCATGACTAGAGCACGTTTTGTGCATTGTGTTAAAGTGCAGACCTTTATGTATGATTTCATACCAAATTCTCATGAGAACAAACTCCAAAGAAAATGTACTTGCTGCCCGTGTGAAACTCGAAGCGGCTCATTAAATTATCTTATGTCAACACGAAAGCTTCAATAAATGTGCGCTTGTGAGTTGTGATGACTTCCGTTGGTACATATTGACATGGCCGCTTCGCTCTGCATGTTGACTTGGTTCATGCAGTAAAAACATTCATCAGAAGCTTCGTACCGTGTGCGTCTCACACGGTTCTTAGTATTTCTGAACAAGATAATAAAATGAGTACACAGTGTATGGAGCCTTTAAAGCTCAATGGAAAAATCTCAACTTGTTTTTTTATTCAAGTTTATTCATTCATTTTTGTTGTGGGAGGTGAACTTGGGAAGCCTCCAAAGCACCTTATAGTGATATGAATGGACTCCTCAATGTGTTTGTTTAGTAAGCTGAGCCTGAGCACCGGATGGGTGGCCCCAAACCTACAAGAGTGCCATCTAGTGGTGGAAACCATCCCTGATCTGGACCAGGTGGACGTCACTCCCGGTCTGTCACGATACTAATCTCAATCTTGGTATGGGGCTCCGGGTGGCGGAGTGGTTACCGTCACTTGCCTTCGGTGCAGGTTGGCGTGAGTTTGCTTCCCGCCTGGTAGACCATATATATGTGTGTGAGTTCACCAAAAAAACTCGAATCTTGGGTTGGGTGACTGGGTCATATTAATGAATGAACCAGAATCAGAATGCCTTTTCCCTTTATTGTCATTGCACATAAATAAATATATAAATACAACGAAATTAGAAATGGAGGTGGCAAATCCAAGTCCACAAAGTGAAACTCCTGCCACAGTTTGGCTTTAGCCCCAGGTGCTAGCTAGCTAGCTAGCTCCCCGGATGCTTGTTTATCCGCTACGAGGGGCTAAAGCCAAACTGTGGCAGGGTTTATGTTATCCAAACACCAACATTAAAAACCTTAAAACATTCTTCTCACAGACTACACACAAACATAAAATTAATCACAAAATTCGGTTGAATAATGTGAATGGAGTAAGTGATGAAGAATAAATTAGAAAATGGGGTAAGGTTTGAAGAATCAAGTAGAGATCCGACTAATAATCATCCTAAAAGTGAAAGGAATGAGTTGAATGTTTTGAATGTCACTTTGAAATGATTTAGATGTGTAATGTTGAATGAATGTGAAATAGTAGGGTACAAAATAGGGTAAGTAAAGCATGAATTTTGGAACTAAAAAATATGAAAGAGCTCATGGCGTGAATTGGTGGAACATATTGAAGTTGGAATAAAGTAAATCAGATGAAAAATGTAGAAGTAAATGTGAAATTTTGAATCTTCCATTAAGAATAAATGGGGAAAAATAGAGTACAAAATCAGGAATTGTGGGTAAGGCGTGAATATTTGGAATAAGAAAAATACAACCTAGAGTAGCGGGAATTTTTGGAATATGTTAAAATTGGAATGACGAGAATCGGATGAATTATGTGGAAGATAGATGCCGAAAAAGTGGGAAGTTTGAAGTATAGGAATAACATATGTGTGAAGGCCACAGCCTTCACACAATAAAGGCACCCATTAGTTAAAATGCTTCTTATGGCTGTATGAAAGAGTCACTGCACTCGGGGAAAAAACGTTCTCGAGTGCAGTGCCTCTTTTAAACAGCCATAACCTGCATGGCCTATCATGTGGATATTTGATTTCCAGAGAACGCCTTGGACGTAATGGAGATGATCGAAAGTTTACTGAGCAACCGCTCCGAGCTCAAACATCCGGAGATGGTGACGGTGCTGGGCAAGCTGAAGGACGTTGTGGACGTCAGGATGATGACCGCTGACTTGGGACAAGCTCTCGTCGATACCATCTCCGACATCCTGGAATTTCGCAGCTACTTCTTGCCCTTCACCAACACGTAACGCGGAACAAGAAGCATTTAAAGAATGGAGACTTTTTTTCTTTTCTTTTTATCGAAATTCATCCGTGTGCTGACCTCCAGGATTGTGAACATCACAGAAGCGGTGGGAGACTGCATGGTGGGATTCCAGGATTCGTCCACTGTGGTGGCTCCGGCCGTAGCAGTCTCGATGGTGGACGTGGTTCCCGGGCACTTTGCCGGTTTGACTTTTGGAGTGTCATTTCACGGGGCCGGCTCAAAACCTGAGGTTGGCTCTGACACAAATGATCACAAGCACTCAATAAATTGTTGGCCAGTAAAGTAGGGTACACAAAGTATGCAAGTATTTAAATAGTTAACATAATTTGTGTTTGGAAAAAATCTTTTTTGCAGGGATTTTGCATAAAATCGATATAGTTTAGGGTGTCAAACATACGGGTCACGGGCCAGAAACGGTCCATCAGGGGGTCCAATCTGGCCCGTGAGGTCAGAACACAAAAAGCAGTTAAATTAACCGTTGTTGCTAATTTTGTCCACCGATGACCACTTCAATGACTGAAACTTGGCTGATGCAAACATTTTGCGCTCATTTTTGTCAAGAAATTTCAGATGACTCTACAATGATATCATAATAAATGGGAATACTTTCACAATGTACTTTTATTTCCACACACAATTTTCCACCTAGCATTACCTATAGCTTATTAGACCCCAGACATGCTGTTCCGGCCAAATTTGGGTGAAAGTGGCCCCTGAATTAAACTGAATTTGTCATCTCGGGTTCGACAAATTATGCCATAAACACCAGCAACATGTTTCGACTCCCAACCCAAAGCTTGTGTACTCTGCTTTACATTCAGCGTAAGCTACATTCTGTTCTTTTCAAAAGGACTTGTTCGGACCACGTTACACATCGTGTCCCCAACAAATCTCAATTTGACAGTCCAGGAGCTCCCGGCCAGGCAGCATGTGAGCTGTACAGATGGGTGGCCATTAAAACGTCCACTGTAGGAATGTCAGCCACCTGTTTGTCTTCCTGTTTCAGATTTTACTCAACAAGGTCCCTCTGAGAGACACAGTGGCTTTCATAGCTTTACCCTCCATCCTGCAGCGCAGCTTCACACGCAGCCAGAGCCCGTCGAGGGTCCAGTTTCAGTTCTATGGCATTCCGGAGCTCTTCAAGGTAGTGTTAATTTCGTCAACGAAAACACAACAAAAATCATTTCGGCAACACACATTTTTCACCGGACTTAAACTGGGCTAGACTATAGACTAAAACCCTCATTAATAAACAATAAGTGAGACTAAATCAGAATGCATTTTCGTCAACTAAAAACTGGACTAAAATCTATGGACATTTTAGTTCATGAACAAAAACGAGGCAAAAATGATATGATTTTGTAAAATGTTGTCTCTGCTAATCCGTCACTGTGACACTGTCATTGTCTAATGCTGGCTAATTTACTAGCTCAGAGCATGGAGCCAGAGTAGCCACTTGTTGGTATAATGTAATTGTGTGTGAAATTGTTTGTTGTTGTTTTTTTTAATCAAAAACATATAAGAAAATTTTATGTGAAATGGTTTTAGATCCAAAATGTTCAACATAATCTGCTTATAAAAAATACAGGGGTTAAATGATTGTCCTGACTAAAGCTAGACTAAAACGTTGAGTTTTTGTTGACTAAAACCAGACCAATAAAATTACATTTTCTTGAACTACAAATAAAGACTAAAATGCTAGATTTATAGTCGACTAAAAATGGACTAAATACAAATGGGATGAGGTTGACAAACTATAACGAAAACTAAGCGTGAAAGCGTGATTGAAACTGGACTAAAACTGAGACTAAATAAAAAAAATGGCGGAGCAAATTAACACTACTTCAAGGTAGTGCATGTCCTTGTGTGACACACACAAATTGGGTTGATTTCCAGACTCAGCAGAAGGATCAGATCCTCAACAGCTTTGTGGTGTCCGCCAGCGTCAGCAAGTGCACCTCCCCCATCCAGGACCTCCAAGAAGACGTCCGAGTCACGCTCCGTCATCTCCGACCCAAACGCGTACGAGCGCAATCGTTATCGCGGCAAATGCGTGAATGATGCTTGAATGCCCTTGAATGTATTTCAGCCCCATATGGACACGCGGTGTGTGTATTGGAACTTCAATGAGAACGGTAAGCAGTCAACACTCAAAAATGGACTCGCTTCCATTTTGTTGTGATTTTCGGGTGTGTGCGTTCGTGCGTGTGTGCCAGACGGACACGGCGGCTGGGACCCTCGCGGCTGCAGGGAACACAACAGCAGCGTCAACTTCACCACGTGTCTGTGTGATCATCTCACACACTTTGGAGTTCTTCTGGTCAGCACATTTTAAAGTCTTCAGTGAACATAACATTTTGGCATGTGGGGATGCCAAAAATCTTTTTTTTTATGGAAGAACGTCCCGTATGTGTTTTGATGTCCAGGATGTCTCCAGGGCTCCTGTGGATGAAGCTAATGCGCATGTGCTGACAGTCATCACTTATGTTGGCTGTGGAGTTTCCTCACTCTTTTTGGGGATCACCGTCCTCACTTACACGGCTTTTGAGTAAGACTCCAAAACGTACCAACAACGAAGGCTGCTTGTCATGTGGCCGTCTTCCTTTCCCTTCAGGAAGCTGCGTGGAGATTACCCGTCACAGATCCTCATCAACCTCTCCGTGGCCTTGCTGGGTCTCAACTTGGCCTTCCTGCTGGACTCGTGGCTCTCCTTGTGGGGCGTGGAAGGCCTTTGCGTGGCCGCCGCCGCCACGCTGCATTACTTCCTCCTGGCGTCCTTCACATGGATGGGACTTCAGGGCCTCAACATGTACTTCGCCCTCGTCAAGGTCTTCAACGTCTACGTGCCGGCGTACATACTCAAGTTTTGTGCACTGGGATGGGGTGAGTCTGTCATACTGTACATACATACAAATTCAACTTGTATCTCAAGGCATGGAAACAGACAAACTTAGGGGTGTCAAAATTAGTGTTAATTTTGAGTTAATTTAAAATTCCTTTAACGCTAGTACTAATTATTTTAACGTGCGATTAATGACCGCTCCTTACTTGGAAAACCTGTACTGGGGGAATTCCAGTCGCAACGCAGCAGACACGTCCATTTGAAAATTTAGCAGTAATAAATTTAATAATAATGCATATATTTGTGTAGACTGGGGTCAAGTTGTATTTTACAAATTAAAAAATGTGCAGAATTTCACAAGTTACTTCATGTTAAAGATAGCTCTTAATATGAAAAGAAAAATGCTGTCACCAAGGTCTTACAAATGCAATTATGCCATCTAGTGGCAGAAAAATGAATTCAACACAAATCACACTCGTTTTTTACAGTACAGTACATCTTTTTCATTTTAACTAAATGTTATGAATTATTATGAAATTACTGCATCAATGACTTAAAGATGCAGCCATATTTCTATTAGTTTAACATTTTTTTTCAGTTTTATGTTAACAAGAGTGCGAAAACTTTAAGAAAATATTTTGTTGTGCATTTTATTGTACATTTAGAACTGATATAAAACTGAGTTAACTATTGAAGTCATGCAATTAATTACGATTAAAAAATTCACCAGACACCTGTCTGTGTGTATATATATATATATATATATATATATACCAGAAAAAATTTAAAAATTATTTTTTTACAATACAAAAAATTATATAACTAATCAATTATTTAATACTAGTGATGCATTATCTTGAATATATATTTACTCATGACACAAACAATTCTATTTATACATTCTATAGTTTATACAGGTATTTTTCAAAAATATGAAATAAAGTAAGTATTTTGTGTATAATATTTAATTGAAACTACAACAAATAAAATGAAACTATTTACAATTATTTTGTGAAAACATTTGTCCCCATAGTGATGGAGCATTAAAAAAAACATACTCACTGATCACTTTGTTTAAATGTCATCATAATAATAATAATAATTTTCCAAACTGATGGACTGTGTTTATTCACTTACAGGAATTCCGCTGGCAATTTGTGTGTTGCTGCTGATTGTGAAGCGAGACGCTTACGGCAGTCACCTCTACGCTGACGCTCGGAGCAGCCTGGAGCCACTCGACAACACTAACAACTTGTATGTGCAATTCTGTGATGTGGCCAAATCCAAATTTCCACGGACTATATTCCTGTTTCCGTGTCCAGCTGCTGGTTGCAGGATGACGTGACGTTCTACGTGTCTGTGGTGGCCTACGCCTTGCTGGTGTTTCTCTTTAATATCGCTGTAAGCTCAAATTCAAACTATTGAATCAACTTTAAAATAATTTAAAATGACGCCGACACAATTGAATCATTTCCCAAATTCTGCTTTTGCTTCTGTCAGGTTTTTGTGGTGGTTCTGATCCAGATTCGCCACATGCGTGCCAAAAGTCCCGCTGTGACCCGCGGGGGACTGACGCACGACCTGAAGGGGGTCGCCACTCTGACTTTGTTACTCGGACTCACCTGGACCAGCGGATTCTTTACCTGGGGGCCGGCCCGGCTGGTCCTGCTCTACATTTTCTCTATACTCAACACCTTTCAAGGTCGAATGAAAGTACTGAATGAAAGGTCCTGTTCAGTCTGATGAGCCCGTCTACTGAATGTTGTTGTTCTTCCAGGGATTTTCATCTTTCTCTTCCACTGTCTGATGAAGGAGAATGTCCGAAGACAGTGGCGTATCCACCTGTGCGTTGGCAAATTACGCCTCGAGGATAACTCTGGTACACTCGTCTCTTGCAGGAATTCCGACAGTAGACTCGCTAGAGACACTGACGTGGGTCTCGTTGTTGTGTAGATTGGAGCCAAACGGCGTCCGTCGCCGCTCCCGCCAGACCGGGATCGTGCCCCCTAAACGCCGGCATGCCGTCGGTGCGCTCTGTAGAGTCCAATTCCACTGAAAGCACGTCGGCGTCCTCGAAGTCCAGCCGCAGGGCCTCGTCCTACAAGAGGTCTGACCTGGGTCAGTGCAAAAACAGCACCACTCACTTGTCAAAGGCACCTTTGGGACTAGCATAGAAAACTGCATTTTTCACCGTTCCGTCTAAATCAGTGGTTCTTAACCTGGGTTTGATCGAATTTGTGCTGCAGAGAATTTGGTGCGCTCAGTAGTTGACTTGTGGCTGTCGTGATGGCACGTTGTGTGATTTAAAAAAAAATATTGTAAAACTATGTCGAGCAAAAGAAAGTGGTCCGACAAATATGTGCAATATGAATTCACATGCACAAGGGAACGTATGGTGTTCCACAGGGTTCAAGTGTGGGGCCTCTGCCGTTTTCATTAATTTGCTGCCCCTGGGTTCCACCTGAAGAAAACAGCGGTGGTTGTTTTCAAGTGCTCTCCAAGTATTGATTGGAGTGATGAGAGTCATTCGACAGGATCTATTTTTGTTGTCTACTTGTTGATTTTCCAGGATAAAAACTCTTGGTGGAGGCCTGTGCCTTTGTTCTTGATGAGATGGTTCATGATGATCCCTCCCACAGGTATTTTGGTCAAGTCGCTGGTTTTCCCCCGTGCCCAGTCAACCTATCCAGCGACTCAGCTGAATCCCCTCGCGAGGTCGGTGACCCCCACATCTGGTTAGAGGAGCCCACACCAGACGTCCAACACTCAGCCCGGCGTGATCAACACCAGACACGGAAATTAGCTGTTGCTTGTTCTCGGTAATGGTCTCATGCAGTTATTGTTCTTTGTTTCCGCAAAGTACCACAAAAAAGCCTGTAATTATGAAGACATGAGCATCAGGATGAGGGAGGAGTTTGTTGCTAGGCAACTAGTGAGAAGCCATTGTGCCAAAGAAACTTAAAAAAACAGTTGTAATGGAAATGCTCAATTTTACATTGAATTAAATTGCTTTTTACTATATTTATAACTTCATCTCTCACTCGCGTTCAGTGTGCAATCAACATTTTGCCATTATAGTGGTACCTTGACTTATGAGCTTAATTTGTTCTGTGGCCATACTTGTAACTCAAAAATCATCTTTAGACAAGAGTTTTTAATCGTGAAAGTCTGATACTTCATAAATACATGATTAAATGTCATGCTTCAATTATCTATGGCGTTTTTCATATGTACTGACATTAAACTAGCAGCCACTTGTAAGGAGGTTATGTGGTTTGGTTAAATCCATGTGTAATTTTTTGGGGATTGACATTCGGTTTGAGTCTTCAACTGGGAGTGGCAAACGAAGTAGCTGCACTTTTACACTTGTAAAGTTCCCTGCTGCCATCTAGTTGTGGTGTGTCTTAAGCTCATTCGTGTACAATTTTTGCTTGCAAAGCAAAGCAAAAAAACAAAAAACAACCAACATAGGTTGGAGCACTTGTAAGTCAACATACCACAGGTAGCGTACTTTTTTTTTTTTTTTTAATAACTAGTACATCTTTGCTGTAACTTCTTTTCAATGTCTGTACAATAAATTGTATGTTTTTTCACACCACTTTTATTGAGATGTTGAACCGTTTCTTTGCAACCAAAAGCACATTGCACGGGAACGCTGTGTTGACCGTGAAACAGATTGCAACTTTAAGAACAAACCTTAATATATTTCCCCCCAAAACAAAACGTAAAGGCCTAATGCAGATAAACAAAACATGCAGGAGGTCTGCTCAGGCGCTAAAGAAGTCTACCAACTTTTTGGAATTCCAGGGGCCGCAGTGGTTGCTGAGGAAGTGCTGCTTGACGAGCTCCTTGACTGTCTGGTAGACGCCCGCCTCCACCTGATGCGCGCACACACAAACATGAACACACGCATCCACATAAAGAGCTCAGCTTGAAACTCACCTTGATGTGATGGTAACTGGGCAGATCCAAAAAGTAGTCTTGTCCACCCAGCTGAGCCGCTTTACAGAAGTAACTGTGGAGCGCTTTCTTGCACAGCCTGCTGGAGAAGTCGGGCCCGCTCATGGACGGAGAACTGCAAGACCACAAGCGCTTGTGTTCCTTCACAAATTTGTCTCAGGTGAGACGACGTCACTTACGTGTGGTCAAGGAAGCCTTTGCTGCCGTCCACCACTTCGATGTCTTGATCTCCGAGGCACCAGTTGAGGCTGAGGACGTTGTGCTGAGGCGACACCTTGACGGGCTGAACCTCTTCGCAGCACAGAAATTGGGTGCGATATTTCTTGTAGAACGGCGGCAGAATGTCCTCCCAGCCGTCGCCCAGACACTCATTGGTGATGTCCGACAAGCGGCTGGCGTACAGCTTCTGGCCTCCTGCAAGCACACACACATGACCATTTCAAAACTTAACCCCAAAATAGACTTGATGATCACATATCAGCGCGACGTCATTACCGAGCACCATGCTTGTGATGTAAAGCGGCTGGATGAAGTGGCTGAGCAGAGCGCCCTGCACGCCTACGAAGGTCCACAGGCACAGCTTGTCGGTGGCCGAAATGCAGCACACTTTGGACGCCCAGTGACTCGGCCTGAGGTGGGTGGCGGGCATCAGTAAACTCTTGGCGTGATACTGCAACTTTACGGGGTATCGAGTGTTGTAGGCGGAGCCCCTTGAGACGGCAACAAACGGGGAGATGTTACTCATTTGCTTCCATTGTCTGAAACTACGACGGCGTATTAGGGCCACGTTAAGATATATATTTTTTTTTCCCCAGAGGGGGGTAATATTCCCAGAAAACACACACACACACACACACACACACATTTGCGACTTTATAAAGTGGCAAATTTGCGAGAAAACCCCCCCCTCAGAAACTTACGACAAACACGCGTAGCTATAGTCTAATGTGAAGCTTCGTTGGTGGTTAATGGAACGGTTTATAAAATAAAAAGGCAGGATGGAGATAAGATTTCTTAATTTAAACTTTACTCGTCATACACGGCAGCGAGAGCGACAACACTTCCTGATCTCCTATCAGCTGACTAACACGAACCAATCAGAAGCTAGCATGTTTTAGGTAAATGCAAGTGAATGACGGGGAACAGAATTCGACACATCAACTTAGCTGCTTGTACAAAAAAACAAAATGAATAATAATTCTGGAAACATAAATGTACAAGTAAACATACAATTTATCAAATTAACTTAAATGCTTGATCCTCAGGGTGTGGACCTTCGCAAAGCGATGAGTCTTTGTCACTGGCAGTACCCAACGCTTCAAAGTGCAAATGCTTAACATATATATAATTACTATATCCTTATTTGAAAACCTAACCGAAAAGTATTGGCACAAACATCCGTGTATTTCTCATAAGTTTCTGAGTTTTTTGTTGTTGTAAATCTGCAACTTTATAGTCGCAAATTTGCGAGTTTTCCCCCCTCAGAATATTGCCCCCCGTCTAAAAATAAATAAAAATTTTATATGTGGCCCTAATATGCTCTCGTATGGAACACATGGTCGCACCTCATGTAAAAGTCTTTGGCGGCTCCTTCAGGACATTGATTTGTGTAAAGGTGCAAGCTGATCTCTGCTTTGAGCCGAAGCTGCGGCTCGCCTGCGTTACCCTCAAATATGCACGCCTCCTTGGACTGGGGGTCGGCGTTAAAGAAGAGCAGAAGCTGTTTGTAGAGGAACCTGAAGACAAAGACGACAAATGTCGCATCATGTGCAGTGAAGGTGGCGTTTGGTTTTTGCCGGCGCACCTCAGGAGGGCCCGCCTGGCAATGACCATGGCGTGACAGTCGTGCACCATGGTCCCGTTGAAGCAAAGCCAACTGGTGCAGCAGGAGCGGCCAGTTCCCAACGCCACCACCTGGTAGTAATTGAACGATGTCTCTGACACTTTTTTTTTTACAAAGAAGCACACAAAAGTATTGTAAACTTCATTTGTTATAGTTAATCATAAAGTTGTTTTTAAAATGTACAAAAAGTGAAACATACTTCTCACGAGGACAAAAGCCGCCATGTGGCTCTTGCAGTCGCGGAAATTGGGACACATCTTCAGGAGGCTGTCAAATTTGTTGCTGCTTATTGCCGCCATGTGTATTTTGTGGAAGTCTGTGTCCCAAACTAAACCACAGGATGTAGGAACGATCATTGGCCACAATATTAGGTACAGCAACACAATCTCATACAGAAATTCTGCCTATATAGATGCATGATACTCAGTTTCGATTCACTGATAGAGGGAGATTCAATTGATAAGATTGCAATTTTTTTCATGAACACAGGACTCTGGTTCTGCAAGTGGTGCCAATGCAAAAAAAAAAAAAAAAAAAAAAGAGCAAAGTGAGATTGTTATTGTCATATATACTAGCTCTCAACAGGAAAAAAAACAAACATATTTCAGTATGATGCAGCTTCTCTAGGCAATGAGTTTTGAACAGGCGCTGAACCTGAATCTGGCGAGGCCGAAAGAGAAGGAGTTGCTTCAATCTCAGTGGAATCCTAAAGTTCAGCAGTATTAGCTTCACACACAGAACACAGAGTGTGACTATTAATTTAAAAAAAATTACAAATCAGGATCTGAGGCCTATCCAGATAAATGTCTGCATTAACAGGAAACAACCAGTTTGACAACTAGTCGAAGTGAATATATTAACCTTCTTCTTCCGAGTCCAGGGGCTGCTCAACAGTGAGGTCTTCGCCAGAAAGATTGAAGAAAGCAGTCTCGTCTGGGACCTCATCCTGAAAGAATTACGACATAGAAAAATGACAGAGAACTTAAAGGAGGATTTTTAAAAAGTACGTGTATTTTTCTCTAATTTACCTCAACTCCAAAGAAGTAATCAGAATCAAGAACATTGGCATTTATGGGGGTGGACGTCATTGTCATTGGATGTGTTCCAGCTTCTTCAGTCACATGTTCGTCATCTCTACAGTGCATGCCAAGTAAAAACTTCACTTGGTAACGTGACAACTTTATGGCCCATAGTCCGTCGGCAAATATCTGCGTTATAATGGGACTATCTTACCACATGACATAGACAATGAGTTAATTGACGAGTTATCTCACAAATTTGTACCTTACCCTTCAGGATCATCAAAATGCAAAAAGGTGCTTTTGCAGTTCGAGCTGGCGTCTCTCCTCGGACTGCGTGCTACTTTACTCATCTTGCTGTTGTGAAGGTAAAAACCAAACAAAAACAAAACACACATTTATGTATATTTTCAGCTCAATACCCGTTGTTAACAAACTAGCAAAGTTCCGAAATTAATCTTAATTCAACCAGATTTTCTTGGCGACCATGATCAGAAATCTACTGTTCTAATTCTTTTGATTTCAGCAACGCACTTGTCTTAGTCAAATTTAATTAAATATTGTAAACAATGCAGCAAATAGTAATTAATGTACCACTCACCAAATAAAGTTTGTCGTCTTTTATTCACAACACACGGCGCTAATTAGTTAACAACAAAGAAAAAGGAAGACGGGAAGTTAATTGTCCACCTGCAAGTAAACATCTCCCTGATTGGCTCGTCTCCAGGGACCAATCAGACAGTGCCTTACAGAAAGAAAGATACTTACAGAGTTAAACGCTCGTTATTATTATTATTATTTTTAAAGTAGATTCATGGAGTCCAATCATCCGTATAGGGTTTATTAACTAAAAAGTGACGTTTTTTCCCTTTCCAAATGCGGAATCAGATATAGTGCTTTAGTAAATAACTTGTTGCTGTTGTATGTGTCCGTAGAACTCGTGAACTCTGGCGCCATCTTGTGTACTCTCACTAGTTTTCTTTACAAACAAAATGGCTACCGGAGGAACAGTAAGTAGACGAGCAGTGCCAGTGCCAGTACATTTCAAAAACATTTCCTTTTACATTTTCTCTTATTTTCTTTACAGATTTTTGTTGGTCTGAATGTGCATTTACAATAAATGCCCTCTGTTTATTGTTTTGTTTAGTGCAGTGGTGTCCTAACTCGGTCCTCGAGGGCCAGTAGTCCTGCATGTTTTGGATGTTTCTCTTCTCCAACATAGCTGTAACATCAGGAACACTCGTCAAATATTTTGGAGTTTATTCTGCCGCTCAAGATGGTGCAAAGCCTCTGCCTTACTTGACTTTACGTATAAATTGCCTATACAGTTAATAAAGGATGTATAGTCTGAGAATCTAAACTGAGACTTGAACCCACAACCCCAGAATTGTGAGTCAGACATGCTCACCATGCTACGTTTGCGAACAAATAACAAATCAAATCTGTATGGATGCTCCACTGAGTTGAGATGAAATGAAAAGGTGCCACTTGTCATGTTTTATGTATAGATGTAGTAAATGAGCAAATCATACAGAATGGTTTGTGGAGTTCTATGAATATCCAATTGTGAGGATGAATCCTTCACACATGAACAAACACACATGCCGCCTAAACGAGAGGCCTTTTTTTTGCACTGGTGATATGTTCCCTTGATCATTGTGAAATTCAACACTATTTCTTTTCTGCTCACCTCAAGAGAGCCAAATGAGGCTTTCAAGTGTGTGCGTGTGTACATATGTGTGCGAAATCACTCTGCTGAGGCACAATGGAAAACTTTCTCAGTGTCGTCCTCGCCTTCTCCTCTCTCTCTGTCGTTTCTATTTTCTACCCCCTTGCCTCCTTTCCCCCTGCCTTTCTGTCTTATGATTTCACACCCACACAGTCTCCTAGGGACTCGCAGATTTCACACTTTTATTTCGTAAATGAAAAAGAAAAAAAAAATCAAGTGGTGAGGGCACAGGGGACAGCTCCGTTTTTTGTCGCAGCTTTTTGTGTTGGAAGATGACATCGGGAAAAGTGTGAGAGTGTTTTTATTCAACATATGTTGTGTGTGAGAGAGGCATGCGTGAAAGTAAACACCGCTAGCGTGATGAGCATTTTCTACGACAATTGACAGACAAATCACAGACAAATCACAGTATTAATTGGTATTGCAGGAAAAAAATAATTTGTGTCAATCGCCTCGTAGTTTTGCTTGTATAATATGTGTGTGAAGTTGTGTGGAAAGTAATGTTTTCCATTTTATTACCTAGCAAAAAACAGCATTACTAATATACTACACTATTACTATCTATTTTTTGCAGGTTTGCTTTCAGTAAATTCAAAATGTAACATTGCTTCCACCACCTGAATGATAATATCAATAGCAAAAATCCATAGGCACATAGGTTAGCAATTAGCATCTATGTGGCGATGTTTACAATTCTAGCAACGGCCATACCCACCTATACATATCTGAACACAAACAGCAACATATGTAGACAGGCCGTGTAACAATATTCACACAGGCATATATTCTTAATCCTCTGCGAAGAATGGCTAATATTACTGCCTGACTGGCGTTTATTTCGAAGGGTAAAGATGATTTGAAATACTCTTAACTCAAGGCAGAACTGTCTCTATTTTTTACTCTCTTCGTCCCCGCTAATCTTCTCCGACAGTAGGATGCAGAACACTATGGCCGCCAACGCCGTGGATGCCGCTTCATACATCTTTCACATAAGGCGGCTCCACTTTCTCACGCCTCGTAGGACGATGAAGGAGAGAGAGCGAGAGAGCGGACGCGGCTAACCCACATACTGAGTCGTGAAGAAAGAATCACCCTTTGTCTCGCTTCTTTCCCCGCCTCTTCAGCGTCGTGAGGTACTCCCCGAATATCGTGCCACTCTGGTCGAATCTCATCAGGATAATAATTATTCACACGCGGGCATCTGCTTCTCCTTCTGTTGACCTCCCTTCAATCCTCCCCTTGTGACGTGAGGCATGAAAAGATGGGCGGTCAGAAAAAAAAAGGGAATCTATTTTTTTGTGTTTTTCGAGGCGTATTACCAAAAAAAAATTTGCTGTGGGAACAAATGTGAAAAATCAATATATAAACACAAATGACTTTGAGTTCTTAACGAGCAATTGTGTTCTTAACCAACACAAATCTAATGCTTGCCCCTTTTCCCCTCATCAACATTTTTAATACCAACTGCGCCGTTCACGCCTGTCCTGTATCATCACTGTCTTCGCCTCCATGCGCGATGAAGCTCATATACGGTCCTCTGACACACGCTAAGCTATAAATAGCCATTGGTCTTTGCATGAAACATGTTCCCTTACAAGAGGAGTACAAGAACTTTTACACGCATGTTGGGTTAATTAAAAACTCTACATTGTCCATAAATGTTAATGTAATGTGTATTTCAATGAGGGAAAGTAGCCCTCCGTCGTAAAACATACAGTAGTGACATAAGCAGTTTGTCACGCTCCATCAATTGCATGGCCACTAGTGTGCCCGTCCGTCTTGGCGACCTTGAGGTAGTACAAGACAGAGACGGATATACAGTATTTTGAATGGAGGGATCAGCTCCTCCATACGGCACTAATATTAGTTGTTTGTTGCAGAGGATGAAGAATTTATGACAGCGAGTTCTGTGACATTGTCTGTTTCCATGCGTTGCTGCATATGCTTGTGTTCGAATATCCTTTGATTCGCGACATAGATGCTTTTTATATAGCGTTAGCGCGTCAAATAGCAATTTCCCATTATCTGTTCGCCTTAGCATTAAGCTAATAGACTAAAGGCTAACAACCTTTAAGTCGTTTGAATTCGGAGACTCTACTGGATTTAATCTGTAATAAACTAAAATAAAAGTAGCATCGGTGAAAATCTCTCACGCGTATGCAGAACGGATTTGCATTGCGTGTGAAAATGTTAGGGAGGGGGAGCGCCTCGTCGTCTTCGCCACAGCTGGGGGGGGGGCTATGCAGCGCGCATATTCAGATTGGTGAGGAGGGTGCAAAAAATAGAATTTTCAAGGGCTTGAGCGGAAATGGTTCAATTGGTACAGTTAGTCAACCGTAGCAGGCAGGGGCATGTGTTCATTAAAGATGAAAACGTTGCATCTTTTATTATAGATGAAAATGGAAAAAAAAGACTCCAATGTACCAAAATAGGAATACGTCAATGAAACATACATGACTGTGTTTTAGTTTTACGTACTCACAGTAGATGTGTGTGTGTGTGTGTGTGTGATGGTGCACGTGGGGTCTTTCCCCACAGCGGTGTCGTTCCTTTCTGAGGTGCCGCTGGTTACCATGGCAGCAGCATCCTCTCCCATCCTTTTTCCTCCCTCTTGCCTTCTGTTTCTCTCCTCCCAGCATCTTCTCTTTCTCTCCTTTTTTTCTTCTGTCGACCTCATTCTCTCGCGCCGAACCAAGAAGCAGGCCAGCGACCTTTTCTTTTTTTCTTCCCCTTTTTCGTTACGTGACACATCAAGCAGGGTTTCCCTCCTCCGGTGGGAGGACTCATGGCAGGCGGCGATGAAAATGTCAAACACGGCGACCGAGTGGAATTGTTGTAATAATGAGGCACATTCGTCATGCGGTTGACAGAAGAATGTGTTTATGTCAAACGTTTTGATTTCATAATCATGATAATATTGCCTTGTAAGACTGCTTCAATTTGACAAATGGATTTAGTTCTGGTCTTCAGGTGAAGTGATCTCATGTCATCTCTGGAGATTTCAGATAAGGTTAAAATGTAATTGTTAAACGACTCCATAGTGCTTTTGAAGGTTTGTTTTTATTTAGATTTGTTAATTCTTCTTCTTCTTATTTATTTTTTATGATTTAGATTTGGATGGTTTGTGTGTACGTCCTCACAAAGCCAGCAGTACAAACGTGACGACTGCACTGTGTGCGTGCGCCCCAAGATGGCGGAGGCCAGCCAGCGGCTGATCAATACGGACTGTGAGTGATGACCATAATGGGACCCTGCCCTGCCTGCCATGGGACGTCGAAAAAGTGATGCCGCCTGCATGAGGGAGGAGATTGTGTGTGTGTGATCTCCCGTGTGTGTGTGTTGGTTCCATTGCAGGGCCACATGTGCAAGGTGTGGATTGTGAGCAGACGCCCGGTCTCGGTCCCTGCACTGGGTGTACGATAACGATAATTCAATTGAACTGGCGGGGCCCAACCTGTGGGACTTGCTTCTTGTGGGTACGTGTGTTTGTGTGTGTGGTTTTGTCTTTGCTACATTGTGGGGCCCATACACACGTGTTTTTCCAGGTTTAACTACCATTGTGGGGACTAACTTGAAATTGTGGGGACATTTTGGTGGTCCCCACTAGTTCAGACCTCTTTTTGAGGGTCAAGACTTGGTTTTAGAGTTTAGGTTTGAATTAGCTTATGGTTGAGGTTAGGGTAAGAAAGGGGTAGGCAAACATTTTTGATGTTTGGGGTTAGGGGAAGGGGCTAGGATATGCATCATGTCAATGAGATGTCCCCATGATGATACAAAGACAAGTGTGTGTGTGCGTGTGCGTGTAACCTGATCACCTCAGGTCTGAATGAACAAGAGAGTGAGGTCTGCACCACTGTGTGTGTGTGTGTGTATGAGTGTTTGTATTTACTTTTATACGTCCTCTTTTCCTACTGCTGCATTTTTATTTTTTACTTCAATTATTTAAGTGGTCTTTTTTTTAATGTAAATCCTTTAGATTTGCCATATAGTCGATTCAGTCCCTGTATTTCTGACCGTCAATGACACATCAGAATTTTTTTACATTCAGCTGTCACAATTGGGATATGTGTCATGGCAGCGTAAAGAGAAAAAATTGGATGGAATTTCATATTCATACCTTCTTTATCCTCTGATGGAACAACAAATATATTAGTGCTGAAGTGATTAGCTCAAGATGCTTAGATGACTAAATGATGGGAAACACTATAAGCTAATGACTAGCATCTATGTGATGAAGTTGTTACCCGCTAACCTGTAAACAGCTAAACATATAGACAGGCTGTATAACGATACTCACTATATTCTTAATCCTCTGCGAAGAATGATTAATATTACTGCTGTACTGAGAATCTGAGAAAGGATCTGAACCTTGCTGTGTTTTTTGGAGGTGAGGGCTGAAAGTGATTATTGGCATTTCCTTGAGTTACACGCATAGTCACAGAACAAATTCATCTTATATCTCAAGGCATGGAAACAGAAAAACACTTGCAGTGTTAATCCAGTTTATGTAATCTGATGAACAAATGGAATCTTTAAAAAAAACATCCCTCTTCTCTGCTATGTTTCGTGTACTCCCCCACTCGCCGTGGCGGGTCGTTGGCAGCCGGAACTTCTCTCTTGGCCAAGCGCAAACAAATGGCAGCCTCCCTCAGCGTGGTTTTGTGACACACACACACGCTTAGCCTGCACCACGTGCAGTAGTGCACACGCTGTACGAACGCTCTCCAATGCTAATTTGAGCAGTCAGTCATGCATGCACGTGTATGAAGGATTCATGACCACACACACAGACGGAAGTGCAGTCAAACGGCGCTATTAGCATAAGCCTGTTTCAATATGAATCGCCATCGAGCTCCGCATTCTCTTGCCTGCTCTCCCAGTGGAGATGGTGCCGTGGCCCGCTTTCCCTCAAACTGGGTGCAAGCAGGCTGCATTCCAGCCCACGAGTCCCAGGTTGGCCGCTCGTGGTGACAATGTAATGAGGTGAAAGCAATATGTCGCCCGCCTTCCTCCCCGTTTTGCAGCCCGCACTCGCTCATGTGTCTCCCTTAAGTCTACAAAGGCTGCTCGTCACACACCTCACTCGCATCGGCGCAGAGTTTGATTAATGACCCCCCCCCCACCCCCCAACCGACAGCCGTACGCCACCATCGAAATATGACACTCATCTATCTGTTCTCGTTGAAGATGTTTGCATGAAAAGGAGCGAGCGCAGAGGTCAAATCGGGAGGGGGTTTGGCGCCACAGGAGGTCACATGAAAGATTGTGCGATGATGAACTGGGGAGGGTGATAATTTGAATATGCAAATATAGCAAGAAAATAGTATTTGCATGCCAGTTTGTGTTGTAATGTGGCATCGGCTCAGTCAGCACATGATCATTTTGTTGGCCTGTATACTGACTCTTACCCTGCTTTGGTTGTGCCGGTCTCCATCATTTTCTGTATTTAACCCTTCTTTTATGTTGTAGGTTAAAATGACCCACTTTCAAGTTTTTACAACAAATGTCTCTTCTTTTTTTTTTTTGCTATGAAACTTGGCACCAACAGACCATAACAAATGGTTCATTTTGGCATATTTGCAATCAAAACAGTTAATGAGCTGTGAAAATGTTCTATGGATGCCAACAAATTATTTATTTTTTTTGCTATGAAATTTCACATCAACAGACTAAAAAAAAGGTTAATTTCCACAAACGTGCAATGAAAACAGGTAATAATAAACTAAAAACAATGTTCTTTGGCTTGTTTTGGAATATTTTTGGAACATGATAAGGGTGAAAACGTACAAATGTACCTTTTTGTTATGAAACTTCTCATCAACAGACAATCAAAATGGTTCACAATTAAATTAATAAATATTAAATGTTGATCAGAATGTTTTTGGAACATACATAGCACGGGTCCAATTGACCCATTTTAAAATTGAGAAACTACAAATTTGTAGTTTTCCACTATGAAACGTCTCATCAACAGACAATTAAAATGGTTACCGTTGTGTACCGGAATGCTTTTGTAAAATTAAACACAAAGCGTGTCAAACTGACCTTGAAAATAAAGAGCATTTCCATAATTTTTCTAAATCATTCAGCCCTAGTCTGCAGTGGCAGTGAACTCAATTAAACTCAATATGCAGCACAAAAAGTAGAAAAAAAATAATCCTAAAAGAGGCCTCAAGCTTTTTAATGCCACTCCCGGTTGAAGTTTGCTGTCAAACTGAGCATAAAACAAAGGGAATTACGTCTTGTGTATTTAAAACAACCCAACAACTTTACCTTCAGAATGCCCCCACTAGCTTAATGCTAGCGCATAATGGCAATCACCATTGATGGACGAACACGTAACATTGATAGTTATGGTGTTAAAACCCAAGATCTATCAAAACTCACATCTTTAGATTAGATTAAAAAAAACACCTTGGAGGATGACGCAATCCAGTGGCACACCAAGTTATCACGGCAAAACGACTTTTGATATGGAAGAAATATTGACTGCTATCACTTCTCCTCTCATTTTCACTTATTTTCGTTTGTTTATCCCGTGTGCTTTTCCTCGGAGGAAACCGATTGCTTTCCAGACAATTCCAGACACATGTCAGGCGTACAAGTAGAGATTTGAGGACATAGTCGTGATGAAATATCAGTGCAATATCAGCAGATATACTTGAGGGGGGGAAAACCTCACCAGAATTGGAGTAGATTTGTAATGGAGCATTTTTCATCCAATTTTGTCACAATTCCTTGTTTTTCTTTCCTTGCTTGTAGCACATGTTGCCGGCATATTTGCTTTGGCCGGTATGCCGCAGCAGGCAGTCGCAACGTCGGGCTTCCGTGCCCCTCGTCCGTCGAGCTTTCGCTGCATCCTCTTCAAGCTATTTATGGCGCACACACTCATACTCGCCGGGGGGGGGGGGGGGGGGGGGTATAATAGCCTTCATAGGAAGAGACTTTCATTGCTGTTGATCAATGTGGACTGGGGTGAGATTTGATCAAATTGTCTCAGCTGGTGCCAAGCAATTTTGGCCTAATCATGTCAGAGACCTTTTAAGACATCTGGGAACTGTTTTAAATTGTGGAGAGAAAAAAAAAGCTCAATGTGTCTTGTTTAAAGGTTAAAGGTTAAAGGCTTAGGGTGAGCAGACGTCCCAGTTCACCTGGGATAGTCTACTTCCTGCTTCCGTGTTGAAGAATCATGGGAAATGGAGTCCTACTCGCCTAAATCCGCGCTGTCACTGGTCAGATCCAATGCAAGCGGAGCATATCTGGCGGCATATTTCCAATGCTAATGCCGGAGCGGCGCTAGGTAAACGGCACGGCCATCTTCCAATAGCTGACGGGGCCGAGCAAAAAAGGTTGGATAATGGTGAGTGCATTGTCTTGTTTAGCACTGTTGAACTGTCAACCAAGAGTACGTTTCACATTAGCCAAAGTAATAACACAACCGCCGGTCTGAACAATTAACAGCGTCCCATCACTGGTGAGCTATTTTTAGAACAGACCCGTGGGCTACTCATGTTGTCCTTGTTGCTAACTTGTACTCGTTGGCACATTTTTTCCCTTTTTTTTTAAGGACAATGTTCATTAATCAACGACGCAGGCATCCATGTTTGCAGTGACTCTTTTGTCTTGCTTCCTCCCGCCTCTGTGCGTAGCTGCTCACTCCTCCCCTCTATGCTAAATGAGGTGGGGAAAAAACCATTGGAGGCAATTAATAGAGCTTGTTACTTGTGTTTGTAAAAGAAAATACATGGGAAGAGAACCTCGGAAGGAAAATCTCGCATTAAATCACAATCGCAATATTGAGAAAAAAAAAATCCTTCATTACAATGAGATTTTTTTGTATGACCTTTAAAGTTCAGAAGCCATGCGGTACAAGTGTGACCGTTGATTTTGCATGCAATATATCCCTGGTGGGCTTGAAATCTACATCTAGTCAGGGTCAGACAACATTCCTCTTCGTCACCAGTCGGTGTGTCTAGTGGCTAGCATGTCATGTTAGCGTCAGCGCTCCAGCCAGCCATGCATGTCACCGTGCCTTGGCCTGGCCTGCAATGGGAACAGCACTATCAGCACTTTGTCTCCTCTCACTCGTTGATGGTGGCAATGTGTGTGCGTGCGCGCGTGCGTTTGGGACGGCCGACTGCGGGCTCGAATGTTAACAAAACACACTCTCCGCCTCCGTCTTGGCTTGGCCTGTTGGTGAGTTTGTGTGCAGCCAGCAGTCCTGAAAAGCTTCATCAGCTAAATTACTGGAAGTTAGCTGTCTTTGTCAATTACGTCTTCACATAGCCAACGCTGCCGAGTGTACTTCCTTTATATCTCCCCCATTTTGTCAGCTTTCATTTTGCGCATTTGTCTTCTCTCTGGGCATGACATCGCTTCCATTCATCTACATACATATGCGGCTAATTACATTATCTATACAGCTCCCTGCACTTCCTCCACTGCTATTCGCAGGGCAGGCCTTTGGTGCATTTCTCTTTCGTGGCACAGCAGAGGTTAGGGGGGGGATGTAAGAGTCACAGGACACTTGGACCCTCAGGTTATGGGATGAGCAATTATGTCTGTCTTTACTTCTTTAAAAATTAAAGCACACTACATATATGGCCCCGGAAATGTAATCTTGCCCCCCAAGTATCAAATCAAAGTACGTGTAACCTTATCATTCATAGCTTGTGCTGCTGTCACTATCGAATATTTTTAGAATCGATTAATCTATCAATAATTTAATCGACTATGTTGATTCATTTTAATTTTGCCTTAAGTGTATTACAAAAGCATTTTCCCCCTGATTACTGTTTATTAACCAATAATTGGTGTTTATTTCATACTTCGTATGCGTATTAAGAAATGATAACAAAAAAAGGGGCTAATGCTGTACTATGTTACCAATTCGATCATTGTTCTCCAAAGTAAAAACAGATGTTTGCAAATGTCTTATTTTGATTAAACGCAGAAGATAATCAGTCTTCTTTCATGAAGGACTACAGTAATCACTGAACAATTACTGTTGATTCGCTGAAAGCAGAGGATTTGGACAATTTAAAATAAAAAATGGCTCCAAACGATGACTTCATTATTAAAATAGTTGTCGATGAATTTGATAATCGAATACTTGTCGATTAATCGGTTAATTTTGACAGCTAATATAAGCTTAAAAATAAGCTTCTAATAGCGTGTTGTTAAATGCCACAAGTGTGTCGCTATTGTAAACATGTCTTGTAAACTACCCATCCAGCATTCTGCCAATTGTACAATTTTAAAACGACAAATTCATCAAATTAATTCATTTTTTTGCCCAGCCCTTAGGCCATGGTTTTGTCACCTGAAAGCATTTCCATCACGTATTTGTACTGACTGTGAGTCACACATGAGCTGCTTTCCGAGGGCACTTACTTGATCAAATCAGGCTTGCAGATGGCTTTGTTTCCAAGACAACGCCATTCTCATTATCAGTCGTCATTATTGAGTTAACCCACTCTGCTGGGCGTTTGTTTTTTTAAAGTATTTGTTAATATTGTGCTGTAAGACGACACCGGCTTCTCGCCATCAGCCGCGCGAGTGTCTTGTTTACAAGACAAGGTTCAATTAGTGTGACTCATGTGACTTTTAGGAGGCTCATTTTTCATTTGCCGACCACGTTTGCCGCCTTGCATGTGTCGTGTGTTACACGCTTATCTGTGCGCCCATGCAGATGTGACCCAGAGAGAGAGTGAGTCATATTGATAAGGTCACATGGGCTGCTGCTGTTCGAGGTCTGACACAACAATCGCTCCACTTTGTGTGTATGTATGCGCGCTGAAGAAATAATGGTT
Organism: Leptonotus elevatus; assembly: GCF_054856555.1. Taxonomy (NCBI): domain Eukaryota; kingdom Metazoa; phylum Chordata; class Actinopteri; order Syngnathiformes; family Syngnathidae; genus Leptonotus; species Leptonotus elevatus. Next base: position 8,196,789 of record NC_141254.1, read on the forward strand.
TGCGTCACATCTTTTTCATAAATTTTGGATGACATGGATGTGAAAGCAAAAGAGAAAGCACCATACAAATTGCATTATTATTATTATTATTATCATTATTATTATTATTATTATTATTATTATGTCCCCCTGAAAAAAATGTCTGGAGCTTGAAAACACTGTAATGTGCATGCCAGGCCAGTAGCAGGCAATGTTACATACACATATCACAATAATGATGCACATATTATTGGATATCCATTCTGACTGTGTCAATTAAGCTAAACATGATTTCTTTGTTCTGGCTGATGAGTGTATATTGTCATCGTTGTTTATATATCGTTGCGTGTGCGCATGCCTTTGTCGCTGCCCTCAGCTGCTCTCGAGCATTCCCAATGGAGCAGCGGTAACAACAGGGGATCATAAACAGCAGCTGTGCCTGTTTAGGCCACACAGTGCACCCCACCAGCCCGATGAATTTATACAACATTCTCCCAGCTAACTTGAGAGAAATTCTCATCTCACGCTTTCATATTAGAAATACAGGATGCTATACTTCTGGAGGACCAAAACTGCAAAAATTCTAAATAAATAAATGACTAAATAAATAAATAAATGACTAAAAAGTGAAAGTAAAAACGGATATTAAAAAAATATAATTCAAACATTAAATATATATATATATATATATATATATATATATATATATATATATATATATATATATATATATATATATATATATATATATATATATATATATATATATATATATATTTATATAATACATTTGTTGTTTTTATTTCCATTTATATTTATTTTTTGGGATTTAATTTTCGAATTGTATATTTTTTTACATGTGTTTTTATTTTCACTTTTAGTCATTTATTTAGTCATTTATTTATTTTGAATTTTGGCCGTTTTTAGGTCCTCCGTACCCTCATGTTCTGGCCAGCCAATTAGATGGGCATTTGATTCTGCTTTCGGGAATATGAAAATCACTCACTGAATGTTCTGAACTCCTGTTTCAATGCTGTATTGTGAGCAGTGTAATTGCCTGGAGGAGTTGTGCCATTGCGTAGGTCGACAGCATATGAATGCAGGCTTCAGCTGACGTCAATTTTGTCTTCCTTTGGCAGTAGATGGAGAGTTTAACTGTCAATTACTCCTTTCCATGAAGAAAAATTTAGCATCTACAATCATGGAAATTCTCCTCATGACACTGTCAAAATGAGAGTAAAGTCAATGGAAAACAGAAAGGTACGTCGCGTTGATAGGATGGTATTAACTGTCCTACCGTCTCGAACCATACATGCAGCTTTAATGTTTGTTCCTATGGTAACTGTAACCAGAGACACCATGTTGGTGTTCAATCACATAGGGAGGTCAGCCATTGTTCTTCGCAATCAGATCATCTATCACACCCACTCGCTGACCTGAAATTTCATACACGTCCTGCTGGGCGGCCACACACCAGATCACACTTGAGCTTCACGTGGTTCAAGCGGTTTACAACTTCTTTGTAAATGAAAATGACAAATAATTGTTTGTATGTAATGTCGTAGTACACACACCACTTACGGTCCTTACTGTATGCTCAGTTCACGCCAATACAGGCAGTAGAGTGATGTGCAGCCTCTTGATTGTTGGTTAATTTTGTTTGGAATAAAGTTAAAATGCACCCAGAAAAGAAAGACCAAATGGCTGTGACTTGCGGTGTTCCCCAAGGTTCAATTGTAGGACCCCTGCCATTCAATCTGTACACGCTTCCTCACAGCCTGAGGCTGTGGCCCATATCACATTTGCAGCTTGTGTTCAGATGGATATTCAAATCACATACAGACGTTGAAGTATTCAAAATAAAATAATGTTGCTGCATTTTAAGGAATCCATCCTCTTCTTATTGTTGCCAACAAGCTGGTACTCTGGTCACATTTATCTGTATTGCTGCAACGTGGTGAGCTTTCCACCTTGAGGCTATTTTTACTTTGAGGCAGACTGCATTATTTATTCATCAAAACCCAACCCTAGATTACGACTGACCTATTTGTATTTTTTCCCAGTACCAAAAGCTCTCAAAGTCGTGGTTATTTTCACCTCAATCAGACAACTTCTTACATCCCACATTTCTTTTTGTCCTCATCTCGCCTGTCCTCCTTTCGCCTCCTTGACATCCAGGCACCGTTGGTTGCTATGGTGAGGGTGTGGGTGCAAAAAATGGAGGACAGCGATTGTAAAAGTAGCGCAGACAAGAGAAGGATGTGGGCTAGGCAACAAAAATTGGACGAAAGGCAGCAGCGAATCAACTGAAGATATTGAAGGTCAGGGTTCTGTCGGCTTATTAGCGGACCTCATAACATGAACTGGGTACGAGAACAACGGCAGTGTCACATGTTCTGGTTCCGTCTGTCTTGATGATTCAGCGGTGCCACCAAGTTTGTCTCCATGGAGCGTGACACCTCCGACGTAACCTCCACGTCAGCGCTCCACGTTGTCATGGTAATCCAATCATTTAGTTGTGTCTCTAGACGGAGGCAGCGGACCCTTTTTCGACTTCCACCGAGGGCCATGCTAAAGAAACATCATGTACCAATTTCTTCCGCAAAAGCGGTTTATTAGCATATGAAGCTGTTGTTCACATTTCGAAAAAAAAATTGCCATAGGTGAGTGGCTCTCAAACTTTTTACACCAAGTATCACCTGTGAAAATACTTTACTGGCAGGAAGGTGCATCTTCTGTTTACCCTTCAGAATCTCAAACCGCCTGTTTATTCAGCAAATGTGGCTTCTGGGCCCACTCTGCCCTTCTCTCCTTCTTTGTGCTTGTGTCCTTGTGTTGCGTGCTGTTGTTGAAACCCTCTGAGACTGTGCTGTCAAGTGCCGATATGGGCCCAACAACTCCTATAGGGCCTTTATTATGACCCCCCCCCCCCCCCCCCAGATATCCTCGCACACGAAAATAGAAATGAATCAATGTGCAACAGCAAGGTTACTACTTTTTTTTTTGTGGACAAAAAGATCTCGAGTCATAAATGATGCAGTACTGTATATCAGATACAAGTCGTTGTCGAGTAGATTTGCTAAGGCTTATGAGTAAAAAATTTAAGATATGAGTGCTAGATGGTGGCAGTGAACTCAACTCAGTTCACTTCACAACAAGCAACAGTTGGGCAGATTATGAACAATTCTTCCAAAAACGAAGCGTTTATGCAATGCCGCTCCCAGTTGACATTATTGCCAAATTAAACCTAAAACAAAGATAACTTTTGTTGTGTAATTAAGACAGCCACATAGCATTGCCTACCATTACCTTGAGGCTAACAAACAATGCAAAACGGTGTAAACCAGTGGTGTCAAACATACGGCCCGCGAGGCCGGATCAGCCCCGCAAAGGGGTTTAATCTGGCCCGCAAGATGATTTTGTAACGTAAAAAAAAATAATTATCAGCTGGCCACAATCAAAACATATAAATTTGGAATTGCTCTGGATGTCATTATTTTACACATCACCTAAAGTTACAGTTTGTTTAAAAAAAATAAAAATAAAATCATAGACCGACATAAACGTGTTAAATGTGACACAAACTCAATTACTGGTAACATAAACACATATGACAAGGATTAACGTTCTTATAACTTCATTAACTGTGCCACACAATGCATTCTGAGAACAATATAGATGCAAAACGGGTAGCTACAACACGTCCGGAACTCATACAGGCAATGTGTTGCTGCGTTCCATTTGCATTTGTATGTGTTTTTTTTTTTGACAATATAATTACAATTGCGCCCCGTAATGTAGGGCTAACCCACAAATAGCGAAAATTTGCGTAAAATTGACGGCAATTGTTTTTAAGTTATATACCATGACATTACCGATCCGGCCCGCTTGGTAATATATTTTCCTCCAGGTGGACCTTGAGCTAATATGAGTTTGACACCCCTGGTGTAAACGCTAAACGGATAAACAAAGACAATCGCTAGTTGCAGTGTCATAGCCCTATAATGAATGTATTTATTGTTTGAACACAAATAATGCACCAGCACATCTCGACAGATATAACAATGCTCATAGGCATCTATTTATTCTTTAGCCTCAGCAAAATGCTATCATTGTAGCAGCTTACAGTAGTTGTGAAAGTCATCTTCGTTTTGTATTATACTGCCCCCTGGTGGTCCAGTTGTGCACACCAGGAGGAGCTGCGATTAATTTAATTTAATCATGATGCAAACATTCCTTACATTCTATTATTCCGCAAATTTTCCTTATTAAAAGTAAAAACAAATGTTTTTTAAGGTTTTTTTTACGGAAGCTGGAGTGGAACAATGACATTTACCTTCATTTCAGTGGGGAAAGATAATTCAGCTAGCGATAGCGGGCACCTTTACAGATGGCCATTGACTAGTTCAACCCCGATGTAATATAATATCTGCATTTTTAGAGGAAGCAATAACGATCACCTTTGTGGTTTGATGCTTAGTGAAGGTAATAAAAATAGACCCCAGGTACAATTTTAATTATGTTATTAACAGTTTCTGCAGTTTGGTCATCCCAAACAAAACGCTCCTTATGAATTGTTAGAACAAAGGCTTGAAAGTCCCAGCGGTCATGGTCATTCGTTTATTGTCTGCAGCAGAGAGGTGTTACAAGAAACAAACAATAGCGCATTGTGTGCAAGGACTGACATTTGTAAATTGCGCTTTTCAAAGTAAGAGCCTGTTTGTAAGTGTTAGCAGCTGCCTCAGCACAGCAAGTCTTCCGGTCGATTCCTCAATTTGGAACAGACTGAAAGGTCTTTTCCGACTGCGCTCACGTTTGACCAAGCCGAGCCTCTTCCACGCAAAATTGAGCTGAACTATAGATCTGGCATTTATGCGCTCCTGCCTTTTATTCAATACACAGCGAGGACAGGATACAGTAATCAGACACCTAGATTACTTCAGTGCCAGCAATCTGGTGTGAAGACAGCAACATTCGCTTTCAACGCAACAGCACAGATGTCATGTCAGGTGTTAAACTTGTTCTGATGTTACCTCTGAAGGTACTTTGTACTTCATACAGTGATTCTGAAAATCACAATCACATCTACTGGAAGGTTAAAGATGGCATCTCCGCATTACCCAGGATCCTTTACACTTTAATCAACCTGAGAGACTGTTGCTTGAATGCTTTGATAGGTGCTGCTGTTTTGGTTAGCAACAGGATGATCACATCAGTGTGTGTAAACTAAACTGAAATCATACGCCCATGACATCATCAGCCAGGCCGGCTAAAGATCCAAAGCCACTTTCATATTGCAGGATATATTTTTGAGCACTTTTCAACACACTTGATCGATGTCCTTCTTTCAATGATCCTATCTAATTGTTTCTAGTGCGTCTTGGTGTCTGAATGCATCAATGCGCGCCTGTTTATGCCGGCTAAATGGCTGCCTCCGACTTGGCAGAGCTCACTTTAGACCGAGCTGTGCATCTCAATGAAGCCTGCTGCAGTGTGAGTCAAAGCATGTCAACGCCGAGGGAGCATTCGAGCCACGGGCTAAGGTGTATTTAAGACGTACATTTGCCGCTCAGAGGTCATTTGAGGCTCTCCGTATTGAAAAATAGTCCATTTTGGTCCCAAGTGGTCCGCGTGCCCAATGTCATTATGGGTAATTACCAGGCTGAAAAAAATGGTCATGGTGACTCAGTGTTTGTGAGATGTGGTAGTGAAAGCGTGTGTGCGAGTAGCTTGTGTGTGATGGAAAGTAAAATATTCCACAACACTGCGGTTTGCTTGTCCATGTCACATATTCTCATAGTTGTCTGTAAATGTGCAGTCCAGTAAGATTTAATGGCAAATGTGGATTGACACGACTACTTATCATGTAGCTTAATCATTTAAAGACATTAAAGTCCATTCAGTGGCCGATCCTCAATATGAAGAACGAAGAGTACGATCTCGTGAACTCGCCAAGTGCGATCTTCCTAACAACGTACACGAGAGCGTTCTTTCGAAGAACGCGAGTCTCTTTGTAAATTACAACAACTGTATACTTGTTAACTTCCCCTCTGATGCATTCTTGGTTTAAGCTAGCTGACAAGAACAAAATGGAGGAATTCTGTGCGTTCTCGCTTTATTTGTACAGTACTTTGATGACATTTCATGAGATCACAAAAATGTAAGAACGGACAAAAACACCAATTGAGAAACAGGTAGTGTGATTGAGGTGCTAATGCTAGCTGCTAGCTAGCCTGCAGTCGAAACAGGTAGTGTGATTGAGGTGCTAATGCTAGCTGCTAGCTAGCCTGCCGTCGCAGTTATTTGTTGTAAGAGGTCGAGTCTTCCATCAATTTTAAAGTTAGTTAAGATTCCTATTGAGATGAATGAAAATGCCAGCATGCAGGCTCAGCTGATCTGAGAGCTCATGAATGCAACACTAATATGTCATTCTATGCAGAGGACAAATAATATAAGATTTTGAGTACTGTTACATTGCCAGCACATGTTGCTGTGTCATTTGTGTTCAATCAATTGCTTAAAGGGTTAAATCACAGATGCTATTTAGCGTTAGCATGAAGCTAGCATTTGTATCTCAAGTGTGCTATTGCAAGTCAAAGCAGAAAATCGACTCTATAACTATTTACTCAATATTTGATATCTGAAAGGAATTATTACATTTTCAACCCCCTTTTAAAGAAACACATATGCTTCCTTGTCCCATATGAAAGAACACACGTGCCTTGTCATCTATAATTTATTAGCACAACAAGTGAAACAAAATGGAACCGGATGTTGTGCCACAAAGCACGACGCTGAGCAGCGAATTCCCCTCAAAGCCACAAAAGGCACATTAACAGCAAACGCCGCATGCTACATACACAGTCCACGGATCCTCGTGCAAAGAATATCCAAATGGATGAAGACGAGCGCAGGATTGAAAAGAATATAGAACAGAGGTGAAGATGAGGCAGCTGCTGCGTCGAGGTGGCCACCGTTGACTTGGCAACCAAATCTCTGGGGCTGAGTTCGGAACACACTGATCATTTATTCAATTTTGTCAGAATTTATTTATTTTTGTTAAATGTTTATCACAATGCTTTTGGAACATTAAATATAGCCCGGGTTAAATTAATCCATTTTAGAATGTGTTGTTGTTGTTTTTTTTCGCAGTGAAACTTTATCAATAAACAATTAAAATGGTTCATTGTGACATATTTGCATTGAAAACTGTTAATCATGACTTATAATTCATTGTCAGTTTTCTATTGGAACATTAAGCATAGCCCGGGTCAAAATGACCCATTTCAAAGTTAAAGAGAAACAAATAGTATTTCATGATGAAACTTGTTAAAATGGTTCATTTGAAATATTTGCCATGAAAGCGGTTAATAACGTTTATTGGGATGCGTGTTTATCATTAAATATACAGTAGCATGGGCCAAATTGACTCAGAAGCATTATTGCTATTCCCGAGAAACCAACCTAATAGGAGGGTTAATGATAGCTTCACAACTGTATGCCGATTTTTAGGAATCTAAGTAAATACATAATTTTTTTTAAAATTGACATCAAATGAAATAGATGAACATACTGTCATGATGAATTTTTGTAAGGTCACGCCAAGACTGGCATTACTCAGCATATTTGAGATGAATGGGGGTCTTATTAAGGGCTACCTGTGTTTCAACTATACTATTATTATTCATATGTCGGGAGCGAAGGACGTTCTTCTATGATGCAGCTTTTGGCTCCCTTGCCTCCTCTTCCTCCGCTTGCTAATCATTTCTCTCCTTGACACGTCCTCCTCCTTTCCGTCCGTGATCTTTTGCTTCTTTCGTCTGCATTTTGTTGCCGATACATGACCCAGGGGAGCCAGCGATGCAGTAGAACAAATCTGATGGGTTCGATATGTCCTTGTCTAAAATTTCAGTCGTTTGGTCCCTCGTGCTCTCCATCAGGATGGAGATAGAGTTAGCGAGGAAGCGTGCGGCAGGAGGAAAAGCCATCAAACCAATCAGACATCCAGCAGGACTCCATCAAACTCCTCATTCGAACACTGTTGGAGCCTAGCTTGCAGCTGCAGGTGTGTTTGTGTGCGCGCGCAGGCCTCTCTGATTTCAGCGGCCGCTCGCGCTCGCGCGCGTGTGTGAGCTTGTAAATGTTTGATGGGTTTTGATCCAACCATCTGTCCACTACTGCTGCATGGCTGAGACAAAAGGGAGAGACACACAGAGGTCCGGTTACACGGAAGCCTGCCATTGTTTGAAAGGAATATCACATGTTAGCATGTTCCCATATGAGCGGCATCTTAAACAGATGACCTGGTGTGATTTCAGCTTTTAGTCTGAAGAAGATGAAGGCTTTAGCAAATACAGCATAATGGTGTCTTTAGATACGAGGGACTCCACTTATAAGTTTTACGAGATACAAGCCGTCATCTTGCGAGCGCTAATTCAAACTCACGCCACAATAAGCAGCAGTTTGGCAATTAGTGAACAATTGTATTTAAAAAAAGAAAGAAAAGAAAAAGACAGCCTCTGTGTTTAAAACAACCAAACAACTGCCTTATAAATGGCCCTAGCTAAATGAATGCTAACATACAGTGGGAAGGGCTATTGAAATGCTAACGCTTAGCATCACGAGTTGTAGTTTTGGAACCATTCATGGTGTATTAGGCTGTAGGCCTTTTATCTATTGTTATATATATATATATATATACATATAATTGATTCCCATTATAAATACACTAAAAATAAATACTTTTTTTTAAACTTGCAATATGATTCAAAAAATGGGTATAAACCTCCAAGGTGCTAGCTCCTCCCCAAAGAACGGCAATAAAAAATAAAAAAACATTTAAAAATTGATTTTTAATTTTCTTTTAAATATTAAAAAAATCCACAAATAGATGAATCTGTGGGTTCCAAACTAAAATATGTGGGGATTCACTGAATAACACTTTCAACACGCAAACAAGTAGTGTTCAGAACACGCATCGTATACATTTGACTCAAATGTGACATTTGTTATTGGTATCTGGTGTAGGTATTGCTGCATCCCTGTACAGCGGCTGTATATGATTTTAAGCCTGTAACAAAAATGCTATAAATGAAAATGCTTAAAACACATTTTAGATGGATAGATAATCTTCAATATTGTCTCACCTCTTTGCAGCCATGTGATCATCATCATCATCATTATGACCATGCTCTCCATTTATGTTTCAACCGAGCGAAGCTAGCGGATTGATCCCAATATATGCTAAACAGCTTAATATGGATTTTTTTTTTTTGTGGACTGTATTGATTATAGAGCGTCGTGACATTTCAATGCATGAAGCGCCTCGTCGACACGTGTGATTAATGGCGAACTAGACGGGGCACATCCGTTTCACGCTCCTGTGTGTTTACAGTACACTTAGCGGGTGCAAGAAATACATGAGTGTGCATTGGCTGGCCCCTGGAGGTGTGGCCCCTTGCCTACCTACCCCCTTCAGTCCGGTTCCATTTGAACGCATTGATCATCTCGGTGTATTGGAATCAATGGCTGTGAATAGCAAAAGAACCAGAATGTGAACTCTTCAAACTGTGGTCAATAAACTCAAGCGACCACGGTGTGGCCCATGTGGGGGTTGGAAGACCCCTCCCTCTCTTTGCTTTCCTTCCTCGTTGCACACTAGAAAGGTCATTCTGCTCCACAATAACGCTAACGCAGCTCATGAGCAATCATCAAATAGGATTAATGAAATCCTGTAGAGCGGTGATGGCGAACCGGCGGCTCGGTTCAGGCAGTGTTGTGAAATGCCTGCTAGCTTCTTACTAGCATACTGCATAATAATGCTATTGACATGCTAATGTTTAGCATTGACTAAGATGGTTTTAAAACCCTTTAAAACAGATGTTTGAACACAAATGGTTGAGTAACTTTCACATTCTTGTCAATGATATTGGGAGACGTCATTTTGAGTGACGCGCGCCGCCCGCACGCACACGTTGCGGGAGGTGCAGCTGCGCCGTCTGATAAGCGACGCTAGCAAGTCCGCCTCAAGGTTAACGTGATCTTTCAACGCCATTAGCCGAACCGTCATCACACATACACACACATACATTATGCATACATATACATGATGTCTTGATAAACACACCAACACGATGACACACATTTCATTAGTCACTCCCACACGCATACACATGCACAAACACACAAGTGACACTTTAAGGAGGATTTTCCATTATTGATGAGGCCACATGCTCTGTACATTTATTGGGGTGGTGGGCGGCTCCGGTCTGCTTGACTCAGCATTCCTCTGCCTATTGCTCCTTTTTTTTTTTCTTCTTTTTTTTTTTCAGCCTATGTCAGCATGTGTGTGGGTGTGCCTGTGGGTGTGTTTATCAGTGGACACACACAGGAAAAAGACAACAATGGCAAGACAAACACAGACTCACATAGATGGTTAGATTGACTGATAGTTAGATTGATGGGTGGATAGATCAATAAAATATTTTTATTCAGTTGCTTTGATGTGGAGGTAGAAAAAAAAAGAAGTATATATTATTATTACAGCATGTTAAGCTCTATTATGGTTTATTCAAATATTATGCTCGGATTAGCTTGTTGGTGCTAGAAAAGTTTATGCGGCATACATTTCCGAAATATATTTTTTACCTGATAAAGTAAAATGTCAATTTCCCTAAATGGTTCAATTTCAACCTGATGCAGGAATACTGACAACAAGCACAACTGTTTTAAATAGCAGTTGTTATTAAAAAAACAACAACAACAACAACTTCAGGCTTCTGCTGGAAGGCAAAAAAATGCATACTGGGATGACTTGAACTTTATTTTGTGTTAATCTGAAACATTTGAAATTGTGTCAGGTATGTGCTGAGTCCCATTTAACATCACTTTGAATGTGATTGGTTAATTATGTGCACAGCCACAACACCATCTATAAGAGGGTGTTCACACTTCTGCAACCACATTATCCCAGTTCTCAAAAAGATTTATTTCTTCAAACATTTAGAAATTATTCATCTTGGTCTCATTTTTTTCAACCTGTCATTTGAACAGGGTTGTGTAGCATCTTTTTTTTTTACGCACTGTACATGGTCACGGCTTTATGTCACTTTCCATATGCAGAGAGCCACTCATCAAAATGCTAAATGGGACGCAACCAAATTTGGGCATGTTGACGTGGAGCTGCCCATCCAGCTGCTGTGGCTCCTTCCAGTCTGCCAGCCAGCCAGACTCATCAGCCGTGGACAAGCGCCCAGAAGGTAAATGAAACCACTCCTGTGTCTCAGGCACAATACCTCGATTGAGTTCACACGGCACGCTCTTGAATTATAAACACACACATACCTACCCACGTATGCAAATCCAGTGTCTTTCTCACCCAAAAGAGTCGGGACACTGCTACATAAAAACATGAAATACACCTTGATTATATTTAAGTCATCGCAAATAATGAATGAATGAGCTAGTAGGCCAAATTGGAATCACCATGGCAACAAGAAATTCTCATGTTGTAGAGTGACACGCCGTCTACAGCACGAGATGCCGCGGGAAATGTGGCAAAAAGACACAGTTGGAGACAATCCTACTTTTTTTTTTGATTGCTTGCATACCCTTGACCCAATTTCCGCACATCTAACAAAACAAAACAAAAAAATAACCCTCTGTGCAGTTCTTTGGGAGAAAATGTTAGCCAAATGCAGGGCTATTTTTCCAGTGAAGTTTACACTTTTAAAGACCCTGTAAAGTGAATTAAAATTTGTTTGTAAATACCATCCATCCATCCATCCATCCATCCATCCATTTACGACCGCTTATCCGGGGTCGGGTCGCGGGGGCAGCAGCTTTAGGAAGGAAGCCCAGACTTTGCTGTCCCCAGCCACTTCAACCAGCTCCTCCGGCGGGCTCCCAAGGCGTTCACAGGCCAGCCGAGAGACATAGTTTCTCCAGCGTGTCCTGGGTCGTCCCCGGGGCTTCCCGCCGGTGGAACATGCCCGGAACACTTCTCCAGAGAGGCGTCCAGGAGGCATCCGAACCAGATGCCCGAGCCACCTCAACTGGCTCCTCTCCATGCGGAGGAGCAGCGGGTTGACCCTGAGTCCCTCGACAATGGTCCACTTGGACTCACTGTCCCCCACATCCCCCGGGACAAGGGAGAAGTTCTGACAGAGGTGGGCGTTGAAACTCTTTCTGACAGGGATTCTGCCAGACATTCCCAGCAAACCCTCACAATACGTTTGGGTTTAGCAGGTCTGACCGGCATCTTCCTCCGCCATCGGAGCCAACACACCACCAGGCGGTGATCAGTTGACAGTTCCGCCCCTCTCTTCACCCGAGTGTCTAAAACATGCGGCCACAAATCCAATGACACGACTACAAAGTCGATCATCAAACTACGGCCAAGTGCACATATGGACACCCTTATGTTTGAACATGGTGTTTGATATGGACAATCCGTGACAAGCACAGAAGTCCAATAACAGAACACTACTCGGGTTCTAATCAGGGAGCCCGTTACTCCCAATCACGCCCCTCCAGGTCTTACTATCATTGACCAGGTGAGCATTGAAGTCCCCCAGCAGAACGAGGGAGTCCGCAGGGGGAGCGCTCTCCAGCACATCCTCCAAAGACTCCAAAAAAAAAAAGGTGGGTACTCTGAACTGCTGTTTGGTGCATATGCACAAACAACAGTGAGGACCCCCCCCCCCCCCCACCCAAAGGCAGAGGGAGGCTACCCTCTCGTCTACCGGGATAAACCCCAACGTACAGGCGCCAAGCCGGGGGGCAACAACTATGCCCACACCTGCTCTGTGCCTCTCACCGTTGGCAACTCCAGAGTGGAAGAGAATCCAACGCCTCTTGAGAGGATTGGTATCAGAGCCCAAGCCTTGTGTGGAGGAGAGTCCGACTATGGCACTCGCCAACGAGCCCCACCTCCGTGCCTGGCTCCAGAGGGGGGCCCCGGTGACCCGCAAGGGAAATGCCTGTTCATATATTGTGTTCATCATAGGGGGTCTTTGAGCCGTGCTTTGTCTGGCCCCTCACCTTGGACCTGTTCGCCATGGGTGACCCTGCCAGGGGCATAAAGCCCCAGACAACATACCTCCTCGGATCATTGGGACACACAAACTCCTCCACCACGGTAAGGTGCCGGCTCACGGAGGAGTAAAGGAGTTCTAAATACATTGCACATAATAAACTACAGAATTTTTGGAGATAGGGCATTAAACCGTATTTCAGTTTTCTTGATTGTTTTTTTTTGTGGGTCTGAGTCCCCACTACCATATGAACTTTAATGCCTTTGTATGTATTGGGTTATCCAACAAAGCTACGACTTACTTAGTTATTATTACTAGCTCCAAGCCTGTTAGCTCACAAGCTAGCTGGTGACTAGCACTTCTTGTTACGGTGTGGAAAGCTCCGCAACTGCGTTCAAACATGCATAAGAAAGATTCTAGACACATCCATTTTTCAAGATATAGTAGTGGTATTTGATTGACAGCTGACTGTTGAGAGGGGTGTGGTTTCGCCGCATATCCCGGACACGCCCACAGCATTTGAGAGCGGAGCCAAATGGCTTGATTTCTCATGATTTTTATGTAATTTGTGATTTTAAAAAAAACGTTCAAATTTGGCAGGGTTGTTAACAACACTCTTCTCTGTGGCTTGTCAAATGTAAAATCATATTTATTTTCACTTTACAGGGACATGGAGTACACAGTATTTCTTTTGCATGACCTTTTCTACACACTGTAGTAGCTGCTAACTGACAAAAATGCTTTAGCCATTTTTTTTCAGCCCAAATCCAACATTGTATTTGGAAATATTTGTTTAGCGCACACACACACATTTACCCGCACGTACAGTATGTATGCACTCACACACACATAGACACACCATACACATACAGACCCCCAGCTGCTGTGCTCATGTAATTTATTACCCTTCCTGAACCCAGTGGAGTCATGAAATCACCCCGGTCTTTGTGACACACACACACACCCACACACACACGCACACACACACACTTGTACTTGTATAATTGTGAGGACACCCATAGACATAAAGCATTTCCTAGCCTCTTCCCCTAACCCCAACCATCAAAAATTATTGCCTACCCCCATTCCTTACCCTAACCTCAACCATAACCCAATTTAAGCCTAAACTCTAAAACCAAGTCTTGACCCTCCAAAAGAGGTCTTGAGTTGTGAGGACCGGCACACACGAGTCTTTCTCAAAGAGTGTTCCTGGCCCGTTACACTCGACTCGAGACCTCTTTGGGTTAATTAGAAGGATGTCCCGAGGGAGAGAACACCAGGTCGGAATAATGCACTGGAAGGATGAATGCGTGTAAAAGGTCCTCTCGTCTGGTCGGAAAATGGAACACGGAAGAGTGCCGTGCTTTGATAGCAATCCTCACCAAACTCAAAGGTTCCGATGATTTGAACTAATGTTACTTTCTAGATGCTGGAGTCACAATTCTGAGAGGTAAAAGACAGCATATTACATTATTCTACTATTATTGCTAACGTAAAAAAGAAGAAGAAAGAATTAAAGCAGATAAATTATGAGGACAATGTTATGAAAATAAAGCTGTAGTGTGATTAGAAAAATAATTGTAATTGTAATTTAAATTTGAATACTATTTCTATTGTAAAGTGCTTTGAGTGTGCGAAAGCAACAAAAAAAGAGCGCAACATAAATCAGATGTTTATGATGCTACATTTTGAAGAGTTTATATAACTATCTTAACTTATTTAACTTTAAATAACTCATTTTTAGCTAACTACTGACCATTCATTTAGGCCAAGTTCCCAGTTTACAACACCTGTGATGCGAGTAATACGTAAAGTTAACAGTCCCAGTGTGTGTATGTTGTCAATCAGCCATGGGGTGACTCAAATTGCTTGGTTGGAACTAAATAAATATTTTTTGAAGATTACTTGACTACATGTACCTGTAAATAAAAAGCGAAGCGTGAAGAGCCCCTGTCGCTGAAATGCAATGCTGCAGTCAGTGAATGTGAATGTGGCGACTGATCATTTCCAACAGCCTCTCGAAATATCAACACTCTCACCTTCATTGTCACTCATTTCCTCTTTGTGATAATCCGCTTATTCCTTGAAAATCCCGCCATGTTTTTGTGGTTCAACACAATATAATATATAGCACTGTATGCTGTATGTGGACCCTCAAAACCAGATATAGGGTCGCCGTTTTCCCCGTTGTGGCTACTCTGTCGAAGTGTGTGAGTGGGACTGTAATTTTTCGAGATGGTTCATTTTAGTCGAGCTCAGCCACGTCGTTTGGTGTGTAGCATGCCGAAGTCCATTAAAGGTGTGTCATTCAGCTGGGCAACCATAGGTAATATACAATATTCACGCTCAACTAATTGCTGTCAGGTCAAGAGGTCCCACGTGTCGAGGAGATAACATCCTACTGTAAGAAAATGATTCAAATTAAAATGACAATGCAAGCGCACATTCAGATCAACGCTTGTCGTTGAGCACACCGGGAGCAATCGTGCCATAATTATGCCCAAATTGGAGGCGATTAATTTTTGAATGGATTCAATGTTTAATTCATCGCACCGATCCAATCTTGGTTATGGCAGAGAGCACGAGGGGCTGCGGTCAAGACGAGAACACCTTGCGATGTCGGTCACACGCACCAATGTGTTATGATTTGATGGCAATTTGTGTGTCAGTGTGTGTTTTGAGTGGAAGCGAAAGCAGGGATGGGTGTTGTTTCCTGACACAGACCAGTAAGACCAGTTCTGCTGTGCGCAAAATCCACTTCCTGCTGACACGGTGGAAGGAACACAACACTCTGACAAACGTTTACCAGAGGTAGTTAGTAATTACCTACATTGATTCCATGTTATGTTTTGACTTTTAGGGTAGTCTTAATGCAACATGCTTTTTTTGGTATTTTTTTAGTTTAGAAGAAACTATTTTTACTCGGTTACATTGAGCTATATTCCTTTCTATTTCAAATGTTGGCATTTCAGCCTACAAGAACTCCATTTGGAACGTAACACCCTATGGAATAAATAGATTTAATGGATAATAATAATAATAGATTCAAGTTGGCATAAGTCGTGATAAGCGCCGGTATTTGAAATGATGTCCTTTAATTCTGGTTGTAGCTTGACGTATTTCTCAAGTCCGCATTGGTAGAATTGGGCGTATTGATTCAAGTGCTACATTGCCAAATATTTCATCTTAATTTTGTTAATAATATATTCTTCTATCAAATAAAACATTTCCTAGTATTATAACTATTATGATTATCGCTTCAACTTACAACTCTGTTATTTAATTATTTAGCTAAAAGTTCCACTTTACTCTTCTTATTGTGATTCTTGGAATATGATGACTTTTTCTCATGTCACGACTTTATTCATGTAACATGAACACTTTTTAATTGTAACATTACATTTTCGTCATAAATCTACAACTTTATTCACGTAATGTTTTTCATTGATTGCAGTGGATTACCTTGTTATGCTTTTATTTGACTCTGATAGAATGATTCTCTTAAAATGACTGTTACTAATAAAAAAAAAAACTCAGTCCCTTAAAAATGACTTAATTCTTCAATTTACTGTATGTCAAATTTTATTCTCATAATCCCAATATCACATTCACAGAAATGCAACCTAATTCTTGGAAAGTTACAACTTTATGTACCGTAATTCTCACTTTAATCTGGTGTAACTTGATTTACAGTTTCTACGAGTTTATTGGGGGCTTCATTGTCATATTTTGACTATATTCTTGTGATTTTGCCTTCATTCCAATAACATTTCCTCTTTTTCCCCCTCATAATTGTATGACTTTTGTTCCTCGCAATTTGACTTTTTCTCTTTTCATTGTGGCCTTAAATCCCTTCATCCTTGTGCTTTTTCACAGTGCTTGAGTATGTGCCAAATGCGCCACCTTTCCCATCTAGTAACGCATGTGCAAGCATTTGACGAGTTAAATGGTGTCACAATCAGACATCTTTACTCTATTTTCTTTTTTAATCCGATTACCTTAATCTGGTGACTGGCTGACCCTGCCAATACGCGCTCATCCTTTCTATACACATTTATCAATGCAGTACACGACGCTTGGCCTAATTTATCACCCTCTCCCAGCTGGACCCGAGGTGACTTGATTTATTAGATAGCCATTTGTGGCGGCGGGTCGGTGAGACTGACAAGAGCCAAAGCTTTGCGATGACCTCCAGGTGATAATGACCATAGAGTGGGGAAGGACACATGGGGTTGGGGACACTGGGTAGATAAAAGCTAGCACACATTAAAAAAATGGTATGGTATGTAAAAATTTTAACACAAGCTGAGTGACTATATGCATATAGGCAGTAGTAAATGGTATATTCCTTGATTGATGCCTTGAGACCCGAGTCACTCAACTTCCAAAGCTTTTCGAGATACGAGTCGTCGATCCGCTGAACATTAGTTATTAGCATCTATGTTAGCTGCATTCTTAAAATTTAAGCAACAGATATCGTAACACAAACTGTCCTGTAACCATGTAGACAGAGCATACAAAAACTCTCACAACCAAATATTCTTTATCATCTGCGAGGAATGAGAAGTATTACTGTTGTACTGATAACCCGAGAGAGGGGCTGAGCCTCCAGTACAGTATCTGTCTTATACAGTCGCAGGTGGCCAAGGCACACATAATTGAAGGAGAAAGTGTGACAAAAACAGTTGAATTTGCTTGTTGTATTTAATTATATCCTTACAAGTGGGCTGGAATTGATTAACGGCAGATGATTGTCAAGATATGGATGATTTGAGCTCAATTCAACTCATTTCAAAACACAGCAGTATATGTCAACATCAATGTCTAGTGTCAAGATATATATATTAGTAGAAAACAAACAGGTCATGCTTGGGGGGGTAGAGAAAAATACTTCTATCTGATCATTTGTGTCCTCTGGAGCATCATGGCTGTATTGTTCCTGTGTGAAGCTTAGGGCGGAGTCAAGACACGGCTGCCGGTTCCGCGGCCAATCAGACGCCGAGGTGTGGCTCCGGCGGGCGTGGTCTGGAGCGAAGGGGCGGAGCTGGAAGCGGAAGTGTGTTTCGTCTGATCCCTCACTGTCATTCAGCCACGGTCGGCTTCAGGAGAAGGGGGGCAAGCCAAAGCTCACACACACACTCACACACAAGGACTCAGGCTGGATAAAAATACTGAAGGCAAGCTTAAAATGAAACCGACCGAATAAGGCTTGCGACACTTGACCCATTTGACGCCTTGCCAAGGCTGAGCGAAGCCCCTTCGGATGACACGGTCCACATTCGAGGCAAAGCGGTGTCATTGAGCAGGCAGGACACGTCAAGAGAAGGGAGGAGGAGGAGAGAAAAAAAAAAAGCTGACCGACTGCACTGTACGACTCAAGCTATTAAATCGCCTCCGCCGGCCTTAAGACATCCTTTCAAGGACACCAGCCTGCTGTCAAGCCGACGGAAGGTTCCCGACAAAGACGTCGCCGAGGTCGGAGGTGGTGATAACAAGGTGAATGGGAAAAAAATACATTTTATATTAGCCAGCTAGCGGCTGGTGCTAACAGTTAAAGGCTAGCTCGCTAAGGCTAGTAACCGATATTAGCTACTTGGCTAACTAGTTTTTTCCGGTTACCATTCGCCTCTCTTGTCTTTTCTTTTTTGTCTGTCGTCTCAATGGTAAATCAAAAAGCTGACGATACGCATCTTTATGGTGCGTATTTGGTGAAACGCTCGCGTATTGCTTCTCGCTGATGAAAGAGCACTGGACTCTTGACAGCTGTCAAACAAGGTCGTGCGGGTTTATTTGTGGAAAATTTGTCCCCCCCACGCCGATTAGTCTTTCAAACGTCATGTCACGCCGTTTGTGTGTTCTCTCCTTTTTTTTGGCCCCACGCCGCACACAAATTTATGGCGTGTCAGTCGCTTTTTGCGTCAAGTCAAAACGTCTCCCAAATGTCCCCCGGCCTTCGTCACGTCACAGCTCGTATGGCTTACACGCATTTGAGGGGGGTGGGGGGCTGCCGGCCACTCAGCTGTCCGTCCACGGACAAGTTGGGCAACGTCACGCGGTTATTATTAGCCGGGTGGACGTGTCCAACGGTAACCGTGCGCTTTGCTCACAGCTTCAACCAACGCTAGATTGTTGGAGAATGGGGTCATTTGGGAGGGACTTAATGATCATATTTTTAGGAATTCTTTGAACGGATAAAGCAAATGCAATAGAATACAAATTAATCTAATCTATTCAATATCTTTCAATGCCAGTCCCTAAATCCGTTTATGTGTAGTGGTTGCTAACTGTGTGGCACGTCATTGTGTCTGTCTGTTCTCTCAACAGGACCAAACGATCACGGGATACTATTTGTGTGTGTGGGGGGAGCAAACAAATGGGGGATTACGGGTTCGGAGTCCTGGTTCAAAACAACACTGGCAACAAGTCTGCGTTCCCGGTCCGAATCCACCCGCATCTGCAGCCCCCACACCACCACCAAAATGTGTCGCAGAACCCCGCTGCGTTTATAAACAGCAACACCGCCGCGGGGAATGGCACAACGGCGGGTTCTCCCTGGCTCTTCCCCGCTTCGGCCACCCACAGCAGCGTGCAAGACGAAATCCTGGGCGGGCCCGACAAGCCCAAAGCGCAGCAGCAACAAGAAATGCAAGAAACGCAAGAAAAGCAGCTATCCCCTGGAAGTCACCAGGAGGGCGGGGGTGGCGGCGGGATCATTTCAGAACTGGAAAAAGGCCGGTCGGAGGATGGCAAGACGGACAGCGGCTCGCCTGAAGGCAGCGCCGGGAAAGAGAAGCAAATCCGCCTCGAGTCTCCGGTTCTGACGGGCTTTGATTACCAGGAGACATCCGGCCTGGGCGGCCCGGTCCAGTCCAGTACCAACTCGTCGTCGCTCACCGGCTTCAACAACTGGTCGGCGGCCATCCCGCCAGCGCCGTCGACCATCATCAACGAGGACGTCAGCTTTTTCAACCCGGCCTCCGCCAACAACGGCACGCTGCTGTTCCAGAACTTCTCCCACCACGTCAGCCCGGGCTTTGGCGGCAACTTCTCCCCTCAGATAGGACCGGCCGCCGCCCTGTCGCAGCACCATCCGGCCCCCCCGCCGCACCCCCATTTCCAGCACCCGCACAACCAACACCAGCAGCACCGGCGCTCGCCCGCCTCACCACACCCTCCTCCGCCATTTCCGCATAGGAATCCGCCCTTCAACCAGTTGCCACATTTGTCCAACAGCCTGAGCAAGCCCCCGTCCCCCTGGGGCCCGGCCAGTTACCAGAGCTCCTCTCCCTCTCCGGGCTCCTCCACCTCCTGGAGTCCAGGAGGCGGCTACGGAAGCGGCGGCGGCGGCTGGGGAGGATCTCAGGGCCGAGATTATCGCCGAGGTCTCAACGGCGGCATGACGCCCATCAACTCTATCTCGCCACTAAAGAAGACCTTCCTGAACAACCACGTGGCGTCCCAGAAGTACCCTCGCAACAGTCCCGCCGGCTTCAACCCCAAGTCCTGGATGGATGACGGCGTCGGCCGCAGTGATAACATCTTCCCCTTCCAGGTATGCAATACTTTTATGGTGGGGGTCTTCGCTTTACGATGGTCCTGACATGACATTTGTGAGTTTGCATGCTCGTCCGTATTTACAATTTTTTTATTGGATTGTTTTCAGGATGGGCGACTAGTACTGATACCAGGTATCAGTAGAAAAGTGGTATGGAACATCCCTATTCATGGCGTAGAAAAATTTCCATACATGATTTGCTGTAATTGTGACATTTTGACGTTACGGACTAGTTTATCGGGCGGAGGAAGAATACGTTGTCTCACGGAAGCATTAATTTTATTATTATTATTTTTTTTTACATTTGATTTTCATGCAAATATTTACATTGAATAATGTAGGTTAATGGCTGCTTCTGACTCATAGACAAATGCTGGTTCTTGTAAAGAAAGGACCCCCCTGTACATACTGTACGTTCCATTCATCCGCTTTCCTGGCTGGCGTCACGGGTTGGAGGCTAATTCTAGCTGGCTTAGGGTCAGATATGTGAACCTTGACACGACCAACACATGCATACGTTCATGCTTATAATTCACATTTACGGCCAATATCTGTGCAAAACATAATTAAATGGCAGCCCACCCTTTAACGTTAATTCAATACTGTAAAGGTGATATGGTTACTATTTTTAGATGTGGGGGCTGGCAAGTGGGTACGGATTAACAAGGCTCTCCTCTTGACGCGTGAGTTTATAAATCAGTATTTCTTTTTTTTTTCTGTTTTTTGCCCATGTGCTTGGTTTGCTGCGTGTCTGTGATGATGACTAATGTGCTTGTGTCACTGCAACGTTGCAGTGTGCCACATATGTGAGCCAAGGGGGGTTGGGTGGAGTTGGGGGCTGCTATCAAAGATGAAGAAATCTGGTAAAAGACGAGAGACGGTTTAAATCGAGAAAACAGTGCAGTTGATGCTTTGCATTTAAGAAAATAATCGTGCCGCTGTGAGTGGGGGAACTCACATCACAAGGTATCAATATCTTAGCTCCTGAAATGGAGCCTAATGTTTTCTTTGATTGCCTCTTTATTAATGAACCTCGATGTGTCTGCTGTTACGCTACTGACAAAATGGCCTCATGACGCATTCAATGTGATTTGTAATAGCTGTGACTAGAGTGCGCAAATAACTGTGTTAGCACATGTTGAAAAAGGCCTGACAGGATTGACGGGAAAGGGGTAAAGGGAGCATGCAGATAAATTCATCATATTGATCCAGCTGGAGATTGATTGCGTCGGTCATCAAGGAGGCGGGGGGCCGAGGGATGACAGTTGCCATAGGCTCAGCTTGACCTCGCGACCTCTCTAAGTACTGTATGCAGCCAAAAACCTTTTTGCATTTGTGTCTTTTCTCCCATGCATGCAAATAAACTTGTCAGTCACGTATTTGGATGGATTCAAATCAATATCATTATTAGATGTTCTTAGAACGTCTGTAGTGACTTCCTTTGTTGACTTAGCTGGCAGCAGCCGACGCTAATTGGTCTTAAAGACCGCCATCTGGCACAAGTCAAATTGTATTCAGACGTAATTATACATGTAGTACAGTAACCCCCAACCGAATCATGAATGAACTCACTGCGCTCATTTTTATGTAGGATATACCTAACAGCCAAAAACATATCTGCAGTGTTTTTCTAACTCCCTAACGTCTTCACGTCATGTTAGCGGCGGAGTAGCTAGCTTTGGCCACCAGCTGATAGCCTGATGGCGTGATGAAAGATTCCAGTAGGGGTCCGATAGACAGGGTGGTAAACCTCTAAAGGTGATACAAAGAAAGGTCTGGATTGTGCTACAAATGGTTGGCTGCTAAACACAAGGTAGAGCAAGTTCACAGCTAATAAATAGTATTATTTATTTTAAAAAATGAGAATGTAATAAAATAGCTAAAAGGAAAGCAGCAATTTCCATTTTTACAGATTATTAAATGGCTTCTTTGCACTTCTGGTGTATTTTTTTCGGTACCAAATAATCTAAATGCGATTCATTTTTATGGTTGGATAATACTTTCATGTATAGGGCTTAGTTGCAAAGGTTTGCTATTCACTTCAGGGACTGGTCCCCTGCAAATAGTGAGAATTCACATTATATAAAGTGGAAATTGAAATGCCCAAAACCAGGGATGGTGAAGAGCAAAGGTGTAATGAGATGTATGTAACCTGAAAGTATACATCACCTTTTAACTCTATCATACACTCACACATTTGTAATATCCGTATTAAATTGTAATATCCGTATTAAATTGTAATATCGTATGAAAACGTTTTTCAAGAAGAAAGAGATCATATGGAAACAGTTTGTATTGGACCTTTTGAGATTCTGCTCTACACTCCTGCAATGATGAGTAATGACTCAGTGTACCTTGGGCCAAACAAGGACATTGTTCTGACATGTCTCAACATGCCCGCGGCCTGTCTTATTTGATTGTCTTTTACACACAAAACTGTGTCAATAAGAAGTCCGATAAGGGCCACATTTTGAGTACGATGCCGCATCCATCTTGAGGCCATGAACAATTTCCAGTCAGTTCCCTGGTTTGCTTTAGGCTTTGAGCTGGGGTTGCAGGCTCGGAGCTGCAGTATGCCCGCCCGTCCTTCCGGCCTCGTCATACAGCAAGGACACATGGATTGAGGCTCAGCATACAATGACCTTCCTCTGCTTGTGTGCGTTTGCAAAAGAACCAGAAATTATATAAGTTAACCCACGTATGAAGAGCACACAATGGAGGAGAAACCATTTCGTCAAGCCGTATTGAAACATAAATGTGCTTTATTCTATTCTACCATCTTTGGAAGAGAATTACAAATGAGCTTGTTCTGGTGCGCTTCATTATGATTGGGACAATATAATCCAGTCATACAGTTTCAAGCGAAGAATAGTCTCACACTAAGTGACTCTGTATGCTACAGTAATATTGGCCGTTTTTTTTTTTTTTTGCAAAGGATAAAGATTGTGTCTTTTGCATATTGTCTGTTTTTTTGTACCGTTAGTCTTCAAATATACAATGGTTAAAGCATTACAAAAAACAACAGATCCTATTCATTGGCTCATTTGTGGCATTTTGCATTGTGTTTTAGCATTAATATAGCAGACATTCGAAGTGATGTTTGTGTTTTAAATTCACAATGTGTACATTTGGTCACCCGTAACTCCGTAGATCAAGTACTTCCTGGCTCAAACTGTCACCAACATAAACATTTTATTCATTGCAAAGGGAGCATTGTCATGATTTAAAAAATTCTAACTATCATATAAAAATAAAGAAAAGTGAATAGAAATTGTGCAAGAATAAAGTTGAACTGCTGTTTAAGTTGTATGGTTATTTTCACAAGTTCCTCTTTTGCTTTGCACCTTTTTTGGGAGCATCACAGAAAGTTAAAAAAAAGATGTGTTGCTCTATTCTATGCCCACATTTCCATCTCATTCCACAAAGGTTAACTTTAATTTTTCCACTTTTGAGGCATGTGACTTGAATTGCTGAGGTTTCAGCACCTAACAAGCCAGTTTGTTTTGTTTCTTTCTTGTTCTTTCAAACGTTGCATTGCAGAGATGATGCAGCGTTCACATGACTGATGACATAACGTTGCACAAGGCAGTCGCCGGTTTTGCTAACCGCTCTGCTAGGGCTGGGCGATATGGCCAAAAAATAAAATCTCGATTTTTGCACTCATTCAGGACGATTACGATTTTAATCTAATAAACCCAACAAACATTTATTTAAAGGTTTCATTTATTAAAAAAAAATCCTGTGCAAAAATGTTCAGACAACAATAATTTATACTAATTCTAAATTAGTTTTAACATAAACTTAACATTCATAGTTGGTTCCTAAATGCCACAATTAAGTAGTTGGTAGCTCTTGTAAACATGTCTTTTAAACCACCCATCCAGCATTCTGCCACTTGCAAAATTACAACTCACAAAAACATTTGAATGCATCAGAACATAAGAACAACAGCTTTTCATAATCCAGAAGACAAAATTCAATTTCATGATTTCGCAAATTTTCAACGATTCGATTTCCAAAATGACGATGTATCGAATTAATTCAATTTATCGCCCAGCCCTACGATCTACCTTTGTCCGTGTATAGTAGTATTACAATTCTACATATACAGTACATGTTCCAATGCCAGGTTTTCGCAATGTAACAAAATTGGACCAAGAAAAAAACCTTTGAACACTGTGATGCCTCTGATGCAGTGGAAGGCCATGGCTTGTGCTTGTGTGTAAGATAACTACAAAAAAAATCAGGAAAAGCCTACTAAAACATCGGAACTTTGTTCGGGTTAAATTGGAGGCACTTTAAATGGTGGCAAGTGTGACTCCAATTTTACATTTGCGTTTTGGTCAAGTTTTTTATTTTTTTAATATCACAAAAATCACACATTGTGAACAGGGTTATGTAAACCTTTATATGCTCTATGTGTGTATCAACTGGACAACATGAGGAAGTGTCGCCACACTGCTTTTGTACACCCTTGTGAAGTTTCCGTTTTTGCACCAACACAGCAGAGCCACCATTTTGTACAAAGAACTCTCAGATGGCTTGTTTTTGGATTATGTTTTATTTTTGTTTGCGGAGTCCATATGCTGCTTCATGGCTGTTCATCCCAAAGTAACAGGAAGAGCCACGCAGGGCACGCCATGTTCCAGCACAAGCGCAGGCTGCAGTAAGCGGGGATGCTGCTGTATTAGCAGCTTTAGTATTGGGACTGGGCTGATGGCCAGCTAGTAGCACTCCTGCTAACAGCTAATACACCGTTCAGCCCGTGCGAGGTTTCTCCCCCTTCAAAATTTGATTTATGTTGTAAAATTGATGTCCAATTGAATTTCTTTCTATTCTCCCAACCCCTCACTTATTTTCTTCTCAAGGTCAGAGGTGTGCTCTTGTGTCAGGTGTTGTGTACTTGCCGTAAGCCAAGACAGGATGTTGTTTTAAGAGAACCACCTGGACAACTGTTGGGTGCAAAGCGCTCTGTTTGTAAAGAGTTGACATGGGCTATTGTGCATCTCCGACCCTCATTCATCCCTTGCTGAACTCCCAATTGTTAGAAAGGACGACCAATCAATATAAGAGGTTGTTGAGCAATTAGAAAATACCAAATTAGTCAGACCAAGCAGTTTTGTTACATCAGAACCGAGGTCAGGGGAACTAACACCAATCAGGAGACATTTCAGTTTTTATAGTCCTCAAAGTGCCATGCTAGATTATATAATATTACACAAAATGTGTTTTAATAAATACATACAGTATATTAATTGTTCCTCTTCAAAATAGTGGGCCAAGTTGTACCAACACACCTGATACTAAAGATTAGTATCATTATCAGGCATGCTAATGAGCTGATTTTATGAATTACTTGTGCTAGTGTAGTGGGCGGAAACCTCTAAAAAACCTGCAGGAATGCGGACCTCGAGTACCGGAATTGGTGAACCCTGGCGTAGATGAACATTAATTGTAGCGCTGGCAGCTAACATTAACATGGGACTTGTGAGCAGCATGGATAATTTTAAATTACTTAATCTTAATTTGGGCATATGATGTCCCTTACGTTGAGTTTCTAGCGGTTACCAGACTTTCTCTGCATTGTCTTGAAGTTTACCACCCTGCTTTCTCTGGTATTTTGGACCTCTTCTGGAATATTTGATTATGCTGCTTTTCAATGTTGGCCAACGCTAGCTACTTCTCAGCTAACCTGGTGCCTTAGCAGGAGCACGAACAACACAAAAATCTGCAGATTTACAATTCTGAACATCTGGGCATTTCTGATACTGCATTTCCCAAATGCAACCCAATGCAAATGCTTCCTTTATACGGCGAAAACAAACGTTGGATTGTATCGCTTTTGCCTGTGACTAGCATACAAACCACACAATTTGTTATAGTATTCAAACGACATCTCATCACATTTTGAAACCAAAATAATCCTCAAATCAAATGACAACGATCCAAAGTCCAATGCTTTTCAATGAGCGTAGAGCTTCCTTTCACCGAATTGATTGCGATTTTGACATGTGATTTGAGCTCGGAATTGTCAATAGATGCGAATTGACGCGTTCTTCAGCAAATGCTTGTTAATTTGGTTCCATCGAAACAAATCTCAAGTATGCAAATCTGGGAATTGTGGGCAATACAAACAGTAACAGTAATAAGCAGCTAGCCAGGTGGTTGCTAGCTTGCAAACAGCTGCTAGTGCTAGCAACTAACAGGATGATGTTTTTATGCAACTATTGAGGCACATTTTTCTTGAAAAAGGCCTCTTTCATTTGCATTTCATCGCTCATTTGTTACTAGTTGTCAGCTGGTGCTACCGGCAAACATTAGTAGCCAACACCCATGCCTGAAGCATAATGGTGGTTTGACCTCACAGCTTTTTCAGACTTATTTTGCATTTAAATCATTAGGCATGTGCGACATTTCCTGTTAACTCTTGAATGAATTTGAAGTTATATTTTGTCAAGCACATTTTTTTCTTCACACATCCAACCAATTAGACCACCACCTTCCTGATTGAAACTGCATCCAGGAAAAGTAGGGCGTGGGTTAAAAAAAAAAAGTCATTCATTAGAGACAGCTTTTCATCCTTTGACCATGACATGTGCATGCAAATTGTGGCGCACGTATCTACATGCACTAATTCTGACTGAGCCATTAAGCTGCAGAAGCCCGAGGTTTTCAGTCATTACCCCTGCTCTTTGTCACGTTGGTGCTAAATGAGAGAAATGTTTTTAAACTAATGAGGGGCCTGAGCTGGGCTGCACACAGCACACACTGTTGCGATCATACGGCTTTGTTGCGCCCTTCGCACACCCTTGACAGATACTCGGAAACCATGCCTCTGTGTGCACGCGCTCATGTCTACGGCTGCATAGGCCCTAATTAGTCCTCGGATTATGTCTTCTTCAAATGTGCCTGAACAAAGCAAGAGGAGACAATGCAGTGACTATATGGAAGGAAGGGTCTCGTGGTACGTCGAAGGTCAACCACAGTCCATTCTATGACATTGGTCAACATTTAATTGATTTGCAAAAGTGATTTCCCATACAGCCATCCATTTTCTATGGTGCTTATCCTCATTAGGGTGGTGGTGGTGGTAGTGGTGGGTTTAGCTCAGTTGGAGCCTATCCCAGATAACTGTAGGTGGGAGGTGGTGCACATGCTGAACTGGTTGCCCGCCAATCCCAGGGCACATTTAAACATACAACCCTCGACACTCACCGATTGACAAGTTGGTCTTCAATAGATCCAACATGTGTTTTTGGAAGAGCTGGAAAGAATCCACACAATTTTTCACAATTCAAGATTCCCAATCTTTTAAAAAGTCTGACCTGCCGATCCCGATTTTTTTCCGATCCCGTTTTTCCCATAACAAGCAGCATACACCTTCAGTGTTCCAGTTTTGTTTTAGTGGAAAACATAAAACGATAACTGTGAAATAATACAAACGGGTTGTTTTAACTGCACATGAAGGAGTTATCCCAAATACAAACAAAAAGCCAATTCGTCATCTCAGCAGAAGAGGACAGTGGCTGACTTTTTCAGACCTCTGAGGAGGGATATAAGATTGGTGGAAAAGATCGGTTTATTTTTAAGGGATCTGATGATTATGATCCACCAAAATTAAGGAAATCCAGCCGATCGATCGGTGCACCCCTAGGCAGGAGCCATCATTCAAACCCTGAACCTCAGAACTATGAGGCAGAAAAGCACCTGTTTAATTTTGTTTAATCTGTCACAGAGGCATAAATTATAAAACATAACAAATACAAAGCACTCAAACATTGACAGCATGAATTATAAATGACAGGCGGCTAGCTAGTGGCTAGCTTGAGATGCTAACGCAGCAGTCCCTGCTCCTTGTCAAATGGCACAAATAGAAGCATGACATTAATCAAACAATGGTATAATCAAATCCAATTAGTCAATACCAATACAGAAAAGAAAAGTAGTAGAAACCTACCTGAATAAATACAGTAACAGCTTCGAGCTAAACATGGCTTTAGAGGCAACACTGGTGTTCGTCTAAGATCAAGGTACTAAAACACGTGCTAACAATGTCCAAAAGTACTTGGCGGTAGTGCTGAATTTAGTTCAGATAGTAGCATACAATGAAGTCAGCGTAATCCCTCAATACTAATCCCCAAGCAATGGAAGGGTTCTGTTTCTCTTACGGTTATTGCACCTCAAGTGCACACATGCACAACAATTCCAACATTCAGCCAACAATCGCTAATAGGTAGTTTCTGACAGGCTATTTAATGTCGCAGCAGGTCTTTGAAATAGTTTGGCTTGCCGCAGCCATATTCACAAGCATCAAAAGCTCAGCTCGCTTCCCCTTCCTGCCCTCCTGGTAAGGCAGGCAGAGAGAAAAGACCTTTCCTTAGCCTTGTACCCTTTCCATCTCTCCATCATCCCCTTCTTTCATCTGCCGCTGCCTTCTCGGCATTGGCCTTCCTTTTCCTCCCTGTTGTCGAGGATGTGATTAGAAAAACAATAATAAGAGGTGGAATGGGACAACTTCCCGGCAATTTACATGAAGGCGTAGAGGTCAAAACAACAATAATAATAATAATAGTAATGCATCGGATTTATATAGCGCTTTTCTAGACACTCAAAGACGCTTTACAATGGAATGGATACATTATTCATGCACTTGCACATTCACACTATGGTGGTGGTAAGCTACTTAAGTAGCCACAGTTGCCCTGGGGCAGGCTGGCTGACGGAAGCGTGGCTGCCAGTGTGCGCCTACGGCCCCTTCAACCACCACTAAACATTCGCACTTTCCATACACCAGTATGACTAGCACTGGAGGCAATGTGTGTGAAGTGCCTTGCCCAAGGACACACTGACACATGATTTGGGAAGAGCGGGGATCGAACAGCCGACCTTCTGGGAAAATCCTTCACAATCAGATTTCACCTTGGCATCCTTTTTAACCCCTTCTCAAACGGAAGCAGGCGACATGAGAGATTAAATATGCACTCACATTCACCCTCACCAAGTGCGTACTGAAACAACAGCAGAGGAGTGAACCACTACATCATGAGTGACATTGGAACAATTTCTAGTTAACAATTTGTAGTTTACAATTGATGCACATATTGTTCATAAACGACACAACTTGATTTAAACACTATTTCTAATACACATTCTAAACTATGTCAAATGTATAATAGTGTGAATTTGTTTATGATTTTCTTGTCTTGTGCTGCGATTTACTGACCCCAAAGTTCATTAAAGGTGCAGAAGTCACTCTAGTGAGCCTCATTTGAGAAAGGAGTCAACCTAGTCTGGCCTCTGCTGATGTTTGTTTTGTGAGATTGAGCACTGCGCGTGTTTTCAAAATGTGACATTTTGTATTCTGCTGTGAAATGGCCCCATTTTTTTTAAGCTGCCATGTCGAGTCATCTAACCAATCTCACTCATGTTAAGATAAAAAGTGGTTCTTGAATTTGGGGAATGCAAAAGCATATGAAAAAAGTCCTCTGCCTGCCGAAATGACCCTGTGTCATGCGCTGAGGTCTGTTTTTGTGACCCTCCAACATGTGACCTCACATAGAGTCTGCGGTCTATTATTGAACTGTGAGCTTTTCTTCCCGAGGTGGCTTTGCTCTGTTCTCGCATTGTTCTGTGTAGAATGTGGCGCCACCAATGTGTAGCCGGGGTGTGCCCGGCACAAAGTGCGTACATACTAACAATGCGGTGGCGTTGCAGATTACTTGCAGGTTAGCCAATTTCATGAAATGTCATCATTGGTATGATACTCTTGTGATTGTAATGTCCTGCTTCACTTTGACAAGAGTGAAATCTGCAAGGTCAAAAATACAAATGACTTCAGAAATATTTTCCTCATGGGAGATAATGGAAATAGAAATTATCTGTTCCACAGTCAAACTGTAACCATCATAAAATAATGATTAACAGTTACAGTACAGGCATTTTTTTGAGTGGCATTGTTGCAAGTATAAAAGTAAGCTAAATACTGTATCTGTTGATCATTAAGATATGTATCCAGCACTGATTAGCAAATAGCCATTGGCAAATTTTTCTGTGGAAAAACACCCTTTTTTGTACCAATGCTGCACGTGTTCTGGTGCACTTTTTGTAATATCCAAACACTCTGCTCCTTTTAAGGCGCCATGTTGGCGGAAGAGTGGCGAGCGATGGCCACTATCTGATAGCGGGCTTGCTTGACACAGTTGACAGTGAACATCAGCATGTTGTGTGAGTGAAGTTAACAGCTGATAATGGCTAGCTGCTCAACAGTAATTCCTAAACTAAACTTTTAAAGAGAGAATCTGTGTATGACTTGAGTCAGTAAAACATAATAAAAAGGCTAATAGGAAAGTAGTAATTGGTGTTTTTACGGGGGCAATACATGTAAGCATCCTCAGACTGCCAGTGCAATTTTTCCAAATCAAATATTTTTAAGGGTAATGTAAAATGTATTTAAAATGATAAGGAAAGTGTTTTGGGATTACAATGTCGC
Organism: Leptonotus elevatus; assembly: GCF_054856555.1. Taxonomy (NCBI): domain Eukaryota; kingdom Metazoa; phylum Chordata; class Actinopteri; order Syngnathiformes; family Syngnathidae; genus Leptonotus; species Leptonotus elevatus. The sequence goes on from NC_141254.1 coordinate 8,227,846, forward strand.
GTAAAGTGTATTGACATTCAGGTCCTGGTTTCAAACCCTCACAAATAGCGAGGTTTGACTGTATTTAAAATGACTTTTAATTAGTCCAGGCACTTCTCAAATGTTTTTGTTTTTCATCCTTTTGCAATTTAAAATAACCCTATTCCTGATAAGATACGCTAAGGAATCTTCCCCAATTTATTAGTTGTGACCAAACAGTCAAACCATCATGACTAAGCAATTTCTAGTCACCTCACTGAAATATCACCTTTGCAAGTAGCAGAAGGTCAAGTTGAGAGCACGTGAACGAGGACCTTTTATTCAAATGTGGAATTTCTGCTTTTACTCACACAGCAAATGGTGAAGCAACGGGAGACTGTAATCGCGTGGTGTTTTGACACGTAGCAGATGTACCTAAACACATTGATGTTAAGGAGAAGAAAAGTTCATTTAAGTGGAGTCAAAACTGAAGTCTTATCATACATTTACCTTGACTGTACATACGTTCATGATAACGAATACATAAGACATGTTTTTGTTATGCCAAACCTGGAAGAAAATACTTGTTAATCAAATGTTTGCTTGTTGGATTGATGGTCAATAATTAAATCGATTACATAATTTTATATGGTCTGTCATTGGTAGCCTAACAAAAAATGTTGGAAACCCTTTCGAGTATGTCCCTGCATGTTTTGAATGTGTGCAAATATTTTGTGTGCGCGTGTGTGTGTGTGTGTGTGTGTACCCAAAGAACAATCCTCACTATGTTTGGTATGTGACTGTTTTACGTTACAAAGCTGTCGCTTGATAATTGCCTCTGCTCCTTTTACTGACACCCTAAAACAATACTTTATAACACCATATGATACATAAAATAACACACTTAACCACACACGAAAGATCTTGGGGGTCCTTGTCATACTGCACGTGACACTAATGATGCCTTTATACTTCAACAGTAGATTTGTATCCTTCATTGAATACTTTTTTTGTTCTTTTGTTTAGGAGCGCACCAGGTCGTTTGACAGTTTCAACATGAACACTCTGGAGAGTTCCCTGATCGACATCATGCGGGCTGAGCAGGACAACCTGAAAGGTAAACACAGTCATGCAAACAGCGGCCTGACTACAATACAGTTGCACTCATTGTATGTCACAGACGCAATCATCATGCTTTGGCCCGCCTAGACAGCAGTTTTACCAATGGGTAGGAAATTGGCTGGATGAGAAAGAAATTGAGCAGGAGGTCAGCCATTTCGGGCAAACTCAAGAGCTCATAATTAGATGAACTAGAGTCGGAGGGATATATACCCCAATAAACTCTAAAAGGAAGCCAAATTGTGAAGATTTTTTGCCTATGCCAAAAAGCCAAAGAAAAAAACAACAACATGAATCTGAGATCTCAAAAAATCCCCATGACGTCACACATGATCATGTAATGCTAGACTTCGGGGGCATATCTTGCCCCCATCGTTTGTGTGAACTGCAAACTTGCGCTTTTTGGGCTGTTCCACTTCAACGGTTTCATCGTACAGTATTCCCTACTCGTTGCTTACCCACAGTCTTTCTTTGAAATGAAAATGAGGGTCAAAACCCCAAGCAACCCATAGTAAACTGGTAAAGATAAAATTCTGACTTTAGTTATTAATTACTAGGGAGCAGCCAATGACATTTATTGACTGAATGTTGTTATGCAACACAGCAGAAATAGGTTACTGCATGTAGCACACTTTGTGTTGTGTTGGAAATGACTAATTGCATATGACCAGGACATAGCTGCTATTGATTTTTGGGGAGATACATGTTGTAACAAGTTCATGCATTGATACTTGCTTCTCAAGGCATTAGTGCAGTTGAAAGGATTTGTGTTGCGCATCGGGGTTTTTAATTAATGCTGGATTGGCTTAATCCTCCAAAATACTGCACTATCAGGTTTTTCCTGCTCGGTCATTACTCTTGAATGCGGTTATGTTTTTTCTCAAGCAAATTTTTAGGCACAAATCGCAATCATAGCCCGCAACATCCCATGTTGTCTGTTCAATAGTAACAATGCTAACGTTGTCCAAACGAAAGTCCTGTTTTTTCCTCCCCCCAGCTGTAGTTTGACTTTAACAATGCTGAAATGATTACACCACTTATTTATCTGAGCTTCATAGCCACTGTGCTCAGCTAGCTCCAGCTGCGTTCTAATGTTGCACTGTCAAAGCTATGTAAATCTTGCCTTAATAATGTGAGAAGGCAACTTTTGTTTGCTTCGGTACAAATGGACCTGCGGATGCCAAGGCCTTAAAAAAAGCCTGCATAGCCGCACAAAAGTTGACATCTAATCACCGTAAGGCTTGAGGTCAGTACACTCAGGTGAGCCATCAGTACAGCTCACTGGTAGTGTCCAAATACTTGTGTCCGTATTAGCAAGTGTTTCAAGGTCATGATAGTTGGTGATGATTTGCCAGCAGTCTCTTGTGGATTGCTTCTGTTAAACCGTGTTTGTGTGTGTACTTGGCTGTCTTGAAAGCTTATTGACCAGATGTTTCTGAACTGAGGACATGAATTTGAATCCTCTGTATTAATCTGTTTCTGCTTTTTGCCTCAGTCACATTGAGTGACTATGAAGACTGCTACGTTAGCTTCTTGCGCTAGGTGCTAGATAGCGAGATATGCACACTGCTTAACTGCCATACTGTATGCTTTTCACTTGTGATCAAATGTGTATATATATATGTGCGTTTTTGTGCTTTTTGACAAGTACTAGCATATAGTGACGATGCGTCATGCAGCTACTACTAGATTAAAGTCTCGCACAAGATAGCTAGCTAGCTAACTGGTGACATTTTAGCACACAATTTTATTTAATCACAGCGGTGTAAGAATGTCATCATTTATGGCCTAGTGTTTTTCATGCAAATACTCATTTTTCTTTTCTTTTTGTTTTTTCGTTTCTATGTTGTTGGTTTCAACTGCTTTGTTATGCAAAATGATGGGTCTGCCTTTTTGCCAGAGCAGGCTCTCTGTGCAACAGGGGAGTTTGATATACTTGCTCTGTGGTTATTTGTATTGTGATGGATATTTATTGGGAATACAGTCAGATATAATGAGGTTTTACAAGAAACAAAGAGAAGATAGAACGCAGGAGAAACAAAATGACAGAATAAAGCAATGTATGAAAACTGTAATTTTAGATAGGAGTAAGATTCCATCTATAATATACAAATATTTATTGTATTAGTGTAGCTTCAGCATGTTTCGGCTATCTGAATGACATTGTCGCTATAGGAACAGATATCTGTCATTAAGGCATGATGCCCTAAGTGTTAACTTTTAAGTCGTGCTTGTACGATTAATGAACGTTTTATGCTTGCGATTAATTTGACTATGGAACATATTATTCCAAATATAATAATCTTGCCTTGTACAACTGATTAAAGTTTTATGATGGTGATTTGTCTTAATTATGGAACAAATTATTTAAAACAAGTGATCTTCCTGAGAAATGTTGTTAAATCGACCAAATCTGACGTCAACCAGCTTCAAGATGTGCCACTCTTCAAATTGTCGAGTAACAATTGGTGTTTTGCATCTGCTTGGTTAGAAATACAGCAGAAGCAGTGGCTTCTATACATTTACTGTCATTTGACCGTCTTAGTTATCTTCAGACATCCTCGTCACATTTTCTTTCTGACAGTGCCTCTTTCTCTGCTGCTTTCACATGATGCATCACGCCCGATCCAGCCTCATCGCCTCATGTTCTGCAAACTGTTGCTCAGTTTGCTTTGCCTTTTCCGTAATTACATCCACGATTTTAACACGCTTGTACACAGTTTGTTCACTTACAAAGTAAACAACTGTAATTTTCTTATAAGTAGCGACTCCCGTTTGCTGTGTGATGCTCTTTCCCCTTGCTGCTGAGACCCAATTGTCACATCACACGTCATGTATTAACACACATTTGCCATTTGGACCAAGCATTGTGAGCAAAGTTTTGAGAAATAAAAACACACGGCACAGGGGAGACAAAATGTCGCCTGTCGACGTGGCTTTGAATGGCTTCCAGCATTGTCTTGACTGATAGAAAGGCTCCCTCTGTTCTGCCGTGCCACCACGCATCCACACAGATGGACACCAACATGTTTGTGTGTGATTGTGCATGCGTGTATTACACTGGTCAACATGTAAAGCAGCGGCACTCGAGGAGGGTTCACGCGACCCCACCCTGTTGACGCGAGTGTTTTTTGTGCTAGAGCGGATGCTTCTCATGAATGATTAACATCCAGTTGACCAGTTGTGCTCACGTTACTGTATGCCGTCCACGGCTTTATTATATTATTTATATATTTTTTGAAGACTTCAGCTTCAGCTTCATGAGGTTCAACTCAGTTTTGGCGGCATTTCTTTAAACCAAGGGCGGGTGGTCTGTCCTGGTTTTGGAAATCTGGGTCTTGTTTGATGCGCAGCATCTCTTGCAAACAGCCGGCCGCTGTATGCACACTGTGGGGGAGGGGCCTTCGGACCTACATGTGACAGAGGCGTTGGAATGCACCAATCACAGGGTACTCGCTGTCCGTACAACAATGGTTGTACTATTCCAGCTTTTTCATCTCATTATCCCCCAACACTGCAGAAAGCAGAGCTTGCATAACTTTGAAGCTTGTTTGGCATCACAACATGCACATTTGAGTTGGGTTGTTTATGGGCCTGGCAAGTGGGACATGTCTGACAGGAGGCCCGCACTGCCAGAGGTTTAGATTGAGAAATGGATGTCGATGAGATGACTTGGTGTCTCGCAGATGCAGGCTCTAATGAGATTGATGTGGAAGCAACTCTTGCAGCCAAAGCGCTACCACTCATAACGAACTCTCAGAATTTCAAGTCAATGTCACAACAATTTGCGCTCTTCTACTGCAAAGATGTCCTCCGTTCTTGGCTGAAATTGGAACACAATTTGTTTTAGAAACGATGGTTGTCTTTCATGCCTTAAGTTTTACATAATTATTTTTCTAATACACAATTATATAAAGTCAATTAATTAGCTCCAGGATCAAATTATTGCCATCATGAAAGCTTTTATCAAAATTACAGGCCACGCTGTAAGTACATTTTCTTACATCAACAGTCATAACTTTAAAGGTAACCACTGTATAATCAAACTAAATAAAAAGAAACGTGAACAGAAAGGTATTTTCAGTTATTTTGTGTTTTAAAGGCATTAATAAATTACTCACATTATTTATACTGTACTTTCATCACAAATGTTTGTTTTCCACTAGTCATTATTATTTTTTCTTATATGCCATAACTAGTAACCTACTAGGGTGTCATCACAAAAAAGCCAAAGAAAAAAACATAACACACTTGTGGAGTTATTAATCCTCTCAAGGCACAAAACGCGGACATCTTGCTTTAAAATGGTTTGACCTTCAAGATTTGTTTGACTTTTAAGGCATTCAATTTTAATCTAAATTCAAATGACAACCCCTTTTTCGACCTTCGACTTTGGAGGTTCCGTTGTAATCAACTGACATTTATCAAAAAATAAATGTTGGCGTGTGTTGGTAAAGTTCGAAAAGCCTGAAATGAAGGTTAATGTACCATTTCCGCCACCTGCAGGCCTGGAGTGGTACACCACCTTGCATGTCATGATTTTTCAAGCAAACGTGTTTTGCCTTCGTAAAGGTCTTTGTCTTAATTGGCACCATTCTCATTAGTTTTAAGTGCCAAACTAAATGTACCATTGAAAATAAATATTCCATGTGTCATAATCAGCGCTCCTGGAGGCCGTGATGATAAATATGACCATTGTGTGTCTCCCTGTGCAGGTCGTCTGGGGTTCCCTCATCCTGGCGGGGACAACCCGCTGCCCCTCAATGGTACGTATGAGGACCAACTCAGGTTTTGGCTTTCATGGGCCAGCTGACATTTGAAATGAGGTGTTCTAATATTCAGGAGTGATTCAAATGTCATCCATAGAGGTTATCACTTTGCAGCAACGTTCGCTATGCACCTCTCAGATAGACTGAGCAAAAGCATTGAACCCACAAATGCTCATAGTATACAATAAGAAACATTGTGATTGATTGTCGATTTTCGTAAGTTTATTAGCATGACCCTCAGAGGACAGTATAAAAACTGACATGGCCCCTGATAGGACGATAATACTTAAACTATGTTGAAAACCCAAAATGCAATAATGTAGAAAATGAGTTTGTAAAAATAAAGCAAGTGATTATATGTGTCATGCAGCAGTTGAGTATTTAGCTCCATTGCCACTTTTCTTGAAACATCATGCGTGGCTCTCTGGTCTCGGGGCCAGGATGTAAACGGGTGATGCCAGTAGTTTGTTCACGATCCTCTGGTCACATGGCTGGATCACATGGTCAGGAGCTGTCATGGAGCCGTGAGACAGATGGTGCCAGCGGATAGGCAGGCCTCGCAGGCTGCGCACATCCCCTCCCCTCGCTCTTATTCCCAGCAGCTTTTTTTTTTTTTTATTCCGCATCTTATTTTTCCTCTCTTGCACACGCTCATCTTTTTATAGAACTCTGATTCGTTTCAATCTGCCTCCTTCTTTCGCTCTCTCTGTCTCTAACTCCCTCCCTCCCCCCTCTTTGACCTTCCCCCAGAGTTAATGTCCATCTGGGTTGGAAAGTTCACTGTGGGAGCTGGGAGATTAGTGCTCGTGTGTATCCCAGCCTCTTCATCCTCTCCCCGTTGCTACTTGTTTTGGATGGCTCGCTTGTGCTGCAATCTCTGCAGCGTGTACTGCATCTCGTATGTTCCCAACGGGTTTACAGGACGCTATTGTGCTTTCAGAACGCGTGATAAGCCCCGTTGTGCCCCTCGAGCTCTGTAGACGCAATGATCACGTATCAAGCATCGAGTTGATAACTACAACATCTTATAGTGGAAGCTCGGCTACCAGTCGAAGGTTTGGGCAATACTGTATGTATGTAGTTGCTCATTCAGTGGCATGAGAAATGATGTCAAAACTTTTTACTGGTAGAGTGTACACAAAGTTCCAAATGTTCCAGAAAAGTGTTTTTGTGCTCTTTCTGTAATGTCCTAAGATGCCACAAGATGGTGCCAAAACCCTGACTAAAAGAATGTTACTAATCGGTGTTAAAGAAGTATCGTTGAAGTGATGTCGCTCAGGAGAGTACTGTAATGTTGTCAATGCTGTCGTCATTGGACTATTGTTGGCGCGGCAGTTGTCGTGTCTATTGTTCTCACGTACTCAACTTCTCCATTTTGTTTTCTCTTTCTCTTTCACACCCCCGCACATCCCAACTGTGATATAAAATTGTATTGGGATCGTAGTTTGTGGTGTATTTGTGCTTTCAACTATCGATATAGACAATTAGAAAAATATTTTGGGTAGTGTAAGTAAGTTTTTTAGCGAGACTTAATTCCAATACCAAAAAAAATGCTACTTGGTGACAGTATTGTGCTATAAACAACTTTCTGTTTGTCAGCCGTCTTCAAATGGTGAGAGATTTATTTAATTTGATCATACCGTGGTTAACCTCACTTTACACTGTTATATCATTTAGCGATGTTAGAATGTTCGTAAACATTTCATATACCTGACACAAATGAATTCCCTCGACATTACTTCCAATGGGAAGATTTGTTTTGAAATTCAACCGGTTAGCCAACTAGCGTCTTAGAACTGATGTGCTCCGCTTTGGGAGGTTCCACTGTGCAATCATGAATGATGGACAGAATATTGATCAGAATTGATAAATTTTTGATTGGTAATGCTTTCCCATCACCTGGAAGAGGATCCATCTAGTGTTTGTATCAGTCAGTAATGATGTACTGGTTCACTTTTGTGCAGGTCGCGTGGTTTGAATGATTGGCTGTGTGTACAGAATTTGTGCCCTTTGATTGGCGACTAGTGTAGGATGTATCCCCGAAGTCAGCTGGGCTAAAGCTCCAGCAACTCGGAACCGGATAAGCGGTATGGAAATGGATGATTAGGTTTTGCTAATGAAGTGAGGGTCCCATGAGTCTTTGTCACCGTAAAGGTGCCTTGAGGCTTTCCCGTTTCACAAAAAGATTTTCACATTCATATTCCCACCTATTAGCAATGTAGCATTTTTGGGGGAATGTGGGAGGGGGGAAAAAACGCACACAAGCAAGCTCATAGTTCAACAAAAATAGATAGAATTTAATTGTGTTATGAGCCATCTTGAGCATTTCAAAACTGTTAGTTGTATACATATTTAGTGGCAAAATGATTTCAAATGTCCAAATTTGCGTGTCAAGCCTCACACATGATCAACTATCATGCTGCTTTAGTTCCATAGCTAATGAATAAATAATAATGGCGCCTTCCACTGTCACACAAGCACCCGGCATGCTGATTCCGCCAATGTACTGTGCATCCTCTTATAATCACCCTCTTCTTTGACTTCACATGCAGCCAGGAGTTATAGCAGGAGACGAGGTAACAACATAATCGCAGACGTATGCGCATAAAGTCCACGCTGTCCATCTCACTGTTGCTTTGTGACGTGAAGCCATTTTGTTTCGCTTTTATTGACTTTTGCTTCAACACAGCTCATATTCGTTTTCAGTGACCCGCCATCTGCATGATTGTCAAAAGTGTCATTTTTCATCAGACTGCTTAAACACATTTATACACATACATGTTATGCAAGAATATTGCAGCTTGTTGTTTGCCATTTTGAAATTTAATGAGGCACAGAAACACACTGGAGCCCAGGCACATGGTTGGTCACACACACGTACACACACACGCCACAGTGCAGTGCATGCTGTAAGCTGTGGTTGAGCTAACTCCCTGGCATAAATCTTTATAAAGCAGCTCAGGGCAGGTTGTATTGGAGCAGGCATAGGCAAGGGAGGGCTTAACCCCTACAACACACCACACGCGCGCACACACGCAACCCTCTGTCAAACTATGTACACTCCAAGGCAACTTTTGTGTGTGTGTTTGTGCGCATGCTTGGTCACTTGTCACCAGGTTGAGGAAGTATGCAGAAAAACGTGTTTTCCTATTTTTGTTTCCTGATGACGTTGCAGTAATCCCGCTGCATTCAGTTCTAAATATTTAATGTTGAAATACTATAAGTTTTAAAATGTTTTAGTGTGATTACGCAGAAAATTATTAATAAATATTAGGTGTTTTGATTTGGGGATTGAACCAAATGGTTGACTGTCCACTACCACTCAGATAATGATTGGATGACCGAGTTATGGGTGGGGGGTGGGGCTTGTGCAACTAACTGTGTGAGTGAGTAGGATTGCATTTGGTGGCGCACATTTTAAGTTGACAACAAAAAATCTCAATGACATCATCAATTAATTGAAGTCAACTCGATTACTAACTGACTGTCAACAACAACAACAAAAACGGAAGATTTACAATTTGTTTTAGTGGTGATACGTTCAATCGGACACCGATTGTGATTGGCCAATTTCTGTGGAAAAGTACGTGATCAAGATTTGCTGATCAAAACCTTTTGTTACTGATCACACACACACACACAAAACAACCTTTCACAGCTCATACTTGGCAGCCTGAAGCCAACCAGCCTGTGTGCAGTGTAACGAACGTCCCCTCAATTTGAAATGATGTCCTGTTTTTTTGTAGAATAAAATGATGGAAATTGAGAGAATATATATATTTTTTTTGATTCATCCATTAATCTGAAAAAAATCTGTATATGTGATCTGTATTTGAATTAGTATCAGTTGATAATCGAAGGATGATCCTTGATCAGAACCACCCTAATGTGTTTCAATAAGTTTAAATGTGTTTCAAATGTGTGGGAGCTAAACTGTTTTTAGTCTCTCTATTTTGTGGATTTTCATTTTTGGGTCTGAAACGCTACATCCGTGATGACAACCATTGTATCTTGAAGCCACTGGCAGATGGCGGCGTTGATATTAAAGACAGTTCCAAAGGATGTCTGATTAAAAACATTGTTGCTGATCTCTCTCCTCAGGAAATAAAGCTTTCGATCTCCCCTCCTCTTTTCTCGCAGGCCATTCGTCCCTGTTTCCCATGGAGGACGGCTTCCCCGATGACGAGCGTGGCGATCAGGGTCTGGCAGGCCTGGGATCTCCGCACTGCTTTCCTCACCAGAACGGCGAACGCGTAGAGCGCTACTCACGCAAGGTCTTTGTGGGAGGATTGCCTCCAGATATAGATGAAGGTACACTCGCATCTGACGTCTCGGATTTCTGGGCCATCTCGTCATGATTTTACGAGAAGTAGTGAAAAATAGCTTTCTGTTATGGAGGGAGAAGCACATGGACTTGTGAGGAATTGATTCTTTTGTTGTTGTTTTTTTTAAGTGCATTGTAATTTGAAGGTAATTTAAATATAAGTAAGCGTTTCAAAATTTAAATGTAAAGCAATAGTAGAACAGCAACAAAAAACCTTGTAAAATCATTACTTTATTCATGTAATGTTTCAACTTTTTCTTTCTTGTAAACGTAACGTTAGTTTTGCCCTTTTTAATTTTTTGTAAAACTTGATCACACTGTCCTTTCTCCTAAATCTTTATTGGACTTCGTTCTCTTAATATTACTACTACATTATATATATATATATATATACATATATATATATATATATATATATATATATATATAGAAAAAAATAGATTCGGCAATATATCGCAATATTAAAGCACACAATTCTCGAATCGATTCAATATGCGGTCGAATCGATTTTTAAACATCAATTTTTTATGGAAATATTCAACAAAACGTCTTACTTAGGGGTTAGGATTCACACATTAAGCATGGAAGAATGTTATATTAATGGAACATCAAGCCTTAATATTTGATTTCAGTGCTGTTCAAACATGAAACAGACTGCAACCTGTTTGTTAAATGCAGTGGCTCAGTTATAAGCCTGAATTTTCAGATAAATAAATACATTTTCATACAAAACTTACAGTGTACATGTCCAAGTTTACTGATTAGTATTTTCTAAATTTGAGTAAAAATAAATAAATAATTGCGATAATAAATTCATAGATTTGTATCGGGATTAATCGGAATCGAATCGTGACCTATGAATCGTGATACGAATCGAATCACCAGGTACTAGGCAATTCACACCCCTATATATATGTATATGTATATGTATGTATATGTATATGTATGTATATGTATATATATGTATATATATGTATATGTATATATGTGTATATATATATGCATATGTATGCATATGTATGCATATGTTTGCATATGTATATGTATATATATATTATATAATTACAACATTCCTCTCATAATCTTACTTTTTTTCCCTCAAATATTTTTTGAGCGGTAAAAATTCTTACACTATTTCCATATTTGATTTGTAGTCAAACCCCCCTCCCCTCATACAATACTTTCATGTAAAATATTCTACTGTATTCTCATTTAACAACTTTTTATTTACTTGTGTAACAACTGTTTTGGTTAAGAAATTATGTAAAATTACAACTTAAAAGGAATATATTTTTACCATATTTTTTTGTTTTCAATTTTTTTTTTTAAATAAAGCATTATTCATTAATAAATACCGCAAATATGAAGACTATTTCCAGCAAATCTTCCTTTTTAAAACCAAAACGTGAAATCCATGTTGATTTTTCTTGCTTTGTTGTAGATGAGATAACTGCCAGCTTCCGGCGTTTTGGACACCTGTTTGTGGACTGGCCTCACAAAGCCGAGAGCAAGTCTTATTTCCCTCCAAAAGGTACGTTGAAATTGACAAATTTGGTCGGGCACTCCACACGGACTGGCGTGACTTATAAGCGGTTATGACTTCGCACAGGCTACGCCTTCCTGCTCTTCCAGGACGAGAGCTCCGTGCAGGCTCTGATTGACGCCTGCATCGAGGAGGACGGCAAGCTGTACCTGTGCGTCTCTAGTCCCACCATCAAAGACAAGCCGGTCAGTTCAGTGCAAACAGCTGCCGGATTAGCTCATTTTAGTGTCAAAGTTTCTGAGACTTGTTGTGCGTGACAGGTCCAGATCCGCCCGTGGAACTTGAACGACAGTGATTTTGTGATGGACGGATCTCAGCCTTTGGACCCTCGGAAAACCATTTTTGTTGGAGGCGTCCCTCGCCCACTCCGCGCAGGTAGGCACTCTCCCTTGTGGAAACATATTTTACCCCGCCCCTAGCATGCTAGCTTCTTAGCATTCCTGTGTTCACGCTTGCCAGGTTTCTGACTGTTAAAACAAACGATGGTGCAGGGTCACGTTTGTTTAATCAAGTGTGAACGCTAGTACACAAATGAGCCGATATGTAACTGTTCCCAATTTTTTCCTAAATAATGTGTATAGCGTAAATAGCATTTCTTCTCACACAAATACTCAGGTAAAAGGAAAATACTGACTGGTACAATTTATCTAAAAAGTTAATTTAATTTAGTTACTGGACTAACTGTAGCGTGTTGCTACTCACCTCTGAATATGTCATGTAAACTGACCAAGCCGAATTAAAATACATTTACTTTAGCATGTTTGCAGGTAGCATTAGCATAGCAGCACTTTTCACCGTACAAATGAGAATAATTTGCACAATTCCTGCATTAAATGTACTCTACTAATTACTGGAAAATGAGTTAGCCTGCTATCTTGATAAGATAATTATTCAAGTTACTATCAAACACCAGATGTGCTCTCTTCCACAAACACTTCTTCTTGTTTACTCATTCTCGTGATTGTCGTATTAGAGGAGCAAGCAACGTCACATGTTTGTTGTGACGCATTTTCACTCAGAGTACACAAGCTGATCCAAGGGGCATGTTTACAAAGCCATGAACTGGTTTGCATCAGAGAAAGCCATCTACTGATGTGAAAGCATCCAAGACATCCCTTCAAAAAAGAAAAAAGACTCAATCTTTAACCCATGATTCATCTGTCTTAAAAAATGTCACAGAACCAACAAAACTAGCATTTATTTTTAATTGTGTGTTTATACAACACTGTGGTCTGCGGCTTCAATGGATTAATGTCACTTCCATTCATTTCAGTGTGGGAAGATGCTACGAGTGTTATGAGTTATGGCAATGGTCAAGGAACAAATTGAACTTGTATCTAAAGTCACCATGGTATTGCGTACAAGTAGTTCCTTGATCGAATTGGCCTCACAAAGGTGCTACATTTTACGTGAGTCGTCAGATCCCCTTTTGAAATGCCAGCGTGATCACTACGGAATCAAAGCATCAAATATTCCTGCCAATTGAATTTGGAGCCCCACTTTTCTATACTGTTATAATGCAAACATAAGGTATGGATCATGTGCAGAATGTATGCGCAATCTGGCCTGCTTTCGCCGTCTTTGCTCCAACTGTTTTTCGTTGCGCTGTTCATGTTTAGCTCGGCTTTGATCAGTACCATCTCAGCGCTTTATCCCCGCTCATGTGCTCCGACATTTGCTTAATTGCTTCGCTGCCAGTCTTTGAAATGTCAGCTGTAAGCAAACGCCAGCGCGCTGCTTTTAAGACACGTGATCGGCTTGCGTCTGAATGCAGCACTTGCTGAAATCATCAGCTTTCACCTTCACGCTTCCCCTGTGCTCTCCATGGGATAGCAACTTGTAGGATTTCATAGATTAATCCTGATTGTGTGTGTGCGTTTTTTGAGTCTCCAGTGCTGTATTTCTGGTGATAACCGCGTTATGGAGTGTAAAAGTCTTATTTTTCCAAAACCAAGCATTTATTTCCCCTTAAAGTTTAAATCATCCTCAAATTCAATGTCTGGAGGTTTTGAAAATCCCATATAAAGAAATTCTGCCAGCATTCCATATTTTTGATGATTTTGCTGCTCCCTGTGAGCTGCAATCAAGACACTAATGTCATTGTTTCAAACGTAATATTATTAATATTCCATACCACAGGTGGCCCACATCCGGCCCGCAGCATCATTTCATGTGGCCCGCAAAAGCAAATTATGTACATTGACTTTGTTTCTTGGTAAAATACAACAATTGCAAATTGTCTTCGCTTTTAAAAATGTTGGAATGCTGCAATCCCCTTTAAAAATAAATGTAATAATATTTGAACAGTTTTTACTGGCCTTTGATTTCAACTAGTTATTCATAAATTTTTTGGTGGTGATCATGCATTTATTTGGGTTCACCATCATGCCGGAAACGCGCTAAAAAATGAGTTTGGCACCCCTGTTATAGAATAAACGAACATTTTAATAGTTTGATTAGAACTCCTAGTGAAGAAGAAGTTGTAAATTTGATGGAGGTGGCCTTAGAAAGGCCTTAAGTTTTTAAAATTTGGATTCATTCAACCTGCTAACTTGCAATAATAGCCTCAAGTTAGCATGTAAGTAACGTACTGTACATATAGAATAGATGCATCAAGCATCTCAATATATTTAAATATTGTAGCAAAGTTAATTTATTTCAGTAGATTAGTTCGAAAAGTGAAACAGAAGACCAATTAAATGTATTTGCTCCCAAAAACCTATAAATACGTTCTATTTTTAATATTACCATGCTCCCAAAGACATATTTATACGTTTTTGTTTGTTCGTTTTTTTTAATGCTAGAGCATACATAAGGCTTTGATGCCGAAAAGAATGCTTGAAGCAATGGTAGTTAATACAAAAAGTATTAGATCAACCAGGGCCATGTTGCAAATTGCTCTTTTCCCCAATGTTTTAAACTGATTTGTGAATAATGATGAAAAAAGAGACTCTAATCTTTCTTTTGGTAGGTTTCATGTTTTTATAGAAATAGAACACAATATTCTGTGGGCCTTGCAAAATCAGTCAAAATCCAGTAAAACAGCCAGGAGCGAAGTGGCTTGCTTCAGTGAAAATGGCTGGAAGTGAATGAGTTAAACATTAAAATCAGGTTTTTTATGTAATAGTATTCCTAATAAATAATATTATTGAATGTAGATTATTTTTTTTTTACGTATTTCTTTCCTTTTTTTTTTTTTTTTTTTTCCAAGAAATTAGCTTTCCTGTCCACTCTATGAAACCCTACTGACCTTCTAATCCATCTGTGTTGATGGCTTAAAGCACTGTGGCCCTCGTCAACTTATATACACTGGCTGTCACCATTTCTAAACAAAACACTGTTTGAACCATGTTGATGTGTTGATGCGTCTCTTGTTTGCAGTGGAGCTGGCCATGATTATGGACCGTCTGTACGGCGGCGTCTGCTATGCCGGCATCGACACAGATCCCGAGCTGAAGTACCCGAAAGGAGCTGGGCGGGTCGCCTTCTCTAATCAGCAGAGCTACATTGCTGCTATCAGTGCTCGCTTTGTGCAGCTGCAACATGGAGAAATCGATAAACGGGTTAGTGGAAAGAAGTGTGACCTCGTCTCACATTTTTCACACTTTGTTGCGAACTTTGTCCAGCGACAAGTGAAGAAATGAGTTTGCAACTTAACATAAAATGTGATCTTCCAGTTTCAAGTGCTATAATGTCCACTGAAGTAGTTTTTTTCTAGTATTATAAAAATCTACAAAAAGACTGAGATACATGTTTTTGTTTGAGTGCACTACTTGACTGAAAACAGAGGCACTGTTGAATTAGCTTTTTAGAAACATCTTCAATAAATTCTTGATATCTTAAATGATCTTTCAAGTGTGAGCAAACCCACACATGACAATATAAAATCATTGTGTGTGTTGTACTCGAGATGACCAACACAGCACACCGCACGCAAAACTGTAACCATGTAACCACCGATAGGGCCGTTCACAATTACGCCCAAACTACTATTTTTAGAACAGCGCACTGAGAGTTAGTCTCCTCCCCCAAACCGTATGGTTCTTGTAGTACCAAAAGTGACCTATTGGGGGCAGCATGATGCCTCTGGGCATCCCTTTTACTGAAAATTACAAAATGAAGAAAGCAGTAGGAAAGCTAGGCTAACTGTTAGCTAATTTGGCATCTACTTTGAGTTTGCAAACTCATTTCCTTGTCAATGATCATCGCTCTCAATTAGTGAGGAATCTGAGACAGTTTAGTTGAACACAAAGCTGATAAACTTGCAGGAAGTCATTACTTAAATAGGTTTTATGAATGGCAACCGGTTAGAGAGACACAGGATAGTTATACCTAATGCCATTTAGTGCAATGGTTCTTAATTTTTTATTTTACATCACCTTGACAAACAACTCTCTTAAGTACCACCAACATGACCAATAGGCAGAAGTGTTTATAAAAAAAAATAGACAAATGTGTATTTGCTATTGTAAGCCACTGTAACATTCACAGTTGGAACATTAATACTTACAGAAGAAAAAGTAATCTACTTAATTAAGTGTTAAAAAATAAACCATTATTATAGATGAAATGCAAATGTATTTGCATTTGAAAGTTACATACAACTGAACTGTACTTAGGAGGCCGCGATTCCTTCTCTTACCACTAGAGAGAGCCAACACTCATCTAATAGAAGAGCATTTCTTTGTTTTGCCTGTCACTTAGCCTTACACAGACTAAAATGCAATATGCATATTTGAAGTAAATATACATTTTCTTCTCATTTAATATCTTATATGATATAGATCTGTTTTGATCAAATATGATGTTTGAGAATCCATCGCATTGTTTAATGCGATTGCTTCCTCTTCCCGCAGGTGGAAGTGAAGCCATACGTGCTGGACGACCAGCTGTGCGACGAGTGCCAGGGGACTCGCTGCGGTGGCAAGTTTGCGCCGTTCTTCTGCGCCAACGTCACCTGCCTGCAGTACTACTGCGAGTATTGCTGGGCGGCCATCCACTCGCGCGCCGGCCGCGAGTTCCACAAGCCGCTGGTCAAGGAGGGCGGCGACCGGCCGCGTCACATCTCGTTCCGCTGGAACTGAGCGGCAGCGACAGGTGGGGGGAGCAGGATGGCAAGGTAGTGCAGGAGTCGCAAAATCATTTAAAGAATAAATGCACTTTTCTGTTGCTGGTTCCTTTTTTTTTTTCTTTTTCTTTTTTTTTGTTTATTTATATTTTCACGAGAGAAAACAGGATTTATATCAAAGTATGTCCAGCAAGGAACAAAAAAGTGTAACCTGTTTTGTTTTGATTTAAGAAAAAATATTGTTCCCCCCAAAAAAGAATATATAGGAAAGTTAAAGTGTGCTATGGTACTCTGCTATTCAATTGGCATGCTTTTCTTCATGTGTTTTGGTTTTATTGTTTTTATTGTTTTTATTATAAAAGCACCCCCCGCCGCCCAACGAATACTCTTGATGTTTTAGATTATTTTGTAGCAGAGCTCATTTTTCCAAGACGCCAACGCGAGGCTTCAGAGTAAATGTGAATTGAAAAAAAGAAAGAAAGGTGTTGCTGAAGAAGAGTGCACTTATTTCACGTTCTAGAATAAACCAGTATACCCTTAGTTGATAACCAAAGCTGTTTTATTAGCTCACGGCGCAGGATAGAGAAGCCCTGAAAGCCAAACTCTCTCTCTCTCTCTCTCTCTTTCTTTCTCGTTCTCAGAAAAAAAAAGATCTCAACGCATAATAATTTCGATCTCCATCTTGACATGCAAAAACTAATACCTCAAACTCAGCTGCTAATGTGCCGGATGCAGTTTTAAAAAAAGAAAAGAAACAGTAAGTCACGAACGCCTGCCTGTGTTGTGTTTTTTCCGGGCGGAGCTACGATGTTACTCGCACACTTTTTGTACTCGCTAGCTTCGTCGTCACCTTTTTATTTTTGTAACGTGCGCAGAGTGCATTATGGGAATGTATGGCAATGGGAGGCTAGGCCCCCCCCACCCCCTCCTCACTTTTAGATCTTGAATCCGATTATACAACTGAAAAAAACAAAGCAAAAGAAAAAGCTGACCAAGTAGCCTTTTTTGTGTTTTTCTTTACGGGGCTGCCACCCACCAAATTTCAAAAAAATTTCAACTACACATTGAAGCAGTTCAAATATGGCCTCCATCTTTCCTCCCTCTAGCCAAGCTAATCCTACTCAGCAACGGTGTTTTGGAAGCATAACTGAAGATAGTCTACTATTACTACTACACATACAAACACACGCAGACCAGCATGTTGGGCAACTAAAAATGGCTGTGCAGTCGTGGCTCACACTGGAGCTCATTTCCTGTTTAGACTTTTCCCAATCAATCAGTCCACTGTCAAGCCCCGCCCCCGAAGGACTCCAGACAACCAAAGATTGGCCTTGACAAAACAAAACAAACAAAAACAAGTTAGCAGTGCAGTAAAATCCCATTGTGGGGAAACAGTGCCCATATATAGACTTCCTCTTAGCGCCCCAAAAAACAAAAGTGCACATTGACGAATTTTTGCGCAAATGCTCCCATTTTAGTAGCGGAGGAGTGCAGAGAAAACTTGATTTTGCTCACCAGTGAGGATCCTCATACAACGTTTTGCACCCGGGATATTTTCAAACACTTTGTAAACAATTTGCTGTTCAAAATGAGATGATGAGAAAATTATTTTCTACACGGCCTGCTGATTTTTTGGAACAGTGTTTTCTAGCTAAATTATTTTGTCATGCACATATAAGCATTTATTATGCACTACTTTTCTAAATATCTTTTTTTCTTCTTTTTATTTCCAACAGTCATTTTAGGCACATTTTTCACAAATATGGGGAAACTCCTTTTTGCAATACCTCAATTTTTTCACATTGTGAAAGGTAGCTTTTGTACTTTTGTTACTGAGAGATCTGCATATATGGAAATGTTCATTTTCAAGAAGAAGAGAAAAAAGAATCACAAAAGAGCGGAGCAATTTCAAGATATATATTATTATTTTCAATTATGCTTTTTATACATTTCAGTGCTGAGGACTCTTTCCAACTTGTACGTGCGACGTCACATCTGCCGAGAAGAGACCAAAGTGTATCCGCTCTCTTGGTCTTCTTAGCTTTTCCTACACTCGATGTTTCCACTCGGTGATGACTCGTAATTCTAATAGCATGGCGAGAAATCATTTGAAAAGACAAAAACAAAAAAAAAAGTTGTGATTTTAAAAGTCGTTGTTAAACATGACCTTTCGTCTCCGTGCTCGCCTTATTTCCTCAAATAGTGGCCGCTCCTTTGCTGAGCCCATTTGAACTCTGTTGCTAACCAAAACAGCAGCATGTGGCTAAGGCATGTGAGATGAGTGGTGGTGGAAACGAGCACGTATTAAAAGCCTCCCCAATTTTCCGTTGAGTAATTCACAACCTCCTCCGAAAGATACATGCCCTAATCTAAAATTGGGTAATGAAGGCCTCCTCTTAATAAATGCTTTCCTAATCCGCAGATGAGTAAATGAATTCAGTCTGCAGTTTAGGGTTCATTTACACGTGTCCCCACACTTGACAACCCCCCCCCCCCCCCCCCAACAGGCAGTTGCAAAAGTGCCGCATGCCTATGAGACAACGCCCACCAATTTGCGCTTGAATAAATGAAGCCCCCCCCCCCCCCAGTTGAATAAAGTCCCAATAATAGATGCCTCCGTCAAACGGCTGTTAGAGAACTCTTTTAAATTACAGTTCAATGAATAGAAGCCTCCCCCAATCTGCGCATAAAGGCCTCACCCCATTTGACGCCTCCCCCCAACACGACTCCTACTTAATAGACACTTCTTAATCTTCAATTGAGTAAATAAAGACCTTGTCTCAGTTAGATGCCTCCCTCAATGAAGTCACTATAATAGACGCATACCCCAATCTGCCTCCCTCAATCTGCAGTTGAGAAAACGCCCCTAGCCTTTTACACAACTCACCCAATAGATGCCCCTTGAGTAAATAAAGGCCTCGCCCCTTTTAAATGCCTCCCTCAAGCTACACTTGAATGCAGCCACCATATTGGATGCCTTCCCAATCTGCAATTCAACCCTGAAGTTGAGTAAATGCCTCCCCACAATCTGCATTGGATTGAATAAAGACCTCACTATTAGACATCTCTTGGCCACTATAGGAGGAAATCTGGTCTCGGGGAAGAATGCAAAAAGATGACGTTGGACACTTAATGCTGATTCTCGTATCACAAGAATGGATGTTTGGTGTTTAGATATTTTAATATTTGAAGAAAAAAAATATAAATAAATATATATATAGTATCTATATATTCTTGAACTTGCCAATTAGCACCTATCGTAATCCTTAGCATGCATGACGACAAAAAAAAAGTGCAGAAATGAGGTGAATTAGCTCGGAAATTAACTGTTGTGGTGTGCACCAAATGTTTCTGGACTTATGACGTTGTTAAGGAGAACCCCGACCTCAACCGCTCCCTCACCATCCCTTCTGTCCCCCCCCCACATATTGGCAGACCTCAGCGAGGATGCGCGTAAAACAAAAGCGAATAGACGAGTGTGAACGTTTCGGACTCGAGCATCCTTCTAGAACACTGTTGGGAAAAAATGCGGATTAAAAAATAAATGAAGACTTGACCTACATGGAGGAAGGGGAGCTTAAAGACTTGAATGTGGTAAAAAAAGAGAAAAGAATAAAAAAAAAACAATGTTGCAAGTTAACTTTCAAGTTGTTATGTGCAATACTTCTTTTGAACCTTTTTCCAGACGAAAGACTCTTTGCAATGTAATTCTTTCAAATGCCATTTTTAATTATTGCAGACATTTAATTAAAGAAGATGTTAATATGTTTTTTCACAGTCATTTTCTACTGTTTAATGTAATCCTTTTCATGCTGGTGTTTGTAAAAAAAAAAAAGAAAGAAAGAAAGAAATCCAACTATTTGTACTAATATAAATAATTGAAGTTATTTTTAAAACATAAAAAAAAGGTTTTTGTGCTCATTTGCTTATTTTTGATTTATTTTAAGCTACTGTGATTGATTGCATTGTAATTACTAGGTCAACAATGTATTTAGCTGTTTATTGGTATATTTTTAATTGGAATGTACAATTGATTTTTATAATTTTGATCAGATTTTTGTTATATTTTTGAGGTGAAGCTTTTAATATGTTAAAGTGTCTAGTTTTTACTAATTGCTATATTGTGCTCCACAATATATGGTTCACATTTTCTGAAGGAAAATAAATATTTAAATATTTGTCTGTTAATGTTACTTAATGGCAAGATTTCAATAGTTTTTAACTGTGTATGGGAAGGTTTGTTGTATTTATTAATAGCATTTTTTTTTTTACTTAAGATATCACCTTAATTTTTATTGTCATTTCACTTTATAAGTTCCTATTTTTGTATTTTCCTTTCTAATGATTAAGTTATGTAATACGGATATGTCCATATTTCTAGGAGTTGGTCTGTAGAAGTGCTAGTGAAACGAAAAAGAAAAATCTAATGTTATTTAATTGTTTGCGGCCAACTATTTATATAACAGTATGCATAATTTTTCAATATTTGTAATGTGAAATGTTGAATGAAATAAATCTTAACTGTGATGAATATGTCTGCGTGCCTTGTCTTTATTATTGCATTAACACGGCTAACCATCACTACCCCCTAGTGGTGGTGTCTGGGACGACACCAACAAGGACAACTAATGAAATGAGCGTCTTAACTGACTCGAATCATGACATTATTGTTTAGTTTAATATATTTTGTAAAAATAATATGTTAATTTAAACGTTGACATTGTATTTAGATACATAAGTTAGACGCCAGTGTGTCGAGAATGCATTGGCATAATTTGACCACCAGGTGGCACAACAGAACCAAAAATGAATATGGCTTGTGCTGCTTGTGTTGCTTCGAGTTGGTACTTAAGAAGCTTTTTTTTGCTGTCCAACGTATTTGTAAAATCGTTTTTGGACGCTTAACTTATTTATGGTAAGTAGGTTAAAATGTCTGTGAGCCATGTTCAGATATGTACGGCTTAGGCAGTACGAGTATGCTAGTTTTATGAGCAATCTGTGTTAAATGTTAATGTAAATGTAGATGTTAAATGTGTTTTAGGTACTTATACATAGATAAAATACTTTCATATAGATATGCCGTTTGTATGACATACTTAAGAGTGTCTAAATCGTGTCAATGTATAAATTGTATTCCAAACCATTTGTTTAAAGACATTTAATTGAAACTAGCCGGTATGCTAGTCAACACTTCCACGACTCCGCAAGCCAAGTTTTGGCTCGTGCTGCTTTCAGGAACCCTGTCAAAGTTGGGTTTTCTCTTAACGTCAATTACCCATGTTTGGAAAGTTGGAATAGTTTACATTATTACTATTACTCATGCACAAACTAAAAAATATATATATCATAAAAGCGTTTTTTTTGGGTGCTACCTTCAGGAGCTCCTGGAATTTTTTTTATATTTAATACAAACAAGACAATACACTATTAACCGTTTGTTGATACTGCCATCGGAAACTTTTGGAAAGTCAGAATAATTATTGTGTTCAAATTAAAGTAAGTACAAAAGGATCGCAATTACAGTAACGCTATGCATGTGCTGCCTTCAGAGACACTCGGAAAGTTGGAATATGTCACCTGATTTTTACTTGATCGCTGATTAACAAAAGCAGAAAATGCAGCAATTTGACACTTAATTCTAACCTGAAGCAGCTCATGGAACATTGTTTGACTTCAAATGACTACTCGTGTAAGGATAACAAAAGAGGTATCTTTACACTTTGCTTCTGGTGACTTCAGCAACCCCTAGAAAGTAGGAGTACTGACTGACGTCAAACGAGAACATTTGTGGTGCTTTCAGGAACCAATTGAATGATGTTGAATGGAATTACATCAAAATGTATCTCCTTCAAATGCTTACATGTTATTTTTTTTATTTAAAACCACTACCAGATTTTCGCTGGGTTTGTAATTTACCGGAAGCCTCTGAATGCAACATTAAATCAACTCTCAAAGGGGTACAAAAAAAAAAGAAGAAAAAAAAGAAAAGAATGTCTGGGTGTTGTTGCACAGCAGAGCAGATGAGGATCCGGGATTAGGGGGTTGGGCCGTCTGCTGGTTGGAAGAAGCGCGCCTCCAGACATCCAGTTGGTGATAGCGGTGCAGCAGCGTCGCATCTCTCCTGCAGCAGCAGCATCATCATCATCACCTGCTCCTCCTCATCCTCATAGCCGGCCGCCGCACACAACCATCCGCACGCCGCAGCACGCTGTAAGTATGCATGCATGCGTCTGCATCAATGTTGTTGACGTCTCGTCCGCAGGGTGTCCTCTCATTTGCATTTCTCACAGCCAGAACGTTTGTTTCGGCCACATTTAGAAAGCTTAAAAATGTTTGCTCTTCTTTTTTTATTTATCTTCATGTAACACAACATTCAATGTTAAGGCTTAGTAGTAGTATTTATTTATTCATGTTCCATGTTGCGCATATTTTATGGTATATTTATTTGATATTCTAATGTATGATTTGTGTATTTAATTTTTTAAATGTACATAGAAATATTTTTCTGTTATTATTTTTATTTAAAAAAAGTAATATATTATAAAAGTACATAAAAATGATAAATAACAATGTAATTTAATGTTTTTTTATGTATTTATCACAATTTCTGGACATTTATGATACATTTTTATTCATATGTTGTGTTTTTAATATATATTTTCAATGGTCAAATTTTATATGATTTTTATATTTCTCAGTTTTATACATTAATATATTTTCAATATGTTGAGCACTTGTTTTATTGTAAATTTCATAAAATAATTTTTTTATGTTGCATTTTATTACTGTCGTTTATCATAGCCTTCAAAAAGTGATTGCATCGTTTCTGTTTGAATTGTTTTATTAAATGAAATGTTTCCCCCTTATTAATAACCATGTTAGTTTTCCTCAATTTTTTTGAACTTAATATTACATTTTTTCAATGAATTTCAAAACTGCTCAAATCCAAGATAGCTTTTGCGTCTGCTTTTGTTGCACGTGCAGCGGACTGTGCTGATCCGCAAGATGGTGAAACTGGGGAGTCACGTTCAGGACAAAGGGGCCAAAGCGGCGAGCGTGGAGGACGGCTTCCAAAACGTGCCCCTCATCACTCCTCTGGACGTGGGCAGCCTGCAGAGCCAAGCCCCCGACAAGGTGAGTGGCCGCCCCCGACCGCCTCAACCTTTGCGCTTCCTTTTGTTTTCTCGTCTGTCATTAGGAGGCACATTAGCTCGTTTGTCATCTCCGCATCCCAAAGCAGTTTGCACCCCGCTGCTCGTTAATCCCGTTGCCATGGTGACGGTAGCCCGTTGACAACATTGCGGAGCAGCGACCACGCGTCAGTCTGCTAGAACGCTAAACGGCGTCTTAATAAATCTCCATGTTGTAATTCATCTGAGAAACCGCTTACATGAGTGGCAAGTGCTCCTGTTTTGGTTAGCAACTGTGTTCCAACAGGCTAAGAAATGTAATGTGTGACAATGAAATAAAGCAGAAGAAAGAAATGTCACACATACTACCGGATTTTTTCTTCTTGATGTGAAAATGAAGGCATTTATTGGAGGGTGCTTATTTGTCTCGATGATGGCAATTGGAGTGTTGAGAAGTACAATAGTTTCAAACCTTAACTATATTCCTCATGTGAGCATCGTTTGTTAGAGGGAGGCATTGATTTGTTGTTCATTTGGTGTACTCATCGACTAATTTCTGATTAAACAAATGGTGGGGATATATTAGATTACTGCAGGATGATGCTCCTCCTAAAGAACAGGAGTTTGAATCCCCCAATGTGTTCCTGATGGGAACATTAATGCATTCCGTTAAGGGAGGTCTTTTTTTCATTTGTATTAAAATAATAGTGGTGTCGGTCTGTTAGACCAATCACAAAGGTTTCTCGTCTTAAAGGACATAAGGTTTGAATCCCTCACTTGTGTGTGTGTGTGTGTGTGTTCCTAATTGAATCGTGAAGTCATTTATTTGAGGGAGGTGTTTATTCTTCTTTTATTTGGTGTACCCGATGATTGACTAACTAACTCCTCCTTAAGGACTCTGGTTTTAAACCCTCTCTGTGTGTGCTTGTGTGTTCCTGATATAATAATGAAGGTAATTATTTGAGGGAGGCATTCATTTTTGCTTTTATTTGGTGTACGCAGCAACTAACGGTCTACATTTTAATTAGAATAATGGCTTCTGCAGAGATGTTCTCTCCTCCTTAAGGACATTCTGTGTTTGTGTGTTCATGATATGGTCATGAAGGCAATTATCTGAGAGAGGTGTTTATTTGCTGTTGAGTCGGTGCATGCAGTGAGCAACTAAATGGGATTAAAATAATGGTGGTGGCGGCGGTAGCGTATTAGACCAGCGTGGGGTTGTTTTCTCCTCCTAAAGGTCAGTGGTTTGAATCCTTCATTCACACTGATGGCATAATGAAGGATTTTATTTGAGGTAGGTGTTTGTCTTAAGTGGCTGGCGACAATTTTTCATGAGCACGATGGCGTGTTGAAGTGCGATGTTTCTCCTTTTCCGAAGGGACAGTGTTTAGAAACCTTCGCTGTGTACGTGCGTCTGATGGGATAACGAAGGCATTTGTTCCAGGGAGGCGTTGATTTATTTTAAGTGGATGACAAAAATACGGGTGGTAGTGTATTAGACTCCTGCAGTGATGTTTTCTGCTCCTTAACGACAGCAGTTTGAAATCTCATTTTGTGTTTGTGTGTGACAAGCAATATCTGTCAGCAGCCTTCAGTTTGTACTACGTGACATGACATTCAAAGAGCTGTCAGTCACTATGCACCGACGAGCTTGCTGCATTGCACGCACACGCACACACACACACACACACACACACGTGCGCACTATCTATTACGCGTGTATCATTGGCAGGCTAAGCGAGGCTGAACCCGAGGGATGTAGTAGCATTGAATGATTGTTGGCCCTGTTTGAAGAAGGAGGTAAGCGTCTTTCTGGTGCGTCTCGGCTGGCTGCGAGCCACTGCAGATTTTGTCGTCTGCTGAAAACATGTTTTTTGTTTTTGTTTTTTGTGCCTACGTAAGCTGCTTAAAAGCAGCTGAAGCTGAAGCAGAGCCGCTAATCACACGTGGCAAAGTCGACGCCGCATCTTTGTTCTTATTGAGAGCCGTCCCGGTGGAAAAAGCGCGCCGGTTCATGTGTACGTCCATGTACATAGTTCTAAATGATTGGACGTGAGGCATTTATTTGAGTGGAGCCGTTAGTGTGAGCAAGGCAAACTGCTTTATGTTTCTTCTTGGTGCTTTTGGTGAAGCTTTACTGCATCACTTTGGAAACGTGATTTGTATGAAAAGCAATTACAGCTTGTAATTGTTTTTCCTGAGTGGAAAAAGGGGAGGCGTTTAATTGAGCCAGCGAGGCCACAATATGAGGATATTCAATATTTTCTCTTGCCAAAGTTTCACTTTGGCACAAAACTGCCAGTCAGAATATTTTTTTTACTACAGAGGTAAAATAAGGTGTTAAATTGAGGTGAGGCACCCGAGGCCACTACTTGAGGATATTGTCTCATTGTCTTTTGCCAATTGTAAAGGCACTATTTTTCCCATAGTAGATAGAGGAGGCTTTTCCGGAAGTGAGGTATTTAATCACCTATTGGGGACATGCAGTATTTTGTCTTGTCAACTGCGGCGAGGCCAATCAGAAGAACGCTGTGCTTCCAGAGAAGGAGGAGATGAGGTATTCAATTGAGGTGAGGCATTTAATTCAGACAAATGTTAGATTAGATGCCTCATTTGAAGACATGCAGGGCATCTCTCGCCAATTTGATTTAATGACTCCAAGCAACATGTTTGTGTTTCCATCAGGCTTGGGGGGCTTTTTAAGCAAGGTTAGGCAATTGATTTTGGCATGTATTTAAGTGGTGGCCACTAAAATAGACGTGCAATGTACTTGTAAATGCACTTTATTGCTTGCCAATGTAAACCAAAAGAATGTTGTTTTTGCTGCGGTTGTTTAATTGAAGCGTGGCATTTAATTGACCGTGTTTATTTGTGCCGCATAAACATTGTTGTAATGTAGTGCAGTGGCCCACTAGTGTCTTATTTACTGATCTGGGAGCAGTTTGTGTGTTTTAAAAGCTCATAGCGGCTTTAGTGGGTCATGTAAGCTGACCAGTAGCCCACATCAGCGCCAGACTCGACGAAAGCTCTTTCCAGTTTCCATCTCGCCTGCATGGTGACTTGGTGGCCACGCTCGACTTCACACACACACACACCCACACACACCCCCCCACACACACACTATGTTGTAATATGGCTTTGGCCTACATGACCCGGGGACAGACGAGTATTAGATTGGTTTCAATCCAAGCAGGGATGCTGGAATCGGGATTGAATCGACAGTTCAGTATATAAAAACAAGTCGGAGGAGGAGGATGGAGCGAGCAGGCGGATTCCTGCATGAGTTCTTTCTCTGACAAAAAACAAAAACCGCTTCAAACACTCATGAAAGACCTTTCAGAAGTGTTTAGTCACATGGGACATGTTCAATCAGAAAATAACAAATCTATTATTTTGTGAGCTTGATTTTCCTGGCACAAAGCACGGTGTGAATTTACGCAGGGCTGGGCTAGACTAAGTTTTGGTATTTTTGCAGGCTGGTGCATAATCATAGCGAATTCTTAAAATACTGCAAGTTGAAGTGTTTTGTAAGTTAATAATGCTTAAGGTTGATTTAATTAGATAATAAACTCTCTTTCACTATCTGCACTTTCTCTCTGCTTTTCATTCCACGCGTGTAAAAATGGTTTCACGCCGCTGACGTCTGTTGAATTCAGGTAACGGCTTTGACTCAAGTGACCCGGCGGCCACGCTCCTCCCTTAAGACCGCCGTCTCTATATCGCAATGTTTGGCCGCAGATCTGCAGATCTACTCAACTTTTCAACCCTTTTTATTTCCTCGGCAGTTTCCAGCGAAATATTTCAACGCAGCAACTAAATAAATTGCTGGTGCACTGAAAATGTCAGCAAACGTTAAATGAGTCGAGCTTCCGTTTGTTTGAAGGGCTCGTTCGCTATTTCAGAGATGATGTTCAGCGTTGTTTTCTGGTGAACATTGACACACTTTTGATTATTTCTCTCTTTCATCCAATGTTGCAGTTAAGCTTGTGACAAGACAACACTATGAAATTATGAATCGTGTTTTTTAAACATTTAAAAAATAATGTTTATGCACGCTGCCTTTCATATTTTAAGATTTCCCCCATCATCTGTAGTCGCTCTTTGAGGAGAGAACATGAAACTCCATCTCTAGTGATGATATGTGGGGCGGGGGAAGAAGAAAAAAACTTCAGACGCCATTTCCACAGGCGATCTCACATCTCAAATTCTGATACTGGAGATGGAGAAAAAAAAAAGGAAGGTTTCAACCATCTTGTGTGAAGTGTGTGCTTTTATGGTGTATTGTGTTGGATCAAGCCCACATGAATCAAATGATGCTGTCGAAAAGCAACTGGTGTCAGTTACTGTGAAATGTCAAACATGAGCCACTAATTGGCTTTCTGGCTCTGGTGTTCCTTGCAGAGGTATGAAATCCCTTCCCCGCTGATGTGGAAGCACTTAATGACTGGTGAAAGGTCACGGTCCATCTTTGTACAGCTAGCGGCTATTTGCTAACAGCGACACTACATGCCAATACTAATTCAACCATCAAGATGTTTAAATGTGTAATTCTGAGCATTTGCATTCTTAAAACATGCAGTTAGCAAAATTAAATTATCCTAAAACTTCCATTTATAAACCTTGCGGCTATATCCTCGCAGCTATGTGCTAACAGTTACACTACATATTGTTAGAGTAGACAATATTAAGTATTGTACTCTTTGCGTGTTCAATTAACTGAATGGTGAGATTCTGTTGAAGAAGTTCCTTTGCAAAGGTTTTAATTACCAGAAGCTTCTGGTCCACATAGACAAACCATCCAAGCGATGTCTCTGTTCAAATGTGGCTCCCTCTCTCCAGCTCACATCGTTATTTATTCACAAAAAGGGTTCAGAAAAAGGTCAGCCCACAACACACCTGGTTACAACTGAATACAAAAAAATCCGTTCCCATGGGTATAAATCAGATTAAAAGAATACAATAATAATAAGCCTGACTCCCTTGGTGACACAGCAAAATCCCCTGAACCTCCCTTTAGATTACGAATGAATAGACAGACCCGTTGCTCTTTCTCATGAAAATAACACAGATAAAAATATAGGTCTATTCATACAGCCATACTAAATTAACATAATTATAAACGGCTAAAATATAATTTAAAACTAAAAAACAATGTTAATAACTCATCATTCCCTCATTTGAGCTCTTGAGAGCTCAACACATTAAAACATTTTTTTTCAATGGTTGTGTGGTAAAAATAATTATCCTTAAAACATCCCTTTAGCAGAAGAGGAGGTAGTTTAGCAATCATTTGACATTAAAAAACAATTTGATACATTTAAAAGATTTTTAGTAAAATAAGCATAGCATATGTGAGGCTTAACATAAAATGTTGTTCATTAAAAAGTGTCGCAATATATCGGCAGACGAATATGTGTTCTTTGAAGGTCTTTTTTTTTTTTTTTTTTTTTAATGAAAAGAGTGTCGCCATAGTTCGTCTCTTCTTTAAGAATTTGGGGTAGACTACCCAAATTCTTCGATTTGTCACCTGGGATTATTCTGCCCAAAATGTGACTGATCAAAGGAATGATTGCCCAAGAAAAGGCACTTGCTCTTGATCCGTTGACTGATGTCCTCAAACGGCAGCTCCGGAACCGGGCACGGATTCAGCTGACGTGGCTCCAGGTCGGAGGTGATAAGATTGATGCTCCAGTTGTGGAATTTTGTCTCTCCTTTCAACCTGAGAGCATCAGTTGATGAGATGGCCGAGCCTGGCACGTCTCCTTTCCAGTTGTGGAATTTCTCCTCATCAACCCCCTGGGGCCGTTCTCCTGAGTGCAGAAACTTTTCATTTTTAGTTTCTCATAAACTCACATAAATTTTATTTGGAGGAAAAAACCCTGATAGTTTTTGTTAGTTGGGATTAATAAATGTTATTTGATTAAGATCCGTAGGTCCTGTGCTGTTGGAACAGGAAAAGATCTATTTTTGTGACATTAAAATAGAGCCCAGCCCTTGATTGAGTTGAATGACATTCGCTCATTCATTAATATAAGACAGAGCTTGTAAATATTTATCTTTCAAATAGGTTTTGTTCAATAATAGGTATTTTTTTACCATGACTAAATTTGTTCTAAATTTGCATAACTGTGCCTTTCATATCTCTTATTCTCTTCCCAGAATCCCATGACCGGCCGAATCCTGGCATGCTGGGAAAAACTCACATATATTCATATTATCTATACTCTTTTGCAAACACTGGGCTCCAAACATTACATTTTTCAAATATGATTCTGAGATAAAAGATATAATATAATATAATTACCTTCATTCGGCGAATATGCATTATTGTCCTTGCTTGCTTCAGACTTACTTTGCGATCGATTTCCTCTGATAGATTTCTTCATATTCAAACTGTGAATTATCATTTTCAAACTCATCCTGTCAATTGGAGTGTAGGCCGATACCCCACAACCTTTTTAATTTCGTTTTTAAGTTTGATTTTAATTTTCTAACTCGTCTACATTGGTTAAATTCTTAAACATAAACTCCCTCATTTGACAAAGATCCACTGATTTTTTCAAACACGTCAAGACAAAGGGAGGACAAAATAGAGACCTCATAACTCAAAAAACGTCATAAATAACTCAACCCTCTAAATCAGGCTATGAGATAAACAAAAGAGCTACAAAACACTATAAAACTGAGCATAAGCAAATACAACTTAAGACACTAATATATGATGACTTTGGGACCACAAAAAATAGAGGTAACCATATTACTCTATTCTCCTAGAGTCCCAAAAATTATTTAAACTGCCAATCAACCTCACCTCTTTTACAGATTAGTGGGGCTGAGGATAAAATCACACAAAATTCACAAATATCTACCATTTCCTAGATTTAATCAAACTAAAATCATCTTCAAACTGCTAATCTTTCACATATCAGCGGGGCTCATAAAAAACACAGCACACAAAATATTTCTGGGATTTATAAATCACAGTGCTGTTAAAAAAAAAAATCAAACTTAGCCATCAAACTCTTAGTTAGTCTTTTACTTGTTACTACTCATTTTATTCTATTATTTATTTTATACTATAGCTGCAGCTGGACGAAGTCCAAAAAAGTTCCTCACGGGAAAAATAAAAATATATCATATCATAACATATTAATAAAATTCCCATTGTACCAATTCAAAAACTGATTCTCCCAAAAATATAGGCAAAAATTTAGTAGGCTATAGATTGAAATAAATTTTCTCAATCCCTCATTTCAAATTTACATATGTCGTTTTCAATTTCCTGAAATATCTTGCTATAGATCACAGTTCCCCACCCAACACATTAAAAATGCCTTGCATATCACCATGTAGCATTTTACTGAATGGATCACATCTCATTCCGACCACCAACTTTCTTTGTCCAGACCCCCAGCAAAAGGCAGGACGGCAGCTGTTGTCAATGTTCAGTCCTGGCCAGCAGGGCGGCTGCTGTGGCAGCAATGTTCAGAGCAGGCATTTAGATTTCCTCTGGATGCAAAACAGCCATAGGGGAGAAGTCACTAAAATGAGGCGTATACACAGTCACTGGGCATTGAGGAATTTGAACATCATGTTTTTCTTAGGCACAGGACGAGAAGACTGTTGCTCTGCGGCTTTTGACCTTTGATCTCTGCCACATCCATTCAGACGCTGTCTGCAATGTGGATCCGATGACACACAGTCTTTCTGAGAGCTCACCTGATCAAAAAATGCACATTCGTTTATACAATGCTTTAAAAATGCCAGACTGAGGATATGGGATCATAGCAAGACAGTTCACTCCCTGCTTTCTCAAAAATGTTTCGTAAAAAACACAGCCTCTTTATTCATTTCTCTTTTTTTTTTTTTCAATACCCCTTCAAATAGCTACTAGCCATACAACGTATCAGCAGCTGGGGCGCATCCCGTTCGCAGTTTGTAATCAGTGAAGGCCATCAAACCCTCATCTGCCTTGGAACTCAAACATCAGTTTCTGAAATGACACACTCAGAGAAAAAACAAATATTAAAAATCATTATCAACATGTCAATTTCAAGAACATTCATAACTCCTTATTCAACTATCTTACTTCCAGCCACAGCTATAAAGATGTAGGCATAATTATATCAACTCTCAAACAAAATGCCATTATTTTATCATTACTCTTTATTCATTTGTCCCGAAAAGGGAAAGTTAACAAATTAACCATCGTCATCAATCATTAAAGTGTAAAGATTTATTAGCTCAGTCAAATACTATTACTTATTTTATATTGTTTATCATTCCTCTCTTACCATTTTGACAAAAAAAGAGTCCCATTACGAGGACACATTATGCTCACAGCGCACAGCCCAGCCCCCACCTTTTTTTCTAACCTAGAAACGGGGGAAGGGGGGGGGGGAGGAATCTTAACATTATAAATCGCAAAACCTATTTTATCATATTCCCATTAATAAAACAAACGCCACTATCACAACAGTATCATCTCACACAAAACAACACCAAACTTAGTTAAAATATTAAAGAAAAACAAACAAAATCCCCATATGCACACTTCTCACTTACAAACCCCCACCTTTTTTTAGAAGCTAGGTCACACACTCAAATGCATACGCACACACTCTTCAGTCATTATAAAAAATAAAATAAACGGTGTTATTCCTTCAATTCGTTGTCTACAAATCTTATAGCATTCAAACTACAGTTTTATACGGTGATTTCAGTAAACGGGTAACTTTAAACAACCCATCCGTAAACTGCTCCACAAATGCTGGAGTCATTTTAGCATCAAATTCAGCCTTTTTCCATTACCAACAAAGAAAATACAAAAGTCTGTCGTACCATTTTATCCAGCGAAAGCCGTTTTTTCACGCATGCCATTTCCACTGCTTTCATCAAAGCTACCAAAGAAACAGTGGATGTCAAAGGTGGAAGCCATCCTTTGTCACAGCCTGCCGTTGTCCAATCCATTATCAGCTTTTTCATTTTCCGTCGATGTTTCTCGGGCATTGCTTCTGCAGCAACATCAAATGCGGTCTTAACTTGCATATCTAGACACAGATTTCCGCTATGAACCGGAAGCGTATTCAGGTCGAACCATTCTGTATCCCGGTCAAAAACGCCCTCCATTTTATTTGTAGTTTTTATGTTTACTTCCGGATTCAATACAGTGACGTCTCACTTTCAATATTAATAGTTCAATATGTTAACACATATGGCCACACACAGACACACATAAGAATCACGTGACCTCTCGTTTATACACAGCGGTTACCCAATCCCGCTGAGCTAAACTGTTCTCCCTTTATTGCAAAATTTTTGCAAGGCGCTTTATTAAATATTGAAATTTATCACGTGCTAACGAACTCAACCGTGGAACAAAAGAAATTCAAACGGGAATCCTGACCTCAAACCACAATAAAAGCGCCAAAAAAAATAAAAGTTACACGTAATCTCTCGATTGCAAATACAGTAACACAAATCCAATTATTACTGTAATCAACCTGGACCCTCAATACTGTTCAATTTCAAACAGGCGCTTTTTCAAACAAAAAAAATATTACGTGTTTAGGACGTTTTCACACCAAGAGCCATGAACAATTATGTTACTAGTCCTCAAATCGGCCAAAAACTGCCAAAGCAGAAGCGCAATACTATAATCTACAGGCTGCACTTCAATGCACCGCCTCACGACGTGTGTAGTTCAATATCGTCGGAATTATCACAACTCACAACATCAAACTACAACTCGTTCACACAGATCTCTTTTAAAATTTAGATAATTTGCAAGACGAAAAAACCAGCTGCAGCGGACCAGACAGACAAAATTTCTTCTACGTGGATAAAGATCTCCACTTACCGGAATTAATATGGCGCCAGAAATTCCGCCCGTCAGGGAACGCCGCAGCCTGCTCAATCGACAACAACACCATCCGTTTGGTTCAACGGAGGAGACCATTCGTTATAATTCAGCGTCGGCGGTCACCATTTGTTAGAGTAGACAATATTAAGTATTGTACTCTTTGCGTGTTCAATTAACTGAATGGTGAGATTCTGTTGAAGAAGTTCCTTTGCAAAGGTTTTAATTACCAGAAGCTTCTGGTCCACATAGACAAACCATCCAAGCGATGTCTCTGTTCAAATGTGGCTCCCTCTCTCCAGCTCACATCGTTATTTATTCACAAAAAGGGTTCAGAAAAAGGTCAGCCCACAACACACCTGGTTACAACTGAATACAAAAAAATCCGTTCCCATGGGTATAAATCAGATTAAAAGAATACAATAATAATAAGCCTGACTCCCTTGGTGACACAGCAAAATCCCCGGAACCTCCCTTTAGATTACGAATGAATAGACAGACCCGTTGCTCTTTCTCATGAAAATAACACAGATAAAAATATAGGTCTATTCATACAGCCATACTAAATTAACATAATTATAAACGGCTAAAATATAATTTAAAACTAAAAAACAATGTTAATAACTCATCAATATCTAAGCCGACCCTCCTGGGTAATCTTTTAGTTCTAGTCGCTAGCTTTCTTTAAACCTTGAATTAAAACTTTAGAAATTCTTGAAAACCTTTGTTAGCAACCTAGCAGCTACACACTAGCATCTATGTGCTATCAGCTATGCTACATTCCAACACTCATTCAACTCTCAACATGGTTAACCTTTAATTCTAATTGTTAGTGTCTTTAAAACCTTGAGTTCAAAACTTTTGGTTTCTTAAAGTCTCCAGCTCGGAATCCAGCCATTACCCAACATGCCATAACTAATTCAACTGACAACATGGATAAGCTTTTAATTCGAAATGCTTGCATCCTTAAAACCTTGACTTTGAGCTGTTCAGTCATGAACCTAATCGCCGTGCACTGGAAGTTACAGTATGTGCTAACAGCTACGCTAGAAGCCATAACTGGACAAAAACAAAAAAAATCTGCCCGTATATCCATACAATAAAAACCTGCGTTGGCAACCAAGCAGCTACACACGAGTAGCTTCGTGCTAACAGCTACGCCACATTTCATAACTAATTTGACAGACAAGATGAGTCAAGTTTTAATCCTAAAAATCTTTAAGTTAAAAACTGGCATTTTAATAAAGCCTGAGTTTAGCAACCTAGCAGCTACATGTGACTGACAAGATGGATAAACCTTCAATTGCAAGCATTTCTTTTCTGAAAACTTCAAAGCTACGTAGCAGGTCATGCGAATAGCAACAAATACATTTGAGACAGAAAATGGACAGTGTTTTGATTATAAACATTTGTGTTCTTGAAACATTGAGTTGGAAATATTAAACCCACTTAGCAGCCTAGCAGGTAAATGCTAACATTTTATTTGTGTTGTCCCGTGAAAAAATTCTTCATCTTGACCAATTATACTGTCACCAAAACAAGGCCCTCAAAATGGACTCTGGAAAACAAAGTCCCCAGTTAGCTTCTTTTTTAAAATTTTTTAGGGCCCAGGGCTGCGGAATGTGTATACAACGAATCTGATTGGGCCCCTGAGGCCCCCATTGAAGCGTGACACTCGGCTGAACCTTAAATAATGCCACCATTTTGCTTTGGTGCTCTCATTCCCGCTCGCTCAGGGGCCAAAAGGTTTGCGACACTTTTTGTTGCCTTATTATTCTACCACCTTTTCCCCCTCATCAACTCTAATGAAGTGCTCATCAATCAATGTTGCCAGCAGCCCGTTCTCTGAGAACAAAGTTGCACACCAGCTCCCTAAAAGGAGCCTGACGTAACGGAACAATCTTAACAAGACTTTTATAATACAGGGAAATACAAATGCTTATTGCTACGCAGAAGTACAACATTTTTCAGTGCAGGTTTCTTGTAACAGAAATGCTGAAATTGATAGTCGCCAGAGGGTTTTTGTCCAACTCACATTTCTAAGTATATTTCTTATGCTGGTCCACTTGACTACATTTTAATTCCATGATTGTAGCGTTCGATTGTCCACTACCACTACTACGATCTACAATACTTGAATCTGCAATCAACGAGGCCACCTGTCATGTAGGCTAATAATTGTTCAGCTAACATGCTAACCTATTCTAACGTTGAGAATGCAGAGCGGGCCAAAAACAGGTATACACTGACTACACTTTTTGTCATTTACGTTTTGTCAAGAACAAAGAAAGTAGATTGTGAGCACATATTAAATTGGTAGTGCAGGAAGAAATTTAGAAGAAGTTAAATATGCCAGGAGAAAAAAGCAGGTCTTGAGGGCAAAGTAAGGATGTAAGAATCAAAAGCAACTGAGTGCTGATTAGCAAAGCTGCTAATTATAAAATATGTTTTACCTTTTGAAATGTAGGATGGAAAGTAAATTTTTGCCGCTCGAATCAGCTCTGGCGTGCGGCACAGCTGTTAGCATGTAGCTGCTAGCAGCACAAAGGTGGACTGGGACTCGTTCGTATAATGGTCACATTCAATTGACTAACTAAACAATTCATGATTATAAGTTTTCTGTGTAAAATAGACAAAATCTATGGGAGTATTTTGCTTGTCACTGCTGTGTTCTTGAAAGACAAATCAATGTCAGAGATCAATAGAAGAAGAAAAGAAAAAAGAGCAGATACCCACTTTCCCGCCTTGTGGCTCCATTATTGTCCACATCATTAAATTACGCTTTCCCCCTATTTCCTGTTTTTAACACTTTAGCTTTTTTTGTTGCCGCTTCCTTTCCCCCCCTCACTCCTTCATTGCGCCGCCAGAATAGAAGAGCGTGCTTTCCTCTCGGCTCAGCGGTCTTGAATTCCGGCCACATGACCTTTATAAGGCCGCAGTGGCGAGGAAGTGCTCTTCTCTACCGCGATTCCTACTTGTGGGAATTCTGAGAGACAAGCCGAAAGGTCCTCTTGTCGTCTCTTTCGATTGCTCAGCCTCAAAATGTTGGAAAGCGAGCATGCTAAATATTCAAGCGTGTAAAACTTTCTTTTTTGAAGACTCGCCCAGGAACAAAAAAAATCACTCAACACCAACTTTTTAGGACGTCAGCCATTTTGTTTTCGAGCATACATTTGATGAGTTTTGTTGTATAAACCAGCAACATATCTATTAGAAATAAAATGTGAGTATTGAAATGACGTTTTACCACTTTTTCGGAGCTTGATGCTAGGTTTCACAACGACCTCCGTTTCACCCTTCTATTCTCCATGCGCGCATCTTTCATCTCCTCACTTTCCATTTTCAAAATGGCTTTTGTGTGTGCGTGAGCACCATCTCTGTGAATTTGTCCTTGAGCTCCTCCCGATGAGAGTCATTCCTGTTCCTGCGCGCCGATGAGGCTCGGTTGGCTTCGCCTGTAAAATTCGACGCATTACACCATTTGCATGAGTTAATGCAAATAGGTTTCTATCGTTGCAAGTTTTAAAGACAGTTATAGAGCGGAAAGGGAAACTGGAATGAATCAGACTGATCAGATTTTTGGAATTTTAGCCTCTGGGCTGTAAATATTGTCCGATTTTTGTAATCCTCCATGGGATCAGACTTATTATCTTTAACATTTGAAAACAACTGCTTTTACTGAGGAAAACATTTTTGCTGAACAAACCAGAAAATGGAATCACAAAATGTAAACAAACAACTGCAGTTTCTTAACAGCGGACACTTGGTGTGTTTGTCAAGTAACACACAGAAGGGATGGTTGGGTTCAACTCTACCGTCCTCTCTCTCATCTCACTCTACGCCATTTTAGCGCTCTCCATATCTCCTTTGGAATTTGGGGAACAAAGTGGTTGTACTTCGGCCAAAACGATGCAATAGTGCAAAACTACCCAGTACAACGCCAAAAGTGCAAAAATAAGAAAGTAACATACACAACAAGCCCACTAAAGGGACTGCTAACCCTATTGAAACCCTAACCCAGGCCCCTTATAACAAACCCAAAACCCCATTTTTAATCCCTAAACCTACTCCCTTAAATCTAACCTTTCCACCCTAACTCTGACCCCTAACCAATTCCAACCCCTAAACCTAATCCACCCACCCCCATACCCTAAGCGTAAACCCGAACCCACCCACTAATTGAAGTATGACCTAATCCCAAAGGCGCAAATTCAATCATCTGAAATCCCCAACACAAACCTTCTCAACCCACCAACCATAATCCCAAACCTCCAACCCAATCTAATAATCTCAATATTAAGGAATCCCGAACCCTGCCCTAATCTAACCTGTAACATTCCCCAACTCAAAGCCCACTTTAACCAATTACCAACTACCAGCATTTTTTTTTGTTGAATATTGGAACTTGTTGTTATTTGTGCATTTTGGTGTTTCCCCCTGAAAATGTGACTTTGGGTTCCCCCCCCCGCTGTCGGTCGCACCCGCCACACGCAGCTCTAAACAAAGTGTGTATTATTCTGGTCGCAGGTTGTGGTGAAAACTCGCACCGAGTACCAGACGGAGAAGAAGCGGCTGAAGGTTCCCAAAGTGGACGAGTTCACCATCAGCTTCACCGACGGCGTGTCGGAGAGACTCAAGGTAAGACGAGGAGCCGAAAAATGATTTGTCGTTAGGATGACATTTCTCTCATTACAAAGATTGATCTGCCTCATTGGATGAAAAAAAAAAAAAAACGTGTCATGAATATGCCGTGTGCATGGAGATGTCATCTGATAACACAAACGCACCCTCGCGGAAGCACACAATATAAAGCGACGAGGCGCTCTGCTTCATTCTCTCACGTCGTCGCTAGGGGAGACCAAAGAGAAGTCCCGTTGTCATAGCAGCAAATAAATGCTGTTTCCATGGCAACCCGCCAGGAGAGCCAGTGGGAGGAGCTGTGTACATTTGGATTGGATAGAAAAGTCTCCTCAATTCCAGCGGCTCTACATTCATTTACTTCTGCCATAATTTCAAAATAGAAAATAAATATTTTTTATCCATAAATGGAGATCGATTTGAGACAATGCTAACCCCAAGACATCATTTACATTTCATCTTAGACTTTGAAACACACTTTAACCCTTCCCTTTGACACCCTACTTTGAAAATTAGTTTTAAACACCAAACCTACTTTAAAAAGCATATTTATAAACAATAATGCTACGTTCAGACCGAGCCGAAAATATTGTGACGCTACGCTGGTCTCGCGCGTGTTTGTTCGCCGGGTTCTTTATGGGATTTGTTTCGCCCCGCAACGGAGGAAGAGCGCTTCGGTAGATGGTGCTAACTTTATTGTAGCATTGCTAGCTTGCGTCACACTTTTGAACAAACAAAGTCACCAAGATAAGCCAACCGCCACGCTTCTTCCTCCAAGCAATCTCCTTTTCGGCCC
This sequence comes from Leptonotus elevatus, assembly GCF_054856555.1. Lineage (NCBI taxonomy): Eukaryota > Metazoa > Chordata > Actinopteri > Syngnathiformes > Syngnathidae > Leptonotus > Leptonotus elevatus. Next base: position 8,267,050 of record NC_141254.1, read on the forward strand.
GGTCGCGGTACACGTACGGTAACTTGCCGTGCCGTACAGCTCCGAGTGTCTGAAAATTGCGACGCTCACGCTATCTTCCATTGCTAGGCTAAACGTTCTGCATTTGCTTTCTGTGTTTTGGACTATCTTCGACACGATTGGCTGTCGCTGACGCGATGGCGCCAAAAGTCCAATTCAACCAACGCCGGCGAAATGGGCGAAGTAGCGGAATGATCGGCGGAAACGGCCCAAGCGGGCGGCGCGCCATAGCGCGCCGTGGCGCCCCTCCCGCGCGAACTCCATTGACTACAATGCAATCGCGCCTCCCCGACTGTTGGTCTGAACGTAGCATAACGCTAGTTTAAAATCCTAACTCTGGTTTGACATCTTAGCTCGCTGTCAAGAAATGTGATCATTATATAAGATCACTTTGAAGAAATGAAAACAAGAAATCTCCCAAATCTAGTGTCAAAACTGTGCATTTAAATTTCACCAGATGAATGGAATTGTAAAATGGTGGTTCTCCCATATTGTGCAGGTTGTTGTTTGGGCCATCCATGACGTGATTGTCGACGGGGCCAATGTTGTCAAATTGAATCGGTGTTGAAATGTATCCGCCGCCGCCGCTTATCAGACTTCAGCAGAAGCGTCGCAGTCGGCTTACGAGGGGGCCCCAGCGCCGCTTTCAGCTTTTGTTAGGCACAAATGCAAGTCAGTGGCTGAGATTGTGTCATGTGACTTTTTTATTTATTTATTTTTTGCTGAGTTTGCACACACGCTGCTTCCTCATCTCTTCTTCTTCTCCCGAAAGCTTTGCAGTTTGTGTTGATGGCTGGAGAAGCTCTGAATCTCTCTAATCCGCCCTCGCTCCTCGTTCGCTTCTTCCCACCTGCCGTCCGCTTTTTCCGCTTGATCTGCGCAGTATTCAACAAGCCGCCGTGCACTATGGCAACCCACGCGACCAATCAGAGGAACGTTGGAGCGGCGTCATTATCGGACAAACGGCATCAAAAAAGAGGAAATACTTTTTGTAATGTTGTCTGAAGGGATGCCAGCCAGTCGGGTTCGAGTGTCATTACTTCCCCCTGTCGCCTGTGACACGTCTTAGCAGGCGTCTTCGTTCAGATTGATGCGAAAGGCGAGGTGCGAAGGCAAGTTGACACCTTCGCGGCCTCACGTTGATATTTTCGAGTTCACTGCAAGTCGTCTTAACCAGACTTGACTTGAACGCGTCCATCAGCGAGCGGCGCAACACACGCGGCCGTTTTCAAGAATCTACCCGCACACATTTTCTTCCGTCACCATTTCCACCCTCATCCCCCCTTTCTTCTTCTTCTCGTCCTTTTTTTGTCCTCTGTCGTGTTGTGCCGAGCCAGCATTCGCCAGCCGGCAACCACTGGCTGGCACGCAATCACACGCACACGCAACATCATATTGTTGAAAAAGTGTCTGCCAGATTTGGCACAACTCGCGATCAGTCCGCTAAATTCTCATACATCAAACTGATTTTCTTCTCATCTCACCGTAGTAAAGAATTATTGGCAATGAGGAGATGATTATTTTTCTTGCACTTGATCACTGGAATCGTTCTCAAAAACGTCAACCATTAAAATTGAATCGTCAAAGGAACACTAGATTGGTCACAATTTTGCAAAAATAACACCTGCGCATGCGGACGGAATTTTGATTTGTGAAAAAATAAGAAATTTAGCAAATTGTGACTTGAAGAGATTTCGGCCGACACCAGCGAGATGTTAAATCATTCAATGAAATTCTGATAGGAGTCGAAACGATTAGTCGATTTCTCCACATTGACGTTTAACTCATGCACTGCCATTGACGGCTATAGACGTCAAAAATTCATTTGAACTATTTCTATTAGTTTAACATTTTTTCCACTTTTGTTAACAAGAGTATAAAAACCTAGAAAAAATTGTATTCTACATTTAGACCAGATATACAATTTGTGATTAATCGTGAGTTAACTAGTGAAGTCATGCGATTAATTACGAAAAATGTTAATCGCCTGACGCCCATAATTTTAAATAATCTTTCCTTCTTTTTTGTATATATTTTTTTAAAAGTAATTTTAATTATTATTATTATTTTTTTTAGTTTTTAGTTCTCAAAGAAAATATTATTAAAAATTAGGGTCGTCAGGCGATTACATTTTAATCATAAATAATCACATGACTTCACTAGTTAACTAACGATTAATCACAAATTTAATATCTGTTCTAAATGTACAATAAATTTTTTTCCCCTAGGTTTTACTCTTGTTAACAAAAGTCGGAAAATGTTTAAATTAGAAATAGTTCAAATGAATTTTTTACATCTATAGCCGTCAATGGCAGTGAATGATGCTAGTCGTGAAGCATCGTAACCGTTAGACCACCAGACTGGCGGCAAGTAACGAAGTGAAGCTTTTTACGGCACTGCGTCGTAAAATTTGCCGGCGCTACAAGCGTGTGGAAATATTTTACCAAAATTTGCAAACATTTGTAAAATTGTTCAATCCGCAAATACAAAAACATGCATTGTTGGAATCGTCAGGTGAGCATAGAATAATCGGATTGCTTAATAAGGACCGATTTTCCATTCCCATCAGGAATTGAACATTGATGTTTTGGAATTTGGGAAGAAGCTGGAGAAGAAGATATTAGCGGCTGGTTCGGATCGTTTTGATGCGGTTTTGGCCTTCGGAACCGACCAAAGTCATTTGTCACGGCCTAGACATCCCAAGCAGCTGCCAGGCGGACGGACGGCTCCTCAGGCTCGGCCAGACAGATAAATGAGAGGTGCCTGCGGCTGTGCGCTGAGCCAAATGCGAGATGATGAATAAGTCCAGATGGCTCGTGTTGTGCGCCGCCTCGTCCGCATTGAGCGGCAACCTCAAAGGAGGCGCCGGCTGACGTTCCATATCGGCAACGGGCTTAAGTTTGAGATGTAAACGAAGAGGATAAGAAGTTGTCCATTGAACTTCCTTTGCACAACAACATGAAACGCTTGCAGGCTCACCTGCCAAAAACTAAAGTTTCATCTGCAGTCAGCAAGACAGCGAGCGTTATTATCTCCATGCACACTTGAATGCATCGGCGCATGCCAGAGGTCAATGCAGGAGCCAAAACTTGTACTCCAGTTACAGTGCCAACGGGAAAAGTATTCATGAAATTGCAACTTTTCAGTCAGTTTCCTAACATTTGTTTCCATTTTGACTCATTTGCTCCCAAAAACTTATAAATGCGCTCTATCTTCAATATTACCATGCTCCCAAAGACGCATTTATACGTTTTTTATGCTAGAGCTTTGATGCAGCCTCTGACCTGAAGAGAACGCTTGAAGCAATTGTAGTTATTGCAAAAACGGCCAGCAGAAGGCAGCAGAGTATAAGAGATCAACCAGGGCCATGTTGCAACAAGCTGTTTCCCCCGCAGTCTTAATCAGATTTGTGGATAATTATGAAACTTGGCTATATTCTAATGCTAATTGCTGCAAAACGGAAACAGATAGAAATATACTTTTTTCCTGATGAAATAAGAGACTTTAATCTTTCTTTTGGTAGGTTCCATGTTTTTATAGCAATAGAGCACATTATTCTGCAAAATCTGTCAAAATCCAGTAAAACAGCTGGGAGCGAACGGGCTTGCTTCAGTGAAAATGGCTGCGAGTGAATGAGTTAATAAGACTTGATTCTTATAATATGAGGAAAGTAATATTTCCTCATAACATTTGAGGTTCTTGGTCTGCATGGATCGAATGCCGTAAAGTGTCATCTCGTAATTGAGCAACATTAGCAACTATTAGCATCTGTCTGGCGTTGAAGTAAGCACTGGCGTGCCGTCCCGCTGGCTGCCAAATTGCTGTATTATCAATCCACTCAAGGGGACACTTTTCAGCCTTTAATGTCACATCACATCTTTAATGACTCCAAACAGGCGTGACGGCCTCCGAACACGCACACACGTACACGAGGGATGCATTTTGAATACCAACCAGTGTTGGGGCCGCACATGCCACAAAAAAAACAACACTAATGATGGACATTCATTTTCAAAATCTTTCAAATGTCTATTTAAGCATCATTTCCGAGTATGCAGATGAAATTACTTGGGTGCACTTTGAGTGACCTTTACGTGTAATGATGGCGTGTTCATTGAAATCACCTCACACACTCACAAAAAGGTCAGCCAACAACGCTTTGCGCAAAGCCCCCAAGCAGCTCGCTTGAAATGCGAGAACCTTCGCCGACTGGCGATGAGACGCACGACGAGCCTCGCGGCCGTGTCGCCCGATCGGGCTCGCACGCGCGCGCGCTACTGTCGTCATGTCAACCGACTGCGTCCTCGGGAGACCTCACATATGCGCTCATCTCTTTGTCCAAGAGCAAAGCGAAAGTAAATTGCTTTCGGGAGAATGAAACAACAATGCTCATGATGAGTCCGAATAAAATCCTGCAGGAAAATCAATAATAATAATAATAATAAAAAAAAAAAGAAATTGCAACAGAAATGGCCCAGCATTTTTGCTCCTGGCTAGAAACAGTATGTCAATTTTTTATTTTAGGGTGGGGGGTGGGGTGGGGGTGGGGGCATTGGAGGGGCACAACAAAAGAGCAGAGACCCTTGTATGTATGTGAACATAAAAACGGATATAAACAATATAATAAAAAAATTTAATACAAATAAAATAAATATAAATGAAAACAACTATATATATATATATACAAAAATAAAAAACAAGATTAAAAAAAGAAAAATACGTTTGTAATTAATACAAAAATAAATATATAAATAGAATTAAATATCAGTCAATAAATAGAAATGCTCTGTTCTCACATTTATTTATTTAATGCTGCAGGCGTTCTATCAGATCAAAATGTGATTCAAATGAGGGGGCGGTCCTAAGCGTGTCTTGGGTTGGGCTCCGCCGGCTTGCATTGGAGAACTCCAGCAATGGACGAACGACTATGTTGTCGCCACAACTTGCGACTTGAGTTGCTCGACAAGTCGTGGTGACAGTGGACACGTTTTACTAGATTGATATTTAATTCTATTTATATATCTATTTTGGAATTTATTTGGACATTTACTTTTGTCGACAATTATTTTTATATTTTTATTTTATGAATCTCGTTTTAAATTAAGATTAATTATGAGAATTAATAAAATTACTAATTATTTAATTTGAAGTTGTTTTTATTTTTATTTATATTTATTGTTTTGTTTTAACAATAATTATATTTTTTAAAGCCCTTTTTATTTTCACTTTTATTTCTTTATGTATTTATTTGTAATTGTGTCAGTTTTGGTCCTCCATACAAATGTCTGTTTTTACAAAAAACTAAAAATGCTTTCCGTAATGTATTTATTTATTTTCCAGAGAGAGCTCAGTATTGTTCATTTTGTATGTGCGTGTATGTGTGTGTGTATGTGCATGTGTGCGTGTGTACTCATTAGTTCGCCTAAAACCTATTAAAAATCCCATACGTTCACCTAAACCGAATACTTCAGAATCCAACTAGAGTCGTGAGGTTGTCAGGAGACCCGAGGAAGGATCAAAGAAAAGAAAGAAAAGTGAAATCCAGCACCGACCAGACATCACCAGACTACCCACCGGGTTACCAACCAGAATGCTTTCCGTAATTTAACACACACGACGACACAAAAGGTGCAACAACAACAAAAACTTCATCTAAGCGCAATTTGAGAGGACCTTACGCAAGACCTGCGTTAAAATAGGCCCTATGTCTGTGTAACTTTATGTCCTCAATGTTACGACTTCATTCCCCAAAATGTCATCTTCAATTCTCATAACTCATGACTTAACAATACTTTAGTAAAATTGTAACTAAGTCTGCATAATATTTATAAAATCATCATTTATTCATATAATAAAAATTTGCATAATATCCAGAGTTTCAGTTTTTATCAACATAATTTTTCCCTTGACTTTTTCCCTCCCACAAATTTTTATACACAAGTCAAAGTGTGTAAGCGTGCGTGTTACCCCCCCCTACGAGGCCTATCAGTCCCCAGCAGAGAGCGAGCGCGTGGGTGTCGACTCCAGGCTGACAGGCAGCTCAGCACAGACGAGGGATGGAAATCGCTTTGGGAAGGAAAGGTCACATGATTAGCGACACAATCCAAAGTTTCTAATGCTCACTTGTGATTGACATGATGATCATCATGCGCATTTTCGTGCTTGAGGAACTCATAATGAGAGTTGTGTCTGAGATTTTGCATTTTGCCACACGAGAGGGACAAAATATTAGAAACACTCTTCAATCTTGGTTATAAAGTATCTATTTGTCCCTGTTTAGTTTTGATATTTCTGCCATCCGTCACATAAAGTAATAAAAGTGAAGAATGAGCACCCTTCACAATGTCCCGCACATCCCTTTTGAACGCAGCATCATTTCTCCCCGTGGCCGCCCACCCGCCAGCCACATCAGGTGTCACGCACCCGACGCTCCTTATTGCTGCTGTCGACTCTCGTTAAGGGTTGACGCTCACAAACCTCTTGCTGCTCGTCTGTTATGGGGAGCGACGCGGGGAAGCGGGAAGATGGCCGCGTTGGGAGCGAAGGTGCCGCGCGACGCCTCGTTGACGGGCGCTAATCACACATAAGCGAAAGGAAGAGATGAAGAAAGACTCATAACAATCAATAGGAAACCAGAAAATGTCAAATTTGTTTTGTGCAAGGTGCAAAATGTCACCATGCTTTATTAACTGTATGGGTGAAGTTTTACATTTCATTCACGAGTTATCTTGTCAGTTTCATATCTTTTTGCTACATGCTAATTATGTTAGCATCTGTTTTGGTCACATTTTCATGAACTATTGTTACGTATCTTCGCAGATTGACCCCCCAAAAAATCTTGAATGCATGAAGCCAATTTTTTGTTAGTTAGTTAAACAGACACATTGCTCCATCTTATGATCGGATCGACGAACGGAAATCGATTATTTCCAACTTGCTGATCGCCGATTGTGGTCGTCCCCAAAAATCCTGATTGTGTAAAGCCTGAATGCATTGCTGAGGTATGAAATCTGACTCATTAAGATGTTGTTTTTTTAAATGGTTTGAGGTGGTCTCATTTTCTCATGTCACAAAACCGAGCTTTTCAACAGGGGTGTGTAGACTTTTCATATCCACTGTAACTAAATTGTAGGTGATGTAAAAGTGTTGGCCTCCAACTATGCTGCAAACAGAAAGAAACAACATCTATAGTAGCAGTGTTGTTGTCTGCGGCTCGCACCCGAGCAGAGAGGCTTTCTGATGCGAACTGATTTCCAAATCCCCCAAAATTTGCCGACGTGTTGGGAGTGCGGCTGGGTTGGCGTGCGCGTGTCAGGCGGCATCACGCTGACGGACTCGCAGCATCACCCGCGTGCCTAATTGTTATGACATGTTTCCCGTAGCCGGCCGAGCCGAGCGGCCAATCGGAACGTCCGAACACCAGAGCGTGACAGGCAGCAAATTACGATTCAATGGAAGGGAAACTTTTGTTTATTTATTTCCAAGACAGATGTGCGCACACGCTTCTACACACACAAGTTGGCAGACGCGATGCTTTTTAAACACACATACTGTATGTGCCATGCCTCATTTGCATAATTCAAAAGAAATGCTATTTCACAGGCGTCCAATCAAAGTGTCGAGTTGAAAGCACATCCAATTTTTTTTTATGTTAATCTTCTCTGCAACAGAATGTCCAGCCTGCCGAACAAATCAATCATGCAAATAATGCGCACAGACGAAAACATTGATTTGCATTCATATGTCCATATACAAAAATGGGGTTTTGTATTATTACTGTATAATGAAGATTGAAAAATTATAGAAAATTGTAAATAACTTCAGCAAAAAGGACTCTCATGAAAGACTTTTACTTGTTTGGACTGCATATTTGCTGTATGTGGTATTTTTCTGGAATATTACATTATTAAATATTCAAAATATAAAATACGAACAAAAAATATATGAATGCCAAATAAATATCTCACAGTTGTCAAATTGTAGTCAAAGATGAAGTCAGCGTGTTGTGCTCGCGATATTGCAAGCTCATAACTTGGCCCGCATTGACTTGAATTTCACCCTCTTTGCGCGTTCATGAGAACTTTACACGCGTGTTCATTCATATTTTCGTGTGGTCGTAGTAACATCACCAACGCAATTTGTCGTCTGATTTTTGGTCTGTTTGTTTTGCGCCCCCTGCAGGTCACCATCCTGATCATCTTGGCCTTGGCCTTCCTGGCCTGCATCGTCTTCCTGGTGGTCTACAAGGCCTTCACCTACGACCACGCCTGCCCAGATGGATTCCTCTACAAGGTACAACTGGTCATCACAATAACAATCATTTAGCTTGATAGAAGCGCTTTCAAGGGACCAAAGTTGATACTAGTAATGAGTACTTGAGTACTCAACGATACCTATGCCACTCATACTGTTGTTACGGAACATTTCATTGAACACAATTCTGTTCCGTGTTTTCGTATCGATGAGTACTCAAGAGGGAATTGCGCGAAAGAAAATGTTATAAAGAATATCACTAGTCTTTGAGCAAGCTAACTTTAGTGCATGAATTTATCAAAGCTACCAAGTTAGCATGAACTTACCCAAGGTCGTCAAGTTAGCACATGCCCAAAGTTATCCATATTATTATTCGTTGAAGTGTCCTTGGCTAGCTACAGTATGCTAATGTCATGCTAACAGCTCAGGTAAACCCATGTGCTAACTTGCGCTAACGAGCTAATTACCTTGAATGAGCTTGTGCTAACGTGGCTATCTTGGCTAAATACAAATTAGCTTGAGTAACCTTTTATGAACTTGGGTAACAATTCAGTTGTGAATTTTTTTTTCCATGCCACTTGGACGCAGTCCTACTAAATTCATATGCAAAATGTATACAGCAAAAGCGCTTGGACACGTCCATTTTTTTTCCTCTAAAAGACCTCTGCTATTTTGCAAGGCACTCCATTTTGTGGCTCATGATTCATGGCGGTGTTCATGCTTGCAAGCTTTCCTTAAATAACGTTTCGATACAAGTTGTAGATTGTGCTCCTAAAGCAAATTGCTTCGCATTAGCATTCTCCTCTCGCACTTGTTGTGTTTGCGTGTGTGGTCTTCGTGTCACCTTGACCGCCTCGGCAAAGACTCGCAAAGGCGGAATCTGAAATCTATTTGGGAGCCTCTGCGGCGGTGCCAATCGTTGCTCAGCTATCATTTGGTGCACTCGGATATATCCAACAAAAGACACACAATCAGGAAGCACGACGCTCAAGTGCGTTGTCAGTGCAGCTTCGCAGTTTCGACACATTACACAGAAACATGGAAATGACACGACATATTGTGCACATTTATTATCTTCATGACTTTAGTCAAGAATAGTGATTGATGATGTTATGGAGAAGAAATGAGTGTTTGAAGAGCTGAGCACTGTATGGACTGATTCACAACTTTGATGTCAAGACTATTGCCTACACAAACATACTGGTATCGGTCTAAAAAAAAGTGGTATTGAAAATCCCTACTCATGCATATATAAAAAAAAACATTTTTATTAGCTCTGTTCTGTATGCATGCAATGACTCATTAATATTAATTACTATTACCTGTTTTAAAATCCGAAAAAACAAAACAAAAAACGAATTGGCCAATTTTTAAAAATTTATATTAACTATAAATATTAACACATTACTTCAATCCTCGCATACATTGAGTTGGAAATCTGCGAGTTCACATAGTTGCAGATTAAAAAAATAATATTTTTTTTTTACTAAATATTTTTAAAAATTTCAGTTTTATTTTTTATTTATTTGTGGGATTTCCCCCCCTCATTTTTCCATGGTAACTTAAATTAATGTCTCTAAAAACAAATTTTGGGGGGGGGGGGGGGATTAGGTTTTAAAAAAAAAAAAATTCCCAACTAATTTCAATGTGGATTCGGTTCTTCTGCAAATAGCGTTGTACAGTCAACGTACAACAAAAGGCAAAGATTCAACCCCTTAAAAAAAAAAGAAGAAGTGAAATACTAAAAGACAAAGTATTGTAAAACGTTCAAATATTCTACCTGTAAAAATCGTCATCAGCCTCAAAAAATCCATGTGTCATGCCATAATGTACGTACTGTCGAAGACGGCGTGAATGACTCTCCACTGTAGTGACGTAAAAGAAGAAGTAAAACGTGCGACGTGTTTGGAACCTAATCGGCCATTTTGTTTGTCTCAGCACAAGCGCTGCATCCCGGCCTCGCTGGAGGCGTACTACGCCGCGCAGGACGCCAACTCTAGGGGGCGCTTCTACACAGTCATCAGCCACTACAGCATGGCCAAGCAGACCTCCTCGCACTCCGTCTCCCCATGGCTGCCCGGCGGGGTCGCAGGGCAGCCGCACAACGCCAAGCCCCCTCGCAGCGGCGACGCCCACTGAGCCGGCCCCACGCGCGCGCACACGCCATGTCTCCATCATGTATTTGGCGCCAGTAGGGCCTTTAGAGTGCATGCAGACATCCCCGTTACGAGTCACATTTGGATTTGTCTCATTGTTGTGTTCTACCAAACACACGCACACAAAATCCTGCTAACTTTTCATTATTTATTGACTGTCATTTGATTAATTTTTTACAGTCGTGTGTTCACATTTTGGATGTGGCTCAAACACCCAAGCCATAGTCTGCTATCTCCTCTTGTACTCCAAGTATTGGGTGGGACAAAAGTAGGTGTAGTGGTACCTTGAGATACGAGTGAGATGACTTTTTAAATTTTTATTTTTATAGTTAAACTCAACAGAAAACACACAAAATACGTTGTGTATTTTAAACAACATTCATGTTGCTTTGCCTTGGGAAAGTCCACCTAGCATAATGCTAGCAGTCAATGCAAAACGCCATTGATATGCTAGCATTAGCATTGAGAGTTTCTGAAGCAGACTCCAGACTCCAGTAACACTTTTATACACATAATTTGGCATAATATTCTTTATACTTATACTATAAGAATGACGAACATTACAACTTGTAGTCACTTCGAGTAGTAGAAGAAGTGTATTCTTTGTTTGGGTGTGCAGTATTATACTGCCTCCTGGTGGCCAAGGCAGACACGCCAGAAGGAGCAGCGCAATGAACTCAATTGCAGCATTAAGTCGTGACACGCAAGCGGTTTCATTATGATGTTATTTTTCTATGGTTTTTTTTACAAGGTATACAAATATTATGAAGTGTTATTTTCATGATTAAAAAGATACACATATATTTCAACTGGTATCTCAAGGCGCCACTGTACACTTTTTTCTTCAATTGAAATGTTTTTTTATTACAATCATTTTTCTTCTTGACATCTTTGCCTTCCGAGTTGCTTTTATTCTTACCTCCTTCCTACTTTCTGGCTTCAGACCAGCATTTTATTCATGCAGGCTTGCGTCTTTCCTTCACTTCCTCCAGGGCCAAATTCCTCAGAGCCTTTTTAGTTTGCGTCCTTCCTTTTATTGCTTGAAACGACTTTTTTTTTCTTCGTTTTTTTTTTTTTTTAGCTTGCTTTCAAATCCACTTTCTTTGTTGTTGACTCGTATTATTTGCCAACACCTGTAAGAATTTCAATTTACAAAGTGTCTGGCTACTTTCAGCCCAGCGTGTATATACATTGATGAGACATGTCCTTGACTGCCTCTGCTGTTTAACCTCAGGCATGACCCCCCACCCAACCTAAAAAAAAAAGGTGAACAAAGTGTGCTCTCTGGTGTTGTTGTTTGACTTACTATTACATCTAAAAATGCCATTGAGGAGTTTTCAACCTTCTCAGAATTATTATTTTCTTTTGTATTACAATCATTGTAGTCGCTGCAAGTTGTATTCTTTGTTTTTCTTTTAACGTGTAGCTGCCAGTTAAAAGCCATTTACAGGTTGGACATTTGCGGTGTGCATTTGAGGCAGGCATTTTAAACCTGCTTTACGACGACACGCTTTCATTCATCCGACGGGCTGTTTTCGTGCTGCTGTTTTGGTCAGCAACAGAGTTGCAATGACAAGTGAGCCGGAAATTAATCGGAGATGGGCGACATTTAAAGAAAACATTTGCGCAATTAATGAAAAAATAAAATACATTAAAAAAAAAAGGCAGGCAGTATTTCTTGCCAAAAGGTTTTTACTTTCCGAGCTTTTCCTTTTGCAGCATTTGCTTTCTATGAACTGTTGTGACGTTGTTAGTCGAAAGCGTACTGTAGCCGAACCTGTAACGAACCCGCGTGTTTCCCTCGGTTCAAAACGATCCCAATAAAACGATGCAGTGACCCGTGACCAACGCGTCTGTGTATTTTATCAGTCTCCACCTGGTGACCCAATACTTTTGACCGCAACTTCCTGAGACGTCAGCATGTGATGCTCAACCACTGTTCCATGAGAGATCATTGTATTGCATTCACTTGGAAAGAAGAAAAAAAATTAAGTATATTTTTTTTGGGGGGGGGGGTTGTTTTTGAGTGGTTTAAATTTCTGTTTTATTGATTCTTTTCTGTTTTACTGAATATTTTTTTTCAGTTTTTTTAATTCCCTGTTTTTCTCAATGATTTTTGTCACATTTTTCTATGTATCTTCCTTGCTGTTTTTCCTGAATATCACCCTCCGTTTTTTTTTTAAAGTATTTTTTCCCCTGCTTTTCTGAATTTTTACCCCCTGTTTTTTGGAGATTTTTTTTTTCCAATTATTTTATTCATTTTTTTTAATGTGTGTTTTTTGTTGTTGATTTTTTTAAATGACAGAAATAAAATCTTTAAAAATATAAATATTTTGTCATAAGAAAAATATTCATTCATTATAAGTGGTGAAACACCAAGTTGTAAAAGCACATCAGTCGGATTAGCTGCACGCTTTTCACTGCAGAGTGTGTTTGGCCGACTTCCTCTGCGCCATTTGAGTCAACCTCGAGCCAGTTTTGCTCATCTAAAATTCAAAATAGTATTCAATTATTTAAAACAAGCTGTCTGGTTTAAGGTCTGCTCACACCAAGCCGACGAATTGCGGAATATAATCTTCGGCTGTGAATATGATATGAAAGTGTTTTCGAAAGGGAGCTTCATGTTTTTCACACAAGCTTTGTATGAGTTTCGGATTGTGTGTTGGCTGGAGAAAGTGGGCCATGAGGATAATCCCGCGCATGGTCGGATGTCGGTCATATTTGAAGGAAAGGATGCCAAGAAAGATTAGAGGAAAAAAGTAGTTCAAACAAGTAAGCAAAAAAAAAAAAAAATGAAATATCATAACCATTTGTCAACATTAACGCCATGAAAAAAACATCACTGTCATGTAAATCAACGCCGTCCAAATTAATGTATTATTTAGTTGCAGCCATAAATCACAAAGCAATGCAAAATGCTAAAAACCGAGTTAATAGCCCATCTCAGCTTTTTCACGTTTGTCCAAATTGAAGCATTTTCCACGCGCAATCTTGCACTCCAAAGAGGAACGTTATCGGTGCACTCGAGCTTTTTGGGGAAAATGGAATTGCTCTGCTGATAAGAAAATCCTTATCTGCCTTCAGCGGTCACATGAACCAATGAGAGGAACACAAGAAGAATAGCTTTGGAGGCCTCACTGCATCGCATTGACTTTGTTCAGGAAAAATGTCGAGCATACATGAGACAACATCACATGAGAGTCACTGGCAGCTGGAATGGGCTAACTCCACTTTTGTCATTTTGCAGTCATCCCATGTTATGGCTGTAATAACTCTCGGGGCTTTGATTTATATGACAGTTATGTGATTTGCCTTTTTTGTACACAAATTGTGCTTTTTTTTTTGCCGGAATCACATCAGATGGAATCAAAACAAGCAAGACACTAAAATAAGGGTTGACTGTGGAAAGCGCTTTACAGTATTGAGCTTTTCCAAACAGTGTTGTAGTAATAAAATACATACAAAAACAAAACAAAAAGCAATTCAGTTTTGTGTGAGAGCATTTCAGTTGTGCGCAGGAGAGCGTTTCAGTAGCATGTAAGCTTGTTTTACGATACGTGAGTAGGGAAAAAAAACTAAAGGAATGCATAGCATGTATGAGAACATTTCAGTAGTGTGTGAGAGCTGTATGCGAGTGAAGAACAATCAGTTTTGTAAGAGCATTTCATTTGAATTTGTGAGTGTTTCACAGGTGGATGTGAAAAAAAAACATCTGTTGTGTGTATGGGATGAAAAAGAGAGAAAAAGATTCAGGTATGCGTGAGAGCATTTCACTAGTGGGACTGAGGGGAAAAAAATCTGGGATGAGATTGTCCTGCTAGTGTGTGAGAGCGTTTTAGTAGCATATGTGAGTGGAAAAAAAATCTGTAATGTGTATGAAAGTATTTGATTAGTGTGCATGAGAGCATTTCAGTAGCATGTAAGCTTGTTTTACGACATATGAGTGAGGGGGAAAAAACTTCAAGGAATTCATAGCATGTATGAGAACATTTCAGTAGTGTGTAATCGCCTAACTAAAAGTTTTTTTATCAACATTTTTGTCTGCAAAATTTAAAGACCACCTGTTATGTGTTAATTAAAAAAAAATATATATATATGTTATGAGGACGTCTTCAATAGTTTTTTGATCCACTGCAAATGCTCATCCTCTTTTTCTATTAGTTAATGACTTGCATAATTTGAAATGAAAAAAAAAATGACCTCAATATTTTGACATGAACAAATATTCAAAATGTGATACGCAAACATTTATTAAATGCTTTACTTTAATGCATGTAATTATGTTTATTGCTAAAACACAGCCTGTGCTACCTTAAACGTAGCCATCCGCTGTCACGCTATGGTCAAAATTAATAGCGCGATTAATTCATGATTAATGCCATATTTTTTTTATTTAATGCTTTAACTTTGACAGCATTCTTTTTTTTCTTTTTCTTTTTTTTTTTTTTTACAAATTGTTGACGAGGGTGCAACAGGATATTCGTGAGCACCAATTACCTCCTCCTGCCATCCAATCGCTTTCACGGCAACTTTTGAGAATATGATTGCAGCCTTAAAAACTCTCAATCCTCCAATAATGAGACAAGTGCGCGCAGTGGGCGCGTGCAGTCGCTCGCTGACACAAATCTTCCAAGTGATACACGATTTATCAGCTTGCGTGACTAATAGAACGAGAAGGAAGGATAATCCCGAGCACTGCTTGCGTCTGCAACCCAAAGGAGGGGGGGGGGGGGGGGAAGAAGAAAAAATAGCGGACGACAAACGGGATTGCTGTGAAACTCGATTGCGGGCGCTGGCTTCGTATTGTCATCTCCATGGCAACAAGGAGGCGAATGGCACTCATTTTCAACGTGATGAGAAATGAGGCGAGGAGCTAATCACACAATACTGACAACGCTCCAGGGGGGGAAACGACCCCCGTTGTCTCTTGCAAACATTTCATATATATATATATATATATATATATATATTATCTTAAATATATATATATATATATATATATATATATATACACACACGCACACATGCACACACACAACAAAGGTTCAAACATGGTCCCTTTGATTGCTTTAGAGGAACTACAGCACCATCTGCTGGACAATTATGTTATGTTATGGCTCAGTTGAGCTGGTCTTGATGGAAGTAAGAGGTCTAAATGTGAAAAGTGGTCAACTGGTCAGTCACCAACATGGCATTTTCTAAACAGCTGAAAGTGATGGAAAATTGTGATTTCCTAGGTACACTGTAGAAGTGCTGAGTTTAAAACACTTGCAAACATTTGTAGATTAAACAAATCGTTAGTCGTCTTCACATCCTATAGATAGATGCCCACAGCATGCGGCCACACGCATGGATCTGCTGTCAAGTAGATGAAGTGCTGCCACCACAAGTGAAAATGCGTCTATTATCATCACCATCATAGTCTATATTTGATTGGATCATAAAGCAGTTCCACATCTATGATGAGAAACAAAAATATCTCTTACTTAATAGATGATCCGAGGCTGATTTGTTTTGATTTCAGTTTTCAATTTCCCCAGAATTGTCTTATTGTGTAACCTTTTCTATGAATTGTGCACACGTAAGAGTGAATCATGAATACTGTTGCGGGGAATTACCAACTGATTGGGAGTTCCTGATAAGACTGCTGAAGGCAAAAGGGCCACTTTGACACTTACATAGAGCGTCTACTGTTGTCATGTCGCAATGTTACCAAACTCAGCAATGAATAAACACACGCTTCTTTCAATCACAAATAAAAGACACTAGAGTCCATTCAAACAAACAAAAACAAACCTTTTAGGACTTGTTCAATGCTCGTTTTCATTCCCAAACACTGTGCCACTCTTGTGGCTGAAGTGGACTGCTTTAGACACAAGATGGCGCTACTGCAACACGTCAATCTATACAAGCGATAGATAGATATTTAATGTAAGTTTTAAGAACTCGAGCACCTTCATTCGTATCCGTACGTGTTTGTAGCTAGTTAGCTATGCCTACACCTAATAAACAACAACAACAACAACAAACATCTTCCCATCAAATAATCCATTGGCGTGGATGCTTAAAGTGCCTTGTTGTTGTGTTATGAGTGCACGCGACTCAAGCAGCTTTCTGCTGGAGTGGCAACTTCAGAGCGCCTCGAACCCGTGATGATTTTATGACCTAAACATTTAAGAAAGTACAGTCCTGCTCACCATATTGGCACCCATTAAGGTAAAGTACATAATGTGAAATATCTTCTCAAAGAAATGAATCAATTAAAACATTATTTTTATTTATTTATGGAGAACTCGTGTTTTATCCGAATGACCAAATTATTAAAAAACAATTTAAAACAGTGGGCGGAAATAATAGATAACTTAAAAATGTGCTTTCTGGGCGGGGGGGAGGTGGGGGGGGGGGGGCTTATGAATGGCTACAACATTTCCTTTGTGGAATTACTTTGGACATCCAATTAAAAGGTCCTGATGATATAAAATGGGTACATTTCCATTTATTGTAGAGATCATGCAAAAAAATGAAGTGGTGCCGAAAACTGAGCAGGACTGTAGCATTCATTTTTGCGGGTTGTAATATTGGTATTTGATTGACAGTTGGCAGTTGAGGGGGCGTGGCTTCAGGCTTGCTTTTAAAATGAGTCACAAGAGACTAAAGAGAGCAAACGGGTTCGTCAGTGTGCCATCTTATTTACGAGCCAAACCAAAGTGTCATAAGGTGGAGAGATCAGGTTGCGTCGCTTTGTCAAAAACCACAATGACTTTTTCACTCCGGTTTGGGCGACATCGGATCGGCCGTCCTTTATTCACAGTCGTGTCATTCCCACATTAACCATCATAATGATTATTTTCACGCTGACAATGACTAGCCACAATACGCAGAATGCTCATAAGCCTGTCTACACAAACAAGCCAAGTGTTAAATCAAAAGACTCTTTTTAATTAGCGCTTCAATCTCAACATCATGAGGGGACTTTTTGAGGCCGAGGCGCCACCAATGGCGCACAATGGCCTCTTAATGCCACACATGCACCCCTTTGTCTCATCTGGGGGATGGAATTACCGGCAGGCTCTTTTTTTTATCTTTTCTTTTTTCTTTTTTACTTTGCAAATGTCAAAAAGGCTAAATAAAGACCGACTGGCTGCTGAAGTGTCAACAATAGTGTACTCTGTATACAATCACACGTCAATGAATTTTGTTATATTTTCCTAGCTACACATTAGGCACAATACTCTATTGTATTATTTAAAAATATATATATTTTTAACCTATAATAAGTCACGAATCAACCACTGAAAGTGTCAAAAATAAATTAACTGCCAACAAAAAAAGAAAAAAATCCTGTTAGTGGAAACTTTCCCGGCACAACAGAATCTAAAAGTGTCTTCTTCTTTTTTTACAGGCCCTCCCCAAAAAATAAAAAAAATTATTGACCCCAAAGAGTATGTGGGGGGGTGATCTGCAATCATATAACAGTCCTGCAAGAGTCAAATTTGACCGCTGAAAATATATATATTTTTTATATATATAATTTTATTAAATCTTTTTGGGTTTTTGTCAGTCTTAGGGTGATGTTTTAAGTTTCCTAGCATTCTAGCACTTAAAAGTCTGAAAGTGTCACTGTCCCTGAAAAATGTAAAAAAAAAAAAAAAAAAACATTTGTCCTTAGGGTGCGTGATTTGTTTGGAATATTTTCTTTCACTCCTGAACTTAAAAGTTTGTTTTTAACTCATTCACTATTTCTATTAGTTTCACATTTTTTTCTACTTTTGTTAACAAGAGTATGAAAACCTAGAAAAAAATGTATTGTACATTTAGAACAGATATACAATTTTTGATTAATCTTGAGTTAACTAGTGAAGTAATGTGATTAATTACAATTAAAAAAATTAATCGCCTGATGCCCCTAATAAAAAAAGAAAAGGAAAGATTATTAAAAATTAGGGATGTCAGACAATTAATTTTTTTAATTGTAATTAATTGCATGACTTCAATAGTTAACTCACGATTAATCACAAATTTTATATCCATTCTAAATGTACAATAAAAAAATTCTAGGTTGTCACACTCAAAAAAATGTGAAACTAATAGAAATAGTTCAAATGAATTTTTGACGTCTATAGCCGTCAATGGCAGTGAATGAGTTAAAAGCAAAATAACAGACTTTTTAACCCAAAAAATAAAAAATAAGCCCCCCAACCCAGAAAACTTTCAATTTTTATCCTTTCCGGGGCCCCCGGGGTGTAGGATGAACGTTTCCCGGCATGTCTTTAGCGCACATATATACTTGTAATTAGCCGCCATGCCTTTGGCGTTAACACTTGCATTTGACATCTGACCCCTGAAAGTGCGGCCATCAAGTTGATGTGAACTATGAAGTGTTGCGACATGAAGAAAGGCACGCCGCGGCCTTTGAAGCGCAATCCTTGCTTCCCCTCGGAGGTTCCCTGCGTGAAATGGGATCGGCTTCAGAAGTTCCTCATTTATTCTAGACAACACACACACACACACACACACACAAACAAGGTCGAGGCCCATCAGGGGTGAGTTATCACGCTTCGTGTGTGTGTGTGTGTGTGTGTGTGTGAGAAAGTGTGTGTTCAGTGATTTGTAAAGTGAGGCGCGTGGCTGACGTTTGTTGTGCTGATACCTACAAATCATCTCTGTGATGTAAACTGAACTTGAATTGGCGACACCACCTCATTATGCCACTTAATGAGACCTCTTGTGCGCACGCAATTAGCACATGTGGAGTGCCGGGAGTCGTTACCATTTATCAAAAATACATCACGACGCAAAATAAAACTTCAGAATAGTTGATGATGAGGTCTTTTGTTTGACCTGTGGTTCATTTGTTTGGATTTTTTTTGTTTCTATTTGAGTATTTTGTTGTGACGTGAGTGTTATGTGATGTACGCTAGCTAGACATGTATTTAAAACGAGTGTCAGCTAGCTTAATGCTAACACAGAATGGTGAACGCCATAGATGAGGCTAACGAATAGAAGTAAGAGAAAAATATGACAACATAGTGTACTTACGGAGGTACATGTGATTTCTTGTATTTGTCATTATTTGGTGCCGTGTGTAAAAAACTGAATGAATCCATTTTGGAAGGAGGCTATGAAAACAAAATGTGGGAAAAATGAATACTGAGCATTCTAACTTCAGATTTCCTGCAATTAAACATTCTGAATTTAGAAGTAAAGCGCACACGACACATTTGGTCATCTTAGGTTGAAAGTGCGTTTAACCGGAAGAGCAATTGATTTAGAAATATTTCCTGATGGTGTGCGCCTGCTTTTGTCTCATCTTTCTCCAGCGACAAGCACAAAAGACAATACGTGACATGATGATTTTGGCAAGTGTGCAAACGCCCACCCAGACACACACAACCGAAGCATTCTTCCCGATTTACAGCAACATGGCATGACGTGTGGATTTCATTGTTGCTGTGTAACTGTAAAAATAAATAAAAATAAAATAAAATTCCCCCTTGATAATGCAGGATCGTATTTCAGAGCAATAAAGCATCGTTGATGTCAGATACTGTTCTGGAAAGTCATCATTAACTCATTCACTGCCATTGTTATAAAATTAATTTGAACTATTTCTATTAGTTTAACATTTGTTTCCACTTTTGTTAACAAGAGTATGAAAACCTATAATTTTTTTTGTACATTTAGAACAGATATGAAATTTGTGATCAATCGCGAGTTAACTAGTGAAGTCATGCGATTAATTACAATAAAAAACTTTAATTGCCTGACGCTCGGAATTTTTTATAATATTTTTTTTCTTTAAAAAAATAAATAATTCACTGCCGTTGACGGATATAAATGTCAAAAATTAATTTGAAATATTTCTATTAGTTTAACATTTTTTTCCACTTTTGTTTACAACAGTATGAAAACTTAAGATTTTTTTTATTGTACATTTAGAACAGATATAACATTTGTGATTAATCGTGAGTTAACTAGTGAAGTCATGCGATTAATTAAAATAAAAAAATTGTTATAGCCTCTTGCCCCTAATTTTTAATAATCTTTTTTTAAAGGAATTTTTGGCAGTGAATGGGTTAATATTTATTTTATGATGTCGTATTTTTTGTTCTTCAAACTCATTCACTGCCATTGACAAGTAGGTACACTTGTCAGTTCTGGGGGGTTTTTTCCCAACGGGAATGTGCAGGGAAGATGCTGCACCAATGTAAATCTCCAACTTGACAACAACTTTACTGATGTACAATTGATGTCCCATTTCACATACGAGATCAGCTAAAAGGCTGCCGTTTTTCGACTGCTGATTATAAAAGAACAGAAAAGGCAATTTAGTCAATTTTGTGTTTTCACACTTTTGCTAGCACAGTTCTCCGAATTAAATTTCACGGTACAATCGAACTGACACATAGAGCATGGGAGATTTAATCCGACATTTTACTTTTACACTAAAATGTTCAACCAAACCATCACATTTTAGATACGAAAGTCTGTTAGCTTAATATGCTACCTTGCTAACGTTTAATGCGAAACGCCAACCTCGGTATAGCGGAGGGTTTCGCTTCCATGCCCCTATGAACGACGCCGATGACGCGTCCATGACATCATTGCCTCCCAACGGACTCTTTAGAAAACTGAAGTCAAGTTAGCATGAAAGCGAGACAAAAGGCCGGTTAGCATTGTGCGTGCTCAAAGGCCTTGTAATGATACGCTTTTGAGTCAGCTTGGACAGATGTCAGGCAGCAGGAATCATAAACAACAAAGTCTGTTCCTCACACCACAAAAATTTGCTTCACAAGAGGAGAACAAGGAACAAAATAAACTCTTATTCCAAGGCACCATTTGTAGCACTTTTGGAGGCCACCGTGCAAGAACCCTCAAGTGACGTAAAAAAAAAAAGCAAAAAGAAAACAAACTGCTATCGTGTCAATGTCTGAATCCATTTGCTTTGGTTATTTCTCATCGTTGACACGGCAGCGGCGGGAGTTGGTCAAGTGTCACTCTTGTGCAGAAACAAGACAATTGATGTTGTTGGGCACGTCCGTCAGAGCTTGTTAAAGCGAGCGCGGGCGAGTCGGGAGTGAGCTGAAGGCCAGAGGAACATCCCCTTCCAATTAAGCAGCATTAGCCCTGACCTTGTTTGAAGGCGAACGTGTCACCGGAGCGTCTGCAGGAGGTGGAGAGGCCGCCTTTTGTCTCCATCGCTGCCATTAACATGCAATAACTACTGATCACAAAGCTACAAACAGCTGAAAATAAATACATTAAAATTATTAAATAAATACATAAATAAAAATACAATTAAAATTAAAATTATCTGATTTTTATTTATTTTTTTAAGATTTTTTAGAGTAGGATTTGCTCTACTTGCATGACAGGAATGTTAAACGGTTCCTTAAACGATTGCACGTCCAGTTTCAAAGCTTTTATGATGGTGACAATTTGAAACTGAAAAATACAAAATACAATGTCTTCAAAAGGAAGAAGGTTTTGAAATTAAAAGTCAGAGTGGATTGCGTCACATCTTGAGTTTCATTCTAAAATATTTGCATCGGCACAAATTATGCGGTTTTTCTTGTTAGTCATAACTAAAAGATAAAAAAAAAAAAAGGCTGCTCAATGTATGACTTCCTGGGGGTTGATCTAAAATTGGACTAAGTTGTGAGTAATTGGTCGGTCAGTAAATTACAACCCTCAAGCGAGTGCCAGTTATTATTTATTGCAATGTAGTATTTCAGGTACCTTCAAACTGTGAGACGAGCTGGCAGGACAGTACGTATTTAAAAAAAAAAAAAAAAAAAAAAAAACATAGCCGAGAGGTAGCAAATACTGGAAGCTCTTCTCAAACACTATTTATTTAATTATGCGTCATTTCGAGTAATTAGACCTCAAGTGCTGATCCTGCACCTTTGTATGAATAACCAATTCAACGTGTGTCGAGTCGCTTTTAACTGGGATATCTCATCCCGAGTCAACACAACCTTTGTTTTTTTATGGCTTTCCTTTCCTGTCCAAGGAATCCAAACATCTCAACCGAACGTCGGTCTTATGCACAATAGAAACAAAAATTATTGACATGAAAATATCTTATGCGGTTCCCCTCCCACATACTTTAAACACAAACACATTTCCAAAAGCATTTGACCAAAGCATGAAACTTTTACGGTTTTCATAATATACTGCCTCCCAGTGGCCAAGTTGTTCCACATCATGACTAGAGTGTAAAATCCCAACCATAAAAACGCAGCGAGAGTTTAATGTTGTCTTTTTGTTTTGTTTTGTGGGTGCCAGGCACAGGTCAGCGTGTTCCTGAAGCCTTAAATCACTTGAGTGGCGTAATTAGCACTCTCTGGTACATCTCGAATGCCCAGGGGGCTCCACAGAGGCGCCGCTTGTTGCGAAACAATTCCCTCAGAGGGAGGCAGTTGGTGAGAGGAAGCGGAGGGGAGGGCGGGCGGTTGGGCCGCCCCGTGGCAATTTGGAGGTTAATCTTCCATGCTGACAAAGCAATACTGCTGAGTGAGCCAGCGGAAAAGAGACCAGTGGGGAGGGACGCTCCACGCAACCCTCAATTGTTGTTGTTTTCCGGACTAAACATCAATCGCAGGGCAAAAATCTGAATCTCGTCTGAAGAGAAAAACAACAACAATCTCATAATATTACAAATAAGTTGATCACGGCACCACATAGCTTAGCCTTTCAATGCTAACACTAAATAGCACGGGTTTTAAGGTTACTACTTGTAGAACTCTTTAAACCATGGACTGAAGACAAATAAGTGTCAAAACACGTGTAGACAGACAAACTCAGAGTATATTTGTATATTCTTTATCCTCAGCATGGAATGACAAATTTTAGTGCCACACTGAGTAGCTGAGAGAGGAGTTGAAACATCTCAATGGACAGTCTATTTGTCTTGTAATGCCCCCCGGTGGACAAAGCCGGCACACCAGAAACTCCTTCAACTACAAGTTTATCTTTGTTTGTGATGTTCTCATCATATATCTGCAACTCCATTGCAGCGTAACACTTTTTATTGCAACAACGCAAGTTTGTTCTTCTACAACAGCTGACAACAAGCAAATTAATTCATCAATTGATCATAATGTGTGAGTGGCCTCCAGTCAGCATGAAGAGTGCAAGCGGCAATTATGTTCCCCGACTGATAAGGAGCAACAGATAAGCGGCGCTCTTTTTACCAGACAGTAAGGACGTTTTAATGAACTCCTGTGATTTACGAGCTGCAGGTCAGAAAGAGAATTGATGTGAGGATCATGAACAGAACACAAATATGCCTGATGAAAAATACTGTGACGACAAGTCACGTACACTTCACAGATGTTTTTTAAGATGCGTTTGTGCAAAACGTGACTAAAAGATGAGGAAAAAGTGTGAGGCAAAGTCTGCCGTAGCAAGTTTTGCTCTGGCGGGCCAATCAGCGGACGGAAAATGCCGACATCACAGACAACCACCCAGGAGGATGAATTTGAAATCTGATTGGTTAAAGAAATAGCAACATTGGTAATGTAGTCGCCAGCATTAGTGATTGTGAAGGCGCTGGGCAGATTAGAGTGACCTAATGACGAAGAAATCGGATTGGACAATTTTTTTGGGCGGGGGAAGAAATCCTACTTTATGGCAGGCAAACAAATAACAAAGAGCTGAGAGAGATGGCGTTCTCCAGGGATACGTACTAAGTCAACCAACGTTCTGGTTCGTAAAATACTCAGCAGTAATAAAAAATTTAATAATGGGGTTATTTAACAATACCGGGCTTCCTCAGTTTACGGTCCCGAAATGCGACAATTTTACGTTATGAATGGCGTACAGTGAAAACATCAGGCACGACAAGACGACACACTCAGTTATCCTTATACTTTCTAATGATCATTTGTTTTATATTTATGGCTCCGAAGTGTTTTTCAAACAAATATTTACTGTAATGATGACTAAAATCCCATTTGCTTGGCTCGCCAATCAGACAAATGCAAAACATCGCATGTCAAAGTTGCACTTCCCATCGGAAATGTGTCATCTTCCCCTCGTGGCTTCTTTCAAGCGGTTTGGCGACGTCAAGCACCAGATTCCAAACGGACTTGCATCCATCCGTCTTGCGCGACACCAAAGAAGCCACCCATGCAAACAAATGATTGACAGCGTTATTTTGCAATTGTTTTGCAACTACAAACACAGCCACTCACTAATTAGCCCTCAAATTGAAGAGGAGACCACCCGAAAAGCTTGAATATTTACGGTAGTGTTGTGACAGTGGCAAATTGAAATGAAATGTGAGCTGGCTTATTTTTTTAGGAGGGTTTCAGTTTTCTGGCAAGCATCGATGCTCGAGGCTTACTGGCACGAAATGTGTCCTTTTCTTTTTGTCCTCTACGTTTTTCAGGTACACTTTTTTCCCTCAACTTCATGTTTGTAATATTTTGACTCACATTGACATCTAATTGAGAATTTCTTTCATTTTTTTCCTTGCCACATTACAAATTTGTTTTATCTATTTCTATCATGTTAATATATTATCCTTGTAAAATTGTGACTTTTTCCCACCTAATTCAAACTTTTTATTCTTTTGGTGAATTTGTGCCAGTTTTTCAAAATATATATTTTTTCTTTTTCTTTCATCACTGCGCTTTGACTTTAATCTTGTAAGCTAGTTTTTTGTACTCCGATCTGCCAAGGTATGCTAATATTAGAGATTCTTACAAATTAATTAGCACATAATTCCAAGAGGGGACTTCCCTAACAGTTGCAATATTTACCGTAGTAAATATTCATACCCATCTATTGTTAGGGCGACTCCCATTTCCCAGCACACATCAAGATTTAGGCACATTCTTTATCTTCCTTCCTCTTTTGAGTCATATTTTTGGTAATATAACAACTTTATTATCGAACCATCATTGCTTTGTTCTTGGACAATTATATCAGGTTTATTTTGTAGACAATTTCTTCCCGCTAACATTGCAATGTGACATTTTTCTCACAATAAGATTTTATTCTTGTAAAACATTTTTTTACACATTATTCTCTTTATTCTTAATGTTTTCCCTCCTATTTTATTACAAACGTATCACTTTGTTCTCATAAAATGACAATTTTATTTTCAAAATGACATTGGATATGACTTTTTCCCAAAACAACGAGACGATCCTGTTTCTAATGTTGTTACAACTACAAGCGCATTCTTCCATTGTAGCTACGAGCTAATTAGCCCTTGATCACAAGAGGGGACTGCCCTAAAAGCTTACATTTTTACGGCAATGTTTGTGTGAGTGGGAATTTTTTTCATGTTTTTATTGTGCATTGTTAATACAGTTATTTTTAGGAGGGGTTGTGTTTTCCCGGCACGCATCAATGCCCGAGGCTTGTTCACATGTAACTCAGACACGAGTGTATTCTTCTTTTGTCTTATTGTTGTTTTTCTATATATACTTTTCATCAAAGGTTAGATTCATTTTATTATTAGGACTTTTTTCTCAACAAATTGTGACTCATCACAACTATATTTGATTTCTTTAGGAAATTAAAAGTTTTTCTTTCCAACCAACGGGTAATCGCCCCTTGATTTCTGCATGCTCCATATTTGTATTTGTGTTTGTCCAAATGGTGGCCATGTCGATGTTTTCATGTTGAAACATAATCCCAATTATTTGGAGGAGGTTTTTTTTTGGGTTTTCCAGCATGCATCAGTGGCCCAAAATTCAGGCACGGGCGCATTCCTCTCTTCATTTTGCTGCCGTCCTCCGCTTTTTCATGGTACGTAACGATTTGACAGGGCTCCCTGTCGCTTGTGGAGGTAATTACCTGTCGACATGGCGCACAACAAAGCAATCAGGGAGGGACTCCGTCTAGACTTGGCGTCTCGCTCCTGCTTTTCTGCATCCCCGCGTTTTATTGTCTGACCTGTTGTTTGACCTGACAAAGAGTCACTTGAAAGGCAACAGATGACACCAATTGTCCCCCAGCTCATGAATTGATCCCATTGTTGCCCGTTTGACCTTTTCAGACATCCCAAAAATACTGGGGAGGAAATAATGAAGCACAAATACTTTGTTAGCATACTTGAGTAGATTTTTCAAGTATCAAGATATGAACTTTTCTGGTGATTTTACTATTGTTTGAACACAGATTTGCTGCTTGACTGAAGTGAAATATACAAAATGAGAACGCTCACAAGGATCTGCTGTTGGCCACAACTCACACTCTGACGCTCACATGCCGACGAGACTGATGGCACACCTACAACACTACATTCGACTTATAGTTCATTTAAGTCGTTCACGTGACAAAAACAAATTTACTTCTAATGTGAATTGAGTGACACACACCAAAAACGACGTCACGTGGCACAATGTCTACGGAAATACGTTGCATGCAGCGCGTCGGCGCTCATCTTATCTCAAATCGACAGACAAGCAAGGCGAGAACAGGCCATTGTCGCACGGAACTAACGAACGAGCCGTCTGCGTGGCTGAACTGCAACTCTCACCACAAAAGTCAACTTTATGCTTCACCTTTCAAGCGGGATCACATTCAAGTCAACAAAACAACATTTGACGACAAACGAGCCAAGAGACAGCTCGTCTGACCGTCTGTAATGGCCCCGCTTTGAAGTGGTGAGAGATTGCGCTTGTAATCATCTTAATTGATCGTAACAAGGCACCGGAGAGGCGAGGAGGGCCGGGGAGCGCCGCCGGGTCCTTTTTAGGGAAGCGCTGGTGCTTGAGCGGGCCAGTAATTCAACATCATGCCAACCATTACGGCAAAGACAAACAACGTCAGTGGTGTTTGAGGCCAGCCGCCAGATGGCACAAACACGGCCACCGGGGAAGTAAACAGCCTTTAAGTGCTTCTCAAACAGAATTTTGTTTATGTGCAATTTCAATGAATTCAACGCCAAGCGCAGCTCACACACTCCCGGATAAAGAAGTTGTTCA
Organism: Leptonotus elevatus; assembly: GCF_054856555.1. NCBI lineage: Eukaryota > Metazoa > Chordata > Actinopteri > Syngnathiformes > Syngnathidae > Leptonotus > Leptonotus elevatus. The sequence continues at coordinate 8,294,423 of NC_141254.1, forward strand.
GTATGCGCTGCTTGTCTCAATGTAAGAACAAACACGACATAATTGACATCGTATTAGCTTCGCTATCAATTGAACTGTGACCTTTTCACCCTTTCTTTTCATCTGCACTTCATCAACTTCCTGGCTGCAATTACACTCATCCAAAAACATTACAAGCCAATAAATGCAGGGACTCAATTTCACCATCTGGTACATCGTTTGTCCAACAAGCAGAATTGCAATCTTCAAAGTTGCAAAAGGAAAGAAGAAGAAAAAAAAATGTTTAGGAGGGAGATTTTTCAGACACATTGCAATTATGATAAGAATGTACGGTCACTACAAAGAATTACCCATTAAAAAGAACAAGACAATTACCTTACACAGAAAAATTAACGTCTATATCATATAATGGGATTTTTTTTTTTAACAAAAAGGGAAAATGTTGGTCTCTTTTAAATGACATTTTGGTGAGTTTTCCTACATTTTCTCCCAAAAGCAACTATAAATGTCCCTTTTAAAAGTTTGTGAGGAGTGAGCAAGGGTCAGTCAGTAATCTCAGACGATGCAATAAACACTTCAAGTTATTCAAATGAAATTCCAGGTCATTAGAAGCTGTATCCTATATGCTAGCATCCATAATTTGTTACCTAATATTCAATTTAGATTTTGCACAATTCTGATTTATTCTCCTCAAAATCCTTAAATTCACATGAATTCCAATATACTCACATGGAAAGTTTGGAAAATTCTCTCCATTTGCAGCGCGACTGGTGCACCCCAAGGATCAGTACCACGCCCGCTTGTTTTCAGACTTTACATCCTAAGAGAGTCATAGGTCAGTTATCAATTGTCAATTATTAAACGCTGCTAGCTATTTTATTGATCATCAAGCAGGCACACCGCTTTCCTCGAGTACACGCCAATGACATTTTATAGTACAATTGCGTCCTGGGGAGAAAGCACACTTGCAATTCGGGTCTCCAATTGAAAAATGTTTGTGACAATCTTCTTTATTGAGATTCAATGAACAATAGTTCCAATGCTTATCTTTCTGCCTGAATCAGCGTTAATTGAATGAAATTGTTTCTTGGCTCCAGATGCAAAGTAGCAAACGTGCTTCCTCGTTCATTAGCCTTGAAGAGTAAAACTCAATTTGCCGCTGGAAGGAATGTGTGAAGGAAGGCCGGCTAAACAAGATTTGTTTCAAAGCAAATATAATTCAAAACAGAGAAGTCAAACACACACGCTAATTTACTGCTCAAGTCCATAAAGACGGTAAACATTGTAAACGCATACGAAGAGTTGTTTAGCATTTTGCCACTCAAATAGCATTGCAGCATTTTGACCAAGCTCTTACAGCGACAACGTTTTTGCAATACAAACAAATGATTTGTAAAACGAAACTCGTGTTTGTACAACGCAAGGTTGCTAAGCCGTCAGCAATATTTATGAGGACTATTAAGCTTCTCTCTCCCTCTTCCTGCACGGAGGTGATGCAAATAAATTCAAGCGGCATCTCAGTAATTGCCAAACGGCCAATCAGTGTGTTACCAGGCCGCTGTTGTTGCACTTCAAAGTGTCCAAGCAAAAAGTGTGTGACCTCGAGAGAGGAACGGGTCACCGCAAAAGGACCCTAGCGGCCCCTTTTACCCAGTGAGGTCACAACAAAGATCACCGGGATTGCGCCACGGCTCGCTTTCTAACCTGTGACCTGCGTCTTTCCCGCAATAAAGCCGGCCAGAAGCTTGAATCATGTCACGGCTTTAATGTGCTCGTGTGAACCTTTATGCAGTGCGTCTTTCCGTGATGGAAAGACAACTTTAATGAGGAAAACACAACATATGCGGATAAGTTAGACACCCCAAATGTCATTAATTTACTTTTTACTCTTAACCACACTCGCAATTTCACATCTTGGCTATTAAAGGCATATTTCTAAACCAATCAACCATTCGAGATTAGCGACCTACATCTTATTTGTGAAAAGTTAAAGGTGAAAGGTGCCGCCTGACTTGAGATGGACTGACGCTCAAAAAATGGGTACTGAGAACCGCCTGCCCGCCATAATCGTCATTCCGTCATGGTTATTTTAACTACGCTTCCATCATCGCTAAATTCAACTTTGTCACCGTTCTTTTTGGTTTCTGTCACTGCTATTTTAGAACCGCCAACCATTCATCGTTATATCAGCCAAGCTTCCCTCATCGCTGATTCTTTATCTTTTTAGAACCGGGTAAATTATTATAAGTTCTAGAAGTTATAATAATTTCCATCAATTCTAAATGAATGTTCGTCACCGCTGTTTCTAGTATCACCAACCAGTCGGTCGTCATTTTAAACATGCTTCCGTCTTCACTAATTTTTCATCTTCTTTTTAGAACCAGTAAAATTCATATCAGTTGTGGAAGTTTGACATTGTGGAGTGTTGTAATGCAATTGGTGACAATGGCATGGATGGTGATACATACTTTTACTACAATGAATCTGACTTGTCTTCATTGGAGTTGTAGCCTATCGCAGAGGAAAGATTTTAATGTTAACCAAAGGCTACTCTTGACTATAAGACTTTGCTATTGCAAATATGGAAATTTGACTTTTAAAGGGTTGCACACCAATGTTTAGGCCTGCCCCACCCATTACGTTTGAAACGAAACATCTTAAGTTCTTTCACCTACTGAGGACTCAGTATTACAGTTGTGGGGGGGGTTGAGCGTTTTCCTCCAGGGGAACATGGTCATGAGTACTCAGGTTTGAATTCCTCCATGGGGTATTCTGAAAAAAAACAACAACAACATGTCACATATTAAGACATCGGGTTTTTTAATTGTGGGTGGGAAGCAAACTATGTCTCGTAAGAAAACCAGTCCCATTTTCTGTAAGTAGCTCTCATTTGTTATATTGTGGTCGCCTTGAAGAATGACATTTTTTCTCTCCATTCTTATTGTATTTGTAATGGGCTGTCATCCGAATGATGCGGGAAATTAAGTATTAATAGCCAGAAAAGTGGTGTATTCTTCCCTTCATCAGTGGCTGGAAACCTTCCCAGTATTCCTCTTCACATCATCACATGCGATCACATGTGATGTGACACACACACACACGCACGCACGCACGCTCGCGCACACGCGCGCACACACCAAAACAATTAAAGCCTTCATAATGACTCAGTGATATTTGCACTGCGATCTTGTCATAAATCTTACCTGTCAGGATTTATGAATACTATGCTGTGTCAAATGCAAAAGGCATGCTTGTATCAAAAAAACGAAAAAATAGTTTGATATTGAAACCCTTCGACAGATTCGGACGTAAAAGCTTACTGCGATGCTCTCAATCCGATTGTTGTTTAGCTGGGAGGAGGTGTTGCGCCGGATCCTAAATCCAGTTTAACCTGTCTACAATAAAAAAACAACAACAATTATTACGGCTTTGTTCTTCTAAATTACTTTACTTTATTATTTGTGTGACTTCTGCATTCATGATTATTATTATTAGTAATGCAGGCCGATGGGGGGGAAGGCTGAGCCAAGCAGATTCCCTCCTTTTCGTGTTATTAGCAAAATGGGCTTCAATCTTTCACGTTGCAGGAGGCCCCTGAATGGATCTGTCTGTAGTTTTGAACAGCTAATTGGCCATGGCGCCATTGCAGCTTCCAAGGTAGTTATTTGTGTGCATTAGGAGAAGGCTCCAAGGGCTCGGGAAGCTCAGAGAGAATGAGCCAAGAGCCAAAAGTACAATTACATTGACAATGCGTTAAGTTGAAATGCTGTTTGGACGACTTACTTTCCTTATGAACGACAATGGCATAATTCATATTTCAATATAAACCTATTTTGGAAAATGTGTACTCATCCATGACAGTGACGTGTTGTCTAATTTACACCAAAGACAATAATGACTTTGTTTTTGCAATAGTCGGGAATAAACAACAAAAAAGGCGACCAAAAAAAATTAAAGACGACACTAATTGAATTGAGATGGGAACAAAAATGTGAAAATGTTTGAAATGGGTTGGATGAGCAGCAATTGGATTGGGAGACCACCATTACCATGAAACAGACCACACCATGAGTGTCATCAACAACATTGAGGGAAAACCAACCCACAGCGAAAACATGAGGCAGAATAATAACAATTGAATGTCTGGATTGTTTTTGAATGCGCAGATGCTGAGAAATAAATTTGATTTGCAGAAGTAGAAAAATGTGATTAATTGCGATTAATCGCGACTAATTACGGAAAATTGTGAGATTACTTAGTTTAAAAAAATTTTTTTAGCACTTGACAGCACTAGTTTTTATGCAAAACACGCATTTTGTCCAATATTTCAGAAACTATGAAGACCTGGAATGTGAGAAATAATGTAAAGTTTGACGCACTTTGTAGCCTGCTCACGTCTACTGTCAAGACTGTTCATCGATGACCAAAGAGCCAACGCCAGTTTCTGCCTGTTGATGGCGCCATTTACTGGCAAAGTGGTGAATTGCAGCCAAATCTGGAACTAACAAAGACTTTGAAAGACACAGCGCAAAGGGGCCTTTTTGAGTGGACCAGACGCGATATTCTTTTCAACCTTTTGCCAAGCGTGGACGACGTGTACACATTGCCGGTGTAGTGGTAGCAACATTGGTCCTAATGTAAACGTAAATAGTGTGCAAGCGCGGCACAGGCTGCTGATTATCCAGAGCGAACATTCCACCACTTCAAAGTCCCCGCTGTAATTACAAAGCTCCGAGGTGTGCCCGACCCACACACAAGCTTCCCAGGCATCTCCGTCCCACTTACATATACACACACACACACACACACACACACACACACACACACACACACACACACACACACACACACACACACACACACACACACACACACACACACACACACACACACACACACACACACACACACACACACACACACACAAACATGTTCAGACAAATTGCTTTCACTATTATCGCGGCTTAAGTGACATTAGGGAGGAAAGGAAGTGGGATGTGCGGGTCATTTTGCCACATCCCGGAGATCCCCTATCATTTCGACTTTTATTGTTCAATCCTTTGATTACTTGTTTTTGCTTGCCTGTTCTCTAGTATGGACCTTATCTGAAGCCAAGTAAAAAGTTCATGCCTATTCTGAAAGTGTTGGTCGAGCTTTGTGGTGTCAGATTATTATGCAATTCAATTAAAGTGTTTAGTGATATTCCTTAACCAGCGGGTAAATAATGAGTTAATCTCTGAATTTAATTATTAGGTTCCAATTTTGTTTTGTTGTACCACGCACTGTTCTGCACTGGAGGTTACCCGAGCCATTGCCCCCCTAGTGGCCAACATCATAACCTCACCTCAACCCTACTGAGAATCTGCGCTACACCCTCAAAGTGGAAGTTAAGTTAAAAAAAAATACAATAAAAACGTCTTTATAATATGTTCTATGCTAAGTAGGTGAGCCGTGACAGTCGTTATCTTCGCCCTTAGGCACTGTGATGTCATCTTGAGTCGACAGCAAGTGGCAGTACAGGACAAAAATGGCTGCTAGCTAGTGAGCTCCCTAGCTACTTCCCCGGTTGCTCGGTTACCTGCTAGGGAGCTAGCTAGCGAGCACAAGGGGCTAAAGCCAAACTGTGGCAGGGGTTTTACTTTCTGAAAAGACATCAAAGTGCCAGTGTGAAAGAAATACAAATATGCAATTATGCATGTTAAAAAAACAACAACCAAAAAACTAAACAGTATGCAATTAGATGAACACGAGCTGAGGAGGAGAAACACGCCACTGACACTCAGCCAAGAACATGTTATGTGAATCATGAATGACAAGGTGCCTGTGGGGCGTTCAGGCACTAGTGAAGAGAAGCAGAGCAGTGGAGGGAGGGAGGGAGGGAGGGATGGAGGGAGGGAGGGGGAGACGGCTGGCGTGGGGGAAGGCAACAGTTTCTCCCCTGAGGAGTCCATCTTTTCATCTGGCCGCTCACTGGCGCCTTCACAAACCTCCGATTGTCTGTGAATAACGCAGCAGCCTACCGCCGCTGCTCAACACGGACGAGTCCCTGAAAAAACAAACTCTCACCCTGATGTGGATCGGACCTTGTGACGTAGACAAAGTCTTACAATCTGTCTATGTCATGAGGTCTGATCAGAAAAAAAAGCTGAATTAGTTCTTTCAAAAGTTTAGTATCCCGTCACAGGTTTGTGACCCCTAAATTAGACCAAATGATGTATAAATAAATATACTTTTTTTTTTTTAATCAGTACAATGGGACAAGCCAAAAGTCACAACAACAAACGTGTGGTGCCGTTAAGAGAGTAACATCAGGAATCCGAAATCAGGTTGTCCCAACTTGAGTGGTCTAGTCTGCATGTGTGAGCATCTACATATGAGTTGTGGCCTAAAGCAGCTCCTTGTTTGTGTTCTCATATTGTGAAAAACTGCATTGAATTAATCCATGTTCCATTACATGTACTGTATATATCCAGTGGGAAAATTTGTTTTGAAGTCTAAAAAAATTGGAAGTAAAACAGCTTTGATTTTAGAGTTTCTTTTGAATTCATTCTTCTGCAAGGAGTTCCAAATAGAATTGCCCCGGGTGTGAAAATAAAACACTATCATGCAAAACATGCGATATTACACAAACAAATGTGGCCCATGGGAATGAAACGCAGTTTAAATGAAAAATCCTTTCACTCTTAAAAAAAAACAAAAAACTTCCACAATCATCAAATAAATAAACTGTGGAAATAAGTGTGAATGCCGGGAATTGGTTATCTGATAAGCTAAAACTGCTACAATGAGTTAGTTCATACGAGTCACAAGGAGACACTTGAAGTTTAACAGTGCGTAATCATAGGACATCACGGACAAATGAATCAATGTATAAATGAATGAATGGCCTCGCCGCACAGAGGCATGTGAACGTCTCATCTGGTTTGCGTCTAGCCGGGGCACTAATCTCAAGCGTGGAGCATAAATCCCCAATTCAGCGACGCCATTTAGTGTGTAATTGGAGTGTGACACACCACTTCCAATGCAGATTAAGTCAACACACAACTTCACAGAAAAGTCCCGATAATAAAGCAAACAAACTGCTTTGAGATCAAGAAGAAAAGAAATCGTGGGTGTAATGCTCCAGAATTAGCCGCGCGGGGCCGTGTTTACACATGCCGTGTCATGAGGTTAGCGTTTCAGCTAATCCATCAGTGGTGCAAAACCAGATTGAAATCCATCGAAAATGCTCTCCCAACTCATTGACAAGAGGCTTTGACTCACAATGAAAACAAAAAAATACTGAGATGTAAAACAATGAAAGCAGTATTGCTGCTACACTAGTTCAGTATAACTTTATTAAGTGGTAAATTTCACGTTACGAGATGATCGTCATCACGTTATGATGTGTTCGAGTTCACTTTTTAATGTTAACTCTCACATTATAACGTGATAAAGTTGACATTTTAATGTGATACATTTCACGTTTTTACATGATAAGTTGAATGTTTTTATGAAAGTGTGGAACTGCCAATGTAAACATGTTTGACTGGCAAGTACATTTGAACATATGTAAATCTGTTCAAATATACTGTCATGATAAGTAATACACCGTTGCATTATAGGAAAATATGGTATGTTTGTAGCATTTAGCCTACAAGTACGTTCAAACATTTGTGAAATTGTGAGTACGTTTGAACGCTTTTAAATACATTGGAACGTACTCGCCAGTCAGCAATGTTTACACGTCATTGGCAGTTCCTCGCTTCCGTACGTTTGACCATGATAAGCTTCACGTTTTAACATGATAAAGTTCATGTTTCTATAACACATTGTGATCATTTTTACTTCCGTATTAAGCAAAAGAAAGCAAACCAACCACTTCAGGTCAGTGGTGAAGCACTATGTTGGTAAGTGTGTCGTCTTTTTGTGTCTATTCATTAACTCCACCCTGTAACAGCTAAAAAAACAAACAAACAAAAACAACAAGATGGCAACATGTTTTAAAAGATTATCGATTTAAAAAGAAGACACACAAGGCCACATAAGGCTCTGCCAGTGACCTGAAGCAGAACTAATTTATTTGTTTCATTTTGCTGACTGCGGAAGTTCATGAAATGTAGCCTATCTGTCTTTATAACCTAAAAACACACACCAACAATGTCAGTTGGTGCCAAAAAAGTAAGCACTGCCATCTACTTGCATTGTGCTGCCTTCAAGGCCTCCACGAGTTTCAAAAGCCATAAAATCTCCATCAAGTGAATCTTAAGTGGAGTATGATCTACATCTGGCTTGTAACAATCAAACCATCTTTATTATCGTTCGTTCGGGTCCTAAACAACATCCGCCTTTACCAGTTTGCCGAGCTTCCCCTGAAGGCAGCGCCGCTCAACATCCTGGTGAGACGCGATTGGTCGAAGCCGGGCGTGAGCGTCACGTGACGCGCGTACATAGAAAACAGACGCCTCCACGCGACTTGACTTGACAGCATCAACGCAACGCGGAGCTCATCGGAGCGCGACCGACTTGTTCAGGCGGACTATGGAGATGACTACCGGGGAGAAGGCGAAGGATTTGAGCGACGGTTCGCCCGATGAGGAGAGGAAAAGCTCTTCTCCTCCTCCCTCGGGAGCGCCGCGGCATCGTCATCCGTTCAGCGTGGAGGCGATCATGTCCGGGAGGACGACCGGGAAGAGCCGCGGTGGCGAGACCGCTCATTGCAAGGCGGAGGCCAGGTGGACGGGATTTGGGTCCGTTTACATGTGCGGGGATGGGGATGCGGATGCGGCCGCCCAGGGCCGGAAAAGCTACCCGGCAGCGCCCTCGTCGCCGGTCAAGTCCGAAACATCCGAGACGGAAGACTGGCTGCTCTCTTCTCAGACTCGTGAGTTTCTCACACTTAATTGTCATCGTCACATATGTGTTAATTCATTCACTAATTAATTAAGAGACGTTTTATTGTTCCAATCCTTTCACATTTCTTCACCAACAACACAATTCAGGACAACTTGGGAACTATTTTGCACCTCAACTTTCATTGAAGTCAATGGAGACAGTTTCGAAATTTCACTTGAAATTTCATCAACTGTGTTCCAGCTCAAACATCATTCTAACTATTCACATCCAAATTCCCATTCTCAACACATTTTCATGACAACATTCCAAAATGTATGCAGGCATTTCATATTTTTTGAGGAAATGCTGGGATCTTTTTTTTAATACATTTGTTATATACCGCAGAGCTTTTCTAAATATGCAAATGAACTATTTAAAATTAAGAAAGTAACAATGTTTCTCCTCATTAGTGTGGTAAATAACAATAATTAATAGTTACTGGCAAAATGGTTTCCTCAAATTTCTGCTCTGTGTCAAGGTCCAAATTGTGACAATATCACATGAAGTATTTGGTTCTGAATGTTGAGATGGGATTCGGTGCAGGGGTTGAGATTTCTTGGTGGGTTACAAGGTCTCGACCACCTCAAAATTGTGTAAAAATCCTAACCGTTTCTTATAGCAGTTTAAAAAAAATAAAAAATAAATATATAAACTATATGCAATTGCTTGATTGACTGGTTTTGGTGTGCTTGATGAATTATAGTTAAAAAAAAAAATCATCAACGTGGCCCTTGCATCCTTTGATCCTCGGAGGAAAAAGAAGACACCCTGTGAGGCTAGCAAACAGCTAACAAATTTGGAGTCATCAATGACCTATATGGAGCTATTTATAACTTTACTGACATTCCCCCATTGTCATAATCAAATGTGCAAACTAAGAGATATTTGATATTATATTTCCCGCCTCTTCCACCCATCTTGACTGATTCAAACAGTTGAGATCATTCAAGACATCTGGCTACGCTCCACAAATTGTCACACATATAAAAAAAATTTTTAACCTCCTTCACCCATTATCAGTCAGAGTAGGCCCAGTCCAATTCGTCTTAAATACAAATCTAGAATCATCATTTCTGGTTTTATGAAACATAAGATCCAAAATGGCCCAAAAAAAACACCCTGCGTGAAAACTGGGCCGAACAAATTAAGTGAGCGACTCACTCTCGTGACCCCTGACGGGACAAACTGAAAGTCACAACAAGAATAAAAAAACAAAAAACAATAATAAGCGGAAAATATTCAGTTTTACGGTATCCCAGTGGATATGGATTTATTTCATAGCTGTTATTCCAAGTACATTCATGTTTATACACATTCGGAAATTGTTTATTTAATCATTTGTGTGTTTATAGCGACACTCGAGCTCTTAAGAAGTCAACATCTTACATTTTAATCCATTTCTGACCATTTTTGGTGAAAGTTTGACAGACCAGCTGCTGTGCCAAATTGGCCTACTAAGTAGAGACAACATTCTCCAAGTTTGCATTCATCTGACTAATCAGTAAGCAGTTTTTTTCCCCTGACAAATATTGGTCGAACCCTAACCAAACCTCAGACAGCATTGTACAACCACAACAGTTAACAGTCCATCTAAACTGAGCATTGTTGTCTTCGTTGTGTTCATTTGTTCATTACCTCTGCGCTTGTCTTGGTCTCCGTGAGATTAGGGGTGTGGAAACTTTTGTGCTCAAGGGTCACAATTTATTTAATTTTTTTAAACAGACATATGGGCAAGGTCAGTTTTAAATTGTTGTAAAGACCAGAAGTGGTGGGAAAATTTTAGCTGAATAAATGTTTGACAACATTTAAAAAAAGAATGAAATATAAATACAGTGTAGTTAAAAGTTAAAAACAATTGAAGTGCAATGTTGTTCACAGTTTGACGACGACTAGCTTGTCGCTAATATTTTTGGCTGTTTATTGTGGACTGACCCGGTCACTTGGCTCCCCCAGATCACGTCAGTCCCGCCTGCCAGTTGAGGAAGCACAAGTCCAACCGCAAGCCGCGCACGCCCTTCACCGCCTCGCAGCTTCTGGCTCTGGAGAGGAAGTTCCGGCAGAAGCAGTACCTCTCCATCACAGAGCGCGCCGAGTTCTCGTCCTCCCTCACCCTGACCGAGACGCAGGTGAAGATCTGGTTCCAGAACCGCCGGGCCAAAGCCAAGCGGCTCCAGGAGGCCGAGCTGGAGAAACTCAAGATGGTCGCCACGGCCAAATCCACGTCGCCGACGGCGTCGCTGGTTCAGCCCTGCCTGCGGTTGCCGCTGGGCGCCATGTCTCTGTACGGACCGTCCTTCTCCGCGTATCACCACAGAGCCATGATGCCCTTTCCGCCGTTGGGACTGTACGCCGCGCCGCTAGGCTACGGCATGTACCACTTGTCATAGGAACGAGATTCTGGACTGACTTGAAACGTGTTTCTAGCCGCACAAGGAGATGGTTTCTTCTCCCCATGGTGAGGATTGTAAAACGATGTCGACGTGCTGCCTGCTCACGTGATGTCTCGCTCAACAGCTCATGTTTACTACACGCTTGCACTGGACTCTCAAACAAACGTGCCTTAACCCAAAGAGCAGTACAGGGAAGTCTTTTTTTTATCGCGGGGGGTGATGTTGCAGACCCGCCCGCAATCCATGATAGTTTGACCCCTTCTGTTTCTAACACATTTAACTTATTCAATGAACACACTTTTAAACATATTCCTTAGCATCTGTTCTCACTCGCTAGTGTGCTTGCTTCAAGCTCACTCCCAGCTGAAGTGTGCTATAAAACAGACAAAATAAAAGAACTCACTCAAATGAACAAAAACTCTTTCCGACATTGAACTAAATGCAAATGTTATTATTCCATTTCCTCATTTCAAAAACAACAACAGCACAATTAGCACTCTGACATGAAGCAGTTTTGTCATACTTTGTCTTTCAATGCACGTGTTAGCGGAGAGTCAACGCCTGTCTCGCCTCTCTGTACAGCAGTAATATTAGGCGTTCTTCATTGGGAGTACGATCTGCTTGTTTAAAGAGTAATACTGCCACGTAGATGCTAACTGTTAGCTCATGCCTATGGCATTTCCCATTGTATGTTAGCATTATGTTAGCTGGTGCTATGTGTTCATTTTAAATACACAATGTGTAAATCTCTGTCTAACGACGGTCTGCTAGCTTAATGCTAACATATAGCCAAAAACAGCCTAGACAGGCTAATGGCAATGAGCATAGATATTACGCAAATTACTGTACAAACGCACACGGAGCGTCAACACATACAAACAAAGCAATGGAACAAAACTCACAGTCAAATTGCTACTCTGTGGGAACGACTATTTTGAGGACCTTCTCTGCCTCTTCTTCTTGCTCTTACTTATGCTGCATCTTTCCAGTAGGTCTCAGTGCTGCCATGTTGTCACACAATGTGGGCCTCTGTATTGAGATGACACCATAACCATGAACAGTGATACAGCGGGGGAACACTGTAGTGCCCGACAGATTTGTTCAGCTTCCAGACCAAATGAAACTCACTGTTAATAAACTTGTTTTTATTCGACTCACTATGGATGCCAATCACAGCTTTTGATGACTTTTTATTCTGGCTTTAACTGCCCCAGAAATACAACATGGTGGCCTTAAACCGATTTATTCTCTCTGGAACCGTGGGGATTGTACATGTGACTTTTAAAAAATATATTTATGATTATTAGTATGAGCGATATATTTGTATGGTTCTTCAACAATCCTTTTGAAGGGTCCACATTATGCTGTGCGGTTTATACTGCGTGTATTTTGTTGAAATCAAATAAACTCTTACAGTGTGTTTGTTTAAAAAAACAAAAACAAATGTGTTTTGCCTTACATAGTCAAACTTTTTCCTTGTACGTACTTACAGATTGGGTTTACGACGATGGACTCGCATCTCTGCGGCGACTGTCACGATTTTATGCAAGCGCAGTAGTGAAGTCTTAATGACAGTAATTATTTATTGTATGAAAAACACATGACTATATAAATAAAAGCCGGGTTTTTTGTAGCTGTTTTGCGTGCGTGCGTGCGTGTTGCAGTCCTTTGATCAGTGCAGTAATTTCACAGATAGGTTTGTCAAACCTGTTAGTACTTCCTGTTCAACCGGTTCAACTTTTGGGGTTGGGGGGGGGGGGCGGGGGGGTTAATCGCAAAATTAAATATGCGTCTTTCAAATTAACATGTTTTAAAGGGGGCGGAGCATGTTCCCAAATGTACTTTCTAGTGTTTGCATACTGATTCGATGATACTTTGGAATGCCCGCTCAGCCATCGAGTATAACAGTTGAAGAACCAAGTCAAATCTTTTATCTGTCTGCGCAAACTTCCAATTTGACGAGTGCATTTGCAAGCGACTGTGAGACCAAACTGTAAAACGGCTGCTGGGTTACAAACTTTTATAGGATAATATATAACCCGTGATAAATCTGGATCAGGCCCACCAAACAATTCTAAAAACAAATAAAATGTCTGAGGAATGCTAATAAAAAGTCGGAACAACATTTATAACACACGCATGCTCATAATATATAACAGACAATTGTGCAATCGTTGCATCACCGTTTTTTTTTTACAAGCGCTGCAGGGTTCAAATGATTTAATCACCCAAGGGACGGCGGACGGGGATAATGGATTCATCCAGTGTTAAGAATTGAAATGATTGACTGAGCGGAACTGATGATTGCACTAAACTACTTGACTGTAAACAGTAGCAATGTTGATTAAGTATCCGTGATCAATACGTAGAAAATTGTTATTAAAGTTGGTCACTCTCGTCATTGTCATGTGTTGTATTAACGACCGTGATTTCACTGGGCCGTGACCTCGAGGATGCGATTTTCTAGCTGAAAGCAAGAGTACAGCTTCCATGCAACTTTGATGCAACGAGGTCATTTGTTACGGGCGGCGGCAGCACGTTTACAAGTTTTCCCGCTCTTAAAATTGGCGAAGGGCGCAGAGCTGTCATTTTCTGTAGGGGTGTCAATAGGGTATCGATTCTAATTTCCTCAATCCATTCGATTCATAAGAGTTCAGTTCGATATGATTTTGATGTTTCCCCGATTTGATTCAATTCACTTCGGTTCAATCCGATATCAATTAGGCTAAATATGGGACATTAATTCTTCTTAAATGTCACCGACATGATAAAAGCTCCACAAACGTTATGTTCTAAAGTAAATTAAGTTCCAAAGAAAATTTTGCGGCGGCAGTAACTGGTCAAATTATTTAGTTTATTAATGAAAGTAACACGTGCTATAATCAGTTAAGTGTTACACAAACATTGACATCAGCAAGGATGAGATGGATTTTCTTTTTCATAATTCTAATTTAATAAATGTAAATATAAATATAAAATATTCTGAATTGCCTTGAAGAGCAATAAGTCAGGTCTTTCATGAATTTAAGAAAATACTTTTAAATTCATGTAAACAATACATTTCAAGAAAACAATAAGATACTTCTTTTTTTTTTAATCAGCCTTTAAAATTCAATTTTCTTAAGAATTTTTTGGGGAAAATAACTGACATGATTTTATGAATCAATATTGGGCTCTATAAGGAAAATCGATTCAATATCGCTTATTCGATTTTTTAAAAACCCAGCCCTAGTGTCCAATGTCAAGGGGCGAACTGCTCACCACTAGGTGATGGATTTTTCAGGGTCTGTTTGTGCCATTAGGGAGTCCTCTGGCAGTAATCAACGCAGCGTGTGCTTGGTAATTGTGTCAACACAACAGTGCAACAGTGCCTACATCTACTACCACCCTCTAGTGGCTACTGCTCATCCTAATTATATTCAAAATAGTTATTACAATATCGAACCGGTTTGATATCTAAATGATGAGTTCAAGTCAATCATGTCACTTCAAGAGTCACAAGTTACAAACATGTGTATAATATTTTCATAGCAAGAGTAAGTGACTGGGATTCAGTGTTGGACAAGTTAAGAGTGTGACCAGCTCGTGGGGAGACTACAAGAAGTCTCTTGATGCCGTCTTGAGTGTGAAAAATACTTTTTTTGTGTTCGCTTTTTTGCCTCTCAGCGTCTGGGTGAAAAATGAAGAATATCAAGTATTCCCGCTTTCTATCCGTCTTTTGTGCTTTGCCGATCAGTGAAGAAAGAGGCTTCCTCTGATGAGGAAGTCATTCAGAATCTCGGGTCTACTGTTAAGTAACAATGCGGTTATTTGATGTGACAGCCACCCCAATGATAAGTTTCTCTGCCCATGACTTGGCAGGCTAAATAAAGATTCACAATTTCCAACACAGAATTTTGGCCTTGTCAAAGCAAGGCTCTACACTAACTTTCTCACTTGGTCGCACCAGCACATGATTTGGTTGCACAATGTGCATGTGTGAAATGTATAACGATGGCGTACGCACAAAGTGGAAATGATAGAAGACGGAAAAGGAGGGTGACTTTTACAGTAACAACAATGTTATGAGATTACTGAATCAACGACAAAAAAATGCAACCAAATTTCTATCAGGTTAACATTTCTTCCCACTTTTATGTTAAAAAGAGTGTGAAATTTTTGAAAAAAAAATATTGTACACTTTATTATAAATTTTGATATAAATTGATATAAAATAAAATGTGATTAATCGTGAGTTAATTATGGAAGTCATGCGATTAACTACGATTAAAAAATGTTAATCATCTGACACCTCTAATATATATATATATATATATATATATATAATGTTTATTATTATTATTATTTTTAATCGGAGCCATTCATTTTCAGAGAGGGCACATCGTAACTCAGACACAGAAAGACATGCCTGCCAGAGACCTCTCAGCAAAGCAATTTGCGGAATTATTTGGATGGTGTTTTATAAAAGAATGGATGAGCTGACAGAGGTGCGAGTGTCATCCTACCCAATTAAATCTGGTGATTAGGATTTAATTAGCCCCAACACAGATGGCGACACTCTTATGTCACATGCGATTACGCTCATAAGCAGCATGTGCCACTTTATAGTGCAACGCCAACTGAGACAATCAAATCACAACTAAGCTGCAGTCCTTATGATTAAAATGTAAATACAGAACACACACAACAATTTGGAATGCGTAAGAAGAGGAGAAAACTAGATAGTGTGCGTGTTGTGTAGTGTACAAGAGATGACCACCACAGCACTAGTTCCATCAACCAAGACTTCTGTTATAGTACAAAGACTGACTGACCTGTTTGTGCACGTCATACTCCTGGAAAATATACAAACAAACAAAATTGATGAAGCTGCAAGGCTGTTAGCATTGAGCTGTTAGCATTCCTGGGTAACTTATGAGAGTACCTCATCTGTTCCAGCTGCCCGACTGGTTCCTCGCATGCTTTTAGTGCTTTTACAGTCACTAAAGAATACTCAAAGTGCTATACAAAGACTCTTAAAATGGGAAGCTAGGAACGTGTTGTAATTAAGACTAGTAAATTAATAAACTTGCGTAGCGCGGTTCGGGCAGTCTTGATAGAAAACCTGATCAATTCTGCGCATGCGCGACCTGTCGGTCAACTGGAAAGGATTCGGGTGGAGTACCAACAGCTTCATCACAGCAGTCGCAAAATTGTCCTTACTGTTGTCAACTAGTCGCTTATCTGAAGGGGAAAAATAGTCTTAAACTATTTGTTACAGCCTTCTTGTTACATGCAGTTTGATATTTATCAATTAGGAAAGAAAGGAGCAAAGAGCGACCTGTTTTGAAGGGTGAAATTGCAGCTACATGTGTCATCCAGCAGGTGTCACTAAAGCAACAGAGTTGAGCAGCCTCCAAACCCAGGCAACTGGAAATGATTGCAAAAAACAGGCTTCTTATTTTGCTGATCTTAAAATAGCTCTTAAAAAAAAGAGGGCCAGCCTGCCATTTTACTTGCGGTACAATGGGCCTAAAAAAAGAAGAAGAAAAAAGAACCCGATCTCCAAACATCTGGTTACCAGGCAGTGTGCCTATTAAATATGCTGTAGTCATTTTTGCTTTAGTTATGTTTAATTTACATGCACGTGTATGAAAAGTCAACTCTCAAAAATGTATCAAGTCTGATGCTGGAGCACAAATCAATATGGAGGAGACATTCGAATGCCACACACACGCACAACATTTCATCAAATCTGCCACCTTCCCTCCATCCGATTGCCACTCACGAAATCAAGATGCAATTAATTGCAACGAGGCTCTCTTGAAAGCTCAGCATGAATGCATGCAACTCCTGAGTTGCGATGCTGAGTGGGAGTGGGCTTCACCTTCAACATCCTTCACGTTGTCATTAGTTCTTCAAGGAGCCATGTGTCTGAGCATAGCTGCGGGTCTACCAGCTAAAAATAGATTCACATGTTGCATTTCATGTGAAAGTTGTCTTGTTTGGCTCTCATTAGGGGGAAAATACTGCTGGGGGTGGGGGGTCTCCTAGTGGGTGGTACAGGTGTCATATGTTCGTTAGACCTTCAAATAAGCAACTTTTCAACAGACGTGGAAAAAATATTTGTTGGTTGCAATATACAAGGGAGGAAAACGTGTGATGAACGCAGAAAATCGGGTTGCATTGCACTCGGTTTGCTCAGGTTTGAGGCCATTTAGGCCAATAACTATGGAGGTAAATATGGTGCAAAACTAAATTGTAAAAAAAAAAAAATTGTACCTGTAGAAAAAAGTCTACATTTGTATCTGTAAAAGTCGTGATTTGTGTCTGTAAAAAAAATTGTACCTGTAAAATTGTTTGGGGTATGTGTAAAAAAAAAAATTGTTTCTGTAAAAGTCATGATTTGTACCTAGTCAAAGAAGTCGCCACTAGGAGTCACAAGTGGTTTTTCTGCTGCTGTCCAGTCACGTGACTTTTGCACCAAATCTCTCGCTACAAATGGTACAAAACTGATTTGTACTTGTAGAGCACTGTGATTTGTACTCGTAGAAGAAGAAGGCGGGCTCTGGAGGATTTAGGCGGGCTAAAGCTCAACCTCATTGGTTGAGCGAACGACAGTGGGTTGAACTCAAATGACGCCACGTTTTTATCATTAATATGCACAAATCCGAAATTACAAACAGAGTAGCCACATCAGTTTACGCGTCATTTTGGAAGAAGGGGACGTCCCAGGCGTGAACATTTCAACATGGTTCAACATACAAACACCGTGTGGAACAGCTTAAACGTTGGTTGACATGCAGAGCACTCAAAGTGGGCAGAAAGAAAGAAGTTTTAGTATGAAGGTAAGATTTATTGTACTATCATAGCTCGTAATCCGGTGCTAGCTAGCTCATCTCATGTTAATTGTCACGAAAACTGAACACATAGAAGTCACGATTTTCATTTCATGATTTGAAGCCTACCAGTGTAAACATACGATCAATAGCTTGTACCTGTAAAAAAATAAATACATCTAAAAATACCTCAGAAACTGCTGCTTAGTGCTTAGATGTGAAAATTACTATAGAGCTACAGAACCCTATTGAATGTTTTACAAGATAACCTAAACCTATAACCAAAAGTGAACAGTACTCAGCTACTTGTATTTGAGTACCATTATATTCAAGTATATGTACTCTTACTATCATAATAAAATGAAAACAAAACATTTTTATTGCGAGTGAATCTTTAAGCCGCTACAGGTATTTTAACCTCAACCCTTTATCCTCTGTATTTAATAATTTTAAATATTACAATTTCTTGATAAATGTCAGTATTTTTGCAATGTATGGTTTGCAAACAGTTCAAAAAAAGAGGCTCGTACACTCTTCGTTTACTCATCACTCACAGTACTCAAATATTTGTGCAAGTATTTTTTCTGCACTTTTAATTTACATTACTCTTATTTGAATATAAATATTGGCTATTCTGCTTTTGCAACGCCAGTCTATCTATATCACTAAGATGTGAGCAGTGTCACTGTCACCTAGCTACTTTAACAAAAGTAACTAGGTCAAATGTTAGTTTATTTATTTTTTAATTAAATGAGAACCTCCTAAGTTTCAAAATCTTGCTCAAAAGGTGGAGACAACTGCTGGAGACACTGCTGAAGCATCAGTGAAAAGGATGACCCACTCCATCAGCAAGCAGCTAAGAGACAGGAGATGACACCTGAGGGGGTATTCCATCAAGCCGGATTAAGGAAAAGACTTTTATTTCGCTGATGTGAATGTAGCAGGCGGAGGTCCCCCCCACCTGTGGCAGTGGCCTTAGTCTTTTTTTTCTGGTGGCTACAATGATGAACAACATACGTTTACAGCTCAACACCTATTTAGTCTTATTTTTTATATATATTGTTATAGGTTACTTGCCGACTTGTTGCCATGATCGCTTTTGGCTACTGTTGAGATGTAACAGCGAAGAATTAATATGCAAGTCAATTCGAAGTGCTTTGCATTAAATCAATAATTAATAACACTATTAATGTGAAATACACATCTAACATGAAACAATTATAACTTATACATTTAGTCTGTCAGCTTTTTTTTCCTTTTTTTTGCCAATGATATTTGCCTCGTCTTATTGATAGCAGCAGTATTGCCTTTTTTTGGTGAGTCTTGAATTCCTCATACAGCTCCAGCAATACATTTTGTTCTGTTTGTGTTCTCGTTTTGGATGGATACAGAAACGGCTCTTCTGGACATCAAATAAAACATTTCAAATGATGCACAATCTTGTATATTGAATGATACATGTTGTCATTTGATTTGACTATTTCAAATAACTCTCAATATGGATTAAATTGCACTCCTTTAACATTTCTCAAAATTGGAAGACATTTAAAAAGCATCATTTATTGCCTTTCCCAAAGGTGATTGCAGTGAAATTCTCTCAGAACAGTAACCAGCGTATCAAGGCTTCTCATTTGTTGGACTTCACAGTCACTTTGAAGCAGGTTTGATGTCACGCCATGTGCCACCGTCTAGAGATGGATCAAGAAGTAGCTTTGATTGACTGCATGCTGGCATCTGTGCAAACAGAATGGTTGGGTCAGCATATTCATATCAATAAAAAAAAAAAATCATAGCTTCCTAGCTGGGTCATTATCAAAACACAGCCACTGACATACGTAATGAGTTAAACGTTTAGCTTGATCTTGTTAACCAGAAAAAAAATGAAGATTTTGTCACATCTTAATATCAGAAATAGTGGACACAGACATTGTTCATAAACATTTCCATTATTTTTATTTGACTTCAGTGTTGAAGGCAAATGTGTATGTTTACAAGTGTTAAGAATGATCATTTGAATTTCACTGCAAAACTTGTTTTAACACCACATGGGATACTGTATATAAGCTTTTGAAATAAAAACGGCAAATATGTCATCATGAACTCACATATGAAAGGGTGTCGAGCTTAGATGGTCTCACGGTCTCAGATATGACAGTACAAATGGGCAGGATTACATTTAACAAGACCAAAGGAGACACGCAAGGAAAAACAGAACCCAAACATGACACCATAATAAAACGTCTTTCTTTCTGCCCACTTTGAGTGCTCTGCATGTCAACCAACGTTTAAGCTGTTCCACACGGTGTTTGTATATTGAACCTTGTTGAAATTTTCACGCCTGGGACGTCCTCTTCTTCCAAAATGACTCGTAAACTGGTGTGGCTACTCTGTTTGTTTGTAATTTCGGATTTGTGCATGTTAATGATAAAAATCGTGGCGTCATTTGAGTTCAACCCACTGTCGTTCGCTCAACCAATGAGGTTGAGCTTTAGCCCGCCCAAATCCTCCAGAGCCCGCCCTCTTCTTCTACGAGTACAAATCACGGTGCTCTACAAGTACGAATCAGTTTTGCACCACATGCAGCGAGAGATTTGGTGCAAAAGTCACGTGACTGGACAGCAGCAGAAAAAACACTTGTGACTCTTAGTGGCGACTTCTTTGACCACAAATTGTCATTTCTACAGGTACAAGTCATGACTTTTACAGATACAAATGTACACTTTTTTGTACAGGTACAATTTTTTTTGTACAGGTACAAATCACAACTTTTACAGGTACACATTATTTTTTACAGGTATTTTTTTTTTTACAGACACAAAAAAATGTTTTACAGTTTTTTTTTTTTTTTAATACAACCCCCAAAAACTTTTTTTACAAGTACAAGTTACTTTTGCACCATATTTACCTCCATAGATATTTACACAAGCTGCAAGTGTTTTTGTGGATGCGTGAGACTAAAAAGGGGGAGCGTTAAAGCACTCTAACCTACAGACAACTCTCATTCCAGTCTCTTCGGGTTGATTTACATCACAAGGCTTGTGCAACACAATTGCATGGGACTTTGGTGCTCCCAGTCATCATTTTAAAACAGATATTCGCAGATCAGAAACATTTGCCAAATATGGATAAAATCCGGTACAAAACAGATGTCTGCCAATGCAGCGGCAATGTAAACGGATGGTAAAAAAAAAAAAAAAAGAGTGGAAAATCTAGAGGAAAATCATAGACCATAATTTGGAATACGGCAGTTTAAACGAGCCAGACATTATAATATATTATATTATATTATATTATATTATATTATATTATATTATATTATATTATATTATATTATATTATATTATATTATATTATATTATATTATATTATATTATATTATATTATATTAAATGCAGACTGTATGATAAACGTGAGTAAAAATAGTGTGGTATCACGGTATTAAAATTACACCTCTAAAATGTGTTTGAAATAACATACTATATAAATACATATGTACCCCAAATTTTGTACATTAAGAAATTGGTACCATTTTAAGTTGAAAGAAATAAAGAAAGATGAACATTTGTTGTTTGAATTCTTCTTAGTAAGTCACAATGCCCCACCACCAGTGAACTATTTTTAGAACAAACCTGCAGGCTGCTAATGTTGTCCTTGGGGTTAACTAGTATCCACTGGCACTATGTTTTTTTCTTCTTTAGGGCAATTATTGGACATAGCAAAAAGGCATCCGTGTTTGCTCGTCTTCATCCCTCATCCCACCTTCGTGTACCCACAAATATTTGGCTGTTCCATCAATTTAATTTGTTGAGAATGTGAGTGATGTGGATGCCGGAGGCCAACACCCATGGGCCACGCCACTGGATACACATCCTAAAAAAGTCAGTACAAAGAACAATTAAAGGCATCAGCTAAAAAACAGACAAGTCAAAGTGGGACTTTTTTATGAAATTGATAGACAGTACAGTATAGTTATTAGCACAAACATATTATTTTATTTGTTTTTAATTCCTACCAAACTTCACACAACATTGCCTGGTTTTCACAATCATTTGCACATTTCATGTTCTCCACTTATAGCAAGAAAACGACAAATACAAATAAAGAATGCTTGGAAACCACATTGGTGAAATACTTTTGAACTTGTTACCTTACAGTCAATGCATTTATTTTTATTTCTCAATTTTTTTTATTGCATTGAAGGAATGGTGCTGTGTGATGACACAAGAGCACCATGCGTGGCGCTTTTGGAGCTGGGAATCCCAGCGGGTGAGCCGGAGCGTGTGTTTAAGCTGAGATGCTACAGGCGGCGCACAGTTGTTCATTGTCAAACATCACCCGCGGTCCAACAGGCGGCAGCTGGGAATTCCGACCTGCAGGCCATAACTTGCCAATGATTGTGCCAAGTTATCCCACGGGGCTTTAAGAGCGCCACTGGAAGCATATGAATAAATTGTACGCGTGCGGCTGTGGAATACTGAAATCCAAAGAAGCTCAGCCTGACTGAAGTATACATACGAGTCTACGCATGCAGCCGTGTATCCCAACTCCCACGCTGCTCAGTGAGTCACCCGCCGATTATGTTTGTAGACACAAGCCGAGAGGTGCTTTGTGATGTGAGTGTAAAAAACGCAAAGAACAAACACTGTAAAAAACTAAAGGTTAAACTAAAACACAATATGAGGCAATTATGATAAGTCATGGACGGAAGGGGGGAGGGAGCACAGTATCGTTCCTTTTTTGTGCTGCGGGATCAAATGTGGAGCTAAGCACTGGTGCTGATGAAGCTGACCAAAATAATTAACATGGATAGGAAAGAAGTAACAAAATAAAGACATGCTTCAATAAATCGCTCCGTGGGTTCAATCTTGAAGTAAAAATGCCTACGTAGAAGAATTAACAATTTAAAATGGATTACATACTGTATACCCTGTAAACCCTGCATATCCTGGATTGGCTGGCAACCAATTTAGGGTGTACTGCCCGAAGCCAGCTGGGATAGGTTCCAGCGCACCCCCCGCGACCGTTGTGAGGACTAAGCGGTTAAGAAAATGGATGGATACATACTGTATAATAAGTGCCATCATCATAGAGAGCAATTGCGCTAAAACAGAGCTGAGACGATTTATTTATTTATTTTATTTGTGCGCACAAATTTAAAATATGACTAGTGGCGGGTGGCAGTAAACTCATTTCAACCCACTTCACAAGTATCAGTTTTTATCAAATAGTCACCAATTAATCGTCATTAAAAAAAAAGACTCTCAGTTGAAATTTACTGCCAAACTAAGCATTAATTTTATTGAAAACAACGAGCCACCACTAGCTTAATGATAACGTATAATGCAAAATGCTACATCGATAGTCACAGTTTTAGAGCACTTTCAGCCTTAGATATTTGAACATGTAACAGATACATATTGTATTGGGCCAATTAACGGTGCCGATATTTTGCATTTTGACTAATTTCAACACCGGCCTTTTATTTTTATTTTTTGTTTATTTTTTTTACAATTGTGAAGACCAATGAAGTTGCTATCTCATTGAGCAGCAAATGCTTGTGAACGTAGCAAATTTGGGGTTTTCGTCAGAATTTGTAACATGTTGCAAAAGGTTGCAAAGGTTCACAATTTTTTTTTACTTGTCACAAAGACATTTTGAAAATGTTTTCACTGTCTGCCAAGTGTGACAATCTTTGGAAAACCTTTTACGAGCCCTGACAAAAAAAACTAATTTGCACGTGTTCGCTTAAGATTATTTTTGTATTTCTTTAAAATTTCACTAGATGCTTTTGAAATTGAGAACATTTTGTTTTTGTTCAAAATTAAAAGTGAAAATTTGTTTTTTTCTTTTAGTATAAAATGATAAATGAATTAATAGATAGAGTCACTCATTTATCTTTTATGAAAAAGGGTTAATGTAATAGCAGCTTACTAACTCATTAAGAGTAGAAGAAGAAGTCTACTTTTAATTTACTTTTACTTGTCTTTAGAAATATTTTGATACAGAGAGATTTTTTTTTAAACTAAATAACAAAAAACGTCTGGTGATATTGGAAGAAAAAGTTTGACACAGAGTCCATAGATATACAGCTTTAGCAAATAATCAATGCAAGCCTGGAATTTTTTGTTTTTTTCATTTTTACAGCTAACAGCTACGATATTTCACATTTTTAATCTTCCAATGACAAATGGCTGGATGTCTCTGCCCAGTCATGTTTTATCGCCCGAACAGGAAAGAGCACTGAGATGAGCTGCGTGCTCAAACAGGAAGGACAAGTCTAACTAGGCAGGAATATGGTGTTTTTTTTATGATGCAATCAAATATACTGTGTGCAACATAAGTGTTTGGGCTCATTATGAAGCCATTGGTCAATACATGAGAAAAAAAAATGGCCATATTTTTTCGACTTTACAGTTTTGCAAATAAATGTCAAGCAGGGGAAAATGCTGCTATTAAATCTGTCTTGCTGCTTCCAAATAAGAGAAGAAAAAGTTGCAGGATTGTTTTTTTGTTTTTTTGGGCGCCTCCAGCTGTTGTCTGCCTGGATGAATAGAGGATGGGCTGGCTCAAGGTTACATGCAAGTGTGGGAAGAACAGATGAAGAGTTTACCTGCAGAAAAATAGCCGACACACGCCACTAAGGAGACAAGCATCTGTTGGATGACTTCATCTGTTTTGTTTTTCACAATTAGCATCGTCTAATGGCTTCCCGATCAGGATGCATTATAACAGTCGACATTTGTCATTTAGCTGTCATGTAACTTTTAAGCTAACCAAAATATTAGAAACAAAGCTGAAATAATATTAGTCATTTTTTGCAGAGGATAAAGAATATATGCCTGAGCATTGTTATATTGTCTGTCAATATGCATTATGCGCATTCAAGTATCCTTATAGTGTTATAATATGACTGCTCATAGAAATACAGGAAGTAGAGCAAGGGGGCGGGACCTGTCAGTCAGTCACGCTGGACACTGCGAGTCACGCGTCACTTCGAGTCAGCGGAAAAATCACGCTACGCACGATGTCCCGAGGGTGGCGCCGTCACTCCCGCAAAGCCCCCCCCCCCCTTTTTTTTTTCGTAAGCACTGCAATGGCAATATTCAGCGTGTGACCTTTCAAAGAGGCAATGGAACATGACAAGAGATGTTAACATCTGAGGAGAGGCCCACGGGTGTTGCAAGATATACGGCCCAAACACTTGTGCGCTCCCCTTGACTGCACCCGGGAGGCCTGACGTCACATGATGGTGACTTTTCAGGCATATGTTTACACAACATCTGGATTGAACTACAAATTAGGAGGGAAACACGTCCATTTTAGCTATGCAACCGATGAGCGTTCATGTCATTGAAAATCTCCAGAGTCATACTGTTCTTTTATCTGGCCCGTCATGCATTTACAATTTTAAGGTGCCTGTAATATTTACTGCATTCATTAGAATCCCCCCCCCCCCCCCGACTAAATGTGTTCATTAAATTAGGGCTAACAACATATCCCAAAAATATCATCGTTGTAATAATGGCACATGCAACACGATGTACGATCAATTATTTTGATATGGAATTGCATGCTTTTCTCTGACTTGATTGTACCATGTCAGAAGAGCAGTTTGGTCCCCGGGGAATAACAGTTTTCACTCTTTCCCTCACTGCACGGCGTCCAACACGCTTCTATTCCAGGAAGTTGGCTAAAAACCAAGAGCAGGAACATATTTGTGCCACTCGCTGACACTTTCTGCCTCTTGCACTATACACCGCAGTTTATTTTTAGCAAGGGCCTGTTGTAGAGATGCACAGAAAGGATGGGAGAGTTTGACGCTAAGGGAAGAGACCGGCCCCAAAATACACTCAGCAGACACTTCATTAGGCACAGCTGTCCAATCAAAGGAGCTGTCATTACAATTATGAACTGATGAAGAAGTGATGATGTCAAACTATGTCATTGAAATCGCACATTTGTCAGCACTTGCATTTTGACATTCTTACCCGTCTAGTTGTTCGGTTCACTCGTTCGCATGGAAACATTAAAAATGTAATCACATCTGAACACTTTTACAAAATAAAAGCACCTGCCAAAGACTATAAAGAGTCTCTCCAATAAATGAAAGGGTGGAGATTTACAGCGTGTTGTAAATTCCCCAAATAAAGATAAATATCATCTGCAATGCGCTTTGGGGATTCTTCACAATGCTTGCTCCAGTCACAAAATGGCACTGAAGCAGATGTTGATTTGAACAAAAAAAGGACTTGCATTGAAATTATATTTAACAACCACTTTGTTTTCTTCATTTCATTTTGATTACGCTCTGGCTGCAGTGAGCCACTGGTGGTTTTCACACAAGGGGATGATGGCCGGGCTATGTTTCAGCACCACTGTGGTTTTTGTTCCCTCATCCATGTGACTTCAAGTCCCCTCCAGGGAGCTTTTGTGGCTTTATCACTTTTTCATTCATGTTTGTCTTTTTATTGCGACCTTACAAGGCTTTTGTTGTTTCTGCTACATCACACTCTTTACTATAACGTTCTAAAATCCACCAGAGAGAGAGAGACTTAAGGCAGAAATGGACGGCATACGGCGAGTTAAATAGGACGCGACACTATTATGAGCATCTCAGTTCACTTTTTGGTCAGCATGGGGCGCCACATACCTGTCAATTGTCCTTTGCTAACTATTGGGGGGAAATTAATAATCAATTCAGAGAATAATCTCTTCAAAAGGATGTGTTGGATTTTTTGTTAGCAAAACAGAAGTCTGTATTGATGTACACCAAGTAAATCCATTATCTATAAATTACTTTAAAACAGGCCCCAGAATTGAACCCTGTGGGACACCATACATTACGTTATTATGTCAATTCATATTACACAGATTCGTCCCACCACTTTCTTTTTTTCACACCAAATTAACCCGCAAGCACAAATCGGCCAAGCAATGTTGCAAGATCAACTGCCGCCAATTATTAATTGTGCCACCATCTCTCAACAGATTTCAACAAAACTGCCATTGTGTGAGCTACCAGTAAATAGCGCAAAACTAAACGGTTCCGAAATATCAGACTATTTGTTTGCACGGGATATAGAGATTGCTCTGAAATGTTCTATTAACTAGCATCGTCTTTTTGTCTGCTCGCCGGCAGCCTCTTTAAGCATCGGTACACGTTTAGCTTGGCCACAAGCGTACAAATGAGAATGACGGCGGCAGAATAAACTTGTCAGGTGGAAAGAAGAATTATCTCATGAATATCTCAAGATTGAACCATATGCCAAGCCCGACATCATTTGCATATTATATCTCTCTCCCTCTTATACACACACATCCACTAAATGCCAAATGCAACACACTAACGATATAAATCCCATTTGAGCTATCAATTCAACAAGCTCAAACTAGCCTTTAAATTTGAATGTGTGAGAGCACAACAAGAAGGTTGTCACAGTGCAGCCATTTCCTGCCCCCATAATAGCTTTCTAACTAGATACTAGAAACACATGCGGCCACACAACTCGTAAGTCGCCCCCGCCCCCGCCCCCTTTGCACTCTCCCTCTGTGCCTTTCAGATTAGACTCCAGCTAATGAAGTAGCGGCGGCGTAGCGGCACAGAATGAGCTTTTTATCTCAGCTCATTGTAGGAGGCTCCATGGCCGAGCCGGTGACACATCTGAGGTCAGCGGCGAGCTTGAGATAGCGCTATTCTACCCAGAGCAAACCACGAATACAAATGAGGAACTCCGGCGCTTGGCCAAGCGGCGGAGATGGGCAGGATGCCTGGCGATAATTAAAGAGGGACAACATTTCTTTCAGAGGATTTCACATGCAAGTCAAGTCGCTCATGAGAACACAAACAATCAAGTTCCCAAATGGTCAGAATTACTTTTTATGTTTGGAGATTACAAAAAACATTCTACAAAAAAAAAAATAAACAGTTTTCATCGCAAATTCTGCAAAGTATGTACAGGCACTGTTCTTCGAGGAAAAAAAATAAAGCTAATGCTAACACTACAAAATGAGAGAGTGATTGGTCAACCAAATAAGCTTTAGAAATTTTTACATTTAAAAATGTAAGTGGCAATCTACGACATAACTTGAGGAATGTGTTAAAGTTGTACGCTAATAGGTGAACGCTGCAACAAGAACTTGAGACAAAAGGCTAGCGATGGAAGTCGACTAAATCTGCTTGGACTGATTGAAGTGATCATTTGTGCTTCCACAAGTTTTACTAGCTCATTCTACATGAAAGAGACAGAATGTAAACAAAGAGTAACTGGTCAACCAAATTTGGTACAGAAACACTGGATTCTATGGAAACGGTCAAATCTAATTGCGTAAAACCACGCAATTTGCAATTTTATTCTTTAAATCATTTTAGTGTTGCAAAGTTATTACGACCACCGCAAACCACTGTGAAATGATGACGTGAAAGCTAACGTCACAACTTGAGGCAAAATGCTGGCAAAGCAAGCTTGGTCGACGACATCTGTCTCAGACAGAAACACTGGATTCAACTGACTTGAGTCGTATGAGGTGAAATATTCGGACCAATTTAGCATGGAGTAAATTTTGTGCAAGCACATGTAGTACTAATGATGAAGGATGCTAGTATATGGCAGAGTTCCATTCCTACCGCGGTTAAGCAACCTGTATTGGTATACAAGTCAAATCTGACCTACACTTATAGTAGTAAGAACAGAATTATATGAAAAACACACCTCCATTCCGCTTTCGAAATACTGCATTATAGTAACACATTTTCAAATCATAAAAGTGTTTCATCAAGTCTGCCCAAGCACTGCACACAACTGAAATGACAACACTAGCGCTAACTTGCAACATGGCGAAATACTCGCACACATTAAGTACAGTAAATCCTTCCAATATGGTGACATGCAAGTGGAAATCAGCATGTAGACATTTTTTTCTTTTTTATAGCTGCTGGGGTCGCAGGGAAGTGAAGTTTGGCACTCAATCACAGCATTTTCGTATCACTTGATCAAATGCCGCTATGAATACCTCAGGAAAAAAAAACAACAATGTGCATTTTGTATTCTCGAGGTGTTGTCCTCCCAGCGTCCGTTGATCATTTTTTACAGCCAAATGGCTTCTCTCCCAAAAATGAACTAGCCCCATCTTTGCAGCATTGTATTTTAATTCCCTTCCAAATGCCAGCCTACTGTGTTTGACCTAACCCGGTGGTTGTCATTATGCACTTCTGCCGTGGCGGTTGCTGGCCCGGGTTCCTGCATTCATTTGGCCAAGCGCTGCAGCTGCCAGTGTCATTGGGAACTTGATTTAGGCACGACAGCCTTTTATGTGAGCCTTTATTATTCATCCTTTTACAGGCAGTTAGTTAGCATAGGTTTAGTTGAGTCTGGAGTTTATGCTGACATTTGCTTTATTAGCAGGATTGCCCAAAAAAAGTAGGATTTCTGGAAAACTTTTTAAAGGATCGGGACTTTTTGTACAAGTAAGATTAAATTACAATATGTTGCGGATCCAGCGAAAATTGTGCAGTCCCCCCCCCCCCTTATTTTCAGCATTTGACATTTTCCTAATTTCTTCGTGAATAAGTCGTGAATAATACATGAGCCTTAATGACAACAATCAGGCGAGTGAGGAGGCGAGCTGTCAAAGTGTACAATCTGCTGCTGATGTCCGATGAAGTTCATCAAGAGTACTTCACTAAACGGAGATTTGTGTTGAGTGACTGCAGTGGTCATTTGTGTCATGCGAAATGACATCATGTTCAGTCTTTTTCAAATACAGTGGTGACTTGGAATCATCGTTGCAGTCTTCCCACGACAAAACTGGCAGCAATGTGTATTTCTATGAGTTAAAAAGCACTCCATAATTATTGTTTGTCTTTATAAAAACACAGCAAATACAATTCAATTGAATGAACCCGTTTTTTGTCACACTGCACCACATGAACGATCATTTTGCTGCTCTTTCTGGTGTGCCTGCTCGACTCCTCTCGGCTCAACAGTACTGCACTGATATTAGTCGATCTTTGCAGAGGATTAAAAATGTATAAGCGAGTACTGTTACATTATCAGTCTACATGTGTTGCTCCAATTTGTGTTCAATCCATTGTTTCAAGCGTTATAAGACCACAACATAGACGCTATTTAGCATTAGCATTATGCTAGTGGATGCTATGTGGTTGTTTTAAAATACACATTTTAAAGCCTCTGAAGAATTGTTTACCATTGTTGTGAAGTGAGTTGAGTTCACTGCAACCATCTCAAGTCTGTCCTGTCAAGTTAAAGTGGAAAAAAAAAAGAGTCTGGAGAGTCCTATCTCAAGGCAAAACTGTATATGTTGAGGAAAGTCTATTAGAATTGGACTAGACAGGGGGAAAAGGCCTGCATGATTTTGGGCTGCACAAGTGGTGCATAATTTAGCAGGTAACCTTTATTGCATTAGCATGGCTGCGCATCCTCAGCTTCTTGGCCACCTACGATCTACTGCCGCATTACTTCTTGTTGTCAGCTGATATTGCTTTCAACAAGCGCTCCTCACGCTGGCAATTTGCAGTAATTGCTCTCCCTCTTCAAACAAAACATAAATGTCGGCAGCTTTCATATCCTGCTGTGACTACAAATGCGATGAGTCTCATTTCTATGCAGACGGTCGTGCGGGGATAATAGAAAAATCACAAGGATGTGTCAGTTGGCGACAATAAATGAATCCGCTGGTTATCTAAATCAAGTCACTTTTTTAGAAACAGCGTGAGTCTGGCCCTGCTTTACAACACAGCAAAGATCACATTGACGGTCATTAATTATATTAAAGCTCAAGTGTCAATAGATGTCAATGA
This sequence comes from Leptonotus elevatus, assembly GCF_054856555.1. Classification (NCBI taxonomy): domain Eukaryota; kingdom Metazoa; phylum Chordata; class Actinopteri; order Syngnathiformes; family Syngnathidae; genus Leptonotus; species Leptonotus elevatus. The sequence continues at coordinate 8,325,301 of NC_141254.1, forward strand.
CAAATATTTGAGCAGATATTTTGCAATTACTTCAAGTAGAGATTATGTAACTCAATGTTCTCGTTTTATTGAAATGTTTTTACGACAGGATTTTGGAACCGTGTTGAAAGTGGAGCTGCTGCTCTATAACTACATAATTAAAATGAACAATATCTCTAAATATCCATGTCTACATATATTTATGTATGTCTTATATTCAATGTCTATATCTATGTTTATCTACCTGTCAATATCTAAGCCTATCTATGTCAGTTTTACCTGTAAGTCTATATCTATCCGTCTATATCAATCCATACCTACATGATCTCTATCCATCCATATCTGTCTCTCTCTCTATTAATCCATCCATCCATCTGCAAATTCATTTTAGCTAACGGGATTTGAAAACAAATGATTTTTTGTAGCCACCGAGTTAAAATGTAAATATCTAGTGACAGTGTAAGGAAATCACAGATGTGAAGAGCTAAGAGACTTTGCTAAGGAGCCAACGGGAGTAAAGTTTAATGAAATGGCCACTTGGCTCCATTGTGTATGCAGCAATCAGCAAAAGCACTGGTAGAGGTCACAAACAATTTGATAGACGGGAATCGCGCCGGAGCGTCTCGTCTCATTGAAGAGCAAGATGCGAGCGACAAAATGATTTTCTCAGAGCATCCTTTGAGGTCCTCGTCAATCTAACATCACAGTCAGGCAATCAGAAGGTTTGAGCAACATTAAATCGACTGAAATTTCCCCCGAGACAAGAGCACCCTCTGGAATTGGCTTTGTTTATAATGTACACATCATATTGTGTGTGTGTGTGTGTGTGTGTGTGTGTGTGTGTGTGTGTGTGTGTGTGTGTGTGTGTGTGTGTGTGTGTGTGTGTGTGTGTGTGTGTGTGTGTGTGTGTGTGTGTGTGTGTGTGTTTACAACACACAGTACAAGAAAATGCTCTCCAGATTGCAGTTTATGTCAATGGAAGCTTTGCATAAGGTAAAGCAAGGCACCTTTATTTATGCTTGTACGGCGCATTTCATACACAAAGTAACTCAATGCGCTTCACATGATTAAAATATAACATTTAAAAGCATTTACAAACAAAAGAGCTTAAGACATTTACACTGCAGCATAACAGCTAGAGGCTGCTTCACCATGTTTGCTTTGAACTTTGGGCTCCGCTAACTGACCTGAGTCTGCAGACCTCAGAGGCCTATACTGGGTTTATACAGGACTTAAACCAGTCAGTGACTTGTAGTCCAGTAGCAGAATTAGGTGTCAGTGTAAAGACTTAAGGACTGGAGTGATCTCGTTGTTCTGGTTAGAACCCGAGCTGCAGCGTCAGTCAGAAGACTCAAATCTACTGGAGAGAAAAGCAAGGATAAGCGTGTCCTGGTCTGTTCAATCTGGATGTTTTTTTTTATTACGGCAATTGATTTAATAAGACTCAAATCTGAATTTATCAGCACACCAAGGATTCAGACTTGATCTTTGGCTTTTAAAGACAGTAAATCTAACAGAAATCTTCTTTCCTTTATTGCCCAAAACAATGACGGTACCTTGGTTTTGGTTTAGTTGAAGCAGTGATGATCTGGTTAGCCTCTGAATCTGAACATGTTTAACTTAACATGTTTATGCTTAGGCGCGTTATATTTCATTTAATTGACCGAAATATTGTATATATTATAATGATCCATTATCCATCCACTTCCCCCCATTCACACAGTACTGGAGCGAGCCAACACACTAAAGCGGAAACTCAATTACCGTCTCTTTTTGTTTTCATGAGCTAAGTCTCGAACATACTTGCATTGATAGCAGTGCTAAGATGACAACTGAAAGGTATACAGAATTAGAAATTGGCCATTAAACAACGTATGCTGATTTGTAAATGAGTTGCGTAGTTAACATCCACAGCTGAATTTTACAAGCTGAGAGAAACAAATAAGTCGTAAGCAGGCTTGGGGAGTAACAGAATACATGTACCGCCGTTACGTAATCACATTGCAAAAAAAAAAAAGTAACTGCATTCCATTACAGTTACAGGAAAAAACATGTAATCAGAGTTCAGGTACATTTATTAAAAATGTGGATTACTTCGAGGGATTACAATTTCTACGATGAGAGAGAGCGCGAAAGAGGGCAAGAGAGACAGAGCAAGAGACAGACAGAGCGAGAGAGAGAGAGAGAGAGAGAGAGAGACAGAGAGAGAGAGAGAAGGACAGGGCGAGAGAAAGCGCGTGCACGGCCGCGCGAGTGGGACCGTTTGTACATGTCGGGGAGGTGGGAACGAACGAACTGACTCGTCGTGTCCTCAGCACGCGGGCAGTTTGAAAAAGCTTCATGGACGGTAGGAGGAAATGACGACCGGTATTCACTGGAATTTACTCGGAGCGAAAGTTTGAGCTGAGAGTCCAGCAGCATGCTACGCGCTGTAGATTCTTGCTAGCTAGCCCGCTAGCCTACAACCATAATGTGAGTTACACCTTCCAAAAAAATCTTTCTCACACCAATTCACTATTTAAACATCATACACAACATATTGATGAGTTATTAACATTGTTTTTCAGTTTCAATTTATATTTTAGCCGTTTTGGATTTAGTTATAGCAGTATGGCTCAATGAATAGAATTGTATTCTTATCTGTGTTACTTTCATGAGAAAGGGCAACGGGTTTGTACATTTGCTATCTTTAATGGGAGGGCCGGTCTCTGCCGGTCGGAAGAAGGGAGTCACAGGCTTATTATTATTGTTTTTCTCTAATCTGATTTATACCCATGGGAACAGATTCTCTTGTATTCACTGAGTTGTAACCAAATGTACTGTGGGCTGATGGGTGGAGACATTTCGTATTCGCCCACTTTTTAATAAATAAGGATGTGACGGAGAGCCGGACACAGAACCTGATAGAACACGGCTTCAGTGTCGTCAGCCTTTTGTCATCAGAAGCTTCTGATAATTATTTACCTTTGCAAAGGGACTTCTTCACCAGGATCTCACCATTCAGTTAATACTTAATATTGTCTACTCTAACAATATACACGGCTAAACTCGTGACTAGGATAAAAGTTCATTTTGCAGTTGATGTCACACATCATCATCCTCATTGGATGACTATCCATCTATCTATCTATCTATCTATCTATCTATCTATCTATCTATCTATCTATCTATCTATCTATCTATCTATCTATCTATCTATCTATCTATCTATCTATCTATCTATCTATCTATCTATCTATCTATCTATCTATCTATCTATCTATCTATCTATCTATCAATCAATCAATACACTACATGCTTTTTAATTACACAAGGATTTTTGCTATTTGTAGGCTGCCCGGGTCCCTATCACCCGCAAATAGCAGGGGCACATTACATAGAATATATATTGTGGTGATATTTATTTTTATTTTGTCTCCATGAGCATACTCAATATTGGAGTAATCCAAAAGTAATCCAGTTACATTACTTTAATATTATGGATTACATTACTAACTATATTTTTTAGCAGGTAACTTGTAACTGTATTGGATTACATTTTAAAAGTAACCCTCCCAACCCTGGTCGTAAGCCATGGAAAGTCATGATTACGCAGATGCGGATGTGATGAGTAACGACGAAGTGTCAAAATAAAACATACGGGGATGGCTCTGCTACATTATACATTAAGCCGTGTGTAAATTTTTGGAATTACATTTTATGTGTCACTGTCCAAAAAATGTTTTTATCGCTCATGGGGAAAAAATAAAAGTGACATTGAGTGTTTTCAACAGCAATATGCAATTATGTATAGACTGGCAGGCTGGAAGAGAAGCCAAAAGGTACTTGAAGTAAGTGGCTGGCACAGCGTCTAAATATATAAGGACTGTCAGTGGCGGGTATGCGGGGGGGGGGGGGGGGGGGTGTACAGTGCTCCAGACTGCGGTCGACACGTCATGCGGGTGGTGACAGCCTGAATCACATTTGCAAACACATCCTCATTATCATCATTGGAAAAATGTTACTTGTCCTTTGGAGAGATTACTAGAAAGGCAAGAAGAGAACAAAACCTTAAATCAACAGTTTACACTAATAAACTGTATCAAAAAAAAAAAAAAATTCTTATTATTATTCCACTCTTGTTTTCAAGCGGATTGACATTTCTCCGCAGGCTGGAACAGCAAGAACTAAAAACCCGAGCTTTACTCAGGTCAGGCAAGTAATAACTTTTTCCTCTGAAAACATTTTCAGTGAAAAGTTCAAATTGGCAACTAACCAAGGCAATCATGTGACACTGATGCTAAGTCGCTGCCTCAGAGCACTTAAAGAGGGTCCAAGGAAATTACGGATCTTGATCTTGATCCTGCTCACTGAGGGGCATCTTTGCAAGGCATCTTGGGATTGCCAACATATGCTGGGATGTATTAATCAACGTTAATGTCTCTTTAAGCTGTTAGACTTTAGCGACACTTTTCCTCTGCATTCGCAAATAGTTTCAAAGTCAATTTCTATTTTGAATTACACATTTGAGAAGAAAAATATATTCAGGTTGAGCCTAATCAGCCCCAAGATGATTTTGAGAGTTGTTCAGATTTGAGTCATAACTATACGGGCAATGTTTGAATATTCTTAGCTGTCAATTAGAGCTGCCAAAATTAATTGATTAATCGACAAGTAATTAATTATCAAATTAATCGACAACTATTTTAATCATTGAGTAATCGTTTGGAGCCATTTTTTAATTGAAAATTGTCCAAATCCTCTTTCAGTATATCCACATAAGACATTTGCAATCATCTGTTTTTACTTTGAAAAACAATAACCGAACAGGTAACATAGTACATCAATCCCCACCCTCCCTCCTTTTTTTTTTTTTTTTAAATCACCATACGCATGTGAAGTATGAAATAAACAGCAATCACTGGTTAATAAACAGTAACCAGGGGGAAAAAATTATTTTGTAATTCACTTTAACCCAAAATTCAAATTAATCAAATTAGTCGATTAATCAATTGAATAATCTGATAATAAAAGCACTAGTGTCAATGTTGTTGACATCTTGTACACAACAGAGCTCTATTTATGGTTCTGTTTTCGTAGACACGCAAATGCCAGCGGATCCAATTTGGCGACAGAAAGTCATTCGAAATCGAAATCTGCTCAAACCAATTCCGGTGCAGACTATCGCTTGTCAAACACGATCTGGGTGTCAAGCTCCACAGACTTATTATTATTATCAAATGGGCATAAGATGGATGTGTGCAAATTTACCAACACTAAGTCTAACCCACCTCTGAGCAGAATTATGCCGCACGCCGTTCATGAAAATCGAGCCTTTAGAAGTGTTATGTTTGCAATGTGCAATCAATGAAAAAACATTTAAAGATGATAAACATAGCCGTCAAGGAGAAATGTTGCTTCTGAATCCTCCCAGCTGCGTGAATTCCCTCCATCTTTGAAAGACACTACATTATGTTCACCCTGGTTTTGTCTTGGGATCTGTCCGGTTCTGCCTTTGTTGATTCTTTGCTCGACTTTTGCTTGAAAAGGTGCCGTTGCTGAATCAATAAAATTGTTTTTCACGGAGATAGACAGGATTTAAAGGAATCGAAAGTAGATTCGACATCAAGCGTCCTTCCACTCTGTGCACTTGTACTCATAAAGTATTATGGCAAGATGACAAGCATGCAGCAAACTTGTTTATGAAACCGAACAGACATCTTGAACAAACAAGCTATTTGTTACAGAAGTCTATCGCACATCCTCCGCATTGATTATATTTGGCCTTTCACTGTGACTGAGCTTGTTTTTCTCCACTTTGCATCCATTTGGGGTATTGGCAGGGACGTGGTCATAAATTAGTGCCTCTTACATTAAAAGTACTGCTAAGCTTGACCTCAGACAACACAATATATATATATTTGTTTTCCTTAAATGGATAGTGTTCACCGTCCATTTACATGGTACAAAAGAGGGAGAAAAAATATATCTTTATTGAACAATAAAAGTACCTTTTGCTTTGAGGCAACATATTTCAGAACTTATATTACTTCACTTTTTAAATCTGGAAAAAAAGAGATAGAAAACCAAAGAAAAACAAACTTGTTTTTTTGTTTTTGTTTTAATCTGTATGCGCATGCACTCTTAAAACTGCTTAATCAATCCTTCATGTTGATAAGTGATCGATTGAGGTTTAAGCCTTGGCTTCCTGACCGACTTTGTAAACAGGCAACATTTATAAAGCTCGATTTTTGCGCGGTCATGTGGCATTCAATAAGTCACAGAAAGCATCCCGTTGAAACAAAATGTATGTGCTCTGTTTTCATATGAGGGAATTGGGACACCCTAAAGTTTCTCATGATGTGTTCGCAATAATGGGAAAAAAAAGGCCGTGCAAAAAGCTTTGCTCTTAGCTGAAATTTGCATGCGTATATACTTTCTCATTATTGGAAAGTTCAATAAAGGGTTACCCCATATGGATGGGGAAAAAAAATTCAATTTGGAACGCGCTGACTTTGTTTAAAAATGAAACATATAATATTCAAATCATCCTCAAGGTACATCGAAAAGCAGCAGATGCGGAAGAATCTGAAATCACAGGTTGAAAACACGGATGAACCGCTCAAGCCCACAACATGAACTCTGCAGCGGCATGAAGATGAAACGGGACCCAGACATGGCGTCCTCCAAGCATGGGTGATGACGATGAAAGAGCAGTGTCAGCTTTGCGCTGTCAACCCGAGGAGACCCAACAGACAGACACACGCACACACACACATACATACACGCACACACACATACACAAGCCGCCTCGTTCGTGTTTGGGCCAGCAGATGTTTTCTTTCCCACGGGAACCTTCCGGTGCTCGTTCATCCTGCTGCGCCTCGCAGACAAGAGTCCCGGTTTCCAAATTTAGACGTAGTATCTCTCGTTAATTGACTGCTTGTTCTTTCACGTATAAGCAGGGCAGTTCTGCTGTGATTAACACACGATCACCATCGGGGGGGGGGGGGGGGGGGTTCTCGGGTAGGATGAAGACGAGAGCGAGGGGATTCATGACAACCTCTTGTCAAAAGGCGCTTAGACGACTGTTGCCAAGCATGAAAAGTGAGAGGTGCTGCATTTAGGATACACACGGAGCTCTTACAGCATTCCCCAAATGATTATATTTCAAGACTAACCTTTCCAAATTAAAGGTGCATTGTGCAGTTTAAAAAAGTAATATTAAAGCTTTTTCTACATCATGCATGCTCCACCAATGCCCAGATGTGTACGAAGAGCCCTGACTGTTTTTCTTACCTCATTTGAAGTCATGTCTTCGTTTGTCAACTGTGTCTTTAAAATCGTGCACGTACTCGCACGCGCACCATGAACGAGCCTGACACAGATCTTGCAGTTACACTTTGGGCCAGAGGTGGCAGTCGCGAGTAAAAAAAAAAGTGACAAACTGCACAAAGACCCTTTAAGAGATATTTGACATGTTTACCCCCTCCTTTCACATTTCAACTAATTGAAGACGTTCCAACTTCAAATTGTTCAGCTCGCCAAGGATACAAACCTAACTATCGCTTTCAACTTTTTCCAATCAAATAAGAAATGTTCCAACTTTGAGTTTACGTTCTCCGTTTCATCATGAAATCGCTGTAATTCAACAGCATTTCAATGTACTCAAAACTGTCAACCGTTCAGGATTCTACTATTTACTGAATAGTGTTGGAGCAAGTGCCATGAGAGGAAATGCGGTCGTAACGTAACAGAACGAGAGACGAAATTTCACCCATGCCAGAAATGTCTCCCATCCTCTCGTTCCTCGCATACAAAGCATGATTTGATCTTTGCTGTTGCTGACAATTCAGCCTTGGCAGAGGCTTGCTCAACTTCTTGCATCAGCTGCTCATCTTTTGGTGCGGTGACATCTAATATCGGTGGGTCCAAATTGCGTCAACGGGGACGATCCAGCGTTTCGCTGCGCTTCATCACGGAGGCGAGCGAGCGCTGCTGGCTGACAGGCCGGGCCGTCTCTCCAGCACGACAGTGACAGGCAACACTCTGTTTGAGCATCTCTATAATAACAGGTGCCAGTTGGTCGGGGGCTCCGATGTGACGACCCCGCACCCTGCGGTCTTCCTGCGGTTCAATCACGTATATTGAATTCCGAGAGGAGGTGGTGTTCTTTCCCCCTTTCATGCTGTGATCTCTTCAAATGTCTTGACAGGCAGGTCTAACTTTAAATGCTGCATTCAAGTAAATTAGGAAGTAGGAAGTATCCGGGGGGCGAGCCCTATCGCCCCGCCGGGCTGGTCCCATATGCCCGCCGGGGTTTGGTGGGCGGGTGCGCCTCCTGCCCCCGCCCGGTTAGGGGGGGGCTCGCTGGTCGCTCCTCTTAACTCACTGCACTAGGTTTGCACAATACACTTTTATAGACATATAGGGCACATAACACACCTTGGGGGCGGGGGGGGGGGGGGTAGGGTGGAAACCCCGTCTTCGCCCTACAACTCCCCTCCAATTTTAATGCACCAGACAACTGTGTGTGTGTGTGGGGGGGGGGGGGGTCGGGGGGGGGGTGCCATCGGTTGGGGACCGCAGTATAGAGCAGTCCTGCCTTTGTTTTCTTTGGTCCTTCCTCGGGTCTCCTGACGGCGGTGTTCGGTTTAGGTGAACGGAATGGGATTTTTTTTAATAGGTTTTTGGTGAACTAACGAATACACACACACTCGCACGCATGCACACACGCACATACACATACACATACTCACCCATATACAAAAAAAAAAAAAAAGAGCAATGATGATGACATTACCGAATGAACAATACTGAGCTCTTTAAAAAAAAAAAATAGGAAATTCAAAAATCCCTCCTCAAAGCATTCCAGCAGAATGTAAACTAAAAACCTCTCTGACGACTGTGATAAGCTTACATTTGTTTTGTTTGTCAAGAGACAATTTGAGGGCAGCAGACCATCGGGCACAGTGCCTGTTGGAGCCAGGCAATAGAAAACTGCAGGGCACAGATAAAGCCAGTCAAGTGAGCTGCAGATGGTACAGAAGAAGGCAAAGCTCTTTCGGCTACAAGACAGATTGGCCCTCTCTAGTGGGATTTACTTTCAAGCAGTCTGTGTTTTGCTTTCGCTGAGTCAAGCTATTGTGTGCCAAAAACCTATAGATATTATTCTCACACCTATTTTTAATAGCACCCGCAAGGATCTCGAAAGCAAATTCTACTTCAGAGACCCAACTGTTTGTATATAAACAGCCAATTTCCCACAATATGTCCTCTTGCATACCGGTTCTAATCATGCAGAATGTCTGTCCTTACAACCACCTCTATTAGGGCCAAAAATTAATGGGTTGACTTCGTCTGAGAGGGCGAGATTAATACATAATAATAATAATAATAATAATAATAATAATAATAATAATAATAATAATAATAATAATAATAATAATAATAATAATAATAATCAGGGCTGTCAAAATGTGTGCGTTAATTTTGAAGTTCCTTTAACGTCACCATTTTTTTTAAACTCTCGATTAATGACCGTCCCTTACTTGGAAAACCTGTACTGGGGGTAATTCCAGTTGCAACGCAGCAGACACATCCACATCAAAATTGAGCAGGAATGCATATATTTGAGGAGACTGGGGTCAAGTTGTATTTTACAATTTTAAAAATGAGCAGAATGTCACTAGTTACTTCATGTTAAAGAGTAGATAGCTCTTAATATGAAAAGAAAAAATACACTGAGCTGTCACCAACGTCTTACAAATGCAATTATGCCATCTAGTGGCAGAATTATAACCTTAACACAAACAATATCACACTCGTTTTTTACAGTACAGGACATCTTTTTAATTTTAACTCAATTTTATGAATTATTATGAAATTACTGTATCAATGACTAAAAGATGCAGCCATAGTTCTATTAGTTTCCCTTTTTTTTTTGTTAACAAGAGTATGAAAAATTCATTATACATTTCATTGTACATTTAGAACTAAAATGTGCCTGACACCCCTGATAATAGAACTCAAAGACGCTTTACAGTTTTAAAAGTCAGCAAACAGAACGAAAAGGCAAACGTTCCTAATCAAACAGAGCAAGGAAGGTAAACTTAAAAAGCAAAAATCCGTAGCCAAGTGAGGATATAGAGTGAGGTGTAAGCCATAGTTGAGTTTGAGAGGTTGCAGTTTTACGCTGCTGAGCGTTGTGTTGTGTTGGCTCCACAGGCTTTTACATGTATTGTCAAACGTGTAGACTAACAACTGACTCAGTCGACATTTTGCTTTCCTAACTCGTAGATGGTCTACTTTGTCGCCTTGTTTGAACTAAACCGTCACTCTGATCATCTGTGAGCGAGAAAATCAAAAGAAACAGTTCACAAGGCTGCCAAGATGGATGAAACGTGACCTGCGGCGAAGCAGACTGCAAAGCTCCAGGCGGCCCTCTACAAAAAAAAAAAAGAAAGTCTCCCATAATGCCAAGCGGTGCGATGAGATGGCACCTTTGGTGATCATTCCTTATCAGAGATGAAGACAGGTAATCAAATGCTGGAGAGAACACGCAGTTACGCCACATTGGCTGGAGAGCCAGCAGTTATTCATCATGGACAAAAAGTCAGCCGAGTGTTCGGCACGCGGGCAAAAAGCAAATTATTTGTAGGGGAGTTTTGCCACTATTAAGATGTTAAACTCAACTTTCAAAAAGGTCAGGGCGAAAACAAGCGTAATTAAACGGCAGCCGACTGGAAGGAAAAGAAAACAACATCGAGTGCTATGAATCTATAAATTGTCTGGCAGTCGCGCACGGGAGCAGAATACAACTGCGGATCTTTGTGTTAGGATTATGATGCTGTCCATTGCTATGCAGTTGCTATGCAGTTGCTATGCAGTTGCTATGCCGTTGCTATGTCCTTTGTGATGAAGAAGTTGTCATCTATTTGTGACTCTTATTTTGGCATTTATTCTGTCATGTAAAAATTGTGCATTGCCCTAGTGAGCGTTATTGATGACACACTTTTTGTCAGTAGGTCGAAATTCCTTAAAAATCAGTTCAACACCTGTTTAGAGTGAACCCCCACTTGTTTGAGAGTTGCTGTTAATTAATTCACCAATTTGTGTTTTCTTCTATGGAACCTCTGCTCAGTTGTTTGCTTAAAAAAAAAAAAAAACTCACCTGATTGTGTTTTTCCCGCTCTTCAAATGAGTTTTGATTTGCCGTTTTTCTAAAAGTTACCCTGAGAGTTTAGTTACCTTTTCATTTCATTTAGTATCGTAAGCAGCGTTTCACAGCTAAGGTCAAGGCTGGAAGCAGGTAAAGAGAAATATGAGAAGATATCAGATGAAACGAAGCAACCACCAAACGGGAGTCTAACTGCAGCTATTATATGATTTACAACAAAGAATAAAAATACAACTCTAAGCCATTAAATAGACTATCCATGTGTGAAAACACAATTTGATAGTGCTTTCGAAGAGAGCAACATCATGTTAAATGTACTGAGATACTATTCCACTGGCAATGCTAATAGAATGCATTGTAGCTGACAAGAGCACTATATCGTAGTTTGTCTCCCAGAGGGAATGAGTCCAAACTATTTCACACAATTGAAGTTGACTTTTTGTATTTTTTTTTTGTAAGACCTCAAATATGGTTTCTCAGCAAGTACTTATTTGTATTGGCCCTGTTGCCGCCATGTTTATGTGCCACCTGCTGTTTAATATATAACCTGACCAAAGGTGGCGCTGCTCTTGAATCCTGCCTTTTTGTCTAGAAAGAAGAAGTAGAAAGAGGACATTGATTGTGTCCAAATTCACAAGGCTGGGTTCACCGGGACCCATCCTTGTGAATTTGGACACAGGCATTGAAAGGTCGTCAAGGTCCCCCATTATTAAATTATAATATATATATATATATATTAGGGGTGTGAATTGCCTAGTATCTGGCGATTCGATTCGTATCACGATTCATAGGTCACGATTCGATTTGATACTGATTAAGCCTGATGCGAATCTATAAATTGATTATTGTGATTTTTTTTTTTTACTCAAATTTAGAAAATACTAATCAGTAAACTTGTACACTGTAAGATTTGTATGAAAATGTATTTATTTATCTGAAAATTCAGGCTTATAAATGAGCCACAGCATTTAACAAACAGGCTGCAGTCTGTTTGAACAGCACTGAAATCAAATATTAAGGCTTAAATGTTCCATTAATATAACATTCTTCCATGCTTAATGTGTGAATCCTAACCCTAAGTAAGACGTTTTGTTGAATATTCCCATAAAAAATTGATGTTTAAAAACTGATTTGGCCGCATATCAAATCGATTCGAGAATTGTGCGCTGTAATTTCGCGATATATTGCTGAATAAAAAAAAATCAACACCCCAATATATATATATATATATTCTAATGATTTACCACAGTTGTTTTGTTGCCAAGTCAATTTGCATTTGATAATGTAGTTAATTCATTATCTGAGTTTCACACACTCACTACGATAATTTATATTATATTTTATAATTTGCCCATGTTGCATCCTTTTGTAGTAAAATGAAAAAACTTGACACTTGATTTGTTTATCATAAATAAAGAAAATTAGGACGTAAAAACACCATTCAATTATTTCAAATAATACATTTTATGTATTTTTCAATCATTCAAATGATAATGTTTTTAACGCTCAGTCCTGTGTAAATAATGTTGTGACCAGTCACTTTATTGTAGAATGTCCAAAATCTTTCATGCGAAAGTTGATCATTATCTTGACCTTTTGGAATGTTTTTATTTTCTTCCCCTCTTTGTCGGTGATCAATGAATCACTGGCTATGGCTAAATATAAATGTAACAAATGTTGTTTCTTTGCCTCTCTACTCCATGATCCCCTGAAGGTCGACATAAAAACGAATTCAGCTCCCACCACGCCTCAAAACTTTGGGGGGCAGCGAGAGAGAGAGAGAGAGAGAGAGAGAGAGAGAGAGAGAGAGAGAGAGAGAGGAAAGAGGCAGGGCAAGCAATCATTCCTTCAAGTGAGTGAGGACAAGGATGACAATTCAAGCGGATATTCGTCTTTCCATCATGGTGAATTGATCCCTTTGAGGCCCGCATGAAAATGAGGGAGAGTTGCATTGCCTCTTCTAACTCAAATTGAAAATGAACTTTTGTCCCTTCAAATCCTGCAACCGAGAGTAAATAAAACTCATACAAAACATTCATGCTGGTTGGTCTATTGTTGGTGTGTGTGTTCCCTCCAAATCCCATCAGCGCAGTGCCATGCAGCTTTATTATCACTCGACGTGGATATATTGTATAGGCAAATATGTTCCAACCAAAAACATTCTCATATATTTGTGAATGGAAACGACACTGGGACATACGATACGCTACGATACGATACGATACGATACGATGCGATGCGATGCGATGCGATGCGATGCGATGCGATGCGATGCGATGCGATGCGATGCGATACGATACGATACGATACGATACGATACGATACGATACGATACGATACGATACGATATACTTTTATTTTCCCCGTGGGGAACTTTTTCCTGGACTCCGTCCAGCTGCAGTTACAGTAAGGAAGAAACAACAGAATAGAAAGAGATCAAATTAAAGTTAAATAAGAAGTGCAGCAATAAGAAATCTTCACAGAAGTATACACGTGTAGAGAAGTACATACATGAGGACTGCACACACCCATATACACACACACACTCCTAAATATATATATATATATATATATATATATATATATACATGAGTATGTACAGCACGGCTGCATATATTCCACACACACAACATTGCGCCATATATCTATTGTACTGAGTTAATGTCGGTTGTTAAGCAGTTTGATGGATGTCGGCAGGAATGAGTTCTTGTAGCGGTTCAGCCTGGTTCTGGGGGCCCTGAATCTCCTGCCGGAAGGCAGGAGCTGGAACTCATGATGCAGAATGTGAGTCGGGTCAGTAACAATTTTCTGTGCCAGTCCGGTGACGGACCGCTCATAAAGCATCTGTAGGGAAGGATGATTCCTGACCCCCATGATCTTCATGGCAGTCCTGTATGAACCCACCTGGCTAATGTGATTGCTTTTAATGACGACTGGCCCGTGGTCACCAACAGCTTTTGGATCAAATATCACCTCCTCCGTCTTCCCCACATTGAGCACAAGATGATTCTGGTCACACCACTGGACAAATTTCTCTATTTCTGAGAAATAGTCCAGTGGGCTACCGCCGGCTTGCAGCAAGCTGACGATAGCTGTGTCATCAGAGAACTTAATGATAAAGTTCTGCTTTTATTGAAATTCTTCCCATGATTGAGATTCGTGGACCAAACCCTCACTGCCGCCTCAAGCAGGTTTTGCTTTGTCTGAGCCATTTCTTCCATTATTTTACTGCATTTTCAATTTTGACATTGACGGACGTTGCCCAGTTCCACTTTGGCAGCATTCCCATGTAGAGAAACACCCCGACACAGATTTTTTTTTTTTTATCATTATTTTTTTTTTAATAAAGCAGCAACAAATTACAAGATGAATGTTTGCTTGCTCCGTTTCAGGCAGCGCTATTAGGATAGGTGGCTGTATCTTGAAAGGGCATAAATTACTCAAGTCTATTACTCACTGAATGTCCTTTGTGCCGCAAGGACCCTTTATGCAAATGAGTGTAAACAAAGCATCATTTGGTTGGATGCACCTTGGGTGTTTAATTGCATGAGATAATTGCTTTTCTTTAGGTCATTAATAATAGATCCACTATCACAAAACATTGCAAAGTAGGTTTATTTTACACTGATTAGAGAACACTGATTGGCATAGTTACATCACTTTTAATGGAGATTTGCTTCAGTGTGATAATGTAGCATATTATGTATCTGTCTATAAATATTATATATATATATATATATATATATATATATATATATATATATATATATATATATATATATATATATATATATATAATTATTATTATTTTTTTATGTCAACATACATATGGGCTGTAATGTGCCTGTTTGCTGAGGGTTTTTTCTCCCTCAAATCCAAACCGTACTCCAGTCTCTGGTTGTTTTTTCCCCCCTCCCCATACTTATGTTTTTCTTTCCATCTGTAAAAACTAGGCGCTGTAAAAGGTGACCCATTCTTGGTCATTGTTATTTCTATTTCTCTTCGACAGATTGTGTCTGACTCTGATTGATATGAGGATTTATTGAAGACTAAATTGTCCATACATTAAGTGTGAAAGATCGTTGTTCTACATTTGCCCTGAAATTAACTGGCAACAAGTGCAGGATGTCTGGTCGCAAAGCGTCTATAGCAGCGTCGATATGTGCGAACTAATGAAGCAATAAGCAAAAGGTCACCACAGGTGTTTCCGACAAGTGTGAGAGTCACACGGCATGACATCGTCTCTTGTATGACCTCAAGCGGGAAGAAGTTACCTCAGTTCATCTTGAAATGTCACAGACACCATCAACCTCACCTGTTTACATTACAGTGAATCCTCGGGCATTAAGGGGGAAACATTGCAGACCCGCCCGTGAGAGGTCAAAATGTGCTAGACAGGGACCATACTCACTGTTTAAACTAGGGGTGTCAGGCGATAATTAATCGTAATTAATCACATGACTTCATAGTTAACTCACGATTAACTCATTCACTCCCAGCCATTTCCCCTGAAGCAACCCCCTTCGCTCCCGGCTGTTTTACTGGATTTTGACTGATTTTGCAAAGCCCACAGAATATTGTGTTTTATTGCTATAAAAACATGGAACTTACCAAAAGAAAGATTAGAATCTATTTTTTCATCAGGAAAAAAAGTGTATTTCTATCTGTTTCCGTTTTGCAGCAATTAGCATCAGAATATAGAGAAGTTTCATCATTATTCACAAATCTGTTTAGAACTGTGTTGTTTGCAACATGGCCCTGGTTGATCTCTTATACTTTGCTGCCACCCGCTGACCGTTTTTGTAATTACCACCATTGTTTCCCCCGTTCTCTGCAGTCCAGTGGCTGCATCAAAGCCTTATGTATGCTCTAGCATAAATAAATAAAAAACAATAACAACATAAAAAACATGAATGCATGAATACATGAATACATCTTTGGGACACCTAAAACATTTAAAATAGAACATATTTATACGTTTTTTGGGAGCAAATGAGTTAATCGCTAATTTTATATCTGTTCTGAATGTAACCTAATTTGTACAATAAAATATTTTTTCCCTAAGTTTTCATACACTTGTTAGCATAAAAGTGGAAAAAATGCTAAACTAATAGAAATATGGCTGCATCTTTTTAGTCCAATGCATATTCATCGGAGGAGCGGGTACAGTCTGATCACGGAGAAGACACTGGTTCTGAACTACGATGCCACCATGAATGGAGTGGATAAGATGGATCAGAACATCTACCACCCGGTATAGGAACTGAAGGACATGAGGAAGCCAGACGTAACACCACCGTAACGTAACCGTATCATGATCCTGATAGTAGACTTGATGGCAACACACACTGCAGTATATACTTGCTATTCCACGGAAAAAACGGCCAGCAAAAAAGTGTAACGTCTGCACGCGAAGGGGCAATCGCTGTGAAACTAATCTGTTGTGCAAATCCTGTTGCGTCTCCTTGCACGCAGGGGAGTGTTACACAAAAAGAAAAACTGTAGTTGAAACATCCACATAATTGTAAATAGTACCACAGTTGCACACATTTGTAAATAGTTTGCCAAATTGTTCTGTCAAATTGTTACACTCTTGAATGTAAATAAACGTATTTTGCTATCAAAAACACTTTTTCATTGTTGGTGGTAGTGTTTTACAG
Source organism: Leptonotus elevatus (assembly GCF_054856555.1). Lineage (NCBI taxonomy): Eukaryota > Metazoa > Chordata > Actinopteri > Syngnathiformes > Syngnathidae > Leptonotus > Leptonotus elevatus. The sequence goes on from NC_141254.1 coordinate 8,342,098, forward strand.
AAGTAAAGCACTGTTTAGATGTTTGTGGCATCATTCATGGAAAAAAAAGGTGTCAAATTCACTAGAGGGCATGAAATAATATCGTTTCACTAAAAGCTTGATTTCTCCGTATTTTGGTCCAAAACAAGAGCATTTGGATGAAACTAACCATTTTCTATTGTTGATTACTGAAAAACGGAATAAGGTAGAAACAAACTTTTTTTTCTGATGAAAGATGAGAGTCGAATCTTTCCTTTGGTAGTATGTGTGTTTCCATAGTCCAAACACAAAATTTTCTGTGGACCTTGAAAGATTAGTCAAAATGCTTAAATCGGCTGGCACCAGCAGCATCCCTTTTCTGAAAATGCTTGGCAGTCAAAGAGCTAAAAAAGTAGGGTTGAAATTTCATAAACAGAAATACACCTTTTTTTTTCTCCTTTGAAGCCAGATGACGTCTGGTTTGTGTGACAGTTTTATCTGTACTTGATTATGTTGACCTTTTGTACATGAATGTCAACATTTTGCGTGTTAGACTCTGCATATCACAGATTTTGTCACAAATATTGAAACCATAACACATCACTGTTCATGACATCACGTAAAGGTTGGCAGCCCCTAACTCACCATATGGAGGCTAAATCACGTCTGGTATCTTTTCATCTACAAAGCTACCCCATGTATGCCCCCATCTTACATTTGCTCTCTGATTGTACAAAGATCTGTTGGCAATTATCGACTCAGATCTCAAGTGATGCTGTGAGTTAAAGGACTGAACATGAAAGGAAAAAAAAAGGCTATCATGCGCTGCTCCACTTTTCTGCAATAGCCTTCATAAAGATGTGGAACTTAAAGAATGTCTCGCCTTGCCTGCTTTAAAAACCCTCATTAGCGCTAACCCTCTCGTGGGATGTTATTTTATTCACCTTGTTTGTAAGGTCTTTATGTTTTTGTAAAAATTGTCTGAAATTTTGTGCTGATAATGGCAGCCAGGTCTCTCTTGCAAAAGAAATGTTGTTAAATAAAGCGTAGATTAAAAATGCAATTTGAAATTGTGAGCATAAGATGTATATAAAATGCAGTAGTTTAATTTGTTGCGTGATCGAGCTTGTAACTCAGTTTACTCCTATATCAAATTAATTTCCTCCATTACAATGAATGTAAATGTCATTAGTGTTATCTATGTGCCTAACCGAAATAGCAGCCCCTAGTGAAGCATGTAAACAATCTCTTCGGGTAAATTAAAGTCTGCGTGCATGTTATTTATGAGCTTCCCGCGCATGATCTTACATATTTAACCATGATTAGCATTCCAGTCGACTCTCACTCGTAATGTTGCACCACATTGCTGTATGCCTTCCTTTTGATGATCAGGGGAAGCTACCGTATTAGCTTCAGCCTCTCATTTCCACATAACGACTTGTTGAACAACTCACAGGTCTCTCTGAACGACGGTCGCTTTGCATCCCAAAAGAACCATACCATTCAGGGTGGTTGGGTGGGCCTCCAATTTGGAGCATAAATAGTAAAAATTTCTGTTCGCTGTGATAGGTTCAAGCTCATTTATAACCCCGAGGACAAGTGCTGTAGAAAATGGATGGATGGATGGACGGATGATAAAGTGCTCCATGATCAACTCCACCAGACCCGACGTGCAAACAGATGAATGCTAGCTTGAAGTGGACAAGTGCAAGCCCCTTGATGAGAGTGTTAGAGTGCAATGTACCGAAAGTGTACAGATGCACAGAGGATCAAATAATAATTCCTTTTTGTGAATGGGATGTATGTAATGCGGTTGTTTTTTTTCTTCTTTTCTTTCTTCCCTTCCTGGCGATGTGGGCTCACGTTTTGGAGCACAACGCGTCCTTGCAGACTTTACTTTCAGCACTCTGTGACTCCCCAGAGGCACTTTCATAATGTACACATTACTTTGAGGTCGCTAGGTTGCTGGGTTGAAGCTGATGTGAAGTGATGGTGTTATTTTTAAAATCTCTCTCTCTCTTTTTTTCTTCTTTTTTTTTTATAGCCTATGACGCATGATTCAAGGAATGGAGGGGGTGACAAATGTTTCACTTGTTTACAATTGCTTAGCAGTTATTTGAAAATATTTTTGAAAAGAGGAAATATTCAACTTTTCGAGTGAGCATGTTTTGGCGGCTGACTTGGACGTTTTAGTTTATATTGCCATGCACCAACTGTTGCCACTAACATCAACACATCCTGAAGTCAATCGCTATTTAAGGACACTAAAAAAATAATTATGCTGACATTGTTTTATACGGTACTTGTTGCTATGGTGACCAGATTTTCAAAATGAAAAAACAAGATTGTTAAATATACAATACATTTAGCCAAATCAACCGGGAAACCATAAGATGGCCAACAGGGGCAAACGCTAATGCTAAATGCTAAATGCTAACTTAGTTGACAGTTCAACAGCGCAAAAACAAGTCAGCGCACTCACCATTATTAATTTTTTTTTGCTCGGTCCGACAGCTATCAGAAGCCGGCTGTGTTCTTGACCTCGTGCAGGTCACGCATTTGTAACATTGGAAATATACCGCTAGAAAGCTCAGCTTGCTGTCTCGGTAAGTGGCGACTGCATTAGATAGTAGAACAACATTTCCCGTGATTCTTTAGATGCAAAAGCAGGAAGAAGGTCTAGTTCCGGTGTGACAAGAAAATGCAGATGCGAATGACAACAAAAAAAGTTAATAGGAAGGAATTTCATGATGAAATTCCCTTTTAATAGCATTATCAAATGAATTGCTATGACAACTCTCACAAAAAAAAAGAAGTGATGGGACCTGCGTAATATCGGGACAAAAAAAAGGGTTTTGCCGAAATCCGCCGGGACCAAAGGCTAAAAAACGGGACTCCCCCGGCCAAAATGTGACGTCTGGTCACCCTGCTTGTTGCCAGCAACTCGCTACTAAGTGAGTGTCCCATATAAACTGGCAAGAGCCATTCAACTTCTTATAAAAAGGCATTTTAATAGTCGAAAGTTATTCTCGACAACTGTCACTTCCTACAGATCCGTTTTAAGCGGTTTACTCACTTGTGCCGTTATAGCCGGCAAAATTGCAACTATGACATTAAGGCAGACATGCTATCCACTAGTTTAGCGTGCTACCTCCCACTAAGATTTCAATCTCTGAAGCGGGTGAAAAGTGTGTTATAATTTTCGCTCTTTGTAGCATGCTACCAACATATTAACACTTCATGTCTCATTTTCAATGATTTCAAAATAAAACAATTTACATACATGTTCAAACAGACACTACAGCCGAGTACTATACTAAGCATAGTAAGACTAACCACCAAAACACTAACTAAAATGTTGTGTGGGCAGGTTTGCGCATTGAAGAGGGAAACATTATCCAGGGCTCATCTTGGAAACGTATCATTCCCTGACATTTTGATGGGGCGCATTAATAATTCTAACAATAATTTAGTAGGCCCCACATGTCAAATCCATCAGGGAGGTGAGGGAGGTGATAAGTCTGCCCTTTCTTGTGCCGTCTCAGTGGGAAGGGCATTTGGAAATGTGTTCTTTTATTTGGCCGGCAGCAAGCATCCCTCACATCAATAGGAGACGTGAAAGCGTCGTCTTCAATTCAGCACTTCAGAAATGGCATCTATGCGCCAGATTGGAAAATGCTTTTTGCTTCACCATCGCTGCAGGGCTCGAGATTACCACTAAATTCAGTCAATATTAAGCCTTTATGAGCATTTGTTGAAAGCCAGTAAGTGAGATTTAAACAAAAAAAAGAAGCTTTGCAGTGATAATTAAGCTAAAAATGGACCTCTGTTACAAAGTACGGGGCAACCCAATAGTATCGTTAATTTATTTCAGTAGTTCAATTAAAAAGTATACTTACAGATTTAGTACACAAAGCGAAATGTTAACTGGATGTTTGTTTATTTGTTTGGTTATTTATTTTGATGTTAATAGCTTGCAACAAATGGAAAATTTACCAAATCAAGCAAGATGATTCTCATCAATATGTATTTAGTGAATCCACATTATATATCAGTATTGCGTTTGAATTGAACCATGCGTGTGTTTCTGTCCGACATATTTTGCCTCTGCGGCTAAATAAGAAGTTACCCAAAAATATTGTAACTTTGCATTTCTTTGCAACGTGGACCTATACCCCCCCCCCCGGAGATGAACAAAATGCAGCCTGTGTTTATGAACAAATTCAGTTAGTGACCGCAGTGGAAACCCCTAATCTCGTTTTACAGAAGACAAATGATATGGTCTGCAATAATGAGGTTAAGGGAAATTAGTTATCACAATTACACACTGAACATGGCGCTGACTATGAATCAATAGATGGTTTGCTGGATGATGATGATGATAATGATGATGATGATGATGATGATGATGATGATGATAATACCCCCGTTCACGTTCGAGACCCGCCTGGTGCAAATGAAAATGTGCAAAAAACCCATTTGTAAACATTTGAACTGTACATATTCTCACGTATGTGTTGGATTTAGTTTGGTGTGGCCAGGTGAGGTGGCATGTGATGTCGTCAAGACTGCCTGGGAGTGTGTGGGCGTGAGCTGTGGCCGCCAGCAGCTGATGTTTATTGTTTGTTTTATTCTCAAAGTGCATTGGCTACTATGGCTTTCCTTTCCCACTTGCTAGGGCATTACATGAAGTCAATTTATAACTACTGGTTTTTTTTTTCGCCACATCAATTATATGCAGATTTTTGCAATTTGCTGGCCAGGCCAGGCGCTATCCCCGCAAATAGCAGGGGTCCACTTTACCGGTACATGTTCGCACCAAAGCAGAAGCAAGCAAAAATAGACATGCTGGTCCTCCAGAGATGTTTGGGGGGGGGGGGGGGAGATTAGCGTCGAGTCGCAACGAAAAACGGGATTGCAACAATTCCCCAGATCAATTCCACGTCTACACTCCATCAGTCACAGCAATTAGGCATTCCATTATGAGGGATGTGATGTTGACAGAGAAGACCTTGGGAGCCACTTCATTAGAAAAGTGGCCCACTTGTCTCTCAGGGTACATAACAAGTCATTTTCCAATATCGCCGGAAAGAAAGAAAAAAGGCATAAATAGGAAATACTGAGCTCTTTAGAAAAAAAAAGAAGAAAAAAAAGAGGCAAATATTGAAGGACGAAGGGGAAGGAGTTGAAATGAATAACTTGAAAAATGTTTTCGCTACAGCTGCATGATTTACAAAACAAATGAAAATACAGACCTTTCAAAGTGCAATTTTTTGGGGGTCTGTGTCTGGGTTGCATTGGGCATCCCAATGTGTGTGTGTGTGTGTGTGTGTGTGTGTGTGTGTGTGTGTGTGTGTGTGTGTGTGTGTGTGTGTGTGTGTGTGTGTGTGTGTGTGTGTGTGTGTGTGTGTGTGTGTGCACGCGCGTGCAAAGTTTCCTCAGCCATCCCTGACCTAAAAGTGATTCATTAATGTAAAAAATTCGAGTTTTTGCATCAGCTGCGCACTTAACGTACAGTAATTGCTGGAAGTCGACCCTGCACTCAAAGTGCAACTGCCTATTTCTATTTCAGTGCACCCTCACTCAAGTGTTTTTTTTTAGCAACTTGAATTTTTTTGTTTTTGTTTTGTATAAACAAAATCTATATAACGCATGCGGGAAAATATGTTATGGTCTAATAAAAGCAAGATTGAACTTTTTTACTTTAGCCTACTGGCGTGCTGCGGCTCCGGCAGCAAATCAAAAACAGCTGATTACTTTAGAGGGAAACAACATTTTGAGTTTCTGTATTTTTTTGAAAGTTATCACAAACAGATATGGCGCGCTTGTCAAAGAAGAAGTGGACTGGCTTGGCTGCTGTAACTATTACCCATCCTGTTATGTTGCTGGGCAAAATGATACTAGGAAAAAAAAAAGTAAATCATTTTAAATATTAAAAACATTGCATTGCGTTATGTGATTTTTTAAATTTAGGATTACACATAACGGTTCACATTGTGCAACAGCGTATTAGGGCCACGTATAAACATATCTATTTTTTAGGAGGGGGGGGGGGGATATTCTGAGAAAAAAACCCCGTCATTAGCGAGTTTATAGATTTGCGAGAAAAAATATGAGAAACTTGCTAGAAATACACGTAGTGTAGCTATAGTCTGGACGCGGTGCTGGCTTTTGTCCACCAGGAGTTAACGTACGGATTTGTTGGTGGTTAATGGAACATGAAAAGGCAGGATGGAGATGGATTTCTTCTTAATTAAGACTTTGTTCGTCATACGCGACAGCTAGAGCACTTCCTGACTCCCTATCAGCTGACTAACGTTAACCAATCAGAAGCTAGATTACTTTAGGTAAATGTAAGTGAATGACAGAGAACAGCAGATTCGACACATCAACTTAGCTACTTGTACAAAAAAAAAGAAAAAAAAGTATGATTGTGTAAATAGTAATTTTAGAAACATAAATGTACAAGTAAATATACAATTTAACAAATTAACTTAAATGCTAGTTGGCTAGCTGTATGTAATGCTTCAAAGTGCAAATGCTTAACATGATATGCTTAATTTCTGCTAAAGCAATTACTCTCCTTTTTTGAAAACCCGACAAAAAGTGGCATAAACAGTCGAGTAGTACGCTATGTGTTATTCTCATACATTTCAAAGTTTTTTTTCACGCAAATCTGCTGCTTTATAAAGAAGCAAATTTGCCACTTTAATTTTCTAAGACTAATTGACTTTATTTCTTTTTTTATTAAATTTTATTTGTATTGTTATTTTTTTTAATTAATTAGTTAAACTTTTGTGATTGCCTTTATTTCTGACAAAGACTGATCCGGTAACACTGCCAGTGGTGAAGAGAAAAGCAGGATAAATTCGGTGCACCACGCGGGGCCAACATCTTTCTTTAAAATGCACAGTAGCCAATTTTACACACCAGCGATTTTAAGTGGTGACGGCGGCGAGATGTAACAAACTGAACTTCAAGTTGGGCCCAGTCAAAATGTGCCACATTAAAGCTACCAAGAGAGCCCTTATTTGCAAAAAACACAGACAGTTAGAAAAGTGTCAAAACTTATTCCCAAGACAAAAAACTCCCCTAAACGTGCTTTATGTTTATCTTTGTTTTAGGAGGCCCGTTAGGCTCATTTGGTCCAATTACAGAAGCCTGGTGAAGGCTATGCGGTGTCAGCGTAGGGAAATTTTGTGAAGACAGCACCATTAACCTTGTTGATTGTAATCGCTTGTAAGTTGCCATTGGCCGTAACGGCCAACATGCAGCAGCGAAGCCATCATCGCTGCTCAAACACGCATTTAGAGTCACTTGAGTGAAATGAGGACGACCAATCTCAGTAGTCACCTTGGGACTGTTGTGATGGTACGCCGTGATCTATTTATTATTGCAATACCTTCATACTATGTGGAGGAAGAATAGAAAGTGTTCGAACGAATATGTGCAATGAATTATTGTATAACAGAACGTATGGTGTTCCACAGGGTTCAGTTATGGGGCCTCTGCTGTTTTCGTTGTATCTGCTCTGCCCCTGGGTTCCATCTTGTTCAGTTTGTTGACCAGTAAACACTACACTTATGTCTTGAATTTGAAGAAAATCTTAATTTATTTTTCAATAAAGAAGGGTACGGTGAATGAGCCAAAGTCATTCACTGCCATTGACGCCTGTTGACGTCAAAGATTTAATTTTATGTATTTATTTTGCTGTGAATGAGTTGTAGAGTTTGTCAACTTTTCTCTTTAAGGACATCCGTCATGTGTCGTAGACTGCAGCGATGACTCACGCCATGGCCGTGTGCAATTAATTAGCTGGTGTATGTAGACTGTGCCTCACCTACGCTTACTGCCTCCCAGTCAGCTGTGCGCAAGTTTATTGCACATCCAGCCCGACAAATAATGTTGAGAAATCATCTGTCTCTTCGAATATGCCAGCAGTGACATTTGGCCCTCTTGAATAATTAATGGCGGTGACACTGCGCTCGTCGGGCTAATTCTGTTTGTCTGCCTGATCGCCTCCCATCTTGTGGCACCATATTGTGCTGGGATTATCAGACGACACTGTGGGGTTTAACTTTCAAAAATGTAATGAACGTTTTTGTTTGTTTGTCATCACAGTTGAGCAGACTTAAACTACATACAAGAAGGCCTGCACGGTGCCTTCATTTGATTTGGTGAGTTTGAGTAATCTGACACCCAGTGCCTTGCTGTCCCTGACGGCTCACCACTGGTCCAGGGTTTACCCTGGCTCTCACCCAAAGCTAGCTGGGAAAGACTTCATCTTATCTGCGACACTAATGAGGACAAGTGCACTGGATGCATGGACGCCGCCAATTTTTGTTCAAGCACAGCAGGTTGCCATGTCGCACAGCCTGAAGCCACTTTGGTTTGTTTTTCTGTTAAATCGCAGCATTTCATAAAAATCCCAGCCTACGGCTCTTGTGCCCCTTCATAAGTTGGAGGATGATGAAGACATTTCTGCATTAAACTGCAAATTTGACAGACAAGCGAAACATCTGTGGCCTGGTGTCCCCCATGCATCATAAACGACTCCATTAGCACGCTGATAACACAGCGGCGGTTAAAAACGGGGCGAGTATGCCGCAGTTTGATGTCAATTGGCAAATTGGCAATGCAAGCAGATGGTGCAATACTTGCACACTGTCAATTCATCAAAGGATGGCTGGAAGGGATGAATGGATGAATCGTGAGTGGGTGTTTTAGGTGGCTAGCTAGCTATTGATGCCTGGAGATCCGAAGATAGGATTCAAGATATTAGAGAGTTCACAACATGCAGCAGTTTGGAAAAAATAAGCAAAATAAAATGACACTATTTAAAAAAAAAAATGCTGTATATTAGGGATGTCCCGATCCGATCACGCGATCGGAAATCGGGCCCGATCGCGTGGTTGCTGACGTTGTCTCCTGATCAGCACTCGGATAAATATATGAGGTTATTTTCAAAACTTTTTTTATTAAATCTGGAGTTATGCAGTGGCACAGAGTGAGACTTTAATTTTTCCACACAAGCATAGCTTTGCTACAGTCACACTAATGATTGAATATCATCTTTAATGTGGAAAGCGGAGACGGTGCGACTTTTACTGTGTGGAAGCTAGTGAGCATTTTGTGTGCCGGAAAAGATATAGATGCCTTGCACGCATCCATGCAGCACTTCACTGGCGGGCAGCCATAAGACTTCAAGTCCTCCCCGCGGATCCGGCTGAGGCGCCCGCCGGGACTCCTTCGTAGGGACCCTGGCCCTAACCTAGCCTAGCTTAGCCTAGCTTAGCCTAGCTTAGCCTAGCTTAGCCTAGTTTAGCGCGAATCCAGAGAGTCGGACGTGCATTGCTGGGTCGCCAATCCCGGCAGTCTAGCCTGGTGCGAGTCAAGACCCAAAGTCAGGATAAGGTAAGATGAAATACATTTTGCTTTCTTGCCATTAAAATGCAGCCTTTTGTTTGTTGTGAAGTCCCCCCCCCCCCCCCCCACGCAAAATTTGAGGGAAATAGTTTGTTACGTTTCTGCCATACTACTGTTTTGCAGTTTTTAGCAATAATGTTTTTCGGTCATCCAGAGTTCACCGAGCCCCCCATCTATTGAGAGACGGACCCAAAATGACACAATTCGTATGTTGCTGTGTTTGTGCTTGTTTCACGCACGAATATATACTGTATTTTTTTTTTTCAACATTAGGTTAACCCATTAATTTGTGTTAAGTAGCATGCTTTAAAACGGCTACAAAAGATTCTCAAAAATAAAGCTCTCGTGAAAAAATTATGTACTGGTTAATAATAGCCCTTGGAGTAACTCATAGATGTGCAAAAAAAAAAAAAAAGTTTAACCACTGCTCAATTCACCATATAAATGGTGTTGGGGTAGTTTTGCTTCAAAAAAAATTCTCCTTAATAAAATCCCAAAGTATCGGATAGGGACTCGGTATCGGATGATCTTCAACATGAGGTGACTCGGACTCGGGTCCAAAAAAGTGGGATTGGGACATCCCTAGTGTATATAGCTTTGCCTCAATAATATCCAAATATGTCTTGCTGACCACATTATTCCTCCCATGGCATTGATGCTCGATCTGTACAGACAGCAACTCGCACACACACACTCACCCCGCACATTGCTGTCAGTGAGCTTGTGGCGGACACGCATCCTGGTACCAAAGGTCACATGCACAACATGTTCTGACCCCCCCCCCCAAAAAAAAAGAGATACATGCTGCAGATTGACCTAAATTTCTGCTCACAATAAGCGACAGTAAAGCTGCCGATGGCTGTCACCACAATTATGCTAAACCATAATGACAAAATGAGTCATCACAGTGCGGCACAGTGACCGCAATGTTGTGTGGTCTTACCTGACAGACTGAGACAGTCAGAGCAGGAATCGTGTCACCCTCAGACCCGCGCACGGCGGCGCAGCGCCGTTATGTCACAACTTCTCGCCGTGCGTGGCGCCGACTTGGCAGCGGGTTCTGGGAGGCAAATGCCACTTGTCATTAGCAAAGAGCACTGACGGAAAATATTGTTTTCAAACTTTTGGAAGGTTTAGATTGAGGATGTGTGCGATACGACGAGTTGTCACCGACACCAAGTACCGATACCACTCGTACTTAAGCTCGATTAAAATTTCCCCAAAAAACAATGACAGACCATTTTAAAGAAAGGCCTATCTATCTAATTACAACACATTTCCTTAAAATTCCATGCAATTAATGGCAATTTTCTAAACTTTTAACTTCTCATTTCTAGTTCCTGATTGTAAAAAGGCCACAAGAGGGCAGCTGATACTGATATCTGGAATACTGCTACCCTAAAGTAAGGCTGGGTATCGGCCCAATACTGAAAGCTGATGTCCCTAATAATATGATGCTGAGGACTGTGAACTGGAGGTTAAGCGTGTCTGTGTGAACATTCTGAGGGTTGGAATTCCAATAGTGTCCGGCCTTCCTGTGTGGAGTTTGCATGTTATGTGAATCCATGTATCTCCCTTTTTTTTTTTGCCATTCATACAACATAATCATAGCTTTGTGTTGTCAGAGTCTTGGTTTTGAGGTTTTTTTTTGTAGTGTTGGGGGCAAAAGGTGGAAAAAGAGGATTTCTTTTCAACAAACGTGAATTATTTTCCCAGGAAAACAAGAATTCCTTGAGTTGAGTGGGCTTGGACTTCAGAGCCTCCACTTTATTATCATCTCCAACAAAAATAATGACCATCTCATGCATTACGATGCATGAGATTTTTTATTGCCTACTCAAAGCCGGTATTTTCAGTCCTTAACGGTTAAGTCATAAATAATAGGCCCATGTGTTTGATGTTGAAAATCTGTTATTAGTAGCTTCCCCAGGCTGTCTCACCTCTTGTTTCAATGCCAGTGTCAATATTAGAAGCCTTGATGAGCTTGCTTTGTTTTATCCTAGCATGGCTAACCACTGACAGGACTCATTCTTTCACTCACACGCTCACACACAGACCAACAAATCAACTCTCATTTCACATAGTCGACGCCGATGGCGACTGTAATAAAAGCCGATGCGTGTTTCCCAAACCTCGCTGGCTCACACATCACTATGACAACACAATATGTTCAGTGACAGACAATAACAATAGTCACAGTCATTTATTTGTTTATCCTTTGCGAAAAAATGACTAAATATTACTGCAGTTTACTGAATGTGTTGTGAAACAATTCATGCGTGCCTCAATGTCTGTATATGTTTTGCTGCCATCGGGAGCAGCACAATGTGTATTAAGATGAAGCAAAACAATGTTATTATTGACATTATATTTATTTATGTCATTAGTGTATGTTTTTAAAAAGAACAATATTTTATTTATTATTTAATTTACTTTTTTCAGGAGGCGGAACCACGAGACCAATTCAATTTTGATGTCAAAGCACCAATGTAATGATTAATTAAATTCACTCTAAACACAGCTGACACCACCATGCTACTGTTCAACTACAAAAAAAAAAAAAAAAAAAAAAAAAAAAAGCCATGTCGCAAAAAACAAGTGTCAAGAGTTTTTTTCACACAGAGAGAATGAATTCGTCGTCCGCCATGCTCACTTGTGTATTGCATGAGTCGAGTGACCAGCGACACGGAGCACTAACGTGTGCCGACAGCAAATCAATAGTTGATAGTGTTTCTTAGCTTTTAGGGGAGAACTATTTATATCCCGCTGGCGCCGTCACTCTTCAAAGCAAATCAGATATTTCCATGAGACAAAGCAGCTGTGCTTCAGCACACTGTGTGGACGCCGCCGTCACCACACCAACAAACTGGTGACAGATTGGGAAATGTTTTTCCCCTAGCGTGGATCATTCCAGTTTTCATAAAGTCGTCCAAGGGCCATCTTAAATGCAGGAAGTTATCAATAATCAAACAATGAGCATTTATCAAACAAGCAGCAAACTAATTTATCAGTAAAATACATTCATAAAACGTTTTCAAATGAGGACACGTGTAAATGACAAATTTCGGGGGTGCCGCCTGTCTCCCAGTACTCCCATCTCCCCTTCCGCCCCCAGTGTTCCGCCCCAACGGGTGGGTCGTGGGGGGAGCGGGGGGCTGTGGGCCGGTGGGGTGCCTGGTGGGCCTGGCGTGCCCCGTTCTGCTGCTTGGGGCGCGGGCCGTGTTGGGGTGGGTGGGGTATGCTCCTGGCTCCTGGATTTGCTCTACGGCCGGTGGCCCGGGGGTTGTGCCTTAGTGCTGCCGCGGCCTGGGGGGGCCTGGGCGGTTGTGCTTGCGCTGTCCTGGGGTCGACGGCTCCCCTCTTTGGTGGAGGTTTTCATGCATGCCAGATCCACCACACCAGCATCTACCGAAATTCAAACACAATCTGCTTCTTCCTCTGGTCGTTGAATCTTTGGAGGCTGGTGTCTGTGGATCTCACTCTGCTTCATCTATCCTTCCTTCCTTTCCTCTCCTCTCCTTTGGTCTCTTGAGGTCTCCCTAATTTGTTGGAATTTAGATGTTTCTGGGGTTGGTGAAAGATTCTGGTTGGTAACCCGGTGAGTAGTAGGTGATGTCTGGTCGGTGCTGGATTTCACTTTTCTTGCTTTTCTTTGATCCTTCCTCGGGTCTCCTGACAACTTCACGACTCTAGCTGGATTCTGAAGTATTCGGTTTAGGATTTTTAATAGGTTTTAGGTGAATTAATGAGCACACACACACCCGCACATGCACAATGCTGTCGCACATAAAAAAGAGAAAAGAAAAAAGAGAGAGAGAGAGCAATGATGATGACATGTCGGATCGGTAAGATTACCGAATGAACAATACTGAGCTCTCTCAGGAAGAACATTTTTAAACAAACAAAAAGAAACTGAATAATTTGCCGCAGCACTCCTGATGATGTCTGACCTCACACAAGTGTGTTTCTGTCTCAGAAATATTATGTTTAAAGTCATTAGTAAATGGGGGAGGTTTGCGTAAGAAGGACATTTCAGGCAGTGAATGGAGATTATAAAACACATTTTCATTGATTTTAACAGTGCACAAAAAACCCCAACTCTGAGCACTTTTCAAATTGCTCTACGAAAAGCAAGAAAAGTTAAATGAACAAAGCCTTCAACAAACAAAGTCAGCAAGGGGTATTTTTACATTATAGCCCAAATAACATTTCACCTGGCAGTGACTTGCATAAAAGCCAGGTGGGCAGCAAAAGCTGACTTGCTGCAATTCTTGAAAATGTCCGTGGGAGGATGTGTCAGGCCTGCAGTTTGTCAGTAGCAGTATGATAATGTTATTTTGATGCACGACGACAACGTGTTGATGCATTTGCTCAGCACTTCATCACACACACACACACTCGCTCTAGCTTTTCCGTTGTGTGAGCTCCCTGGCTGTCGTTCTTCACAATTCTTTCTTTCCATCCGCTCTCCATCCGTGCGGCAACCGTCGCCGTCACCTGGTGAACAAATGATGCCGTGGAATTAGCATGTGAACGCAGGCAGAAAAAGAAATCTTGCACGTTGACAGCGCTGCTTGTGAGGAACGGCGTTTACATGCGATAAATGGGCCACCGCGCGAGACGCTCGATTTGTCAGCAAAACAGGTGGATGGGTAAATGATGGATGATGACTTTAATTCTTCATCCAAGCAGCTTTACACACCGAGAGGCTGACAGCTGCCAAACTCCTCTTGGACTACAGGCACATTTTCCCACTTAGCCAGTTATTATATACGCAAACACCCACTTGGAATGTCAGCGTTGATGAATGCAGTTCATGAATGATAAATAAGCATCGCAAGCATAATAATGCAAAAGCTAATGCTTTTGCATTATTATGCTTGCGATGCTTTTTTATCATTCATCAAAATTCAAAAAAATTTGTCAACCCCAACCGATGGCTCCCCACCCCGACTCACCCGCCCCTCCTAGTTGTGGATTGCATTAAAATTGGAGGGGAGTTGCAGGGCGAAGACGGTGTCTCTACACCCCCCCCCCCCCCCAAGAGTGTGTTATGTGCCTTATGTGTCTATTTACAAAGTGTATTATGCAAACTAGTGGAGTGAGTTAAGAGGAGCAACCAGCGGGGCCAACCCGGCGAGGACAAGAGCCGCACCCTCACCCAGCACCCCCCAAGTTACCAGATTTAATCATAATTAATAGCATAAGTTCCATGGTTAATTGTGATTAATCACAATTTAATCACACATTATTTCTGTGCTAAATGTAAAATAAAATATTTTTTTCAAGTTTTTCAAACGCTTTTTAGTTAACATAAAAGTGGACAAATATGGTTACCAAGTACAAATGTGGTTGTATCTTTTAGATGGTTGATACAGTAATTTTATAGTAAGTAATTCATAAAGTTATTTGAAAATAAAAAAGATATACTAAACAGTTAAAGAGTGAAACAGAGTCTGATTTGTGTTAAGGTCATTTTCTGCCACTAGATGGCATTCATGTTTGATGTTGGACATTGGTGACACAAACAGTAAATTTTTCTTTTCAAATTCAGAGCAATTGTTGTTTCAAAAAATGAAGCAACTCGTGGACTCTAGGCCATTTTGTTCATTGTAAATTACAACTAATCACCAGTTCCCACAAACACATATATTTTCATCACATTTGTTATTGCTAAATTGTGTTCTAGTGACTCCTCTGCACAATATTGTGTGTTAAATATTTTTATTTTTTTTTGCTTTTACGTCAATTGCATTTAAATTATTGTAATACTCTGGACGTTGTATTTAATCCTTCTTAATGCCAATTAAGGCCTTAATTTCGGCAAAATCAATTTAATGACTTTTAATGGACTCACAGAAACCCTGCATCTAATGAAAATAATAGATGTGCATTTTTTACCCCCCCCCCCCAAAAAAAAGTCAACTACGGCACTTATTATTTTTGCTAGTGTACGGACATTTATGATTAAGCAGTCCAAATGCCGTCTACCAACAAATTAGGCCACCATGCAAGCATTGCACAGGAACAAAAATCACATCTGTTTTGTTTTATACAATGCTTTATTTGCTACATATTTCTTTTTTTTCTTTTTTCTTTTGCTGTCTGCGTGATTCATGTCTAATGAATAAATTGTTTCCTAATCCTCATTGTGCTCTTTTATGAATTTGTTTCATTTCCTGGTTCTACTGCATCACTGTCCAAGGGCACGGTGCAGTCAGCCTAGTAAGTGGCTGGGAATATTTTTTTGCATTGAGCTACTGGGAGGATTAGATATGTCAGGAGACAGAAAAAAAAACTGAATTTCTTTTGATCTACGTTGCTCTTCCTGGTGGTGATCTAAAAAAAAATCTATGTTGCTTATATGTCTTAAGGGGTCATATTTTTTTTATATACATACTGCAATGTTTTAACTAGCGGTACCGTGACTCAGTGATGTCACCTGTCAGCATCCACATGGAATTTTTGAGGAAATTCTGATTGGTTGCGAGAGTCGCCGACCACAATAGTAACAACACTCGATGCTGCTGCTGTGCTGAAGCTGACGCTCTGTGACAAGATCTACGTTACGTAAGGTAGCGGACGACACCCAAAAACCACTGAGGCATCTCAGCAAAATTGGTCAGGGTTTGGAATATAATAATATAATAAAAATATATATATTTTTGTGACAATTAAAAATACAGCACAAGAGATGAAATTTGTACATTTTATATTTAAAATAGCTCCTAAATGTTTTAATACTATAGCATATCAGTGGCAGATTTTCATCAAATAATCCATACAGAGACCATAAAGACAAAAAAAAAGTATATGTGTTAGTTTGTATGCATGTGGCAAAGGCAGTGAGCACAACACCAACACAAATACCACCTATTAAAATTTAATGAATGGAAATGCCATTAATCTGTTCCAGCCTTGCAAAAAAAATGGGTAAGATTGCCTGTGGTGTTTCCAATCATGTGTTAGCATTAGCATTACGTTAGAGCTAATTCTCTGTTGCATGTGTAGTTCAATTGAGAGTGGCAATAAACAGGTTGAAGCTTCTTTGTTGAAAAAAATATGAACTAATTCACATACTGTGCATACAGATAGCTCCAGTGAGTGGGAATTTGCAATGTGACGCACATGTGTACATTAAAACACCTTAAATCTAACAACCATCAGATGGTACCAATCGATCTGTTTGTCAGCATGCACAGTAACCTCGTGTACATTGTGCTTTTGACCTTGCAGTATCCTTATGCCAGGATGCGACTCCACAAATAACCGGTGCCAAACATTGATTACCGCTAGCACGCAACGCGGCACAATGCCGAGCAGAAAGACATATTGGCAGTGCAGTTAACACTTATCTCCCTGTCTCCCTCTCATTATATTTCTCTCTCTGCTCATACACTTTTCATTATACTCACAATAGATTACAGGCTGCTCAGCCATTAAAAAAAAAAAAAAAAATACTTATTTTTTTTCTCTCCTTTTGCCACAAGCAATTCAACCTGTGAATGTGAACAAAAGATGCTAGGGGATTCAAATAAGCAATTTATCCACAATTGGCTGTCCGTGGATATTAATCAGAAGTAAGAATTACAGCTGTTACAGCTTGAGCCGAGAACAGATTATTTGAATTGGTGAACTAACATCCTGGTATACAAAGAGTGGTCTTTCTGAATAAACTTGCTTGGGTAGCCAACAATTTTGCACAGAGGTAAGGACAACACAAAAACAATTGTATCTTGAGTTAAGGGCTTGTCTGTCTTAAAAAAAAAAAAAAAAACTCTTCAAGAGCAACTGTTGTGTGCTGAAGCAGCATTTTGGGGCATTTAAACCTACCACAGTTCTTTTTATTTTGACTAGAGACATTAGCAGCTAATACATGTGATAGTCTACATGGATAATGATTAGCGATGTTATTTTGCTGCATGATATTCTAGTTACAAAAACTTGTCGGGTCTGTAAGATGACAAAGGATATGTATCACTGCAATGACATGAAGAACCAAACCAAGATGGCTGCCAACACAAAAAGGTAACACACCTTTTTGTGTTGGCAGCCATCTTGGTTTGATCTTGAAAATAAGTCACACCCCCAACACGTGTCATTTTGTGTCATGTGGCATAATAACATCAGGAGGAGAAAACCAATTTTATTTTTACATCATTGTTCTGTTTTTTTTCTTTTTTCTTTTACCTTCATCTACCTCTTCTTAAAAATCAAAAGTAACCCTTGACCACAAAAGTTTGGCTTAGAGTGATAAATGAGCCGAAACAAATAAGCATTATCTGCTTTTAACTTGATTTATTGTTGACTCTTTTTTTTTTTTAGGACAGAAAAAAAAAATCCTGCTCTCCTCTGAATATTTCATCTCCTGATGGCAGGCATTCCAAGGTCCCCTCCAATGTTTATGCTGGCGTCCCCTCTAATTTTAGGAAGGCAGGCGTAGGCCGTAATGGAAAGTGACACTATCTAGCCAGCATTCTTTTTTCCTGGAGGGCACGTCAAAGCGAGGGCTGGCGCGTGTAGTGCTAGCCACTCGGACGCTAGGTCCGAAGTGTCACATTATTTCCGCATGTGAACGAGAGGCTTCGCAAGCGTCGGCGATAGGCCACGCTCGCCCACTTGCTAGCTTGCGGCGCAGTTAACGCGAAAGGCAACACCCGTAATGTCATGTTAGCGCCACCAGCACAAGTGTCTGCGACTCTTAACACCTTGAACTATTTCTTTCTTCTTTTTTTTACCTCACAAATCAGATAACAAATGAATGAAACAGCTTTTGATTAAAAAGTATTGTGGTGACCACCATAAGCGAAGTGCGCATTACGTTTGCGCATGCGTGAAAAAAAAAGCGAGGCTTTCAACTAACCGTCATTTGAATGGTGGAGATTAGAGTGGTGACATGCTATGCATGTTTAAAATACATTAAATAAAAAACAGCAACTTTCCAGCGGTTGAAATGTTAGAAATCAGAGCTCATTCCATTGGATCCAATACATTTTCAATGACCGTATGGTAGTTTAGCCTACCCACAATGCACCACGCCCCGACCCACAATGCACCGTGCAATCGAGATGCGCACTTCGCTTATTATTGGTGGGGAGGCGTCGTAGAGCCCACTACTGACCAGCCGCCACTGTTAAAAATGACTGTAAGTGTCACATGTTGCAACTTTGGAAGAAAATGTGCCTTTTCAAGTAGTCACCCTTGTTGTCCTACAATATATTGTTGTTGTTTGTTCGCAATGATGTGTGACTAATTTAGCTATTTTCATACACAAAAACATATTGAAAAGCAAATTGTTTACACAATCGAGGCTTGTGTTCAATTTAAAGTGGTGAGAAAGGGATCCAACAATTCAGCAGATGGTTTGTGGAAATTGGCAAAGAAAGAAAAATATAATACAAAACAACGTCGTCCCAGACAGATAGACGCTGTTTTCCACCGCGGGAGTCGTTTGACTGTAATGATGCGATTCTCAACAGAGGCAGAATGGAGAGACAGATTGTCTGGATGGGCAAAAAGGCCCTGAAGAAATGATGGAAATGGGCAAAAAGTTGTGTAACAATTTTCCCTCATTGTGCTCTGTCCTTATGCTCAACTTGAACACCCTTCCAAGGTCATTTCCAACAAATGTCCGGCCTTAACCGGAAAAGGGACATATTAGAGTATGCATTTTTTTAGTGTCTTAAAAACAAGTCTCTGACATGCTTTTGACAATATACCCCAATTATTAGACAGGTAACACACTAATTATTTGTCATTTTAACTTGTGGAGGAGGCAGCAGTTCATACAGAGGATTTCGGTGTATGAGGTAAATTTTCCCTAAAATGCTAAAGCTAAAGTGGAAACTCAGACACATTTTCAGAAACATGTGCAGACAAAAGATTGTCTTTGTTGTTTAATTTCACACTTGTTGGATGTCAAATCACTCTGGAGACCCAACTATTTATATGCAAGCTATTAACAAAATCTATTTTCCATCAAATGTCTCCTTTAAGCCTTAACACTCGGCAATGCATAATTTAGATACTTGATAATAGGCAACACTACTGAATTATTTTCATTTTCACTTGGCTGGAGGGACCCATTTTAAACACCGACTCATATATAATAGCAGGCAAGATACATGATGAGAGAAATGGCCCACTGAGTGCTTATTGTAATTACTAAGAATAAGTATCCAAAATCTGCTTCGCTGATTGTTTTTGACTGTTTAAGCGTGCCTTTTAGCTGCCTTCAAGTATTCTTCTGCACAGCTAAAAAATAAAATAAAATACAGGGCGCTGTCTTTTACATTTAATTGTCGTGTCCTTAAAAGTTAAAATGCAACACATTAGAATTTTGCAGGTAAAAGTAACTTCATGCGAACGTGGAAGGAAACAATCAATTCAGAGGCTGAATTAATCCATCCCTCCATTTTATAGTAAAGTGAGGTACAACAACCCAATTCATGCTTGAAAAAGATTAAACACCAAAGAATATAAAAACTGGAAAACGATTTTCCTTGGGACACAGAGGAAGGACAGCAGAGGGGGAGGGAAAGAGAACCTGCATCAGATGATGAAGCGCCCAATTTGACTGGGGGAGACACATTGCAGGGTTTCACATGATGTATGAACAAAGAGCACAGGTCACTCCATTCCACTGGGCATCAACATGCTGCCTCTTTTAAAGCCCTTCCGGGGGAGACTTGGAGCAAGGAGACCTGTGGATGAAGAGGAGGAGGAGGAGGAGGCAAACGCAGGAGATAATTAATTAGCAGTAGAAAAGGTCAGTAAAATGTTGAAAAAGGTAATAAAATAAAGGCTGTCGCTAGTGTACTATAACTTTAATAAAAATTGCTTCTGCAATGAAAGCACCGCTGCCAACTACTGCAGTGGATGTGCAATTACACTAAATTGTAGTACAGCAGAAAAGAAACCCGCGACTCGACAGCACGCACGGATTTACACATGAATGGTCACGCGTCGGGCCTGACGTCATGCAGCCGACAAATTCGGCCTTCGGACGACACAGCCTTGTGAATTTGGACACAAGCAAAGTGTTTCCCCTTGGGTCACGCCCCTCCCTCACACACTATTTGAGAAGGCCTGCTGATTCTTATATTTTGTGATTTTCCTTGTAATCTAACTTGAGAATGACTTCTTTCACAAAAAAAAATATTTTGTCCTCTTTGCCATCACTAGCAATCACACAAAAAGACAAAGCAAAGCACAAGTATAAATTTAGGATGGTTTTTTTTTTTTGTGATTTCAGTTATTTTTTTCCCCCTTTCAATTTAATCCTAATTCTCTTTTGTGCGGATGACCCTAATGAACTCTGCCTAGCAACGAGCAGCCTTGTAAATGAGTGATATTCATTTATTTATTATTTTCTACTGCTTATTTTATTCAGAGCCACAAATGAGCTGAGTTTATAAACAGGACATTCACTTTCATACGATTCAAAGTCTTCAATGAAAGCCTGTTTTTGGAACGCGGAAGGATTGTATATGTGACCTTTTTTTTCACGTCCTCGCACGGGCCCAGTGTGTGTACGTTGTTTAAACGTACACCATCAAGACATTGTCTTCGCATCCTCTCCGCAACTCCTGCTGTTTCCGAGGCATCCGTCTTGGAGGCAAGCGTGCAGTTAGCGTCATGCACTATACTAATTGGCCCCGTGGCCCCGTACCGCCTGTGTGGATTTTTGTACGAGAAGACGTCAAATCATAGGGGTTCATTAGAGTAGATAAAGCACCCAAAATGGTAAATGTATCTATTTTAAGTAAAAACACATGCGTATCGAAATAGACTCAATATGCAAGTCTCTCTTTGGTTCTCAATCATTCAGAGTATGGTTCAAAATGTGCATATGTTAATTCATTCCTACGGTGTCAGGCTTTACCTCCTTAAGCCTACAAAGCCTGGCAGCGAGACCTGTGTGGATTAAAATAGGAGCATATATTATACGGCTGCTTTTACAGAAAGCCAAGTTAAGCGTCTGCGAAAGCACCGACGTGTGCTCGCGCTCCCCAAATTTTCATAGTAACACAACATTAGAGCCATTGTTGCTCTGAGCTATCGGTGACTACCAGACAAGCATTCGCGAGCGAAACACTGCCTGCACGGAAGCCAAACGGATGAACTACTTACTTCACTGGGTCCCATATGCACCCAAATTCAAATGATATATGCACGCCCTGGAAACCAGTCAACAAAAGTCAATTATTTTTAGACTTTGTTGGAGGGTGAAGTAACGCTACAATGCATCTACAGGAATGAATGTAGGTCAACACATCGTCCTCCAAATTACAAGTATGCGGGCATGGCTTTCCTTCTCTGTGTGTTGTCCATGTGAAGCAGAGCAAGTGGAGCCCATTCATCATCGCCGATACCTTGTTCCGCTAATGAATATAACCCTGACTACACCTCTAGGGTATGCTGCGAGGGGGCAGAGGTCGCACCTCTAACATTTACAAGCAAGCACACTATAAAGTGTCTCAGCGAGTCGCACCAAATGATAGCGATACAGCGGGCTTAAGAATTTTCGAGTTATGAGCTGTTTCTTGCTAGATTTTACCGCCGGACTCAGTCAGGGTTTTTGACCGGGGTGGGTGTTGACAGTCTTGGTGTTGGTGACATCTTTTGAGGAAAACCATATGATCCATATTCGTACTGGCTCACTTCTCCCTCTCTCTTACCCAGCCGGGGATATAAGCCTGAATGGTAACCAATCTAGTGTCATTCCATCCCATAATGTTTTAGACATTTCAAATATTACACAGTTTCAGTGACATTTGATTGAGCCAATATTGACATGAAGCAGGCGGATTATCCAAATAATCCATCAAGCGTCTTTCAGCAGCATTCTGAAGAAAAGAAAAGTCTGAGCTATCAAACAACTTTTGCTTTGCATGTTTTTGCCTCATCCAAGTTATCTGTGCTCTGCATGTCTCCCTCTCACTTCACAGGCGCACAAGGAATGAAATGAGACTGGCACAGCAAAATCACTTAAAGTCTCACAGATTTAACCCATGCTATTGTTTCGGTTCTCTCCCACCACTGAGAATGAGCAGCTCTCCGTGCGGGTAGAATTAAACACAGCATCATGCTGAAATCACACCAAATGAAAATGAAATGAGTAATCCCCCCCCTGAGAATTTTCACCGACACAATCTCTTGCCTCTCATCTGACGATTTCGTTTGGTGATGCCACTTGGCCTTATTTTGTTGGAGTAAGAATGGTGCACAGTCACTTGAACTCTGATGATGGGGAAATGATGCGAAAGTAGATAAATGTAGCCCCATAGATGACCTATCATGCATTTTAGCTGCAATGGTTGAGTCTGATGGGACTTAACTTTAAAAGGAACCCCGACTGTATTAAGTTTTCTCTATATTATTTATTTGGTTGTTACTAACATAACTATGAGATTCATTTTTCTAAAATCATTTCCGGTTTAGTACATTTTGTAGAAACTTTATTACGCCGCCGCCATTGTTATTTACATCGCAACAAATTCAGTGCATAGTCACGTATAGAATGGCGGCTGTCTGTCTGCCGAGCAATGTGAAAGCAAGCAAGGTAAGCCTCCGTAGCGTTCCTAAAGGGACGATCAAAACTCTTGACTGCGTCTAGTGAATGACGAGAGCACGGCGTGGGGGAGGGTGATTCTCTCGATCGCATGTTTCTTTAGGAACGCTACGAGACTTACCTTGCTTTCTTTATAGGCGTTCCACATTGCTCGGCAGATAAAGTTTCGACAAAATGTGTTAAACTGGAAATTATTTTTGAAAAATGAATCTCATAGTTATGTTAGTAACAACTAAATAAATTATATAGAGCAAACTTTGCTTGGAGACCGGTTTCAATACATACAAAGTCAACTCATTTTTCCAACAAAAGGCAGATGGTGATGAGGACTGAACATGTTTACCTACTGCTTGAATGTAAACCAGTTGACGTTTTTGGGGAACAAACCTTTTTTTTTTTTTTTTTTGCTACCAACTTCTTCAGGTTTCTCTATGGAAAGGTTAGAGATCTTGTTGACCCACTTAGAATCATGGGAGAGCAGAGATTCAAAACCTCAAAACCACTTTTAAGTATACGGCACTACCCATGTTATATATATCATACATTATTTCACACCATGAAGAAACCAGGCCATGGGCATTTAAACAACCTGAAAATATGCCTATGATTTATCTCTACGTGACCTTCTTTGACAGCAATATCCTAACTGGATGGAGCTACATAAGAACACTCAATAGGTCAACGACATGTACATGGACATGTAGCCTTCTCTGGGATGGTTAATAAAAGCACAAATCCAACCTAACCTCGGTATTCCTGTCCTTTCCCTGACCTAATTCTTCCTCTGCTCTCCAACTCCCAGTAAGGACCTCCTCGGCATAATGAGAGAAGGTCCCATCCATACCGGTTTGCTGAAGGTGACACATGACAAATTGATAGCATGTACGGCCTGCTATAAATAGCCTTCGGTGGAGATGCAAAAAGGCAGGAAAAAAATCTTTTGGGTTTCATTCCGCTTGGCCTCAATGGACACCTCCATGCTACTCCCATCTGCTTTCTGTGGCACAGACTACTAGCATGCTGGCTAAACAGCTGTACAGTTTCATGCATATGGATTAGGTTTGAAAGATTTGATAAAAATGGAGGAATCTCACATGGAAAGTTTGGAAAGGGGATATTGTCTTCAACATCATCTGTCGCTTAAAGCTTTTGTGCACAGATGATAGGTCACAGGTGCTTGTTGATTAAAATGTGACTGCGAATTGGATCTCTGACAATAGGACTGCATTTTAAATGAGCAGATTGGACATACACTGTCAATGTGATGTTGACAATGTGAAAATATGACATACACCGCAGTAAATGAAAAAAAAAAAACCTCTAATGCTGCACTCGACAAAGATGGGAAGTCTGAATTTTCCGACTTCATAACTTGAGGTGTGTACATGAACGCCCCTTTCAACTTAGAGATCTGAGTTGCGGAGTCTGAAAAAAAAAAAAGGATCCCAATATCGGCAACCGGTTTCAACCTGATGGCAATGGCGACCCCCGTAGAGACAAAGACTGTGAATGGCAAACATAATTTAAACATTTATAAACATATGTATCTATTTATTTATGAGTTATTTGAAATAAGTAATATCCCATAATCCAACATGATTTGGACTGGCTGCGTTAACCAGAACAACAAACAATTCATCAGAATCAGAATCAGTCATCACCATAACGCTTTGATGTCAGAACTGGGAGAATCCAATTAGGATATATCCAACGTCCCACCTTCCTTGAATGCAGCATAACTACGGGAGTGTATAATGGTGTTGCAAATAATGAACCACAATCTACAAAGGATACAAACTCAGTGATCGGTTACGAGTCACTTCAAAATAGATGTGAAGTGGCAGTCCTCAATGCTCCGTGATCCAAAGATCAAACACAGATGCTGCATTAGCCAAGTGTCAACCTGACAAGTAAGGGTTTTTTTTTATGTCATATCTAAAATCAGTTGTTAATCATCAATTGGATAAATTCACACATGTTCCCACTACCTCCTCCATCTTCAACACAATTCAAGTAAGGCGAAAAGACGCTATGGACCGCTTAGTGGGATTGTCATCTCATTAAGTGATGTTGCACTTTAACGGTAACCACAGTACCTTCAAGATGTAGCCACGGATCATTTTGAATTATATCACAGCTGGAAATTGCAGTAAAGCACATCCGGCTGCCAAAAGTAATTTCCCTGGATGTGCCTCTCTTTCTGTCCTTCCCTTTTTTTATTTTCCCATCGTCTTCCTTCTTGCAGATTTGTGGAAGAGTTTATGTGTTTTATTCAGGTCACTTGAACGATTCTCTCCAAACTTAAGAGGCTCAGTACCTTCTTCCTCCAATGCACTTGAATTTTACTGAGCGCTATTACCTGGGGTCTCTCCTCCGGCATGGTATAGTTATTCGCATATTTTCACTCTCTTCTAAAATGGTGATAAGCCACCCGCTGCTGTTTTTTTTTAATTATTATAATTTGCCACCTTCTTTCACTGCAGTGCACACTTGAAATGAACTAGCATCCATCTGAATCATAACTTTTAGGATCCTTAATGCTGTCGATCACAGTCCATATCAAGCAGTATTTCTCAAAGGAACAAGGTGGTCACTAAACAGAATAACCCGTACCTGGACAACACACGAGTGGCTGAGGAAGCTGATTGGAAGACACGAGGGGACTAAGCTGACAAGAAGAGGTGGACACAAATATGAGACACATAAAAAGAGGGACAGAGGGAGAACATGCTGAAACGGAATCAACAAAAACACAAATCACGACACACATAGCCTTTCAGTCGCTACAGTAACTCAATGCTAACGCTAATTAGCATCTGTTTTATGGTGCTCTAATATGTAAAACAACACATTACACAGAAATAGTGCATCAAAACATGGAGACAATGCGGCAGGACTCACAGTCATACATTACATTCTTTATCTTCTACGAACAATGACTAATATACGTGCCATAATGAGGAGCAGGGTCGAGTGGGACTTCACCATGTTTGTCTTAAATTGCTCCCAGTTGGCCAAAAACGAGCAGCACAATGGCCATTTAATTGATGCAGTTTAATTAGGCCATAACTAAATGTTTTTATGAAGAGCAATATCAATTCCTCATTAAAATACACATTCAACCACGGTATTTTCTGGGGAGGGGGCTGGAACAGATTCATAGAATTTCCGTTCATTTCAATAGGAAAAGATGATTTGAGACGTGCCCACAGAACAAATTCAATTCAATATTGGTTCTTACACCCGTGCGTAAACTAGTTTATTGCAAACCATTCTTAAAGTCGAACTGTTGGATGTCGGGATCGTCGTAATCCAAGGACTCTCTGATTAATTGTTAAATTCCCCTGGGCTGCCTTCATTAATTCACACTGTAAGACTGATATAATAGTTGACGCTGGTAATGCGGTTTAATGCATCACAACGTCCTCATAATGTCATTTTAAACACTGTTGCCAAAGTCAATGTACTTATTATATTATCATTAAGCACTTGAATACGTATTACAATAATGGATTAGTGAATGAAAACAAAGTCGACTTGCAGTGTGACATTGGAACTGAAGGAGGACTGAAAGCCGCCAGTAGAAATGTTGGGGAGCACATGAACATTCCATTACAAGAGGAAAGATTGAGTGAGTGTGAAAACATGTTTTAGTAGCAGTGGGATTTCCCACCGGGCCACAGATGGGATCTTGCCGTTCCCACGACAGTCTGATCCGAAGGGAACTCACAATGACCTACTGACATGAAATGGTTTTTTTTTAAATCACTGTTCTCAGACAGGTCAAATAAAGACACATATCCAAGGTCCTAGAAGACGTGACACCAATCATAACAAGTCTGTATTGTGACTGGGCAAATACTTTTGGGAAAAAATTCAATTTTAATTTCAGTCAACAAACACTAATCAAGCTGACCTGCACTCAGCAAATTAGGCTAGACAGAAAATTGAACTTTTTCAAAGTTTCAAAAGTGTTGTTGTTTTTTTTCTTTGCCAGTGCCACTAAACACAGGAACGATAATTATGGGAACTTTCAGAGAACTAAGCTCCCATTACTTGTGTCTGAAAATGACTTGAGAATCATCAACACATGATATTCTGGCTTGAATGTACCTAATATTTTAGGCCCTAAATACCTAAACTGTAACTTGTACGTAATATTTTGGATGTGCCTAATTCTCTGGCCAAAGTTATACCGTATCTAATACGGATGTGTACTTAACTCATTCACTCCCAGCCATTTCCACTGAAGCAACCCCCTTTGCTCCCGGCTGTTTTACTGGATTTTGACTGATTTTGCAAGGCCCCTAAGATTGTATTCTATTGCTATAAAAACATGTAACATGAAACCCACCAAAATAAATATTCCTGTAAAGTCTCTTCTATTTGTATCTGTTTCCTTTTTGTAGCAAATAGCATTAGAATATAGTTAATTTTCATCATTATTCACAAACCTGTTGAAAACACTGGGGTAAAGAACTTTTTGCAACATGGCCTTGGTTGATCTCTTATACTCTGCTGCACCTGCTGGCCTTTTTTGTAATCGCTACCTTTGTTTTAAACAAACTCTTCAGATCAGAGGCTGTATCAAAGCCTTCTGTATTGTCTAGCATAAAAAAAACATAAAAAACAAATAAATACGTTTTTAAAAAAATTTAATGTTTACATACGTTTTGGGGAGCAAATTAGTTCATATTTTCGACACTGGTTTACAGCGAATACAAAAACTCTACACACTCTTATTTGTTTGAAAGCCAGAATTTTGTGGAAGAAAAAAATTACTTTGCCCTCCATTAATGCGACTTTAAGATGGACAACTCTTTTTAGTCTTTTAGTGTGCACACCGATAACTAGGGACGTGGACCAAATTAAGTTAGACCATAAATTCTACGTACCACCGAAAGAACCTCTGCTTAAGTACAAATAAATGTCAGCTGTTCTAGTGGGCTTTTCCTGACTGGTAGGGCAGACCAGATGCTGGACTGGCACTCAATCACAGGGCACATTGACAGACAAACATTCAAAGACATTGAATTGGCCACAGGTGTGTGTCTGAATGCTTATTTGGTTGGCAACAAGTCCGAGGTTCCCTCTCACACCCGAGGTCAGTTGTGATATGCTCCAGCTCCGGCGCTGTTCTAATTAGGCCAATTGCTATCGAAAATGGATGGATGGAGGCCATGATATCTTTTTCGCCGATTTAAATCATCAATGGCTTAACTTGGGAACCCGCAATTAAATTGATTGATGTCCTCAGTGGCAGACGCGCCTACGAAATGAACAGGCAGAAATAGATGTGTTCCCTCACTGCAATCCGTCTTCATTTTTTATGAACGCTCAGCAGGATTAATGCAGGACTGGCGGCCACACGCCACTCGTGTCTTTATTTAAGGAAGTGTCGTATTGAATTGCTGACATACTAATGGAGTTTGAGAAAAGCAAAATCCGCCCTCAGGTGTGTGTGGCACCACCGTTTTTTCCCTCTGAGAGAGGATGACACCAAAATAAATTGTTAGGGAAAGCACAACTTGGCTTGTTAGCAGAGCCAACGCCACCTTGATAAGCAGCGTTTCCGTGTTCAATTTCAACTAATTTAAGTCAAGAACTCAAGAAAGGAAGGTTTGATCTATGCAAGCCTCACAAGGCAATATATAAAAATGTTAAATTACTGTGGGTGTTATTTTTTGCTTACCAGGCCACCAGCAGCATAACATGCTTATCTCGCCCAATGTAGCGAGAACAACAGGGGCTATAGAAAAGGAAAGTAACAATGGACGAATGAAGCATATCCAGTGTGCTATAATCTGCCTTTCTCACAGACACAATGTTGAGACGTAAACTGAGCCCGGCATTCCGCCCTCATCGTCTCATCAATAATCTCATGTGACCTATTTATTCCAAACAGGAAATGAATACTTCCGGGGTTCGTCTGATTTCCAAACAATTTTTAACCTTTGAACAAACGTGGAATAGCATGTGTCTGTGCAAAATAGGTCACACACGCTCACACGCTTAGAAGGAAAATGGATGGTAATTCTGTGGATATACTATTGCGACTTTATCAACATTACATTGTACGGAAGTGTGGAACTGCCAATGTGGAGTAAACATTATTTGACTAGCGAAATGTTTGAACGTATTTAAACACACTCAAACATACTCGCAAATACGTTTGAAACTTGTAGGTTAAATGCTAGCAGCCTAACTGTTTAACTCATTCACTGCCATTGACGGCTATAGACGTCAAAAATTAATTTGAACTATTTCTATTAGTTTCACATTTTTTGGTTAACAAGAGTATGAAAACTGTATATTTAGAACAGATAGAACATTTTTGATTAATTGTGAGTTAACTAGTGAAGTCATGCGATTAATTACAATTAAAAATAATCGTCTCACACCCCTAATTTTTAATAATCTTTTCTTCTTTTTTATTAGGGGCATCAGGCGATTACAATTTTTAATCACATGACTTCACTGGTTAACTCACGATTAATCACAAATTTAATTTCTGTTCTAAATGTACAGTAAAAAAAAAATCTAGATTTTCATACTCTTGTTAACAAAAGTGGAAAAAATGTGGAACTAATAAATAGTTCAAATGAAATGTTGACGTCTATAGCCGTCAATGGCAGTGAATGAGTTTTTATTCCCGATGCACGTCTAGGCATACCTCCTTATATGAGAAAGAGCGACAACTGTGCAGTGTGTATGTGAATAACAGGCTATTTGGCATGGCTTGTCACATAAAATGGATGAGTGAATTAGTTGTTGGCAGAAAATTACTATTATAAAACATTTAAGCGGCATTTTTCAGTACATGACGTCCCTGATGCCAACTCTGGAGCCCGACTCAACATTCACGTCTGCCAGTGCTACAAAATCGCTCCAAAGGTGCTTAGCATCCACCTTTCATCCTTAGCAAGCCTTGATAAGACGTGAGATCTGTGTTTAATTTGTTTTTCTTTTTAGACTTTCTTTAAAAATCTAGCTGCTTATTTGGATTGCCAGAAGATATTAAGATATTAAATCATGTCGGCTGGACCAGCACGCGGTTTCATCATTCGAGCTTATCACGCAGATAGTTTGAATTACTACAACCTGTGTGTTGTGGATATCTCCAGGCCAAGGGGCTTAATCCCTTGCTTTATCTACGGGCTGCCATTGATCGGGATAGTCAAAGAAATCCATTTGATGAGTGACAGTGGATAAGTCATCCGCTGAACCATAAATGTTTTATCTTTTCGAAATGAGAAACTAAAGTCAATTGGTGAATTCAATAAGCTGTAAACAACAGCAATATCAGACTCTTGTTGTTGCACACCTGTGACTTTTATCAATATGACCTGCGGGTTTATTGTTTAGTTGCAGTTCAATCAATACAAACTCAAGCACCCTTTCATTTAATCTCACAAATAAATCACATGACCTCAGATATACATATAAAATATTTAAAAAATAATAATAATAGCTCTTGCGTTGGATCTGATTAGCTTGCGCAGGTGTCCCTAATGGGGTTGTTTTAAAAGAAATGGAGGTTTGAAACTACCTCACAGCATCAGTAGTCACCTCACACGAGCGGCTCCAAAGTAGAGATAAGTTTGGTTGACTTCGCCGCGAGTGGTCGCATTTCATTAACATTCCCAGTTCCCCGGTCGCCACATTGCTGCCAGGCTCTTCCAGTGTGTGCGCGTGTGTCAGAGCCACTCTGCAATCAGGCTGAATGAGCACCAAGAGGAATGTAAATGCGGGCACGGGGGGGTGGGGGGAGCAGAGGCGAGACAGGTGATAGACGGGTATGGAAAACTGACGGATGTTAGGATGGACAGATAAGATGGGCGGGTTGCCAAAGTACTCCACTTAGGCTTAGAAGAAATCCTGACAGATGTAGGGCAGGATAGGAAAGATCAACGGACATGTACAGGCATTTCCAATGCCCACTGCTCCATTATTTATTTATTGGCATACACATGTATTGATTTTTTATTTATTTATTTATTTCTCAACCGATTTAAGTCAACAAGTTGTGCTTTTCTTAGGGAGACCAGATGTTCCGCTTTGAACGGGACAGTCCCGTTTTGAGCCTTTTGAGTGGATTCCACCAACTCCATGGTTTTGTCCATTTCTTCTCGATGCACAAACAAGACAGCATGTGAATGTTGATTCTACTCTCCCTGTCATTATCAGCCCTGCGAGACACTTGAAGCAGAAGGGAAGTCCCTGCTTCGGGATAATCGATCGGCTTCCACAATGTTTGACAACCACGACGGGTCGATAGCGGCACGACTGGTGATGATGAGGCATAGCCGCACTTAAAGACCGTTTTGATCGCTGCAAACGAGTGATTGCTCTGCAGGAATGTATCATTAGCAAACAGCACCTAGTTGATGTGATGAGATAACCACCCCAAGCAGTATGAAACTCTTTTCCATGAATGTCCCACTAGTGAAAAGGTCTTCGGGAAGTTACACCAAAAAAAGTATGCAAAGGTAGGCCACATCCTCTGCAGAGAAAACATATATAGCATGCCGCTTGGAGACAATTAATCATGAAGCAAAGAAAATGTGCTGGAGCAGCAAGGTGAAGAACACGCTTGTGTGCAGTTACTGCTTACACAAGCCAGACTTGGCTAACGGGGTTGTTTTAGTGCCACTTTTGTGTCATTGACGCTTGTTAACAAGTCTAAAAATAAAAAATAAAAGGCCAAGCACAGTGGTACCTCCTCTAAGGCAGTGCTTCTCAAACTGAGGTGACGCCGTAGATGCCATAGAACTTGCAAGAAAATATGTTGTAACATTTTTATTAGGGATGGACCTTATTTCAAGGTATTGGTACTCGCGCCATTTGGGAAATAGAAATTAGAACAATAGAAAATGTTCCTTAATTTCATTCAATTTTAAGGGGAAAAAAATAGGTCTCTCTTATTATTAAATTATCTGTCACACACTTTACCTATAGGAAAATCTGTTTCTAAACATGTTTTGTGTTGGCGCTCGGTGGTCCCAATGCATATGTGAATCGACGAGCGCTCAATCGAATAACGAAGATTAGAAATGTAAATTATGCAATCAGCTGGTCAATGCGGACCAGTGCATCCACCCCCCCAAGCTGGCCAGCTTGACCCCGCAGGCGAGCAATTACCGCGGGTACATCAATATGTGATACATGATCAACCAGATGATGCAGTTGACCGTTCACGATTAAGATGACACGTCCTGATTATCATTGATGAAGTGCAAGGGACACAAGATTCCATCTGTGGCTGCCATTATTGTTATTATCTACAGTGAAACCCGTTCACTACAGTGGATACATTCTAGAAAAGTCAGGGAAGGCTTTTTTTATTTGATTATATTATAGTCAATATATTTAAACACACACACACAAATCACAAGCGCAAAAAGTATAAAAAATAAAGTTCCTTTTGCAGTGCCTTTGCAAATGTATGTGCCTTTAAGAGGTGGGGCCTTGTGGGGTGTGTGACCTCGGCCATAGTGCCATAGAAAATGGTATACTTCTTGGTTTCAAACAACTGAACTACATTCAGCAACATTCAGTTAAGAGTGTCATATTGTGTTGAGATTGTTTTTTCCGCCACTAAGGGGCATTAATGTTTCATGTTGGACATTGGTGACAGGAACAATACA
This sequence comes from Leptonotus elevatus, assembly GCF_054856555.1. Taxonomy (NCBI): domain Eukaryota; kingdom Metazoa; phylum Chordata; class Actinopteri; order Syngnathiformes; family Syngnathidae; genus Leptonotus; species Leptonotus elevatus. Next base: position 8,374,702 of record NC_141254.1, read on the forward strand.
TTTTCTTTACAAATTTAGAGCAATTGTTATTTGGAACATGAAGCAAGTTGTGGACTCCATGACATTATTATTATGCTAAATTGTTAGTGTTATCGTGACTTCTTTGCACAACGTTTCATGCAAAATAAAGCATGAAAAACAACAACGTTATTTAAAATTGTCATTCCTCTGGACATCATATTTACTGCTTCTTATTGCTATTTAGGGCCTAATTTGAGCAAATCCCAGTTAATGGCTTGTAATGATTTTTAATGACCCTCGCAAAGCTTGTCGATATGAAAAGACACTTTTCTTTGTCAAGTACATTTATCAGAGCCATTCATTTCATCCATGCTATAGTGGGCAGGAGTGGGAAGATGAAGCGATAAGCTGCAGCTCACAAGGCTTCCTTCGGCGCCTCAAGGTCAGAATGATTTAACAGGATGAAAAATGTTGCTTTTATCTGTTCAAAGGCAAAAATGTGCACTGCCGTCCGTGCAAATCATTATCTGATGTCTTGCAATGTATGTTCTAACAACTTTAAACAGCATAATGATCGCTTATATTAGTCGATGTGTGTCTATATGGATGATGAAGTGAGAAGGGCATTAAAGAGGATGAAGACTGGAAAGGCACTGATGATATACCTGTGGAGGTATGGAAGTGTCTAAGGGAGGCAGCAGTAGAATTACAGACTGTGTTGTTCAACAGGAGCTTAGATAGTGAGAAGATGCCTGAGGAATGGAGGAGAAGTGTGCTGGTGCCCATTTTGCAGAGTTGTGGCAACCACAGAGGAATAAAGCTGATGAGCCACACAATGAAGGGAAAGAGTAGTTGAAGCCAGACTGAGGGCAGAGGTGAACATTTGTGAGCAGAAGTAGGGTTTCAAGTACTACAGGTGCAGTATTTGCTTTGAGGATGTCGATAGAGAAGTACAGAGAAGGTCAGAAGGAGGTGCATCGTGTCTTTGTAGATCTGGAGAAAGCTTAAGACAGGGTGCCCAGAGAGGAACTGTGGTTTTGTATGAGGAAGTCTGGAGTGGCAGAGAAGTATGTTCAAGTGGTGCAGGACATGTATGAGGACTGTAAGACAGTGGTGAGGTGTGCTGTAGGTGTGATGGAGGAGTTCAAAGTGGAAGTGAGACTACATCAGGGATCAGCTATGAGCCCCTTCTTGTTTGCTATGGTAATGGACAGGATGACAGACGAGGTTTGACAGGAATCTCCATGGACTATGATGTTTGCGGATGAAATTGTGATCTCTAGTGAGAGCAGGGAACAGGTGGAGGAGAAGCTAGAAGCGTGGAGGTTCGCCCTGGAAAGGAGGGTCGATGAAGGTAAGCTGTAGCAAGATGGAGTATCTGTGTGTGAATGGGAGGGACCCAAGTGGAAGAGTGAGGTTACAGGGAAAAGAGACCAAGAAGGTGGAGGAGTTGAAGTCCAGAGCAATGCAGAGTGTGGAAAAGAAGTGAAGAAGCGTGTGCAGGCAGGCTGGAACGGGTGGAGAAAAGTCTCAGGTGTGATGTGTGATAGAAGAGTTTTAGCTCAAATGAAAGGAAAAGTTTATAAAACTGTGGTGAGACCAGCGATGTTGTTTGGTCTGGAGACAGCGCCACCGAGGAAAAGACAGGAGGCAGAGCTGGAGGTGGCAGAGATGAAGATGCTGAGGTTCTCTTTGGGAGTGAACAGGATGGATAGAATGACTACTGGGACAGCACATGTTAGATAAAGTCAGAGAGGCCAGACTGAGATGGTTTGGACATGTCCAGAGGAAAGATAGTGAGTATATTGGCAGAAGGATGCTGAGTTTCCAAATGCCAGGCAGGAGGTCTAGAGGAAGACCAAAGAGGAGGTTTATGGATGGAGTTAAAGAGGACATGAAGGTAGTTAGTGTGAGAGCACAGGATGCAGAGGACAGGGTTAGATAGAGGCGACTGATTCGCTGTGGCGACCCCTGAAGGGAAAAGCCGAAAACATATTATAGTGTATGTACACTGACGTGCAACCTTCTGAAAGTTTTTCCTATTTAGTTAAAAAAAAAAAAAAGAAGCTTACTTTAAACTCCAGGATCCCTCGCTGTACACTGGCCAACAGTGTTTTATTTATTTATTCATTTTAACTTTTGGAAAAGTTTCAAATCCATGTGTGTTCTGCCGTGATGGGCTTTATTGGCTGATTTTTTTTATTGGATGCTTTTTTTAGTGCTCCTTTCGCATGTTGCTCTCAAAGAGAACTCTTCACACAGGTCAAAAATACAGGCAGAATTATGTAAGAAAACTTGTGGGGGGGTTTTCAAACAAATGAGAGTATACGGCCTCCGCTTTGAGGAGCCAGCTGAGGTGGCTCGGGCATCTGGTTTCGGATGCCTCCTGGACGCCTCCCTGGAGAGGTGTTCCGGGCATGTACCACAGGCGGGAGGCCCCAGGGACGACCCAGGACACGCTGGAGAGACTGTCTCTCGTTTGGCACGAGAACGCCTTTGGATCACGCCGGTGGAGTAGGTTGAAGTGGCTGGGAAGATGGAAGTCTGGGCTTCCCTCCTGGAGCTGCTGCCCCCGCGACCCGACCTCGGCTAAGCGGTAGAAGATGGATGACAGCAAACGCTCATGCGCTAACATGCTTCCAGTAAGGTGGCATCAGGTGAGTTGATTGAGGCAAATTACACGGCGCATCGAGCAGAATGCATGTAACATTAAGCCAAATATTTGAATAATTCAAGTCACAGTTTTTTGAATTGAGCTTCTTAGCTCATATGGCAAACATGCACTTGGCTGGGCACAATTTCACATTTGGATGTGCTTGTGTTATGAGAGTCATCCATTCAATATCTGCTCGGGCGGCAGGGGACAACAATGGGCAAGAGAGCACTACTTCCTTTGCATTGCATATTTAAAGGCTATTTTTAACCTTTCCTACCAGATTACAAATACTTGTGCTTTGAATTAAGATGTTTAATTACACTGATACAGTTTGTTTTTATGGTGGAAGCTCCAAAGTCAAATGCCAGTCCAAAGTGTAAGTAAATATATTTTACGTACACAGCACTTAATCACAGAGGATTCAGTGCTCAAGTGCTCCACATGGATAAACTACACTCACAATTACAATGGAAAATAATAATATATGTTTTACATATTTGTGTTACACTTTATCCTAACCAAATGTTTTTAATTTAAGTTTATTTTAATAATAGTTACTTTAAATGTACACTTTCATGTCCCTGGGTTTTTACCTAGTCCTGTTACCCAATTAGTTTACAGTTTGAAGTAAAGAAATATCTATGAGTGAAATAATTTTTGTTCTTCACATGGCCTGCAAAGGATAATGCAATGGCGTGTTGATCATTTGACTTGCAATGTTCCAAATTTTCATAGGGAGCAATATCTTTAGGGCAACAGCAGAGCCGTATATAGAGAGAGTTTGGCCAACTTGGTTTCAGCACGGTAACAACATGGCGTCCATATGTCATGTGACCAGCAGTTGACCAATCACAGACCATGTGAAGACCAACAATTATTTCACTCATAGATATTTCTGTGCAACATATTTCATGTTATTTCAACTTCAAACTGTAAACTAATAACATTTAGTACTATACTAACGCACTCCATTACGAATAAGTCATGCTACCTACATAGGCATTAGGGGTGTGCCAAAAAATCAATTCTCAGAAGAATCGCGATTCTCATTTAGTACGATTCAGAATCGATTTTAAATGCCCCAAATTCGATTTTATTTAAATTATTTTATACTGTCTTGCCTTTGTCTGTGTGTGCCTTTATTTGGAGCGCTGTTTATGTTGTACCCGATTTGGCCACTTAGGGGCAGTGTGGTTCCACGCGGTCTGATACACTGATAAGTTGTAGCCACATTAGAGAGTAGAAGGAAAAAGTCACGATCAAGTTATTCCAACAAAAGTTGTTTTTTTGCAGTGTGGAGCCGTTCTTTTGAGTGATAAAAGTGCCGCGAGTAGCGCCCTAATTAGCATTAGCGAGTCAGACTGGAGTAGATCATTACAATTCCTTGCATATCTATAGATTGAAGCAAAAATCATTGTCAATCAAATCATTTTCAATCAAAAATCATTCTTAATCGAAAATCGATTCTGAATCGAATCGCAGAACCAAAAATCTGAATTTAATTGAATCGTGAGACATTCAAAGATTCTCACCCCTAATAGCCACCGTGGCTAACATTGGCGTCTAATGCTAATGCTAGCTTAAAATTGCTAGCGCTGCTAGTGAGTGTGTCACTATATTATTCCTACACTTTATGCATCATTTATCCCCAGAAAAACCAATGTGAGCGTTTGCCACATTTAAAGTAACAAATGAGGCTGGGCTTAGCGGAGTGGTGGGGCGGTGTAGCGGGACGAGGATGTGTCAGCTGTCAAGTGGCTGTCAGGTTATGTAAATGCACGAGCAAGACAGCCAGGACAACACGCTCAGGGAACTGGAACCGAGAGGGGAAAAAAAAGGGAAAAATACGTCACTGTTCCAAATCGATCCATTGCAACGACGATAGCCACACAGTGTCAAAGGTACAACACACACACACACACGCTATACAACATGCACAAAATAACACAATTCACAGAGCATGAATGCAAAAAACAAGCCATACATTTTTATTTTTTACAAGAAGGGCACATCATCTATTTATAGCTTTGTACAAACAGTAAACTAAATACAGTAATAAGTCTGAGGAGTATAATCTTTGACATCACTTGCAAGAAAGAACACCAGAAACAGGTCAATAAATATATAAATAGTCACCGGCCAGCCACCTGCATTTTGAGTACAAACAATGGAGAAGAAGACAAACAGCATTTGCTACACACGCTAAGTTTTTCTTTTGAGATAAAAAGCACTTGATAAAAAAGAAGAGACATTTGTTTACAATACATAATCCCCAAATCCCTCATATGTAAATACTGCCACTGTAACTGTTGCTGTTTTTTTTTTTTTTTTTATGAGCCGATGTAACAAAATCTACTGGTTTACCTTTGGCCCCTGCATGGCAGGAGTGAGCGTGACACTCGAGAGGAGAGCTTCAGAGAGGCAGTCCGGCGTTGTCGTTTTGCTTAAGTCGTCAAACGTCAACTCTGATTGGGAGACTTTGTTCTGTCACTAACACCTAACTGGAGGACACGCGGGCCGATGAAAGCGTACGTGTTACTGGAGGGGGCCGCGGCCTGACGTCAGCCGTCTTACGAATCAAAGCGGTGACGTGAGCGCGGATGACTCATCGTATTAGCAAGGTGGGACCTCGAGGGGGCTTGAACATGGAGCCAAAATACACCAGAGACCAACTCGCAGCTCCAGATGCATTTACGGAAACATGTACAAACAACATCTCAAAGCCTTGTAAATCATATGCGGCGGTACGAAATGTCTGATCCTTGTTGGAAATGGGAGATGGGATGCCGCTCAAAGTCACAGTTACTACTTGTAAATTTGGCGCAAATTGATGTAGTGATGGAAAAACGTTTGCTGCAGTCAAGAAAACTGGGAAGTCAAATGAGGAAAAGTGCAATCACTTGTCGTTCCTACTTGTCCTGACTTCAACTGCGTCACGCAACAATTTCACAAACATGTCCGAAAAGACATAATGCGTTCCAGAAAACTGGGAAATTCTTGATAATGGAATGTAGAAAATATCTAATAACCGTAAAGTCAGAAAATCCTGACATCAGATGAGGAAAAGTGCAATGAAGTTGGAGCATTTTGGTGTGCTGAGTTACAGTCGTCTGTCATTGGAGAAAAAGGGAACAAAAACACGGCAAAAGATCATTACTGCATTCCGGAAAACTTTGAAGTCAGCGATTCTGGACCTCGAGAATAGAATGAATGGAAAAGAATGCCACTTGAGTTACAGCAGTGTGACATTGTACAACAATGGAGGCAAGGCATTCCAAAGGGCCGGTGATGCATCACTCAACAACCGTCAAGTCCAACATTTCTGGCCTCTAAAATAGGATGAGGGGAAGTGAATACCACTTGAGGCCAGAGTTCCTATTTGATAGTAAAGCAAATGGATTTGGAATAGACTCAAACAAAAACTAACGAAAAGAAGGAAGTCTGACATTTCTGACTTCGAGGATAGGATGAGTGGAATTCAATGCCGTTTGAAGTCAGAGAGCCTCTTTGTGAAGTTAAGCAAATTGATTTCTCTTAGAGTAGTCAGCCATTAGTCAACAATGAAACAAAAATAAAAGTTCTAGTGCTTTACCTTATGACCTCGTTTGGTTGTAACGAAGGTGAGGCACATCCATATAGCACATTGACAATACATTTTCAAAAAGACTAAGATAAGAGCAATAGAATGCCGTCAATACCAGACTTCCCACTGGGAAAGATAAAAAGGATATTTAAGATATTTCCAAGTTTTCCCATACGCAATGTGTATCCAAGTTTCTATATTCCCAGATTTCTTGAAAGACGACATCTCTACATTCAGTGATCTAGCCGAAATATCCGCGAGCTTTGATTCAGTGCCGTGACTTCGAGTACAGCAGGGGAACAGTAGGCCCTGTCTGTTTAATATTAAATTCAACCGTGTTAACATCTGGAATGCTCATCAGGGCGACAGCGGCAGCCGAGACAAAAACCAGCGAGTGAGCGCGAGTCGGAGGAGGGATTTTCTCCGAGGCGCTTTCCCGTGCATCCTCGTCCATCTGACACACTAAACTGCGCACGTTTATGGTTACTGCTCTAGTTTGGGGGAAGCACCAGATAAAAAAAAAAAAAAAAACGAGGAGAAAACGCATGAGGCAGTGGCACTTGAAAGATAATTAGGGCTGTTTGAAATTGAAATGAGCTGACAGCAAATGCCTGCTAATCCATGTTCAGCCAACAGAGCAGCGTGAGAGGAGAACAAGGCAGAGAGGACAATGAGCTGCTTGTGTGCCACATATTGAGCTACAAGTTCCCCACGTTGCCCATATGGACAGCATTGGATTTTCCAGCACGGGAAAATCAAACGCCGCGTTCAAGAACAATTGCTTTCTGTCCGATCGTCTTTCTCTTCCACTGATGTGCGCAACAGTTTCAGCCAGCGGTGTCGGACTACACGTTTGCTCGAGCGCGCTTTCGGCCTCCACCCTACCCCCAACCAAACACTTGACTTTGACCGGAGAGATGTATTTGCATTTTAGTGCAACAACACACAATCTCCAATCTAACTTTGGTTTGGCTTTAACAGCTTTCACCTTGTTTTTCTGTTTTTGTTTAACACTCCCCTGATTTCACCTTTAAATATGTGATTTTGGTAAGAAGCTGGTACCATCTTTTAGTGAGTCATAAATTATTTTATGGTCAAATTCAACCATTCAACCAAAAACAAATCAACTGGTAAAATTGCATTTAAAAAAATGGCCATGTAAACCTTCCACGAAAGCCTTTGACTTGGCTACTTGCTGTCCAAGATATACCTCGCATATGCATAAGTGAGGGTCCTTGGTTTACGGTAGTACCAACCTACGTTGTGTTGAGGTTGTATATGGCACACATTGGCATAAAAAATGTTGTATTATTATAATTTTTTTGTCATTTTCAATTGGCAAACAAAAATCCCCCAAAAATTTACCAATTATTTTGTTTTTGCAAACACCCCAAAAATATGCTTGATTTTTTTACTTTCATTTTAGGCCGAGTATAAAAATAGATCACATGACTGAATTTGGTTTCTGAAATTTAATTGTAAGCATAAGTCAATGTTAGCTTGTTTGCTAATACAATCAGGCCGAACCATGACCACTATCCATCAAATGATCAATTAGCCATATTGTATGAAGGACAAACATGTTTGAAGCGATACTGTACTCAGCTCCATATGTCTGACATCTAAGGCTATCTGCTAGTTATCAAACTTTCGGTTCAGGTCAGGTAAACATAACCGAGTATTAAACATCTAATGTGTTTTTGATTAGAGCATTTATGCAAAACTGTCATTTTATGTGTATAATTACAAAAATGAATCGCAAAATAAGATACGTAATAGAGGATTGTGCGTTTACAACATACGTACAAACTCCGGTTACATCGGTGCAGTAGAAACAGATCTCTGTCGTAAACCAAGAACCTCCAGTACAGTACAGAGAACCTCCACCTATTTATGCTTCAGCATTCACAAATTTACATATTCACAGATTTTGAAGGGGGCGGGATTGGGGGCTGTCCTCCATCACTGTTTTGTGCTCAGACTAAGGTAATATCAGTTTTTCTATTATGCTATCAGATGACTGTTCGGTGCAGTGGTTGAGGCGCTCTTTTTCTTTTTTCTTTTTACAAAAGTGGTTCTTTTCCACCATCTTGTGGTATCTATGGGCCATTACAGTACAGCATAAACTAATGGAAGGTGTCAATTGCCGATTTTGGCTATGCGAAGCAGGATTTGGTCGAAATTCCTTCACTGTATTCTTCAAATTCCCTTTCATTAGGCATGAGCACTTCTTCGAACATCATACATTATTATTGATCCAGGACAACCATATCAGGTTACACAGCACTACCAAGAACATCTTAAAATATGATCACAAAACAAGGTGTTGCAGTGCTGTTACTGCGTGCCTGTTATATTGAATAAAGAAGCTAATTTCAATTATCGATTGAACATTATATGAGGAGTAATGACAAATTACCCGCACTGATCGGTCAGTCACCATGCTGTCAACACAGCGTGCATCCAACATGGCCGCCGGAGCACAGCACGTCTCCCAGCGCAAGCAATTGAAGAAATCAGATATTTACATGTTTTGCAAAAGATTAGTCAACTTCACTTATTAAGGTCGAGTGCACTCCAACTCCCTCCTCCTCCATCTAAGTGCTGGTTTGTTTTTGCTTATTGTTTCAATCTGGAGACTTAACATTTGAGGACTGGTGGAATTTGATAAAAACTGAAAAACTTTAAACGCCAAAAGGGAAGGAATAAAACATAGGAGACAGTCCTAATTTGGGATTAAGAGAAAAAGAAACTAAACGGAGGTAGAGACTTAAATTGTTTAGTTTTTTTAATAAATAAAATGAGAGGAGTGGGTAGGGAGAAAGAGGCTAGAAAACAGGAAAGAGGGGTCAACAAACATAAGAGTAGGGGCCTTCATCTACTTGGTACCTGGTGAAAAGCCGGACGGAGAACCCCACTCAGGGATACTGTATTTTGAGATCCAAACCCAAAGCAGGGCACACACATGCTGATAATCTGTAATTTAAGAATTCTAACGACTATATTCCGATCCAAAATCAGCAAAGACTCAATTATCAGATGTCTCCAAATAAATGATCCTGAGCGGTTATTCTGCGGTGAAGGGTGAGTTTAGAGTGATTTTTCATCCCCAACAAATCAGGGTCCCCCAATCCTGAATGATAAACACGCGTAAATATGTTTGGTCCACACCGAGTTGAGCTGAGCCACTCACTCAGTGGTTGTGACGTGAAAGGAAACAAAATCAGGAAGTGACCTGAACAAACAAACGCACAACACAATTTGAGGAGTATCTGCGCGTGTTGCGTGTTGCTATACAACGTGGCTCCCAAGTCACTCACCACGGTAAAAATGTGGTGTTTGCCACTGCAATGTAGACTTCAGATAGTGTAAGCTAACAGTTAGCCTAGCTTCCTCGAGTTGTTCTTCTAGAATTGCTGGTTCTTGGTTTTTATTTCAAAGCAGTCTGGATTCCGCTCACAGCAAAAAAATCGGTGTGTGTGTGTGTGTGTACCCCGTTTTAGACAACTACTTATTGATGTATAGTGAACCCCGACTATTCGCTGATGATAGCCTTTAGATTTATATGACTTCCCCTAAAACCTTTATAATTGATTATAGAGCCCAAATTTTGTCTAAATTAAACTCTTCACAGTTCCTTGACACTAAGATGCCAAAAGACGGTGCCAACAAAACACAAATAATCACTTATTAGGTTCTACATAAAAATCTTTGAAGAGGTAACTTTGCGAATGCCAAACGGCGAATACGGGGTTCACCGTACATGGATTTTGAGAGGCTTTAGACAGGCTTAAGGAGTAAAAAAAAACATTCTACTGCTTCATCTGTGAACTCACACTTGGGTTACCAAATAAGGTTCCTTGCCAAATAGAGCTAAAGTGGAAAAAACGCACGCCGAACCCTAATCTTTTGGCTGCCTGCGAAGCTTGTCTCTCCAAAGAAAACTGCCATGTTTATACTGCAATTCAAAATATAATCAGATATCAACTGCGTCAAACAACACAATTTGCTAACGTTTTCTACATCTTCTGCGCTAGATACTGTTACAAATCAGTCTGTACTGTACAGGACGCATACGTCAGAATTTTGCAATGTGTTTACCAAGGATAAAGTGCCTTTAACATGGAAACATTCGGAAGGTTTTTTTCCTTGTGGATTGGTGACGACAGGCCGAAGGTCCCGCAGGATGTAACACACTCACTATGTCGCCGTCAGACAAGATGTCCGTCGTAAGCGTTCAGGACATGACGCTGTGCTGTCCGTTCTGCGTTATGGGGTTGATCTTTTCCAGAGTGATCTCCGTGTCGCTGTCTAAATTCCCCGAGATGGCCGGGCACAGCCTGTCCAAGGCGTTGTTCACAACACCTACCTCCATCTCGTCCACGGCGTCTCCATCCAACTTGTGTAACTCCTCTTCTTGACACAGGATGCTGTGGGGCATCACGCAGCCCGCAGAGTGGTTGCCTTCCTTTGGGATGTGGCTTTTGGGATGGTACTGGCAAGCGGGGTTGGGAAGGGGCGCTCCGGCGTTGTTGTTGATGCTGAGGATCTCGATGGTGTTGCTACCCGGGCAGAGGCGGTGGCAGCCCAGCAGAATGGAGAAGGCCTTGCGGAAGTCAGCGTTGAAAGCGTAGATGATGGGGTTGAGCGACGAGTTGGCCCAGCCGAACCACACGAACACGTCGAAGGTGGTGGGGCTGATGCAGTGAAAGTCGTCGGCGTCCTCAGGCAGGTTGGCTTCACAGAAGGGAACCATGCAGTTGAGGATGAAGAAGGGCAACCAGCAACACACAAACACCCCCATGATGACCGAGAGCGTCTTTAGCACTTTGGTTTCTCGCTTGAACGACATTTTGAACGAACTCTCGCTCTCCATGTTGGACGTGTTCCCCATGCTGCTGTGGCGGTTTTTGGCACTCTCCGCGGCCCGCTCCAGGGCGGATATCCTCCGGATCTGTTTTTGGGCGATGCGGTAGATGCGGGTGTACGTGACGATCATGATTGCCACCGGGATGTAGAAACTGATGAGCGACGAGGAGATGGCGTAGGAGCGATTAAGGCTGGAGTCACAGTTGTCGGGGGGCAGCTCGCCCGCGTACGTTCCGTTGAGCTCGGCGTAGCTGGCAGGCTGAGCTTTGTGCCAGTTCAGCTGAACGGGGATGAAGGAGATGAGGACGGATAGCGTCCATGCCACGCTGATCATCAGACACGCCACTCTGGGGGTCATTTTGCGCTCGTAGCGGAACGGACTGGAGATGGCCCAGTAGCGGTCCACGCTGATCACGCAAAGATTCAAGATAGAGGCGGTGGAGCACATGATGTCGAACGCCACCCATACGTTGCAGAAGGCGCCGAAGGGCCAGAAGCCTACGATCTCCGTCGCGGCCTTCCAAGGCATCACCAGGATGGCCACCAGGAGGTCAGAGATGGCCAGGGAGATGACGAAGAAGTTGGTGACCTTGGAGCGCAGGTGGCGGAACTTGGTGACGGCGACGCACACCAGCGTGTTGCCCAGCAGCGTGGTGAAGATTAGGAGGGAGAGGAAGCATCCCGTCAGAACCCGTTTGGACGAGTCGCGCTCGGGCAGCGTCTGTCTGCTGTCTTCAACCATCGATAAATTGCGATCCATTGTTTAAGCCAGACCGTATCCGGGGCGGGTGGGATTTTAGGGATCGGGGTGGGGGGAGGGCGTGAGCCGTCACCCCATCACATCCCCCGGCCCGCTGCAGCTGCGCCGCTCCACGGACGGATCTCAGGACTGAAAGGTCGGCCGTCTCTGCGCCGCTTCTCCAGTCACCCGGGTCACCCGTATGTTCCTGGTCAGAACCGCCATCCTGGCTTGCGGTGGTCAGAATCTCACCAACTCTCAGGGCATCAGCACTCGCCACACATTCTGCGCATATTATTTGGTCCAGTGAGTGGTGTGCTCAAAACACGGTGCATTCAAAGACCACAGAAAAGGTTGCTATTACTCTACCGTTGACCTTCTGGGAAAGTTTCCCAACCACGTTTGTTGCCGAGCTGCATCGAGTGCTGGCTGTCAGGTCCGGTCATTAGCTTTATATAGCTCCTCGTCAATAACGGCTATCGACGGCTTTCACACTGCGTTTATCTGATTTGTGTAATGGTACTCCGGGCGTTTCCACTTGACTATATCGGCCACCTGGATCGAAACCCACCACTGCTGTCTGTTATATTTCTTCAATGTCTTTCAATGCAGATTGGTAAAAGCCTGCCAATGTTTCCACGTGGGTGCTTGGTACCCCCCAAAAAAAATCGACTCAAGTTATGTACTTATAATAATAAAACCAATAGGTTGAAAGCATCATTTTCAAAGTGTCAGGATCACATAATCCTCCATCAAGGTCACTTTCCAATATGACGGATTTGCCTTGTTGTGCAATCCATAGGTGGTTGGAAAATCCGGTTTTAAAATAGTCCATTAAATAAATAAAATTGACATCCTGGCTTGCATTCTTCAGCGTGCGTCTTGCACCCACGCGTGCCCACTTCTCCGAGGCAAGTCACTCCTCCTTGCGACGCTCCTCTTTATTCCTCCTTACTTAACTGATTTTTTTCTTCCCTCTTTATGTATTTTGCGGGAGGTGAACCTCTCTTGCAGTCTTGACCCACGCGTGGAGCAGGAAGAGTGTCATCTCACTGTGGAGGCTCACCGAGAGGTGCGCGTGCCTCTCTCTCCGTTCACTGCCGCACCATTCGACCATCCAAGAGGGCGAGGAGCGAGGGAGTAGTGGGTGAGGAAAGAGGGTGGGGGGTGGGCGTTGAGAAAAAAAACCCACTACAAATACACTAGCACATTTAATTTACTACAGCGCTTAGCCACCTGAAGTTTACTCATATGAAAACTTGCTTGAGAAACAAGACTGTCCAATAATCTCACTAAAGTCACTTTGAATAAATAATTACATTCATACCCGCTATGCACTTTTTAATAGTCCGCATATGAAGTGCTATTTTATTTCTAAATCCGTCACACACAAAAAAAGAGAGAGAGAGAAAGAGAGAGAGAGCGGCGATGCTTCTAAAGAAGGCGTCTCAGTGGCCTGACATGAACTGGCAATACAAGTGGCTCAAAGGCGCCATCGAGTGGAGAAATGAAATAATGAAAAATGGATCTCTTTCATTCAACCCGATTCTCACTTAAAATGACATATTGTGCAATTATTGTTTTGACTATTTAAAATCGCCCCAAGGATCAACAATTAGTTGGCCTATACGTGTACTTCTTGCTGAAATCAGCTCATTTTAGGGGGAAAACAATGAAATAATGATAAGCCAATTAAAGCCATTCCATTCGTGGAGGCAGGCGGCAGTTATGGCTCTCAATGATTGAGGCAAAGCACATATTTCCCATTGGAAACATCTTGGAAACATGTAATGTCACAAAAGTGCACACTTTTCCTCACAAATGTGCTTACTCTGTGTGAAAGCTGGTGCTGTTTAATTTGTGAATGTCCACTGATGAATTGTACCTGCTGCCATCTAGTGGGAAACTATTTAATTGTTCAAATAAATGATTTTTGGACCAATTAAGTGATGTTGGGTAATCCCAGTCGACATAATTCCTCAGCACTGCACTATACTGTGTGTATGTGGTGCATGGGAACCACCACAAGGTCACTGAGCAATTAAGTGGCGCTTATCAGAAAATAATGCTGTCAGCTATGGCTTATACAGCTTTGCTTACCTTGCATGAAGCCACCACTGGATAATTCAACCAAACCCCCACTCGACAACCCCCATTACATTTCACCTTTAGTGGAGAGTGTCACCCACTTTCAAGTTAAAGAACAAACGTGCTTTTCGCTACCATGACACCAACAGACAATAAAAAACGTTTTGAGATATTTGCAATGAAAACAGTAAAGAGCTATAACAATGTTTCTCTGGATGCTTTGGGAACAGTGAGTATATACACCGGGTCAAACTGACCCAACATTCCTTTCTACGTATGTGCAATGAAAACAGTTAATAAGCTAATTAAATGCTTATTGTGGGTGTGCGTCGGAGAGCGTGGACCCAAATGCGGGGAGAAACAGCAGGGAGACAAGGATGGAGAGTTATGTGAGGAACTTTATTAAAACAAGTACAGACAGGAGAGACGGCTTGGCAGTGAGGACGAGGACGAAGAAGGCTTGGCAGTGAAGACGACTAGACCGTGACATGGACGACTGGACTGAGACGTGGACAACTAGACCGAGACGTGGACAACCAGACCGAGACGTGGACGACTATACCGAGACGTGGACGACTAGACCGAGACGTGGACGACTAGACCGAGACGTGGACGACTAGACCGAGACGTGGACGACTAGACCGAGACGTGGACGACTAGACCGAGACGTGGACAACTAGACCGAGACGTGGACGACTAGACAGAGACGTGGACGACTAGACCGAGAGGTGGACGACTAGACCGAGACGTGGACGACTAGACCGAGACGTGGACGACTAGACCGAGACGTGGACGACTATACCAATTCTCACGGAACTGCGCGCAAACTGTCAGTCTCTCAACAATGGCGGATAGCCGTGTCGTAGGCGTTTTGCGCAGCCTCCTTAGCTTGCTTATGCTTTTGCTTTCTTTATTCCCATGTTCAACAAGCGGTGTTGTACTTGAATCACCCGCCATTTTTCATACATGCAAAGCCATGTTTGTTCTGTAGATTGCAATAAAATTAGAAAAAAAAAAGTGTTTGTCTTCTTCGCTGATTCTTCTTCTACGCTTTCCGTTAACTCCCTGTGGCTGCGCTACAGCGCCACTCCAGACTTGGCATATACATTACAGCCGTTAAACGTCCTCAGCGTCTTCTTTTGGACACTCGCAAGTCTTAAAATGCTTCTGTGTACGAGATTTGTTTGAGGAACAAAGCCATCTGGACGACGTAGATGATTCAACTGAGACCAAAAACACAGACTGGAAAAACACAACAGACTAAATACACCAACACTAATGACACACACCTGGGGAACACAATAGGCTGAGGGCACTGATTGGTTACACACACTGGGAAGGGAAGTGACACACAGGTGGACGTGATCAGACATAACAAGACGGGAAGATATCAGGAACACATGACAAACACCAATCACAGACAAACACAACAAACACACACAAAACAAAGAAAATTCCAACCCCTACAAAACCAAAAAATCACATTGTTAAATATTCCGGTTCAAATTGACCCATAGACATTTTCAATTACAATGTTAAATGTTTATCGGGGTGCTTTTCGAAATTTAAACATATGCTGCTTTCGAGGATGGTCGGAAGTCGGACTTTTTTTCAAGTTTAAACCACGAAGTGTGTACGGGAACGCCCACTGGAACTCGGAAATTCCACTTGCGAAGTCGGAAAAAAAAAGGACTCCGACTTCACCGACGCACTACAAGTGACGTCTCTCTAAATTTAGACAGCTTTCTTCTTTCATAAATATTTGACATAACTTCACATAACACAACGTACATGACAGTATGCCGCTATCTCCCTGCATGAAATTATACGGTGAACTACTAAACTGTATGGAATGCTTATGAAATAAGATAAAAACACTAAATGAAGCAAAGTTGCGAGAAGGTAAGTTTGCTGGAGGTCAAAATGAGTTTTGAGGACCAAAACAAAAAACAATTTATCACTATCCGCCATTTTGGTTGTTTACTTTCGCCTCAAACGCTTTCAGGTCAGAACTGGGAAAAAAACAACTCTGATATATCCAACTTCGGACCAACCTCGAATGCAGGGTCAATCTGACCCATTTTAACGTTGAATAACTACAAATTAGTTTTTTGTCATGAAACTTCTCAATTAAAACTGCAAATTTGACATATTTTCAATTTAATGTTTAATGTTTATCGGGATGCTTTTGGAACATTAAACATAGCCCGGGTCAAATTGACCCATGTTAAAATGAGTAGTTTAAAAAATAATAATATTCAACAGCCAATTAAAATGGTTCATTCTGACATGTTTGCATTTAAAACTGTTAATCATGAGCTATAATTCGTTATCATGGTGTTTTTGGAATATTAAACGAAACATTGCCCGGGTCAAACTGACCAATTTCAATGTCAAAGAACTACAAATAGTAGTATTTCACGATGAAACTTAAGAATGGTTCATTTGAAATTAAATGAAAGCAGTTAATAATGCTTATTGGGATGTGTTTTAATATTGAAATATAGCCTGGGTCAAATTGACCCGGGAACATTATTGCTGTTCCTCAGAAACCAACCTAACAGGAGGGTTAAAAACACCAAGTCTCCCTTTCCGGGCCTTTGCATGTATGCTTGTATGACGTGTCATGACTAGGCACGTGTCGTGAGAAGCGTGTGTGTGTGTGTTTGTGTGTGCGCGTGTGTTTGTGTGCGTGTGTATGTGTGTGTGTTTTGAGAGAGCGTAATGCATGTAGACAAGCCAAGTGTAAGAGGCCTGGCAGACACAACGCCCACATTTCCCCGCAGCTCTGAGCCAGGCTATGCGTGCAGCCGCCCAAGTTCAAACCAAGACCATGTTAGACACAAACACACACACAAGCCGGCTCACGCACACACAAACACGCGCGCGCACGCACGCACGCACGCACGCAGCCATGCAGGCTAATTTATGTCTGCTCCAAAAAGCAAACAAAATAGAATGGGAGTAGAAGAGAATAGTGATGCGGATATGTCTTTTTTTGGTGTTTCATTCACTGCATGCTGACCTTTTAACGACAAATTTGACATGACAATTAACTTCTGGCACTAATGAATCAAATTTGTTTGCGAAATTGCGGCTTTTCATGTTGACCAGTGAAGCACATTCTCGGGGCACACTTTGGTCTCTATGAGTGGGACGTTTCCTTTCATATAGGATCATTTGGAAAGGTGACCGTCCATCCATCCAGTCCAATTTCTTTCCACTTTTGATGGATATGTTAAAATAAGTTTGCGGTCTGTTTTTTAATCTATGCAATTTTTGGATTGGATACAGTAGCCGATAAAATGCTTGCAAAACGCTCAGGTTGGAGTGGATTTGTGCCTCATTACTCTAGTGCAAATATTTGATGCGGTTCCTCTGAGGATCAATTTATTTATTAATTACTTTTTTTAGAACGGATCCAAAGTTCTCCATTTTTTTTTACTAGGCGCATTTGGGAGTACGTTCTGTTTTCCCACCACAGAAACTGCTTCCGAAAATAAAGTTCCCAGGAATTTTGGGGGGCTGAAAGAAGACGCAGCTCGTGGGATAAATAATACTTTTTAAACCAAGGAAACATTGGTTATTTTTTGTTGTTTCATTTCTTCTCCATTTTGCCTTGCAGCGAAAATTTTGCATACTAATATAATAAAACAACAACAAGACAAAAGATCTTCCAACAGGCAACACCACATTCTTCACTCGGTGCCTGCCAAGGAATTGAGTTGTCAAGCTGGCAGCTGAGATAAGGTGAAAAGAACAAACAATACATAAAGGCTTTTCCCAAAAATGGAACTTCATCACCAAACCCTCTGAAGTGGTACTTCTTTGTTTTTAGCGCTTGAGGAATTTGCACTGCTTTTTGCCTGCTGACGTGTCGGGGCGCTTGTTAGCACGATTACATGAAAGTGGCAACATTGTACACAGTGGAAGGCAGAAGAAAAACCTCTTAAATGCTTCCTTTCCTCAAGTTATGTGTTCTTCTGTCCATACCTGGTCCCAATCATTTACTCATAACAAGCCATCCAAAATGTCGTAGAAAGGATAACTAATAGCATCTTATGTATGATTTACGTGACGAATATTTGAGCAGAGATTGTACAGCAATCGGCAAGTCTGGTCCTCGAGAGCCCCTATCCCACCTGTTTTCCACATTTCCCTCCTCCCAACACAGTTGAATCAAATAATCAGCTAATCAGCAAGCTATGCAGACGCTTGATAACGATCCTGATTATGTGATTCAGGTGTGTTGGAGGAGGCAGACATGGAAAACAGGCTAGATGGGGACTCCTGAGGACCGGACTTGGAGATCCTTGTTGTACAGCAACACATAGACAGGCAATATCATGATACTTTCAAGCATATATTCTTTATCCTCTGTGAAAACCGACCGTCATTTACAGTAGTTGTGAAACTCTTCTTCATCTGTTTCAGCATTAATGTACAGTCTTACCACCCCTGTTAGCGTAGTTGCACACATCCCAAAAAAAAAAAAACGCAACAAATTAATCATGATGGACAAACTGTTCAAGTCTATTTAATCGTGTATTTTTCTAAGTTCCAATATTACAGAGAGCTGTTGTCCGTATTTAAAAAGCACATCGCAAAAACGTTTGTTGCTGTTATGATTAATTGACCAAGTATTTATTAATATACATTTTACATTTTTAACTTTTAACGAATATATTTTAAAATGTTTGTGTTTTATTATTTACCATATAGGCCTACAATAATTCAATTAACCAACTATTTCTTGAAATAAATTGATTTTAAAAAATGAATAAATATAGCTACCATTATTGGACTACATTACAGACATCTTTGTGACTAAGAAATATGAATTGAATTTTGTAATTTTTTGGTTTTGATAATGTATTGGGTCACTTTTTCCTTCTGATTTCAGTTCTCCAAGTGCTTTTTTTTATTTTTAGTATTACATTTAATATAGAGTACCAAATAAGCCACTAAATGTATTTATTTACTCCTCTATTTTGGGAGGGGTATTATTTACATGGCTGGTGATTAAAAAGATCAATTACAGTGGGGGCTACAGAACGACTTGTCGCTGCTTTAGCAAAGACAGACTTGCAGACTTGCAGACTTGCAGACTTGCTGTCTTGTGTAACGCAGGCCGTGTCTCTCTGCTCATCTTTTTCAAGTCCACAACTCTTGTGATGAAATGTACTGTGTGTGTGTGTGTGTCATAAAAGAACTTGGCAATGTCTCCTCTCCGCGTTAGCTTCCCCACTGCAGCGGCACGACTGCCCACACAGATGACGCACGTAACTGCGCTCCGCACTACACCTCAGCAGTAAAAGGCAAATTTAGCTTCCAGAGCCGGATTTTGAGTGGCGCGCATCCTCTTGTTTGCCTTTGCCTCATCCACGCCTCGTGTGGCTCTCAGTTGAAGTCTGCCACGTTGTTTGCTCTCACATTCAACAGTTGGACTGCATGGACAGACACTGCATATTACATATATTGTATTTGTTAACAGTGAAGTAATAATGAAGTATAAATTATTTTTTTATGCACACAAGTGTATTCTCTAAGTATTTGTACTACACCGATGAGATGATCTTTCCTCTGGCATATTTTCAGCTGCAGTCTGTACACTGCTGGCTCCAGGGACTCACTATGAAACCCCATCACCCCTATCCACTGTCATTTCATTTCATATCACCCTCCTATGAATGGAATTGAATAAAATAAAATAAAGCCTTTAGTCATCCAAAAGCATGAATTTCCAGCAATACAGGAGCGGAATTGATATAAGCAGGATCACATAAAATGGAAAAAAAAAAGTGTAATTTAGCCGTAATACCTAAAAAATCGAAGAAAACTCTTTAAAAATATATCACAAGGTGACATTATCGCTGATGAAACAGCAATCGCCACTTTTGTTGAGTCATCCTCAAAGTTTAAATTTTAATTTACTGTGGTTGTGATTTACTTCCTGTACAGTTAATAAACGGTTTTATGATGGAATTTATTACAGTCCTCTGGAATTAACTACAGTAATCAGGGACCAAGTCTGAAATCTATTCAAACGCATGTAAAATTGAACGACTTCGGACTTACAGATGATTTGACTTTGAAGCACTGAAAGTGTACTAGCGCGTATATGCGGCAGATTCTCCTTTTTAATGTCCACAACTGACTGCTAGTGACACCTCTTGGCTTCTTTTGACTTCAGCGGGTGGCGTAGGTGTTTTGGTGACAGTTACATCGCTTCACCTATATTAATTGTTTGTAGGCGGTTCGCAACTCAAAATGGTCCCAAGAAGTCTTTGAATTGCTAGCTAAGCTGTGATGTTAGCTTACCTGTTTTGTTTTTTTATGGGTTTTGTAGTGACGAATGAAGTTTAGACCTGGTCGTTGTTGTTTTGCCATATGGCCGTTGACAAATTAACTAGGATATCGTCATTTTGCCAACGGTTATCGACAAAATAATCCATTAATTCGAATGAATTATCACTTGTGTTTCGGCAAACAATTAAAATACAAATTTGCCAACTATTCCGAACATTTGTGCATTGCTAATATTTCCGCAATGCACCGTTCAGTTCCACCATTTAATTTTCAAGATGACTTGTCAAGTCATGTAGTTTAAGTCTGAAGTCAAGTATTTCCCAAGTTTTTGGCAAGAAAGTCACAAGTCCTAAAAATGGCAACCAGCCTAACTCGAGTCAAGTAAGCCATATGACTTGATTCCCAGCCTTGTCTCCTGTTTACACAATGTATAAAAAAAATTAGAAGACCTGGATATGTTACAATTCATAGGCCAAGCGTGTGAAATAGGCGTGCACACACACACACACACTCCGTATAAGCACAACAGCACATTCGGTACACCTCCATGAATCCAAGACATAAGGTCTTGACATTTTCAAGTCAGGATGAGACGAAAATAGGAAGGGGGACATGAGCTTGGCAGATGAGGCTCAGTCAGTGAGTCAGTGGTCTGATAAAATAAATAGGCTGAGTCAGTGGACTGAAAGTAGAAGATTGTGTGTGTATGTAATCTTGTTTTTGAACATAGTGGGGCCAACATTTCGGGATTTAACAGAGTTGTGGGGCCCACCCGTCCATTTTGAAGGTCAAGACTTGGGGGTAGGCAATCATTTTTTATGGTTGGGGTTAGGGCAAGCGGCTAGGAAATGCATTATGTCAATGAGAGGGCCCCACAAAGATAGTAAAACAAACTTGCGTGTGTGTGCGTGCGTGCGTGCGTGCGTGCGTGCGTGTGCTTGTGTGTAGATTGCTTTGTGGTCATGTGGAACATAACAAAGAGAGGCTCACAGAGGTGATGTTGCCAGGTTTTTAGTGGTGTAGTGCTCCAGTGCTGCAGGTGGTCAACACTATAAACCCAGCATGGGGGGAAAAAAAGTCATAATGGACAATGAACGTAATTGCAATAGCGTTTGAAAATAATAATTGAAAACAATCTAAATGGAAGAAAAAGGTTTTAGTAATCATTATTAGCGGCACTAATACTGTAGTGGTTCACTCACCAGCTCACGTACGACCCTAAAAGGATAAATGCTATAGAAAATGGATAATTATATGATTTGTATTCATTTGATTCATACGGTGTGTACTGTAGCCTATGTGTCAGTTTACATTGAATGCTCTCCCTATTAAAAGTATATCATTGACCTCTCTAAGATTCTCACGTTGTGACATAATGCAATAGCATCCAATAACTCAAAAGTGATGCAGGGAAAATACATGAACGCCATTTCAAATGTAATGTAATACTGTCCTCTTGTGGTGATGTAAGATCTGGACCCAGAGTGCAACAAGTTTTAATAATAATCGTACATTAAAAAATTTTAAATCTTATGAACATTCCTACTTTTGTGAAAGAGAATTCATTGGAATCATCACCACTTTCCTGAGTTAGCATAAAACATAAATAAATACATACAACATTCATACGTTAACAGAATGAAAGAGTGAAAAACTATAATGTGTTAAGAAAAAATAAATAGTAAAATAAACAAAATACAATCAAATTAAATAGTAGTTCGTTAACATACAAAAACCTGCATGCAGAAACAATGAAGTGGTAAGAAAAATCAAGTCAAATAATAAATGTCGGTCAGTCACTCACACAAATAGTACAAAACGTACACGAATACGAATACATAAAAAATAAATGGTACTGTATACAGTACATAAAATAAAGCTTACGTTCCACACCCGGAAGTCAAACGTCGTACGCGATGACGTCACTTTCCTGTGCGGGGCGCGAATGCTTGGAGCGTAAACTGCGGAGAGCCATTCCAAGCGAAGGAGGTGTGTTTTCTGGACGCAATGCCACTTTAGAGCATGTAGTTACGAACCGTGGCTATTTTTCTTATTTCGTGGAATGCGTTGACGTGTCGGCAGCCCTGAGCTGGCACTTTTTGTTTGTTTTTGCTAGCGTAACCCAACCATACGTACGTTAATATTGATAGCTAGCTTACCGACAAGACTAATTTGTGAGCGTGAGGTTAGCCCGGTACAAAAGTACAGTAGTTTATACTCGAATACGGACAGGTATTGGGGCCCTAAAACGTCTACAAAGCCGTCCAAAGTTTTGAGGTAAATATTTGTTGACTCTTGTTGTCATTTACCATTACCTCTGACCTGTTAACGGTTCGTTGTAAATGCTTTGAACGAACCCACTGCTATTCGTGTAGCCTAAAATGTGAGGTCTTTCCCTCAAAATGACTCAAAAAGTTAGTAAAATGGGGCAGAAAAGTTGATGCCTTACAGTTGCTATAAGTTTATATACTAGTTACAAAAAATTGGGGGTTGCAGGTGAAATTTCACTAAATGCACTATAACCTTAACGGGTGAACTTAATTTGACCTTTGATTCATGAATACGTAGGTCGCCCGGCCCTACCACAATGTGGACAAATCAATGGCATTTCTGTAGAATTGAAATTTTAAACAGTGCGTGCAGGTCTTGCTGTTCTTGTCAAATTAAGTGGATCTTCTTGACACTGGTGTCACTATATTTGAAAGGTTCTCACTTTTATGTCCCTAATAGCTGGTTAGGAAAGTTAGACAAATGCAACTTGCAAATGCAAAACTTAAAAAAATAAAATAAAAAAAACAGCTCTCCAAGAAAACTTACTTTTTTTGTGTGTGCCTGTTGTAGAACGCAAACATGTCCAAAATAGACAAGATGAGCATCCTGGGGGTGCGAAGCTTTGGGATCGAGGATAAAGACAAACAAGTGATCTCGTTCTTCACGCCCCTTACGGTTCTGGTTGGTCCCAATGGAGCAGGCAAAACGGTACAAGAACTTCCACAGACCCTGTAGAGAACCAAGATAATATATTGGAACCAAAATGAGTTGTATATGTTATGTTTTTCAGACCATTATTGAGTGCCTCAAGTATGCAACTGCAGGAGAACTTCCTCCAGGTTCTAAAGGAGGTGCTTTTGTCCATGACCCAAAGGTAAATTGTATTTGAAATTAGGACACTGTTATGAAGTGTGTGGGTCAAAGTTAAACTTAGGCCAATGGAATGAAAAATGTTTATGATAACAATTTATTTAAAAAAATTATGTATATTATGTGCATTACCACTTATATTTTTTGTTGTTAATAGTTTTGCAATGCAAGCCAGATAAATGCTCGTCCTCACTCCCACCCTAAATTCTAATGTGAGCTTTGATTAACATGTGATTCTAGGATGCCCACGAGACGGACGTGCGAGCGCAGATTCGACTTCTGTTCTCTGATGTCAACGGGGAGAAAGTCACCATCCATCGTTCCATGTCTTGCACCCAGAAAGCGAAGAATTACTCCTTTAAAAGCTTAGAGCAGGTTATCACTCGGATAAAGTAAGTCTAACGTTTTTAAGCTCCTGGCTCCTTTTTTTTGTTTTTGTTTTTTTGTGGTACCTCGAAGGAGGCCCGTAATTCACTCTGTGACACTGGTTCATGTATTCATCCAGGGATGGGGAAAAGGTGAGCTTGTCATCCAAGTGTGGCGAGCTGGACCGTGAAATGATTTCCGCACTCGGCGTATCCAAGCCCGTGTTGAATCACGTCATATTCTGCCATCAAGAAGATTCCAACTGGCCGCTTAGTGAGGGCAAGGCGCTCAAAGAAAAGTTTGATTCCATCTTCGCTGCAACCAAGTAAAAGCCAACTCATTTGCACTTTTTTCTTCTTCCTCTCAAGTCCAGTAGATTTGTATCTGACGTTCTCATCACCTTCAAGGTACATCAAAGCTCTGGACACGATGCGTCAGTTGCGTCTCAAGCAGAACAACACTGTGAGAGAGTGCCAAGTGGAGTTGCGCTTCTTGAAGCAGAACAAGGAGAAAGCCCAGCAGATTAGAGAGCTTGTTGCAAACAAGGAGGCTCAGCTGATGGCCTCCAAGGACAACATCCAGCTGATTGAAAGCCAAATCGATCCACTGGAAGTGTGTGCTGTTGCAGAGTTGGATTTGTATCAAAGACAGTGATAAAATGCTATATCAAGTAAGTGATGTATTCATTTATTTTGTCAGAATCGGCTGGCAGACATCGACTTGAAACTGGGTAAGGTGATGAAGCTGGACAATGACATTAAGGCTCTGGACAGTAGGAAGAAGCAGATGGAGGAGGACAATAAGGAGCTTGAGGAAACGATGGAACAGGTGCATGATACAGATGCTTCACATAACCATAAAATATATACTCACCTGACACTTTATTACATACACCAGTAAAGATCAATAAAAAAAAGTAATCATTCAAAATACTCTAGAGCAGCCTCGAGCTTGTCGTCCGTATTGGCTTGCAGGTGTTCCAGGGTTCGACTGAGCAGCTGCAGGAGGGTTACCAGAACCACCAGAGAACAGTGAGGGAGAAGGAACGCAGGCTGACCGACTGCCAGAAGGAGCTGGAGCGAGCCGGCAGGGAGTGTCAGAGACTCAACAGGGTCAAGTCCGATCTCCTGGTGGAACAAGGTACACCGTCACATGCTATTGACACATGACCATTCATTTTCATTTGAGTACACAGATAAAAACAACAATAGTTTGGTTTATGAAAGAGTGGACAAAAATGTAAAAGATAAAAATCCGTGTCCTCTGGCCTTCCCAGGACGTCTCCAGCTAGAGTCTGACCGTCAGACACAAAACATCAAGAACCGTGACACTCAGGTGAGAGCAAAACTCATAGCCAAACACATCGGTCCTCAATGTTTTTGAAAGGAAAAGCATAACGCTAATTGTTTCTCCCAGGTACCAGTTCAAATGTCAGGTGGGGATTGGGACAGTGCTCTCTTAATCAAACTATTGAAAGCATATCTTGACTGAATTTGGCTTTACTGTCGCAGGTCCGCTTATTGTCGACCCAACTGGAGGTGGAAGGTTACGACCGGCCGCCCTTCACTTTGCTTCAGCTCGGGAGCTTTCAACGTCACATCACTCAGAGACTGGAGCAGGAAAAACAGACAGTCGCTCAGGTTATGGTATGAAAAAGTCAAACCACTCAGGTCAGTTGATTGTTGAATTACATCGCGTCACCTGTCGTTCCTTAAACCAGGCAGACCTGCAGGAAAAGGAGCAACAGAAACAACAGTCAATTGATGAGATCAGGGATAAGAAGACGGGTCTGGAGAGTACAGTGGAGCTGAAGCGAGACCTGCAGGGAAAGAAGCAGCAAGAGCTCCGTAACGTCCGCACTGAGCTGCAGAGGCTGGAAGGTTCGTCCGGCAGAATGCAGGAGCTGGAAAACGAGCTGGCCAAAGCGGTAAGTTTGTCCGTGTTCCCATGGTTGGCATAAAAAACAGCAACAAAATCTTGGAACAGGCATTCAAGCTAATTTGTTGTATTTTCAGGAGCGTGAGCTGCAGAGCACCCTCCAGACGTGCAACGTAGAGGAGCTGAAGGGGGAGGTTGTGGAGCTCCAGAGAGAAAAGGCAGAGCTGGACCGCACACAGAGGCAGCTGGACCAAGAGATGGGAGTGCTCAACATGCACACCACTTCACGCACACAGATGGACATGTTGACTAAGGACAAGGTGGTGTTTTGAATGCATGCGTGGGCTCGTCTTCCTGCATGTCTGCTGTTTCCCCTCATAACATTATTTATTTATTTTTTTGGTCCTGTAGAAAGAGAAAGAGGAGCAGGTACGCAAGATCAAGTCACGTCACAGTGACGATCTGGTGTCACTACTGGGCCACTTCCCCAACAAAAGAGAGCTGGACGACTGGCTTTACGCCAAGTCAAAGGAAATAAACAGCACCAGGGACAAACTGGCCAAAATCAAGTGTGTTATCTCATTATAGCAGCACTCACGTATGCATTGGAACCTTCAAAGTTGAAAACCTAAAACTTCTACAAATTGGACTTTATCCAAAATTTCATGACATGACAAAGGATTTGCATTTGCTTTGCTATAATAGCACAGAAAGATTTATTTTGTCCATTAAAAACTTTTTTTTTTTAATTGAAAATGAACGTGGAAGTCAACCAGTTTTGTTGTTACACTTTGGAGGTTCCGCGATGCTATGTTTTGGCCATGTTACTGAACCTTACTTGTCATGACAAATCTGTTGCGATATCACAACTCGCAGTAAGGACCTGGCTTCCAGCGAGCAAAATAAGAGCCACATTGCTGCCGAGCTACGTAAAAAGGAGGGGCAGTTAACCAATGATGAAGAAAAGTTCTTCAACGTGTGCGGCAGTCAAGATCTGGAGCAGGACCTCAGCAAAGTGCAGGAGGACCTGGAAAAAATTTCCAAACAAAGAGGTTGCCGTTTGCACCAATAGTCACACTTAAGCAAAGAAATTGCAGAGTTAGATTAGTTGTACCTTTATTTTTCCAAGCCATGCTCGCTGGAGCTACTGCCGTCTATACCCAGTTCATCAGCCAGCTGACCGAGGAAAGCGAGCCCTGCTGCCCCGTCTGCCAGCGGACTTTCCCGGCCGAGCCCGACCTACAGGAGGTCATCAGTGACATGCAGTCCAAACTGCGTCTGGTTCCAGACAAGCTGAAAAACACGGAGCAGGACCTGAAGAGAAAAGAGAGGAGGCGAGATGAGATGATGACTCTAAGACCAGTCAGGTATAAGACCTCAACTATAGCTCTTTTGCCAGCAATACAAGTAGTAGTTTATCACTAACCTACAGTGGTACTGTAAACATAAAGGCACGATTATGGTCAATAATATTATGCAAAAAAAAATGTGTAGTACATGAATGTAAAACAATTATATAAAAAAACAGATTGTATGGTGGTAACTTGGCATGACTTTAATACATTGCATATCAGCAGAAAGGCAGTGATTGCAAGTAAAATGTTATGGCCATTAAGTGATTTTCTTCATCTTTTGGTTTACCTGAAAAAGAGGAATGGTTTAGTCCACTAGATGGCACAAGATTATCATGAAACGGCTCGAGAAATACAAACAATATCTTGAAAAACAAATAACTGAGTTAGACTGGAAGCTCTCAAATCAAATACAATCTGTCCTGTGAAGCTGGGTGGTAAAATTTGCAGAAAAAAATACCATGGGAAATCATGTAAGTTGAATTAATTAGTTGCAGGGTCATAAAACCTTTGACTGTATGGACAATGTTTTAGGTAACATTTTGACATCAATATCGTTAATTGATATTTCTGTTCACATACTTAGCTTTAGTCTTTTTAGGCATACCGTATTTAAAAAGAAAAAGGAAAAAAGCTCTTCCAAACTTCAACACATTTACATGTGTGGTATGTTCAGCAAAATCACACTAAAATGTTTACCCGTCCCCACAGGCAGTCCATTGTGCAGTTACAGGAGAAGGAGTTGCCTGAGCTGAAAAATCGACTGCAGAGTGTGAACAGAGACATCGAGAGGCTAAAAAGTGATGTGGAGGAGCAGGAGACTCTGCTTGCCATGCTGATGTCAGAGGAGGAAACCGCCAAGGCCTGTCAGCAGGACATCGCTCTCATGGACAGATTCCTGGTACTATTCTCCTGTTTGCCACTACGATCATATCAATGGACTTGGCTCCTGACAATTCAGAATTGTTGTTCTTTGTAGATGGATCTGAAGGAAGTGGAGAGGAAAATAGCTCAGAACGCAACCAAACTCCAGGGAGTAGACTTGACCAGAACCGTCCAACAAGTCAGTCAGGAGAAGCAGGAGACTCAGCTCAAGTTAGATACCAGTAAGATGATGTTAGCTAGCTCCGTTTTTTGTTTTTTTTTCAATCATTAATTGAGCCAAGGCACGTATTTTACAATCACAAAGCACACCAGCAAACACAAAATTGTGAATGAATGAATAGTTCAGCTCCATACGTAACACAGAAACAAAAACAAACATCCTTTTAAACAAATCAATTAATAACCAAGAAAGAAATAGGCTGAAGCACCAGGATTATTATTGCCTATCCTATACAGTCCCATGAATCACAACGGAGCAAAAATAAATACTACACTCACATTATAATTCCTAAATGATTTACGTTTTATCAATGCTTTTATTAGAGCTTCATGGCATTTTCCCTGCGTAGCGTCCAGCAAGATGGAGCTGAAACGTAAACTGATCCAAGACCAGCAGGATCAAATTCAGGTGCTGAAGAGTTGTGTGAACGAGACCAAAGCGGAGAAACTCCAGCTGAGCAGCGACATGCAGAAGCAGCAGCAGCTGGAGGAGCAGTGTGTCGATTTCACCGCTAAGATTCAGGCCTTAACCAGGGACATCCGGGTACTTTCATCATCTTTCCGCAATTGTCCTGTCTTTTGTTTTTCAGTTGAATGCCAGGCTTTGCAGGAAAAAACACTAAATGTCGCGTTGTCGCCACGACCAGGAGGCGAAGGAGCAGCTGTCTCCGTTGTCCTCCACCTTGAATAAGATGCAGCAGGAGAAACAGGAGCTGATAGAACGTAAAAGGCAGAAGCAGGAGGAAGGACAGGAGAAGGTGGACGCATGTTAAACCCACAAGTCGACACCCACATGTTATTCTATCTTCATGAAATTATGTTAATCTACTTTACGCTTTGTCAACGACAGATCAACGCGATCAAAGACAAAGTAAAGACCATCACCACCATGGAAAGGGACATCAACAAGTATCTTGAAGAAGGCAAACATGAATACAAGGAGGTATAATTTGTTCAATCTTGCGTCCAGTAAAGTGACACATGGTCCTCAAATTTTCAAGGTAAAGACACTCAAAACATTTTGTATTAGGTTTAAGCAAACCTATGACGTGTTGTTGCAGCAAAAAGAGTCTGAACTTCAAGAAACCAACACGCTGCTCCATGAGGCCGAACGACACAAAGAGAAGATCAGCAAAGATATGGGAAACGTCCGTCAGGACATAGACACTCAGAAGGTAAACACGTCTGTGGTTGTCCAAGAGTGATTCCTAACGTTTATTGAGCAAAGGCACATATTTAAACATCGCATTTGACGTATTAAATAAGAAATGGCGCACCACCCAAAAAAAGGCACAAAAAGTACATAGCCTATAGCGGTGCCTTGAGAAATGGGAATGAACTTGTTAATTTTTGTATAAATGCACTGTGCTTGGGGAATCACTTGAGTTTAGGTGTAACGTGTATTTTTTCACATTGCAGGTGCAAGAGCGCTGGTTACAGGACAACCTGACCTTAAGAAAGCGGGTTGAAGAGCTTAAAGAGGTTGTGGCTAAGCGGGAGGCCCTTTGCAAAGACATAGGCAACATGCAAGTGATGCAGCTACGCCAGTAAGAGCCCTACATCCACGGATAAGTTGCTCTTAGTTGCTCTTCACCTGCATTTGTGCTCGTGCAGAGAACGACGTGAAGCCGAGCGCAAGTTGGAGGACCTGAAGAAGAACCGCAGCATAGCACTCGGTCGCCAGAAAGGCTTCGAGGAGGAGTTGCTGCATCACAAGTGAGCGACGCGAGGATACCGAGCTCGCCGTCGATCGTCACGGCCCATATTGCCCTTGACCTCTCCGGATGGTTCACTTTCAGGAAAGAGCTGCGAGAAGATCAGTACCACAAAGCCGACGAGCTCTATAAAAACAAGATGATCATAATGCGTACGACGGAGCTGGTCATCAAAGACCTGGATCTCTACTACAAAGCCCTCGATCAGTGAGTAAAAGACGTCATGGAATACGGTGATGAAATCATATATGTCGTGTGGTGTAGCCAGCGTTGACCGAAACGCGGCGGGGGTTTATGGCAGTGGTCTGACAAGAGTACAATCATGACAGACCACATTTGTCTTGTCGTTACATCCAGGCCTTTTTTCAGAAGAGAGGAAACATTTTCAAATGCCCCATTATATTTACATCATGTGCGTGCCCCACTTTAGCAATAGAAGTGTCATTCAATTTGCAGCAAGTGTAATTCAGACCCAGCAAACATAAAATTGAGGTTATATACCGTATGTTTCTTGGTCAAGTGTTTTGAAGTGGAGTGATCCCTGCCGCAAATAGAAAGAAAAAGTCATTCATGTCCTGTAATTGCCTGTAGATGCCACAAGATGGTGGCAAAACCAAAGTTTTGTCAAAATAAAACACCTAGACTCACTTCAACTCAGTTCCTTGGAACTAAGATGTCACAAAATGGCGACATAGCACTACTTGGTCTAAACGAAGCTCCCCAATTCACTTCAACATAGTTCATTAGCACCAAGATACCACCAAAGTTTGTACCAAACTTGTATTCTTTTGGTCTTTGCATAAAAACAGCAAATATGTTGCAAAAATGCTTGTTAAGTAATAATTACACCACCGTCGGCATGTATCCGTGTAACCTGACAGATCTTTTAAACTATAGAACTCAGCAGCTGTCTGAGCTTGAACAAAAATAATAACACTGGGCACAAGCAGCTGATAAATCTGTAAAAAAAAAAAAAAACCTGCGTAACAGGGACTTTATGGGGCTGTGTGTCGCTGTCAGGCAATCATAATGACAAAGTGAAACTGTGAGAGCGTTCTTTGCCTCGCGTCTGCATGGGTTGAGTCAGCTCTTTCGTCAGTATTATCAAGATGAAAAGCAAGTAGGTCTTGGCCACCTTCCAGCGGATGGGGGGGTGTGGCCCAGTTGCTGACTGTCATAGTGGTCTCACAATATGTCTCTTGCCAAAAATTGTACTCGACCCTCGACATCAAATGTTGTTAAAATAGCGACCGTCACATGGCACTTCATATTCAACAGAAAAAGGAAAATCACCGCCACCAATTCTTTTTCTTTTTTTTTTGTTTGTTTGTTTGGTCGGGAGTTACGTGCAACGAGTTCTCAAAAATATCGACACAACTTTTTGATACATTGTCCTCAAATAATACTCATGAATTATTTTTTATTTTATCTGTTCAAAACCAATTGTCAATAACTTGCTCATAGAGAATCAAAAACCCTTACTAAACATCTTTCTAGTGAGCAAATCAGTCAGCCAGATAAGAATTACTTTTCCTATTTCGTTATGACTCTCGTCTTCACTTGCCATATATGGGCACCGGAAGAAGGCGTTTGATTTCCACTTGATATATTTGACCACATTAGAGCCGATCATCAGTAGGTGAGTTTGACCAAACACTTCTCGTCACACAGGAAGACAACATGCAGTTAGCTGCAAATATCGCCCTTATCAACAACCTTTTTTACTGTTTATCAATATGACACAGATTACAATATCTTATGTTTTGGAATATTTTGACCCTTAATTAAACTTAAAAAAAAGAAATCCTGGTTGGGCCGCCTCCCACAAGAGTTTAGTAGCAATTTTGTTGCATCTAAAAGATAAACATTCAACAAATAAAACTCAGTTTGGCCAGGATATGAAATTAAAGCTCAGCTTTTTTTCGTTGCTTTTTTTTTGCACTGCTAATAATATTTGAACACTGTGATGCTTCAACATTTGTGTTAATTGATATGCTGTCTTTTTAGTGCACAATATTTTGCAGATATTACAACTCATTTTGTGTGCATTTTCTGCACACACAAAGAAGTAGCACGTTAATTCTATACGTTTACATCTCTTGTTTCCTTAGATAGTCATGGAATAAAAATGAAGATTGATTGATATCTAACAGATTTTTTGGTTAGTTTTTTTTTTTTCTATGAATAAGCACTTCTCTTTTTGATCCTTTCAGAACCATCATGAAGTTCCACAGTATGAAGATGGACGAAATCAACAAAATCATCAGAGACCTTTGGCGCAGCACCTACCGAGGACAAGGTAGATTGTTAGGCTTGTGCCTCATGTAAACAACAAAGGTACCGCAAAATTTCCACATCAGAAGACGCAACATTTATTTGCCTGCCAGCAATGCGTGATATTGTCGTAACTGTTGCATTCAAAACGAACGTTGGGTATTGAATTTCACACCATGGCATTGCAAAAAAAGGAAGAAAAGTATGTCATTGCATTGATATAAATAAAAAATATATATTAATGTACTTTTAAAATAGTTGTCAATTTAGTGACCTGACCCTCTTGAGGTCAAAGGTTCACTCTGATCCGTCCACATCTCGGTCGTCCTATCTTTCCAGACATCGAGTACGTGGAAATCCGCTCAGACGTGGATGAGAACTCGTCTGCTGGAGTGAGACGGAGGGTTTACAACTATCGAGTAGTCATGGTAAAAGGAGACACCGCTTTGGATATGAGGGGACGCTGCAGTGCTGGGCAGAAGGTACCTCTTCTTCTTCTTTTTCGTCTTTTTTTTTTTTTGCCTTGTGCACGGTGTTAAAGTTTGATTCCGTGTGCGCGCAGGTGCTGGCCTCTCTCATTATCCGTCTTGCCTTGGCGGAGACGTTCTGTCTGAATTGCGGAATCCTGGCACTGGATGAACCCACCACCAACCTGGACCGAGAAAACATTGAGTCTCTGGCACATGCCCTTGTCGAGTCAGTACACACACACACACACACACACCTTACTACAGGTTCCAATGTCAATTCGAGGCTCTGCCATATTTTTAAACACATCGAATGAAACATTAGAAGAACGATGTTAATGTAAGAAATTCTGTATAATAGGAGTGCTACGCTAATATTTTAATGGATCTTCTGCCAGAGGCAGTCGTCAACGATCATCTCAAGAGGAGTGCTCTTAACTAGTATTTTTGCACTGGATGATTAAAAACAAACTGTTCCAAATATATCCAATTTAGTATAATTTCAAACTCATCTTAGAATACTAGCTGTAAAAACAAATGGATTACAAATCATTTGATTTTGAACAAGTCTGTGTGTACACAACTTGTCTCAGTTGTGATGTATCACTTGAACATACTTTCTTGACACAGTGTGTACAGGGATTCGTCCTTGATGCTCACTTGTGCATTTTCTCACACATTGTAAACGACATTCGCGATGCCGGGCATCACGTATTTCAGCTATATTTGCCAACGTGATTGTGCCATTCAGAAGCGCTGGATAGTGGACTTGGTGTCTGCTGACTCTCGCTGGTTAGGTAAGCCTTCCTCAGTCAATACTGCCGTGCAAGAGAGAGAGAGCTACAGCGTACATTTCAAAGCACAATACACCACGGTTACTGCTTTACTGCTTCGAAAGGACCTTTGGCAGCATTTCAGAAAGAGCACAACACTGCAAATATGCGCAGGATTACTGTAGATCCCAACAGCAGCAATAGCAAAAGTTCGATATAACAGGAATATTCGTACTGATTCATCATTGTATCGTCCTTCCTTGATTGTAATTAGCTTTTCCTCCTTTCTGATCGCAACAGAATCATAAAGAGTCGCTCCCGCCAGCGCAACTTCCAGCTGCTGATCATCACGCACGACGAGGACTTTGTGGAGCTGCTGGGCCGCTCCAGTTACATCGAACACTTCTACCGCATCCGCAAGAACCAGGACCAGAACTCCGAGATCACCAAGTGCAGCATCAGCTCCCTCTCCTCCTATCTGCACTGAGCATACAGTAACAGTAACACCCCTTCAGTTTCATCATTACCCATTTGCTGTGCCATTAAGTGTTTGTTTATTAGAGAAGAAAACACCTGAGTATGCAAAGATCATTCGATGAATAAAAATTCAATGTTTTTGGTTTGGCTCATTTTTTAACCAAAAACAGAGACATTACAAGTTCTGCACTTCAAGTCCCTTAAGAAGGTGTTTGCAGGTCCTCAAAAAGTACTCAATACGTTTAGATTTTCCCAAACTAGTAGCATTTTAGAGCTGTCAAACGATAAAAAAATGTAATCAGATTAATCACATTTTAGAATTTTGATTAATCACGATTAATCGCTTAATAAAAAAAGGCAGCATTTTTTTCCCCGCCAAATTTGAAGACCGGTTATGTGTTCATTCTTTTGACATTTAATGTTATGAGGACGTCTTCAACATTTTTTGACCCACTGCACACGCTCATCCTCCTCTTTTTCTAGTCAGTTAATTACTTGCATAATTTAAAATTGGGGCAGAAATGACCCCAATCTTTTGACATGAACAAATATTTTAAATGTGATACGCACATTTAAACCTGTGCTAATTTAAATTTAGCCATCCGCTGTCACGCTAAAGGATAATCTATGGTCAAAATTAATCTGTGTTAATTCATAATTGATGCGATTATTTTTTGTGATTAATTAATTAACGCATTAACTTTGACAGCACTAATCATTTCATTAAGTGATTTGATACCCTTAATGTGACGCCAAGATGTTATTCCCCTTTAACTTAAACTTTTGCTTTAACAACTTGATTGCAATTCTAATAGTGGGAGGAGGTGGGAAAAAAAATATGCTCTGATGGTCATTTTTGAAAATTTTGACCTAACATGATGCACAAATTCAAAGAAACATATCTCATCTTGTTGGAAGCATAATCAAACAAATCTTATTTCCTGCGTACTGCCGTGAAGCTGCGTCACTTTTTGAAGGGGTGGGGTGCGAAGAGTATAAGTCGCCGTGCTCACCATTGAGGTGTCACAACGAGCTAGTAGCTGACAATTGAAGCGGTTTCTCAGTTGATTTTGACCAACGAGCGAAAATGATGGCGATGATGACAACGGCGCTCTTGATGATGGCCTTGCTGGGCCATCCTGCTGCAACCAAGCCCACTGACCAAAAACCCGTGCTTGCACTCAAACACGTCATCGACCTGTTCAATCGCAGCATGTCATTACCCAAGGTAAGCTGACCACATCATTCTTCAAAAACACGATATTGATGGTTCTTTTTTATTTCTATTTTTGTCTCTCAACAGGGGGACTTTGATAATTTGAGCGATCTGGCAGAAGGCCCCAGAAAATGTGGGGTGAGTGAATACTTTTTGATGTTGAGGTACATGGCAACACCGTTTGCGGGTTCCATTCTTAGCCCTTGTGACCATGTTGAAGTGTCCTTGAGCAAGACACTGAACCCTAATTTGCTCCCAGTGGACTTGGCAGCAGCCAGCTTTTGGGCACCATATCATGTTGATGAAGCATAGCGCTTTATTTGTCTTTTTTTTTATAAAAAAACAAAACAATTTTGCTCTGCCCCTGTAGGCCAAGTTCTTCTGCAAAGTTCACGAGCTCCTGGACGAGCACAAAGCGACAAAGGAGATTGCGATGTATCTAAACAAATACAATAAACAGAAAGAAGTAAGGAAACCTTGAAAGTGCCTTATTTGTTAATTTTTTTTGTGACGTACTGACCCTTCTCTCCTGTTGCAGTTTAAATGCAAAGAAGTGCTGAAGGAAGTGCGACCAACAGGCTACCAATACCAAATGGAACCTCTTAAAGAGCATATCATCGGATGCATCCGATACAAAATCATGCACACCCCGGTGAACACCACCACGCCTCCCACAAATGCAACCCAGCCGTCAATCTAGACGCACAGGTCATGTGGGGATTTTTTTTTTTTTTTTACATGATGGATGTTTTTCCGCTGTAATAAATGTGTTCACATGCCATCTCCCTGGTTTACAAAACAGCTACTGTAATTAATCAAATCTTCAAGCCTTGAAGTCGCTGCAGTCCCGATCATTGGAATTCATCTATTTATTATATACTGTGTATTTAAGTGGCATATTTAATGTATTGACACCAAATAAAAGAGAATAAATCGTATTGGCAACTCATGAAATGTGTACCTTTTTCTTGTAAAGTGGAGACTAGAGGTTATGAACATTTTTAACCATTTTCCCAACATTGTCACATATAGCAGAAGCCACGATCTGCAGAGAAGAGTCAGGAGAAGAATTTTCATGGCAATAATTATGCCACGGAACCGTAAAGACTTGTCAAATGAAAAAAAAAGTACAACAATCACATGACCAGACGTCCCTCCAAAAACGGGGACATTGATGGCGAGTGTATCAACGGGGGACTTTCATGGGGCATATGTCAATCGATATTAAACTTAGTCAGATGAGGGTTATAATCTCAAAAATCTCCACCGTACCCGAACATTAACCGCCAAACTCCCACCGTCTCGATTGTATCTGTCGTCTAAATCCTTTTATGCTTTGGTCACAAAATATATTTAAAGAACCGTTCATAGCATCGTTTTTATAGAGCAGCTCATCTGTTTATTAGCTACTTATGCACATGCGGGAAGCGCTAATCAAATATGAATAAGATCCATTTAAGTATTCAGCCCAGAAAGAAGTCTAAAAGAACGTGTTGTGTTGGGCGGGGAGCACTCAAAGCGCCACCCGGGCCAGTCCCCAGAAATACACGCCGGTGTAGATGCACTGATCTCCGGGATGAACACGTTTCAGCACTCTTCTCCCTCTTGCAGCCGTCACTCGCTGATGTGATGCAATGCGAGCGCTCGAAGGGCAAGGAGGGGAGGGGAGGGGTGCAGCCGATGTGCTTCCTGTTGGTGGTCACGTGTGCCAAATTCAGCTACTGAACCGTGATGCTCATTAATAGTTAAAAAATAAAAAACTTCTCGTGTTTTACTTTAATGTACAGAAATGTCCAAAAAAGAGCAAGCTACATGATTGAATGGGACCTAGAATACAAGGCATGTACTTATTTCATTATTTATTTTTGTTTTTATTTATTTTCTAATTTAATGTATCCAGTCATTGATCATGTTTATCTATCTAATTTGATGGTATTTGGTTTTATTTAATTGTTTGTTTTTTTATGTTCATTCTTTGAATTTGTTTAGGTTTTTATTGTGAGATTTGTGAGTGGGTCAACTCATTTTCCTGCATGTTTTCCTGGATTGATTTTATGTTTTCGTTTTTGTGTAATCCATTTTATTCAAGCTAATGTTTTTATCACGTCTAACTATTGTATAATTTAGTTTTATTTGATTTTTCTATTGTCTGTTTCCAAGTGCCCCCAAAAGGTTGACTGTGGCTTAGTTTTAATAGTTTTTTGGTAATTTTACTATACATTTCATATTTTGTTAACATTTATTTTTGCTTTTTAATTTTTTAATTAGCATATTTTTTTATTCCCGTGTGCCTCTGGGGGTTGAACATACGTTTTTCTTTATTTTGTGGGGAATTAAAGGACATTTTAAAATTTCATTCATTCTTGTCTTCAGTTGTATGACGTCAAAATATCCACCGTTTTATATGTTAAATTATTTTCTGATTCATTTTGAAATGGATCAGTAACTATTGATATAAATGTTTTTTCCCCCTCTGGAAATGACTTTCTTCTAGTATTTGGTTGTTTCAAATGTCCTTGCACTTTGGTGTTGTAGCGCCACCTGTTGCTGTGGCATGCACTTGACAGCTTGCTCATAATTTTTTTGTACAACTTGGCTATTTTTTATTTTTTTTAATACATTTGTGGGAGACCATAGATAGTTTTGTATTGAATTGTCGTAATATATCAGGCAAAAGAGCCTTCAGTCAGTGCTTGTATCAGCCTTTTAATGCCATCACTGTGTCAACAGGCACATCGGGCGTTAAAATACATTTTTATGTATATTGATGTTTTGTTTCTAACCTCCTTTCTCTGTTTTCATGTGCAGTCAGCTGCTTTTGGTCCAGTAGCCTGAGGGCTGACTTGAGGGCCCGGGGCCTCTGGGATTAGACAGAGGGGCTGGCGGTGGGGGTGGTGGTGTTGCCGCAACCGCCAGGGGCCGTCCTCCAGGGGCCTCGGCTCTGCGTTTTATGTGAATCTTCAAAGAAAGGGAGGATGGAGGAGGTCGCTGCCATTGTTGTGTTCTCCGCTCGCCAGCTTCCTTTCTTCCATGCTTTGCTCTTTAAGACTCAGCCGTGTCTTCTAAAAAATATCCTTCAAGAAGCATGATTGCGATTATCAAAGGTGTTACTGTAGGTGTCAGTTTTTGTGTTTTGGAACATTACTGGAGATATAAACATGGGGCCCAAAAGTTGCATTGTTTTTCTTTTAATTAAAGCATTTAACTCATTCACTGCAATTGACGGCTGTAGACGTCAAAAATTCATTTGAACTATTTCTATTAGTTTCACATTTTTTTCCAGTTTTGTTAACAAGAGTATGAAAACCTAGAAAAAAATGTATTGTACATTTAGAACAGATATAAAATTCGTGATTAATCTTGAGTTAACTAGTGAAGTCATGTGATTAATTACAATTAAAAAATGTAATAAAAAAAAAAGAAAATATTACAAATTAGAGGCGCCAGACGATTAATTTTTTAAATTGTAATTAATCGCATAACTTCAATAGTTAACTCACAATTAGTCACAAATCGGTTCTAAATGTACAATAAAAAAATTCTAGGTTTCCATACTTTTTTTAACAAAAGTGGAAAAAAACCTAATGAAACTAATAGAAATAGTTCAAATGAATTTTTTACGTCTATAGCCGTCAATGGCAGTGAATGAATTTATTTGTACTGATTATTATTATTAGTGATATTGTTATTAATTTATTATATCATTTTTATTATATTATTACTTTATTATTTATGCATTTATAATTTTGTTTATTTTAACCTTATTGTTTTTTAAAGGTTGTTTTGTTTTGTTTTTAAGATACATACGGTACTCATTTCATGTTGTTGCTGTACAATTCTTTTTTTTTTTTTATAAAATGCCACAAGATGGAGCCAAAGTCCTTTTTGGTAGAAAAGTAGCATACAACTTTGTTCTTAAATTTTCCCTTCATTTGGAAAATTACAAAATATTTGTATTTACGTTGTGCTTAGACCTTTTACACTGTACTTTCATAATTTTCCATTGTGTTAACTCAAAGAAATACACATGTATATGGGTATATGTATGTACTTCCTTGTGTATATGTGACATTCGATTGGCTAGCGACCAGGATGTCTCCAACCTCAGATTCAGCAGTGACAGACTCCCTAATGAGGGTAAGCACTAGAGGTGTGCTAAAAAATCGATTCTCATAAGAATCGCAATTTTCATTTAGTATGATTCAGAATCGATTTTAAATGTCCCAAAATCGATTTTATTTGAATTATTTTATACTGTCTTCCCTTTGTTTGTGTGTGCCTTTATTGGGAGCGCTGTTCATGTTGTACCCGATTTGGCCTCTTGGGGGCAGTGTGGTTCCACGCGGTCTAATACACTGTTAAGTTGTAGCCACATTAGAGAGTAGAAGGAAAAAGTCAGGATCAAGTTATTCCAATAAAAGTTGGGGTTTTTTTGCGTGGAGCCCTTCTTTTGAGTGATAAAAGTGCCGCAAGTAGCTCGCTAATTAGCATTAGCGAGTCAGGCTGGAGTAGATCCTTACAATTCCTTGCACGTCTATAGATTGAAGCAAAAATCATTGTCAATCAAATCACTTTGAATCCAAAATCGTTCTTAATAGAAAATCGATTCTGAATCGAATCGCACACCAATAAATCGGAATCAAATCGAAGCGTGAGACATTCAAAGATTCCCACCCCAAGTAAGCACGTAAGAAAATGGATGATGGATGGAATGAGCTCAATCTTTTTCCCCAATTCTCCAGTTTGCGGAAGATTTCCCGAAATGTTCCGCTTCTGAATCTTCCAAGTGTTTTTGCCTCGCCCTTTTTGCATGCAAGACGCGAGGGCCTCCGTGTCTTGCGGTTGAGGGTCTCACGGGGACTCCCTGTTGTCACAGTGGTTCAGCGTCAGCTTGGTTTCAGACTGCCGGGACGGGACGTGCGCTCACCTTAATAAGTTTGGACAGTCAAGATGACGGAATGTCAAACTTGTCCCGTTTGGTATTTCCGCTGCTGTATCCTTACTTCCCTTTTCCTCCTCTTGACGTTCCTCATGGCATTTTCTTGGAGAGGATCATGAACTGCGCTGGCTTCCTCTTCAGACTATCACCTGATCTAAAAAAATAAATAAAAATCACACCGCTGTGAATTATTTCTGGCTGGCTAATCTTATTCCTCAAGGCACTTTGATAATGGAGAGCACTTTAAATTATGAATGGCGTGGATCGTAGTGTTCTGCAAGCCCGGGTGAATTAAGCAAGAGCGCCTCTAATATCATCTTTCCTCCCCTTGTCCTGTATCGGCAGGATTCCACATTCGTCCTAGATTTGCATAATGGGGATTCCTTGAACAAGACTGGCTAACGTATAGCATAACCCTATAAGCAATGGCTATTTGAACACAATCGTTGGCTCAATAGACACAGACAGACGATATAGCAATACTCACAGGCAGGTATTCTTGATCCTCTCTGAAGATGCATGTTAGAGCTCTGAATTTCAGTTTAACTCATTCACTGCCATTGACGGCTATAGACGTCAAAAATTCATTTGAATTATTTCTATTAGTTTAAAAAAAAATCCACTTTTGTTAACAGGAGTATGAAAACCTAGAAAAAAATGATTGTACATTTAGAACAGATATAACGTTTGTGATTAATCGGCCTGTCACCCCTAATTTTTAATAATCCTTTCTTTTCTTTTTTCAAAAAAAAACTTTTTTTTTGAAAATGTCTAGGTTTTCATACTCTTATTAACAAAAGTGGGGAAAAATGATAGAAATTGTTCAAATGAATTTTTGACGTTTATAGGCGTCAATGGCAGTGAATGAGTTAATAAGTGAATAATTTAAATCTCTTTCAGCCTGCACTTTTTTTTTTTTACATTTTAATTATTCAACTAATTTATTTATTATTAATCACATGCCGCAAATTTTTTGTCTCTAAAAAAAAATAAAAATCAGCATGCAATAAGAAGCCATTTGAATCTCTCACCCACCCACCGCAACAAATGGCACACCTGCTCAAAGAATAACATCCAGGCACAATATTAGGAACCCTTCCGAGCCAATCAAATGCTTTGTTTGGTTTGTAGATGCCGTTTATCCGCTCCATGCGGGAGTTTCAGACAGATGGACATCATCTCCATTCAGAAGACATCCATCATTCAATTCTCAGGTTACGTGTGCGTGTGCGTGCGCGCGCGTGTGTGTGCGTGTGTTGATAGTGAGTTGTCATGATGGTGATAGAAGCTGACTAATAGAGTATAGCGAGGTAGCTGTCTTTCTCATTCTCATTTGTTGCTACTGGCTATAATGAATTATTGATAGGATGGGGGGGGGGGGGTTACTCTCCCCTCTTGCATTCCCTTACCCTACCCCGGCAGCCATTTTGTGTGCCAGTGCAATTGTACACTATTTAAGCCTATTGTAAAACCATCTGGGGGTACAAAAATATGATGCCTTTATGTTGAATTTGATCAATTATGAGTTCAATATTTTGGGTCTTTTTGACCCCCCCCCCCCCCCCCCCGACAAAAAGAAAAAAATCAGTAACTTTTATTCCTATTCTGTCAACAACCCCTCGCTTTGCAATATTTGCTGGAAGTTGCCAGACCCCCCCCCCCCAAACAAAAACATTTTAATGAGAGCTTGTTTCATGACAACCTGCCCTGTAAATTATTAAAGTGCGCCTCCATTGCCACAACACACACACGCGCGCGCGCGCGCGCCTTCAGCTCCACTTACCAGCACAGCCTCTTCTCATATCAAGCAACGCATCCATTATTCACACGGCCCAGACCCTGTTTAACCTCCTATTGATGCCCTCGTAAATGTATTTGTGGATGCGTTTTGGATGTTTATGTTGTTGCTCCTCTTAATATGAACTCCTTCACTGCCGTTCCAGTTCAAATGGATTTTTGACTTCTGTGGCAGCCAATGGCACTGCGAGACCAGTTAAAAAAAAATGTTATATATATAAATAAAGTTTTGACGTCTATGGCCGTCATGTAAATTTGCTTTTGCATATTATTAGACAAGTCCGTTTTTGTTTACGTGTGGAAAATAATGATCTTTCAGATGATGACAAGTACAGTCTGACGCCTTGCAA
Source organism: Leptonotus elevatus (assembly GCF_054856555.1). Lineage (NCBI taxonomy): Eukaryota > Metazoa > Chordata > Actinopteri > Syngnathiformes > Syngnathidae > Leptonotus > Leptonotus elevatus. Next base: position 8,416,756 of record NC_141254.1, read on the forward strand.
AAGGAATAAGTGAATGAAAAACGTGCGTGGTTCGCCCCATAATGTTGTTAAACAAACATTTCTGTGACCCCCTCGTCCAACCTAAAGTGACATCATATCCCTGAATGTGACATAAAGTGCCTGGTGTGTTGAAAATATTATACAGCACAATCGTGTCTTCAGCAAGTCCCCTTTTAATGCTTTCAAAATGGAGGTTCTCAAACTGGGGTCCGTGAGCCATAGCTTAGCGGTCTGGGGAATAATACGCAATACATTTTTGTATTATTTTTTTAAAGTGAGTACTCGTGAGGACTGAGCGATGAAGTGAGACAATAAAACAAACATAAGCCAATTCAAATCTCTGATAATGATTTTGAAGATTCAAATAGGCCAACTTGATCAAGTGGTGGTAAGTGGGTGAACCACAGGTGTCCATCTTAAGGCCACTTTCTTGCTTTCTTGCATAATTTCATTTTTTCTTTCCTTTCCGTACAGACACGACAAGTGTCTCCTCACCAAATCTCACATCAACTCAACACAATCGTATTCCGAAAGTGTTTATTGTACATGACTATTATTAACAATTGCCTCTGAATTTCATTATATATTTAAGTAATACATTGAATTTCAGATCAAATGATTTAGGTTGAAAGATTAAATTAAATGTATTATTATTGAAGATTAATAATTGATTTGTTTGTCAATTTTTTTTAGTGATTTATCGACAAATGAAACCTTCCGTTAAATTAAATTGGAAAATCATGCAGAAAATTCACAAATATCAAATGATTATGGATTGATTTGGATTGTTGGAAAATTGGCAAAAATGTTGATCGTTGTTTTCCAAAGTATGTCAGATGTCTTACTTTGATTCAATAGAGAGATGATCCATCTTCTTTCATGGAAAACTACATAAGTCAGAGATAATAGACTGTTGAGAGGCGATTAACCGATTATCAAAGTAGTTGTCGATGAGCCTACTTTGATAATGGATTGTAGTCGTAGATTAGTCTTAATTGCCACGCCTATATTTGAAAGGTTTAGGAATAATAATTTGGGTTTTTCCCTGGACCCCCAAAGTTTGCCAACCCCCAGAAGAAGTGCAATAAAATGAAGCAAACTGGAGCAGATAATCCCGCATATCAGAAGTGAAGAGCTGCCTTCATGAAAAAGTGCGTCATAATCAGCCCAGGTGTTTTCTTGAAGTCAGTGCACGGCCGAGTACTTCATGCGCTTCTGCTTCTGTCGCTGGTTGCAGAACCAAACGCGCACCACGTTCTTTTTCAGGTCCAGCTTCTCGGCGATGGCGGCGATCTTCTCCGACGACGGCCTGGGCTGGATGGCGAAGTAGGCCTCCAGGGAGCGCTTCTCCGGGGCGGCGATGGACGTGCGCCTGCGCCGCCGGGCGTCGTCCGCGCCGCCGCAGCCCGCGCCGAGCAGCTCCGGCGCGGCGGCGCTCCTGTCCCGGTGCGCCGCCTCCGCCTCCTCCAGCCAAGCGTGCAGCACGGGCTTGAGCGCGATCATGTTGTTGTGCGACAGGGTGAGTGACTCGAACCTGCAGATGGTGCTCTGGCTCAGCGAGCCCACGCCAGGGATCTTGAGGTCGGCCAGGGCTGAGCCCACGTCCGCCTGGGTCACGCCCAGTTTGATGCGCCGCTGCTTGAAACGCTCGGCGAAGGCTTCCAGCTCGCGCGGGTCCGACTCCACGTCGCCGTGCGCCGGGTGCGAGTGCGGGTGGCCCATGGCCGCCATGGCCTGGTGCAGCTGGCCCATGGTCTGGAAGTGGTGGTGATGGTGGTGGTGAGGGTGCTGGTGGTGGTGCGTCACGACGCCCGGCTCGGGCGCGCCCATCCCGCTCACACCCAGGCTGCTGGAGAGGTGCTCCAGAAGGTCCCCGGCCTCCAGGGGAAGTCCCAGCTGCTGGCTCTGGAAGTTGTGGTGATGGTGCGAGGCGATGATGGCCGAGACGCTGGAGGACGAAGAGGGGGAGGCGGCGGCGGCGGTGCAGGAGGCCACGCCGCTCATGGTATGGAAGCTGGCGTCTCTCCGTGCCTGGGAGATGAGGATGCTGTCAGCCGCCGCCTGCAGAGCCTCCGCCCGAGCCAGCAGGCTCTCCTCCGCGCCGCCCCCCAATATATTGGCCTGGAGCTGCCGGCATGGTGGGGGAGTCAGTGGGGAATTGTGTCGGAGAGGAGGGTCATAAAGATTCACATGGATGCCAGGGGAAGGGAGGGAGGGAGGGAGGGAGGGAGGAGGAACAAAGTCATGTCAAATCACATTTACACATTTTTCCCTCTGTGATTACTCTCTCCCCCACCGACCCGTCTACCCCCCTTTCCCGTCCCGTTGTCGGACCTACCTGGGACCCTTGCGCGCACACTCTGCGCATGCCCTCGTGAAGGCCAAAGTGCTGCTTGCCGTCCATGCTCATCATCATCATCTTTTCGCCTTCTTCCTCACTCGTCTTCTCTCCCCAGGTTGTCCCGCTCTGGACTGAGCGTGTCTCTTTGCACACCCCCCCCCCCCCCCGCCCCCCACCTCCCTCCTCTTGCACTTTACTCAGCTACGGTTTACTCAGCTACGGTTACAACAGGTGGACCAGTCTGCGCATGCTCGACAACAGCATGTGCACTGCTTGATGGCTAATGAAGTTGAATGGTGGATGTGAAAAGTCTGCACACCCCTATTCAATTGGCAGAATAAAAAAAATATATATAATAATAATAATAATAATAATGAGACCAAAATTCATAATTTCAAGACTTCTTGTGCAACCCCATTTTTTCTATCCATCCATTTTTCATATCCTCATGAGGTAAAGCATTCATTCACTCTTACTAATTATTATTATTGTTATTATTATCATCATTATGACAATGCCAGTGATGCTTCACGGGGAGCTCGGTGACTTGGAGAGCAGCTTGATGAGCTGTCCATGGTGCTGAAAGTCTTCACGCGGCACCTTTGTCATTATCTAACAATCTCTTGAAAATGATGACTTCTGTAATATTACAACCTTCCTCTGAACAAATATACAACTTTTCCTCCCGAAAAAATCGTTTTATTCTCATAAGATTATGACTTTAATTTTCATATCACCCCCCCCCCCCCCCCCCCCCCCCCCAGCTTTTCAGGATTTGCCCTAATAAGTCTTCATAGAAAGCTTCTTGGATCCCTCTCACGTGAATGAACCCCATCTGCAATGGTCAAAGTATGGCGCAGGCTCCCTCTAGTGGCATGTGAAAGCATCACTGAATTTAAATGTTCCCATTGTGTATGTTACAGTGGCTTACAGTAAATACTTGAAGTACAATTTTGTTTTTTTTAGTACGTAATATTAAAGTACAAACCGCTATCAGTATTTTTTCAGAGCCACTTGGTTTAAAAAGTGCGAATCCCTGAAGTATGTTTGAGTCCATCTGATGCCGCCGCTCACATGTCCGCTTCTTTCATCTTGTCAATAATGCAACAAGCAGCATGGCGGCCAGGTTGGCATCCATTACCACACTAGGGATAAAATTCATGACACTGGTGGCAAGAGGCGGACAACCACACTTACTGTAACAGGGTTTTGGATATTCCGTTGTCCCAGGGGGCGTGGTTGACCCCTACCCAATCACCCTTTTAATGCCACGGGCCGTAAAATGGATGCCACAGTTGACATTTAGTATCGGAGGACGGACTACAATCTACGAGTGCTGATCTCCTCCTCCAGTGCTCTACTGAGACACACACAAGCTGCCAAGCGCCATTTGACTGTGAATAAAGCATGAACTCCCGCTTTTCTCACCCTCACTATTAGGCACCAGGGTCATTCATTATTGACTGCTCATTGTTTGGGAGCTGTCATGGCGTGTTGTGTGGCTTTTGGGTCTTGTTCCTGATGACTACTGCAACTCCAAAGTAAACATTTACATGGAACTGTGCTCAGTTTGGACAATTTCACATAGGGGTGCACTCACCTTTGTTGTCAGGGGTTTAGCTGCTCATGGCATAATTTTGAGGTAACAATAAATTTAGCTGACTGCTTTTCGTTTTCATTGTGTCAAAAAAAAAAAGATCAAAAAAGATAATTTCTTCAATGTGTTTCATGCAAATACTTCCATTTTGACTTAGTCATTGTACTAGGAAAGGTTAGTGATGGACTACATCACGGTCAGACAAATTGGGTTAGCTCACCTGTATGGTGTGATGTACAATGCCCCCCCTCCTTAAAAAGTGAGGTGCAAAATGACAAGACAACACAGCAGTTTAAGATGATATTTCCTGGAATGCTTTTGCTTATTTTTTTCCTCAAATTTGCCAATAGTTTTTTTCTTTCTTTTTTTTTTTAGTTATTTTTTTAACGTTTTTTTTTTTTTAGCCCAAGATCAAATTGTTTTTCTTTTTCCCCCTTTCGTTTTTTCCCCCCTGCAAGCGGCCCATTCCTTTCTTTATTGGCAAAAGCAAACATGCTCTTGAATTAGAAAACCATCTTTTTACAAACAAAATGACATGAAGAAAATACATCATCGTCAACCATATCCTGTAAATATAAACAGTAACAAATCCAAAACTATTATCCGATAAACTTACATTGTTTTTTTTTTTTTTTTTACACTACGGTGTATTAGCGCACACGAGTACAAAACAAAAGTGGGATAGAGATCAACTTTTCAGAATATACAAGAACCCGGATACTTTGTTCTTTCAAAACCAAATGGAAACTAATTCGGAATTCGTGAGAAAGAGAAAAGTATTCAAGGTGCAATGATGACTCCAAATGACAGTCAGTGTATTTACATGCAGGAAAAGATCAATAAATATTCTTTTGGTTTTAGTTTTTCACTACTGGAAAAAAAATGCAATCAAGTTACTCCACATCAGGGTGTGTGTAAACAGCAACTAGAATTTAATTTTGATACAGTAGAGGAGGGGGGGTGGGGTCCTCCAGGGGGCCAGATGTACTTGAACGGGACTGTATTATTTTTTTTCCTGATTAAAGTAACAGAAAAACTAAATCCAAAAAAGAAAAATCAACATTACCAATTTTTTTAAAGCGAATGTACAACATTTACACACACACACACACACACACACAAAGTAAACCTTAAAAAAAAAAAATCTGTCATAGTGCCAAAGGATGTAAGGCAAAGAAATTCTATTATTTGTTTTTCTCTCTCTTTCCCTCTCTCTAATATATAGATGCTAAAATCAAGGGTTTGATTTTTACATTCAAACATTTGTCTATGGATATTTATGAATTATTGTGTCGTCTTTCTATGAGAAGCCGAGGTTAGGAATGAAAGATGTAATATTTACAGTAAATGATTACACGATGAAGTCCACCAAGGGTCTTAATGAATTCATAAAATAGAGAAAATATATTTTAGAAGCATTTGTGGGTTCAATGTTTTTTTTTTAGAATTTCCAAATCAAATAGCTGGCGCCCTATTGGTGCAGTACACCTTGGAGGACTGCAGGGGATGCTGCAACAGTGACTTGAATGAGCGAGTGTCTGAGCCATCCAAATAAAAAAGCAGGTAAGAGTTGAAGGAATAAATTAAACTGGGTGTTTGAACAGAGACCACATTGTCTCCTTTAAAAAAAAACTTAAATACAGTAATGTATAAAAATAGCTTTTCACAGTAGACGCAAATGTTGTGCATTACCAAACGTTAAAGTAAGCACACTTCATCTCCGAGATGATCTCGAACAACCGAACCTTCCTCAGCTCAAGTGAGATTGTTTTGTTGACTGGAGGGAAGCCTCCAAAAACCAAACGCTTTACTTCCGGTAGTCTTAAAATGACTGTTGAAAATACTTGGAAGGGGGGTGGGGGGAGGGGGGTCCGTTTTGGGTTATCTGCACTTTTGTCGCTGTGGTGAGGACGCCTTCATCGTCTCCAAGATCTGCTTTCGTACTTGTCATCTTCGTCGTCGTCCTCTTCCTCTTCTTCCTCCTCGCCAGGCAGATAAGAGCGAGCCTCCTTCTGCTGATAAAACCAAAGCATGTCAGTACTTGCTCCCAAATTGGACCACATGGCGGTCGCGATTGGCAATTCAATTTTCTGCATTCAGCAGCTTTAACTTCAAACAAAAACAGAATTAACTGGAAAAGTAAATCAAGCGTTCCCAAAGTTTTAAATACGGGCCGACAGATTTTTCAAAAAAGAAATGCCGATGCCGATATGTCTCTATCCCTTCAATGGAGCAACTTAAAAGTTAACCGTCGTCTCACTCCCCGCACAAATTACGTTTGAACTTTGCTTTCCTGGAAGGAACGACGCCTCCCCATGTACATGACCTCACAAAGTGCTCCCTAAGGTGACGAGTGTGGCCTCAAAATCATTCGGGAGAGGATTCCTCCTGACAGCCCTGTCGCTTCCCTCACGAGGTCAAAGACGCTCTTTAGCTGCGAGCCGCTACACTCTGAGCTTGAAAAATTCAAGAGCGCCCTGCTACAACTCAAACGTCCCAAAGTTGCACTCACTTCACTTCAAACGTTGCAAAGCACTATGGAGGACCAAAACTAAAAATAAATAAATGAATGAATAAAAGTGTGGGGATAAATAATTGAAAAATACAAAAAATAAACATAAATGGAAAACACTCTTATATAAATATATATTAGAGGCGTCAGTCGATTACATTTTTTAATCGTAATTAATCGCATGACATCAATAATTAATTGCCGATTAATCGCACATTAATATCTCAATTTAAATCTAAATTTACAATAAAATGTAAATTTTTCCAAATTTAAATAGGGTTACATTTTTTAGTCATTGATACAGTAATTTCATAAAAATTCAATAAAAAAATAAAAAATCTAAAATATGTACTGTAAAAAAAAACAGTTCAGTGCATTTTTCTTTTCATATTAAGAGCAGACACATTTTTAACTTGTGAAATTATCCACATTTTTAAAACTGTAAAATACAACTTGACACCAGTTCCCACAAATATATGCAGTTATTTAATCTATTACTGCTAAATTGTGTTATAGTGACTCCTTTTCACGACGTTGAATGCTTTTATTTTGATACGTTCTCGGATGCGATATGTGACGCCGCTCTACTGTAAGCGAGCGCATCGACCCTTTCACTTTAACCCTTACGAGCTATTTTGTGGAGTTGCTGGGTAAAACATGCTTCACATCTAAAGATCAAGTGGCTTGGGGTCACTCCAAGTGACAAGACGGCGTCCATTCGGCTCATCTCGCCCATGGACACTTCTTGGGAGAGCTGGAGCAACGGTTAGCTTGTTGCTAACGGCTAACCGAGTGCGTTCTTTCAAAGCAGGGAACGGGTGGAAGTGCTACACAGTCCAAATGGCTCCTCCAAGCTAACATTCTGTTCCTTAAACATTGAGTTTTATAGCTTTAGTGCATTTCTCTTGGGTAGTTTTGACGTGGACGTTTCTGCTGCGTCGTGACTGGAATTCCCTTATTTGAGGCTTTCCAAATAAGGGGCGGTCGTTAATCGAGCATAAAAAAAATAATTAGTGCCGTTAAAGGCACTTTAAGTTAACGATAATTTTGACAACCATAATATATATATATATATATATATATATATAGTTATTTTTTATTTCTATTCATATTTATTTTTTATATTTAACTTTTTATATTTAACTTTGAAATTATATTTTTACATCCGTTTTTTTCTTTCTTTTCTTTTTTTCCTATTTATTTATTTATTTTTAAATTTGGCAGTTTTGGTCCTCCATACAGCATGACTTGAATGCATGTACAAGTATTGCTTTGACATCATCATAGTGTTGATGTGAATTGAGGAACCTCATTTAGACAAAAGTAGAGCTCTGCGAATAAAGCGGAAAGTTATACTGTGTTGCCGTCGTCTTTGGACTCCTCCTCCTCGGGCTCTGTGGTGACTGCGGGCGTCTTGGGCTTGTACCAGGAAATCTGCAACACGCGACCTTTGAACTTGGCTCCCTGATTGGCTGCCTAGACAAACGCGAGTGGAAAAATGAAGGTTTAGATCAAACGCTGGCGAAGTGCGGTCCACAAGCCAGGAAATCATTTGCAACCGCTCACATTCTCGGCTTCACTTCGAGTTTTGAAGGTCATGATGACACTGGTGGCGTCCTGGTCTCGCAGATCCTCCAGATCACCAAATTTCTTGGAAAAACAAAACAAAAAGACTTTGAATGTGCAACTCCCCGCAATTAACAACCTTCGTTGTGTTGCGTCCTCACCACAAAATGTGAGGTGAGCTCCTCCTTCTCCTCCTGGGTGACCCCCACGATGGAAAGCGCCCTGGGCCGGTGGTCCACCACCATGCGGTTGACGGAAGCCATGCGGCCCCTGGCCCGGGTGGCGCCCGCTTCCGCCGGCACCTTCCCCCGGCCGCGGCCCCGACACGTCGGCGATCGCAGGATGCCCAGTTGCGTTGCCTGCATGGAGGGCGACACAAAAAGACTTCAGGGCCAAGATCCAACGCCACTTTCAAGCGCTGGCCGAAGCAATCAACATTCCTCCAAACCTGCTATCGTGTTGAATCTGATAGGTAAGCAGAGCTGCGTTGAGTTAGTGTTGAAGTGTCTGAGAACCAAAACATACTTGATTGGCTAAGTTGAGTTAAGTAAGTTTGAGGGCGGATTTTACCCCAAAATCCATGAGGGTGTGTGTGTGTGTGTGTGGGTGGGGGTCGGGGCATATATTGTAATGCTCCACCCACATGCAATGACCATCATGTGTTACAAATTTAGAATCAATAGAACAAAATCTTTAGTTTTGAAGGACCCCTGGAATTTTACAAAATGGCTGCTTGCAAAACAAAATGGTGGACATCCTGTCTCTTTTAAGGGATGGCTTTTAGAGACAAAATTAGTCAAACGGACATTCAGGAGTGAATTTTCTGCTTTGTTTTATTTCTTTGTTTTACAACATTTCTGTCTTGTATATGCAGTTGACAGTTTTGGACAAGTTTGTTATCGGGCTCAAATTTTCTAGCAATCAGAAAATTGTTGTTTTTAAAGAAGCATGACAAATGGCTAAAATGGCCGCTTCAAAACAAAATGGCATTTTTTTTCAGATATGGATTTTTGGGACTTTGTTAGTCCTGTCTAGTCATACTTGCGCCGTGTGAGAAAAAGTGCCTACGGAACATCCCTAATATTTTTGATCAACGTATCCCTTTGGAGAACCCGACTTTGAGAAACTCTTCTTCTTGGCTCCTATCTCACGTGCGTTAAGTTTACTTGCTCACCTCTCGGAAACCTTTGCTTCCATTTGCTCCTCCACTTTGACTGATTTCTGTAGCCGACGGCGGCTTCAACTTTAATGAGATGGCCTCCATCGGTGCGAGAGGGCCTTGAGTGTCTGATTGGGCTTCGTTAGCATTTAGCTCTTCCTCTGGGCTTGCTAAAGTGGCTGCGCTTTTAATGTGCTCGGGTTGAGGGAGGGCTATGCATTTTTTAACCACTAGCTAATTTAGAACCCACACGGGAAGGAGTGGGGGAGACATGTTGGGAAGGGTGTTACTATCAAAAGCCGCGTTCCTGTTGGACGCATGTTGTGACACAACAAGCCTCGCCTCTCGTCTGTGTTGTGTTTGAGCGGGACGGCGCATGTTGAGATGACTACGCAAGTGCTTCCTTAAGAGCAAACATTTTCCCAATCAGGCCAGGGACCATTTTAGTCAGGGACCATTATGGCTGAACTTCTTCAAACCTCATTTATTACTCCCACTGACTGTTAAATAGAGTGCAGTTCTTTGTTCTTTATTTTTGTTTTGGATTTTCGACTTCGACCTAAGAAGTGATAATTGACAGTTGAAATTGTCAATCAAAACGAGCTGAAACTTGAAGGTGATCTTTTAACATGTGGAAAAGAATCCCAAAAAACTAATTGTAGCGCCATCCTAGTGGAGAACGAGCACTGCAGAGCCACCCTCCAAGATCTGGAACCTTGGCACTAAAGACTAGGGTTGGGTTTAAAACAATAAAAAATAAAATAATGGATATCGAATCGATTTCCTTTTTATACGCCATCTCCATTCATAAAACCATGAATTGATTATTTTAACAACCAGTTCAGGGTGTACCCCGCCTACTGCCCGAAGCCAGCTGGGATAGGCTCCAGCACCCCGCGACCCTTGTGAGGACAAGTGGTTAAGAAAATGGATGGATGGATGATTAATTCAATCTCTTTCCCCATAAATTCTTTAGAAAATAGAATTTTAAAGGTCAACATTAGTTTTCCTGAAATTTACTGTTCACATGAATTGAAAAGTATTTTCTTACATTTATGAAAGACCTGACTTATTGCACTTTTAGACAATTCAGAATGTTTCCAAATTATATTTACAATTATTGAATTTCAATTATGAATATATTTTGATCTCATCCTTGCTGATTTCAATGTTAAAATTTACTCTGGGATTGAATATTAGCGGAGCTTTTATCACGTCCTTGACATTTAAGAAGAATTGACGTTATATAAAATTAACTCATTTGCTCCCAAAAACGTATAAATACGTTAAATTTTTTATAGTACAGTGCTCCCAAAGACGTATTTATACATTTGTTATGTTTTGCAAAGAGAAGGCTTTGATGCAAGAGAATGGTTGAAGAAATGGTAGTTGTTACAAAAACGGCCGGCAAGTGGCAGCAGAGTATAAGGGATCAACCAGGGCCATGTTGAAAAAAAGCTAATTTTCCCACAGTTTTAAACAGATTTGAGAATAATGATGAAACTTAGCTACAGTAATTTCCGTACTATAAGCCGCTACTTTTTTTCACTTGCATTCAACCCTGCGGCTAATACAAAGGTGCGGCTTATCCATCAGATCACAAGGGGGCGCAAGAGCGTCAGGCAGAGCAAAACAAACCACGCGAGCCCAAATACAGTAGGAGAAAGAAAAAGAGCAAGACAATTTGCCCCCTCAAAGAAAAGAAAGTAGCAGGACCATTAAAACACCTGCGGCTTATATGTGTAACAAACTCAAGTATTCCCCATATTTAGCTAGCTCGGCTTATAGTCAAGTGCGTTTTATAGTCCAGAAATTACTGTATAATCTAATGCTAATTGCTGCTAAATGGAAACAAATAGAAATATATTTTTTTCCCTGATGAAAGAAGAGACGGTAATCTTTCTTTTGGTAGGTTCCAGGGTTTTAGAGCAATAGAACACAATATCCTGTGGGTCTTGCAAAAAGCAGTCAAAATCCAGTAAAACAGCCAGGAGCGAAGGGGGTTGCTTCAGTGAAAATGGCTGGGAGTGAATGAGTTAATCAATATCAGATTGAAGTGAATCAAATTGGAAAAAAATCCAAATCAAATCAAACTGAACTCTAGAAATCGAATCGATTAAGGAAATTAGAATCGATACCCAGCCCTACTGCAGACCCGTTCTTTCAAAGACGGTGAACCTTAGCAAAGTGCTAACCCCAAGCAGGCACTCTCGTGACGGCAGCTTCAACTGAATTGCGGCCGTGGGTAAAACCAAGTAAGCAGAAATTGGTTCCGAAAAACCTGCGGTGCAGTTTTACCTCCTTCTGGAGCAGGCCCAGTTTTCTCTTGAGATCTGTCGTGTCTTCTCCGGAGCTCATCTTCTTATGGAAGTCCAACTCAGCATCCAGCAGCTCCTTCTGGGCCTGCACGTGCGAATTGAAAAGTGGCTTTAACTTGAAGCTGTGCTATGTTAGCATGTTTCCGTTTTGCTACATCAGCGACTATTTGGAGGGTTTCATTTTCCCAGACTACGAAAGCTTTAACACTCACGTCGGTCTTGGTCTTGGGCTGGTTGTGATTGGCTTTGGAGACCTGGGAGGCGGGATTCATTTCATTCTGGAGCTGGGCAATCTTTTCTGTCAGCTCCTTCAGCGTCTTCATGACGTTGGCTCGCTCTTCCGGTTTCATCCCGCGGTTCTTCTCCAGGCGGTTGATCAGCGCCTGATAAGAAATGGAAGTAACGCGTGTCGCATTTTTGTTCATATATTTCTGCTACATTAGCATGCCTCAGTTTGCAAAAAATAACTAAATCAATAGTTGGTTCGAAGTGAACAGACCAATCAACTTCTGATGTGGTTTGCACTTGTAATTCTCACCTTCTGACACTCAATCTGCGTCTTCAACATTTCTTGCTTCTTCTTCCGCAAGTCGTGCTGTAGTTTCAACGTCTCCTGAATGAGAAGAAATCATTCAACTGGGAAAGCGAATTGCAGCATTTGACATCCAACGGCCTCGCCGCCATCCCGTCAACCCTGGTACGAAAAAATGAAGCAACATGCCTGTTTCTTCTTTAGGGCTTCTTGTGCTTCCAGCGCTTTGGCCGTTTTCCCAGGGCACTTGGAGGACGACTTCAGCGGGGCGGAAACGTAGGGGCCCTTCTGGGTGTTTGTCAGCACCGGCGCCACCCAAGTGCCGCGCACAGCAACACAATTAGGTCAGACATTGGGAGACATTGTGCATTGCAAACTAGACTCTACTTCTAAATGCGGCTTGCGACAAACTTTTCAATGCATACAAATGATTATTGTTGACTTTCAGATTTTGGACTTGAACTGTAAGTGGCAAACACTGCATATATTCATATACTGCTTATACATTATTAGGGCTATCAGTAGATTACAATTATCGTAATTAATCACACGATTTCCATAGTTAACCTCGCTATTACTCGTAATTGAATCGCACGTTATATCTGTTCTAAGTGTACAATAAAATATTTCTTCAAGTTTTTCATACGCTTAAAATTGACAAATATGGTTAGCAAACACAAATGTGGTAGTTCTTTGATAGTCATTTTATAGTAACTAATTAATTCATTACAAGTTATTTGAAGTTAAAAAGATAACAGCTAAAAGGAGTGTGAAACATTGAGTCATAGATTTGTGTTGAATTCATTTTCTGCTACTAGGTGGCATTAATGTTTCATGTTGGACGTTGATGACAGGAACATTTATATACATTTTTTGTTTCAAATAGCTGGTATTTGGAACATGAAGCAACTCCAGGCCACTTTGTTCATTGTAAATTACTGTACGAGTCGCCAGTCCCCACAAATACAACTATTTTTAATCACATTCATTCTTCCTACATTGTGTTATAGTGACTCTTTAGCACAACGAAAAACAAAACAATTTCAATGCCACTCCACATCATATTTGTTGCTTCTTAATGTCATCTAAGGCCTTCATTTGACCAAATACCATTTCATGCTTTTTATTTTTTTTATAATGACTCCATTACTGGGCCTTCGTTACCTGAGCGGCGACGGCCAACTGGTTCGCTGGGCCCTGCTCCAGCTGGTGAATGGTCGGCATGTTGGACTTGCGATGCCAGCGCATGTTGATGAAGCGGTTGTTGAGAACCGCCTCCACGCAGTACATGGCCCGACAGGCTTCTTCGTTGGATGTGAACTGGATTAACGCCACCTCTGGATCGCCGCCAAACACCACCTGGATGGATGAAATCAATGTACAAATCAGGGAGGGGTTTTTGGCCTTGGAGGAGGTATGCTCTCTATTTGAGTTTATTTTTATTTTTATGCGGATCCAAAATCTCACTCTCCTGCTTCAAACGTTACCTGGATGTTGACGATGGTTCCGAACTTGCTGAAGTGCTCATTGAGCTTGGTGATGGTGTTGAGCTCGGGCGGGATGTTGCGCACCTCCAGCTTGGTGTTCACGTGGAAGTTCCTCTTCGGGAAACCGCCCTTGTTGTTGAAGTTGGGTCTAGAGCTGTCAAAATTAATCGATGAATCGACAAGTAATTGACTATCAAATTAATCGACAACTATTTAAATTATTGTGTAATCGTTTGGCATCATTTTTCTATTTTAAACGGTCCAAATCCTCTGATTTCAGCATATTAACAATATAGGACATTTGCAAACATCTGTTTTTACTTTGGAAAACAAAGACTGAACCGGTAACATAGTACAACATCAATCCCCCTGGTTTTTATTCACTATACGAATATGAAGTACGAAATAAACACCAATCACTGGTTAATAAACAGTAATCTGGAAAAATAAAAATGGCTTTATTAATATAGTTTAATACAAAATTAAAATGAATCAAATTAGTTGATTAATCAATTGAATAATCGATTAAAAAAATATTCGATAGTAACGGCACTAGTTTGGTCTGAAACCATATGAAGGCCCACAAATAAGCATCAAGTGAAGGCCTGATGACTGCCATCAAAGTTTTCAAAAATAATAGCGACATTTACCATTATTGCTTGATAATCGCGGTAAGCCGTCGCCTTTTGCATAAAAAGCTTAAACTTACAGGAAGGCAAAAGACAAGACTTTTCTTACTTTTGCATCCAAGGTTTTTTAGCCAAGGATCCCTCAGCCAACATACAGCCCAGGGGTCTCTTCCTGTTGTGCTGCTCGGAGTTGAAACAGGACATGTTGCTTCCCGGTGTGCTGGCGGGCGTGGCGGGCTCTGTTTGGATCACAATATTGGCAGCTAAAGGGGAAAAACAAGCAGAATCTTTAACATTGGGCGTGTTCTATTGTGAAGGGCGGACGGACGATTTGAACACTGAGAATGTCAAATATTACTCGGCACCTCTGGAGCCTTGTCCCTCATTGGACGTGAGGCCGATGAGGTTGGAGCGCTGCGTCTGTACTCGGGGAATGAATTGGCGATACTGGTTACGACCCGCTCCGGTCAGCCCGGGCGATTCCGGGTTGTAGGCCTCGGGATCATAGTTATCTGACAACACAAAAAGGTGCTTTGAAATACCACAAAGAGATTCGACGCATTTCTCTCATCCAGGAGAATTCCACGCAGAAGAGATTCAAACCTGTAACCTTCCAATTAGGAGGCAAACGTGGTCATGCATTTACATTGTCATTTCAATCAAACTCGACATCACGAATAGGATGCTGACAAACAACCATGGCATGGCTGTCCAATGAAAAGCTCTCTAAATTTGGTGACATTAAATTAAAAAAATTGTTACACATAAGAAAAAAAACTCCAACTTCCAGATGCGTGCCTTTCATTGGACAGTACCAAAATGATGAAATTGATGAATTGACTTATTTATGAAAAGAGACAGCAGGGAGAACACAATTGACAGAAACCAAAAACTATGTACAAAAATAAAGTAGCACTGCCCCTTTCAGGTCAACAGGCGACACTGCAGCTTGCTGAAGACAAAACAACCAAAAACAAAAATCATGGTGAAAAAACCCCAAACAGAAATACAACCATAAATGAAGACAAGTGGCTGGCTGAAAATTGGACGGGCAGAAAGGGATGAAAGGTGAAATCCCGTGACAAGCTTCTGATCTGCTTACATTCAGACGGCATATATCGGGGACGGAGCGACACCGACGAGGACGAGGGCGGTGGCGGCGGAGGAGGCAGAGGAAGAGGAGGCGGCAGCCTCACGCCAGGCGGCCCCACGGCAGGCGACGACGTGATCGCCGACTGGTGGTTGGGGGCTTCCATCCCACTGGTTGCGATCAGTGGAGGGGGTCCTGATGGAGACACAAGCCCAAGCTGATGTCTCACAACAGCCAGGCCTTCGCTCATCGCCGGGCGTGAGCGGTTCATTCACACACTCGCGGAAATACAGGGAACAAACTACGGCTTCTGCTATTGTGCGCACAACAAACCCATACACTCACAACTAAATACTTCTCATAAATCACAACATAACCCCTCCTGAACTAGACTGTATTGTAGAATTGACCACCACGCAAAGTGCCTCCAAAACAACATCACACTGACCAGTCAAGGAGAAGACGCCAGGTGGCGGCGGCTGGCCGTAGGGCGGCGGCGGTATCCTGAGCGAGGGGGGCGGCTCGGTGATGGGCGGCGGTTTGGGCAGGCCGCCGGGCGGGATGACGGGCGGCGGCGGGAAAGGGATGATGTTGGGAAGATTGACGTCATCCACGATGAGCGGGTCGTTGCCGTGGTCGAACGGGCACAGGTCGCCGCGGACGCAAAATCCTTTTTCTGCATTGCGGGAGAAAAGAAAAAAATCGGTTGACGTCTACAAAAATCTGTGAATGCCGTCTTGGTGTATAGGAACAAGTTGAAGTAAGTTGAGGAGCTCCAATAGACTAAAAATTGTGTTTGGCCACCATCTTGTTTTAAAGGAACTATCAGTTCCACTGGGGGGGGGGGGGGGGGGATCGGGCTATGCCACCATTTTGGTGAAAGGAACTAGGATGAAGTGAGTTGAGGAGTTTCATTACGATAAAAATTATGCTTCGACAACATCTTGTGGCATTTAAACCTTTTTTGTAGGGTGTCAATTACTTTTGGTTATTTCGGTCTTGATCTCCTGCTAAAGGCCGATTTCACTGTACTTGTACACTGTACTGAACAAGATTTGCCCTCATGGTGGCTGCTTATGATTCGGAGAGGCTAAGCCAGACAGTATTTACTGCACGGAACCGTTCCCTCGTGGCTGACGACTGTGACAGTGACACCAGCAGCGGCCTTCAGGGGCGTTGGATATTTTAACTCTGCTTACCTCTGGAGAGGTGTGTTTGAACCTTCCCCCCACTGGGGACGATAGCCCAAGTGATCAACATTAGTGATCATTAGTCATGAAAACACGAGCAGCAATAAGCCCTATGGGAAAACTACAATCGTGTCATTAGAAAGAAAGAAAAATAATAAACGCTTATGCATGTACTACAGTCAACGCATTGAAAATATTGACCAGTGGGCACACTAGGGGTCTCATTAGGGATAGATAGGGCTTTTATTTGGGCAAGTGAATTTAGCCCCCGGAAAAAGACTACCGGTACTACAAATATACAATTTTTTTCTGTCCTTACAACATATTATAACAAATAAGTATTTGCCCTGAATGCATTGTTGTAAAGACTTCCAATACAAAAAACATTTTGTTTTTGTATACTTAATAAAATAATGTATTAAATTATATATTATTAAGTGAGCACTTCTCCTTTTCTGAGAAAATCCATCCCACCTCACAGGTGTGCCATATCAAGATGCTAATTAGACACCATGATTAGGGCACAGGTGTCCCTTAGATTACCCACAATAATCTCATAAAAAATGGGAGCAAAAACTAAAGTATTGTGTTTATAATTTTGTTGAGTATATATATGTTTGACATTTCATGTTTTGTATTTTTTTTAAAACAGCAAGTTGGATACAGTACATAGTACTATAGTTCAGATTTTTGGGGGTCTCTTATAAAGGGTTTCTATTATTTAAAAAAACAAATCTGATTAATTTGTTATCTTCATTGAAATGTTATTATTTATTTAATGTATTTATTATTTTTTGCAATATTCTATGTCTTGACCTCCACACACACCACTTGTAAAGCAGACATGGCATCGGTAGAGCTTAATAATAATAATAATAATAATAATAATAATGGCCTTATCAAGTGACGCCAACTTTTTGACAATTTTGTTTCGCCTTCCATAGTCTTAATTTGTGTGTTTAGTTTGCAGTAGACTCATATCCACAGCACACACACATTGAAAAATAAATAAAGTGTCTGATAGTGTGTCACATAGTGGCATCAGTCATAGTGCATAACTTCCACCTGTTATTGTAGAAAGAAATTTGATGTGCAACACTTGTTTTAGTTGATCATGCGATCCGGGATTAATTCAGCCATCTATTAAAGCGTTTATCACAAATGAATTTGTACGCGTATTAGCTTTCAGTTTCAATGCATTCTATAAAGTATGAGTGTGTGTTTACTTACCATCGTACCATCTGCACCGCTGCTTGCGTGACAGGTTCGTATTGCTGAAGGGCTTGCCGACGCCGTCTTGCCTGGCTTTGCCGTAGTAGCCGGACCAGCTGTCCGTGGTGCCGTCCGGCATGTGCGCGTGCGTTGCTAAGGGGACGCCGCAGGGTCCCGGCCCGCCGCTGGTGGTGGAGAAGGGGTGCAGGGGGGTGGGCAAAAGGGGCGATGTGAGCTGGGGAGGCTGCTGGGGCCTGCCCGGGGCCGACAAGTTGTAGCCGTCCGCGTCCTTCCTCTCCAACTCAAATTTTGACTTGAAGTCTGGCGGAAAGACAGAAAAGGATCACAACACAACGTAGACGATCTTGCGGCCACATCGCACCAACCGACCTTGAGGATAGTAAGGCACATTCCAGCCTGTGTTGCTAAATCCCAAATGAGGTACATGCAAAGCGGTCCACATTGTATCCTGATAACGACAATATCATCTGCTGAGCTGCGCTTGTTGTTGCTCACCTCGTCCCCTGCTCTTCCCCCGGCTGCCACTCCTGCTCCGGCTGCGGCTGTTGCTCCTCCCGCGGGAGTTCCCCCTGCGCCGCTCGTGACGCTCCCGCTCGCGGTGCGAATCGCCGCCGCCGCTGCTCTTGCCGTGACGATCAAAGTCCCGCCTCTTGCGCTCGTCCCGCCTCCTGTCGTCGCGACTCCTGCGTGGTCCCAAACGTGCAGGTTTACAAAAAGATAGATTTCATGCATGTGTTCAATTACTGACATAAATGAGGTTTTCCACGATATTGTGAGTTAAATGTTGGTTTAAAAACACACAAGCAATGCTATAGCTGTCCAATGAAAACCCACAAATACTTTTTTCCAGAATCCTATAGTTGCGTTTAAATGCCAGACATGAGAGACCCATTTTCAAAACAATAAACAAGGAGTCCTCAATAGGCAGTTTGTATAAAACCCGGATTTATATTTAGATTACTTTGACAAATGCTTGCAATTTAACCCGCGCAACTTTTTGGACATTCATGAGAAATGTTTATGCCAATCACAAGCAATTCAATTGGAGCGTTTGAGACAGGTAAGCAGGTTGTGTTGCAGAAGGCTAACAAAATGATATTCTCCACAGTTAGAAACAAAAGAGCCCATAGGAGCATAGGTTCAAGCCCTCACGCAATCATACGGCCACATAACAACAACACAATGGCAGTTCTATCAGCATTGAGATTTATTTGGAGCCCAAAAATCAAACCTGGACTCGTTGAAGTCGGAGCGGTTCCTCAGAGGACTTCTCCTCCGCCTGTTTTCTCTCTCCTCCTCTGGAGTGTCAATCTTACCAAAACAAAACCAAAATCAATGATTTCTCTCGTATGTTCAGAAAATGGACATGGAGAAACTTGATTGCTTCTTACTTCCACTGCCTCTGATTTAGCTGGAGGAATGTTAACCACTTCTTTTGGAGCTTCCTTTGCAACGGGGTTACCGTGGTAGTTCTTGCTCGTCAGACATTCAAAAAGTTTATCCACAAAGCCCACAGTCTCTGGAATCACACAAACAATAAACAAATTATGGTTAATCAATCATTACAACTCCAATGGCATATTAGAGGCAATCAATGCTGATGTGTCTTTCACAATTATCATAATCATTGTCTGTCAAATTCAACCCATAAACACACACTTGCCAACTATGTTTTTTCCAGGAGGATTCGTTACCACGGCAGTACGTTGTGGCTACAACGTGTGCCTCACAGTTCGAACATTTGCGATTTTTCTCTGACATGTTTTGTTGATAAAAGACGCGAGCGAGTATTAGGAAGTGTACCGGCAATACCTTTTTGCAGGAAGACGTCGAGCTGATCGGCACACAACGCTTTGAGCTCCTTCTCCGGTTTGTCCTTCTTCACCAGAGCCACAACATAATTGGCTAACGCAGCGGGGTCAGCATCACATCTGCGAATAAGGACATAAAACAATGTTCAAACCTTAGTTACTTTAGTGACACTATAGTAAAACTAACAAGAAAAATCCCATGTAACATTGGACTAGTTTGTCCGAATGTGATCATATTATCTATGCCAGCGACGTATAGTGGCAGATACCATAATTAGAGCAGTGTGCTGTACACATTTTTTGTGTTATTTATGTTTGGTTGGTGGCGCGTTACAACATTTTAATGTTACTAATGTTAAGTATTGCGCCGGCCATACATTCTTATGTTATGGGCTTAGCATTTTAGTTAAAAGCCTGTTTGCAAGTGATTTTGTTGTGTGTGCCTAAGGTTGTGGCAACTGAGTGGAAATCCAAACACAAGTCTGTCTGTAAACAAAAGAAGCTTTCAACACTTGATGGCAATTTATGTGTATGTCATCTTGCTATAAACAGGGTCATCTAAAGCATCCATTTCACGCGAGACATGGTAACTATGGTAACACTCGTGGCAAGTGTCCACTCTTAAACATGCTTACGCATTTTTAGATTTATAAGATTCCAAGATCCTTGAAGAATTGCAAACAGGATGGTGCATGCTGTGTTGCACTTTGTAGGAGTGCTACAGAGTAAAGTTGCCAATGAAGTTATACAATTCGAACGTCCAACCATTGCGAGGAACACAGTGAGCATGTTATTTTCCCAGTCAGCAGAGAGTCAAACAGTTTCTTCCTAGCAAGCGATCGGCCAAGGTGGTCAGTTTCTAGCAAATCCCAGCACCCCCCCTCATTGATGCTAGCACGCTAGCTCGCTACGTAGAGTGCGAGCTAAATGACATTTCCGATCAAACACTCACATTGGCTCCAGAAGTTTTGCCAACCACGACTTGAGAGCGTCCACATTCTCTATAATCATCGTGATGAGGACGATAAAGCGGTCTAAAAAATGAATCGGAGACCCGATACGACTACTTTCATCGTCTATAAAATTGGAAGCTTTCTGGGCCTTCGCTCTCACTGGCAGGTCGCGCCGACGCACTTTACGGCATGTCAACTCACTCCTGGTGTCGTAAAAGCATGAGTCGTGCACGCAGGCGTCGCATGTATTTATACTTTAGTCGTGTCTTTAGCCAACCTTAAGTCGCTAAAATATTCTTAGAGGTTTATAATTTGCCTATTAAAACATAACACGTTGCCCGCATTTTGTAGATACATTGAAGCAAGTAACTTTGCTGGATAGCATGTGACAGGGCCGATGGACTTCGTTTCCCAGAATTCATTGCGAGTGGCTTGGTGGTGTCATCAGCCCGGCAGCGGTAGCGTGGGTTTCCCTTGCCTTTGCTTCTTGTCTACTGTCT
Organism: Leptonotus elevatus; assembly: GCF_054856555.1. Lineage (NCBI taxonomy): Eukaryota > Metazoa > Chordata > Actinopteri > Syngnathiformes > Syngnathidae > Leptonotus > Leptonotus elevatus. Next base: position 8,437,674 of record NC_141254.1, read on the forward strand.
AGCGCTTGCTTGAGTTTATTATTATTTTTTGACGAAGCAACGGAATAACGTCTCGGTTGTGCCAAAATGACAGTAAGTTAACTCTTTGCTAAGAAGTCCTTCCTCTGAAATATCGGCTTAAATAGCGAGCGTGGGAATTTTGCACTACATTGACATGCCGTGGCTGTTAGCAAGTCAGCTAGCAAACAACTTGTCAGTAGAAGTACTCGAACTTCAGGAACATTCAATAAAGTACGACGCTACTTTTTTGTATTCCGCGTCACAAGTTCCATCCCCACCGTTGACGTTTAGAGTCGCATTGGTTGTTGAATTTGGAGCTGCCACTGCTTTTATGTACATCTTGCTTACCATGTCCTCCCAGGAGCGCAAGGGAACAGCAAAGTTGGACTTTTTGAGAAAGATCGAGCTCGAAATCCAGGCTAAATGGGAGAAAGACAAAACATTTGAGAATAATGCTGCGACAACAATTGGGGAAAGTGCACAGTAAGTAATGCCTGTATGTTAATGTCTCAAAAGGATGGAAGATGCATTTACGCACGCCAAATTACATAAAGCTCTTTGCATTTGGGATTGGAAGAGTGTTTCTTGGGGCATTTATATGCATGATGATGCAATGCGATGGCTTATAATTTTCCTACCTTAAATGTATTTCACAGCAAAAACAAGTATTTTGTCACCTTCCCCTACCCTTATATGAATGGGCGGTTGCATCTTGGTCACACATTCAGCTTGTCAAAGTGTGAGGTAAGTTGAAATTATTTAGGAAGGGAAAGAACATGGAAATACATCTCATGTATTTTATGCTGTCTCAGTTTGCGGTTGGCTACCAGTCCTTGAAAGGGAAGAAATGCCTTTTCCCGTTTGGTCTCCACTGTACAGGCATGCCAATCAAAGTGAGTATGTTTTTATATTTTTTTAAGATCGCATCATACATGCAGTGTGTAGCATTGCTAAATAAAAAATCAATCTTCTTTGCAAAGGCCTGTGCGGACAAGCTCAAGCGGGAGATGGAACTGTATGGAAATCCACCACAGTTTCCGGATGAAGAGGAAGAGGAGAAGGAGAAGCCAGTGACGTATGATGAAATCATCATCAAGGACAAAGCCAAGGGAAAGAAGGTCTGAATTTGACATGCTTTAAAATTTGTATGACATTTAATTGTCCCAATTAGTCTTTGGATGGAGGCATCATCCAGTTAAGACAAATAAACACCTGCTTGAAATAGATGCCTCCCTTTTCCGTGCTAGGAAAAAATGGTTTGCAACTGTAATCATCTCCCTTATTAAACTGTATTGGTAACACACAGACGTGAGATAACTAAATAGTTAACTGCTAAGCCCATACAAACTAGTCACTAACCAAAACAGCAGCACCTACTGACTTCTACAATTTGCTGCAATCAATTTCAGTTTGATGAAATAGCATCAATATAAATGATAACAATACCATGGTAAACTGTTGGCAGGTAATAGGCACGTCTTGTATGAATAGCAAAATTCTGCGAGAAATTTCCTATGGCGAAGTACTAATTATCTCAATGAAACACTTGATTTCACTTCTACATACTTCCTTGACATCAAAATGCCACCAGATGGCACCAAAGAAACTCCTATTATGATGTCTTGCCACTTTCTGCCATTTTGTAATTGTCTTTTCCTGTTAGAGTAAAGCAGTAGCCAAATCGGGTTCCGCCACATTCCAGTGGAACATCATGAGGTCTCTAGGCCTAAGGGACCACGACATTACAAAGTTTGCCAATGCTGAACACTGGCTGGAATATTTCCCTCCCCTGGCTATTAAAGATCTCAAAATGATGGGCGTCAAGGTACAAAATCATCTTTTATGTCATCATTTCAAAAAACCCAAAACAACACATATTAAAATGTTATTTCAATTCTCCCAGGTGGACTGGCGCCGCTCTTTCATCACCACAGACGTCAACCCTTTCTACGATTCCTTTGTCCGTTGGCAGTTTGTCACCCTGAAGGAAAGAAAAAAGATTAATTTTGGGAAAAGGTGAGATGAAAACGCTCAACATTTTTTGGATGTTCATTTATATTTTGATGATTTTTGCAGGTATACCATCTACTCCCCCAAGGATGGACAACCATGTATGGACCATGACAGGCAGACAGGAGAGGTACGCTTGTATGGTGCAATAAAAAACATGATCCTGTTTATCCTGTTTAATCACTATAATTCAGGATTATTAAAAAGTGCTTGACATTCTAGATTGTATGATAACATTCATGGGGTTGTAAAACCTTTTTATTGTCTGTCTGTCAATAAAATAAGAGTGAAATCTTAAAATTGAATCTGAAAAGTTCCCATAGTGGTTGAAATTCACCTGGGAGAAAGGTGTATGAACCGAGAGGATTTATGAAATACTATTTGTTTTGTATGATGACATTTTTTAAAATGTCTTTTCGCCTCACTTGTAGGGAGTAGGACCTCAAGAATACACACTCATCAAGATGAAGATTGTTGAGCCGTACACGGCCAAATTTAAGTCCAAAGTTTTTTTCAGCAGGTAACAAACTTTGCAGCTGTGTGGCTGTGAGCAAAAGTAAGTCGTATTAAAAGCGAAGCAAAACAATTGACGGCGTCCTTCCTGCAGCGCCATGAAAGGCAAGAACATCTATCTGGTGGCCGCAACCCTGAGACCCGAGACCATGTTCGGTCAAACCAACTGCTGGGTGAGGCCTGACATAAACTACGTGGCCTTTGAGACCACCAGCGGAGATGTCTTCATCTGTAGCAGGAGGTCTGCCAGGAACATGTCCTTCCAGGGATTCACCAAAGACAACGGGTTGGTTCCTGTGGTCATGGAATTACTGGGACAGGTGTGCAGATACTCCATCGTAGATGGCATTGACTGGGTTAACACTTTCGTCTGGTGAATTTAAAAGTAGCTGACTAATCACTATCCAATGCTTGAAAACAATTGCCTTTTACTTGCAATTCATCCAACTAAACATTTTTGCTGGCAGGACATCCTCGGCTGCGCCCTGAGCGCTCCCCTGACGTCCTACAAGCTCATCTACGCTCTGCCCATGCTCACCATCAAGGAGGACAAAGGTATGAGAAAGTTAATCCGCCAAAATTAAGCCTTCACGTTCACACTCGGCTGTTTTTCATTTTGGAAAAAGTTAAATGTCAGAATCCAACTGGTAATTACCCTCAGGTCCACCTGCTTTTAAAGGTTAGGGAACGCAATGAGGTGTGTTAAACACGGATGGCTTTCGTGCACTGACATTTCAGCGGCATCCCAAACAGCTTTAATGATCTTTTCCTCCTTGCTCATCATACAATTAGACGGCAGCTCATCTTGGGAAAGTAGTCCAGCTTTAAAAGTTGCCCTAAATATAAACACCTTTTCTTTCTTGTTTGGCTTCCATCAGGCACGGGGGTCGTTACCAGCGTGCCTTCCGATGCCCCCGATGACATCACTGCTCTCAGAGACCTCAAGAAAAAACAAGTCAGTTGCTGATTTTGGCACACAGCTGCAACTAAATAACATAAATGCTCTTGGCAAGCTAAAACGGATGATTTCTATTCGATAGGCCCTGAGGGAGAAGTACGGAATCGAGGACAAGATGGTGCTGCCTTTTGAGCCAGTAAGATCATCTTTTCAGACGTCATCTTAAACCCATCAATTGTAGTTTTAAATCCGCTATCTGTCTGTCTTGTATTTCAGATTCCCATTATAGACATTCCAGGTTATGGGAACCTGTCTGCTCCGCTGGTCTGTGATGAGCTGAAGATCCAAAGCCAGAATGACCGGGAAAAGCTGGCCGAGGCCAAGGAGAAAGTCTACCTGAAGGGATTCTATGAAGGGGTTAGTCCACCTTGACGGACTCTACTCTAGCTAATGTTAATGGGATTCATGTTAGATACTGTTTGTCTCTCACAAGGCACATATGCAACGAAAATGTCTCTGAACATTATTATAATAATTTTTGTTGACAATTATCCAGTTGCAAAGTAAGGATCACATGTTCAATTTTGAATGTGTATTATACTGATGAATGAATCTCCTCAGATCATGTTGGTTGATGGCTACAAGGGACAAAAGGTCCAGGATGTGAAGAAGCCTATCCAGAAGATGATGGTAGAAAAGGTGGGTCATACTGGATACTACACATTATAATGTATACAATGTAAGTAGACTCATTGATGAATTGGCATCCCAAAATGTAAACGCATCTGCACCCTTTGGCTTTCCAGGGCGAGGCCTGCATATACATGGAGCCAGAAAAACAAGTCATGTCGCGTTCGGCTGACGAGTGTGTGGTGGCGCTCTGCGATCAGTGGTGAGTGACGGCAACTGAGCAAGTAATGTGCGGATATTCAAATGAGCTCATTTGCATCTCAGGTATTTGGACTACGGCGACGCTGAATGGAAGCAGCAGGCCAATGAAGTCCTCAAGTCTTTGGAGACGTAAGAAGAGCTCAATTCATTTGATAGCATACACTTTATGCTAATTGTATTTTTCTTTTTTTCTTTTGCTCATCGATTTCGTTCTGCACAGCTTTTGTGACGAGACCAGGAGAAACTTTGAGGCTACTTTGGCATGGCTGCAGGAGCATGCCTGCTCCCGCACTTACGGCCTTGGTAAGTGTCCACCTCCAGTGTAAGCCTGTTTAGGTTAGTGCATCAGTACCTCTGCATCCCTACAGTGTTGGTCCCTTCAGACTTTGTTGACATGCTCATCTTTCTCATCAAGAGCAGTTTGCCTTGAAAGTTGATAAAAAAAATAAAATAAAATAAAAAGGTCTCATGAGAGCTTCCTTTATAGTCTAGTGTAGTTGATCAACATTCATCAATGCCCTGCATAATTACATCACTATAAGGAGACACAAAGTTTGTTTTTCAGTTTTTTGAGTGACTGACTACACCAAGCAGAGTCACTGCTGACTGAAAGTGACTTAAAGGCTGTTGTCAGGCCAGACAATGCAGCTGACATGTTTTTATACACCTGAAAGAGAGTGAATGTTTTTTTGTACGTTGACGCTTTACAAACTGACTGCGGCTTATCATCCTTAGCCAGAAATACTCTTAAAACAATTTGCAGGTTTCTATTTTTTCCTTTTTATGGTTTTCTTAAGCTTGTTTTTTTTCACTTACTTTTCCATAAGCCTGTTGTCCTCTCAGTGCTTTTGTTATTGTGTCGCGCGTGTTTGTGTTTGGTTGCCATAGGAACCCGGCTGCCTTGGGACGAGCAGTGGCTGATTGAGTCCCTCTCGGACTCCACCATCTACATGGCCTACTACACTGTGGCCCACCTCCTCCAGGGAGGCGTGCTCAACGGACAGGGCGCCTCGCCGCTGGGCATCAAGTGTGTCAGGAAGCAAAGCAACATCTCATACACACGCAACTCATCATGTAACCATTTCTGTCCTTTTTTGGGGGGGGTGTCTCTCAGACCACATCAGATGACCAAGGAGGTGTGGGATTTCATCTTTTTCAAAACGTCCCCATTCCCGAAGACTGATATCCCCAAAGAGCATCTTCAGAGGCTGAAGAGGGAGTTTGAGTATTGGTACCCGGTGGACGTGCGTGTGTCTGGCAAAGACCTAGTGCCCAACCACTTGTCTTACTACCTCTACAACCACGTGGCCATGTGGCCCAATGACAGGTGAGCTTGTGTATACGTCATCTTGAAGTACAATGTTCTCTTTCTATATCACGGCTCCACTACATGCACATTCTTTTCTGGGACATGTCTTAGTAGAAATCCCTGCTTAATCACATAAATCTACAGTTTATTGATCTTTTTTTCAGTGTAATTATTTACTGTAAGGCCCTTGCATTTGGGAAAGGAGAGCCACAGCCGTTGGTGCACTCAAACTACCTGCAATAAACTGGGGGTTTACTGTACTAGAAAAAGGAACTGCTTCCAGAAGTGTCTGAGAAAATGCTTTGAACTGTCTTTTTGTACCACCACCAACGGCGCCCTCTGTTGTCCACAGCGCGAAGTGGCCACAGGCTGTGCGAGCCAATGGGCATCTGCTCCTCAACTCTGAGAAGGTACGTCAAATTTGAATGGCCAGATTTGTCATATTAAATCAAACAAACTCATCACAGTTGAGCGATTTTGCGCTGCTTTTGATGGAATTCTCTGTGGAATGGTGTGTTAGCATCTGCTTTTCTTGTCTACCAGATGTCCAAATCAACCGGAAACTTCCTCACTCTCAGCCAAGCCATCAAAAAGTTCTCAGCAGACGGTACGCTGATTTCCTTCTTGCGGTATAATTTTGACTCTGCAGCTTTTTTATTCTCCAAATTAGACACTTGACAAATTGAATTTGGGAGTGATGATAAATGGAAATAAGACATTCCAAATGTATTTGTTTCTGATCAATCTGCTGTCTTAATTTAAAGCATCAGCAATTTACATTAAAGTGACTTTTAAGTTCCCTCCCATTTTTTTAAGCTTAAGTGAAACATCTGCCGAGCGCATGAGTCATTACACATTATTATACAATAAATATTTTGTTCGAAAATAAACAACCTCATTTATATTCCTAATGAGATGCAGGCCTCTTCCAGATATAATTTACTGCCCGATTAGAAATGACTTCCTGTATGATCATTTAATTTATTTTAATCACAGTTTAGTTCTTAAAATGGCTCTGATTCCATATGGAAAGTACTTCAGAAAAATAAGTTAGAATATAGTTAATTGCCTCGTTTAATGTTTCCCTCACTTCCATTCTTTCTAGCTATGAATTTTTCCACATTTGTGCTTGGAAGAGAGCGTTGCCTTGATTTTGATCTCCCTGTGACACCTTGTTTTCCTGCAACTTCCTTTTGGTTTGAGCCAGTTGAATAATAGATGTGTTGCGTTGTGTGTCTGGAAGCCTGCGTAGGAGTAAAGAAGCTCATGTTCTGACAGCAGACAGGCATTTTGGGTTCACAACCCGTCTTGCACCTCTCACTGGTGCCTGTCGAGCGTTGACTGACGGCTTCCGCCTGCAGATGGAGACAGAGGGCTTGCAAGACAGCTTACTGTTCATTGTTGCGTTGCGGTTGGCTAGCACGACAGCTGTGGGATCAACAGTGTGTGTGTGAGCAAAAACTCCCTTTTTCCTTATGGCATCACTTGCATCGCAATGACGTCTAATTAAGGCATCTCTTGATGAAGCTGTCTCCTAGCTGGAAGTGGTGTCTGCTGGGTATTTGCACGAGTCTCAAGTTGACAGTCATTTTGCTAATTAAGAGATGAAGTCACTTGTCCTCATGTTTGCTTGCGCATGAATTAGTGACTTTTCGCAAACACTCTGATGGACGCCGTGCCTCGTTCTTCAACAATCGTTACTTCAGGTGCATTTCATCAATATCAAGTTGTTTGTAAGCCTTTTATTTAGAAAGGTAATGGAAGTTGACCTCGAAACCATTTTGGATCATAGTTTGTGCTATAGTTATTGCTTAGACTATGAATAATATAATTTCTTTTCTTGTTCCACTATAGGACTTGGTCCTCATGAATAGCGAGGGATTCCTGTTTATTATTCATCATTTGATTGCAATCTTTTTTTGTGAAAAACGGAGAAACTCCAGCTTCTCAACCTCCAGTCGTCTTCCTCTCGCTTAGGTATGCGTCTGGCCCTGGCCGACGCAGGTGACACGGTGGAGGATGCCAACTTTGTGGAGACCATGGCGGACGCCGGCATCTTGCGCCTTTACACCTGGCTGGAGTGGGTCAAGGAGATGATAGCCAACCAGAACAACCTGAGGACCGGACCTGCTGACACCTTCAACGACCGCGTTTTCGCCAGGTATTGGCCAAGTTTGTGAAAAGCATTCAAATTGGAATTTGTCTCCAAGTAGTTTGAGCCACTCTAGTACCACAGCAACAAGCCCCGCTGTAAAAAAATTAACATTAAGCCTAAGATAAAGATTTTTGTTATTGCAGCTTGTTCCACAATGCGATTTTGGAGCCTCTGAAAGCTCTGACATGACCAGTCACAAGAAGGTGTCATGCTTATGATAAAACTTACATTTCCTTGTGTCTGGGTTATTTCATCGCACTGTGACAATTGGCACTGGCCTCTCCAAAAGCAGTTTTCTTTTTTGGGGGGTTAGCTGTCCCAAATATGAAATGCAACGTTACACATATGTATTTAATAGGCACACACTTAGTGCAAGTTGAACCAGACAAAACATTGCTTTTTATTACTCCACCACTTTTACAACTTTTTAAACAGTAAATGTAGCGTATTGAAATAAATGAAGTTTGTTTGGGATCTTAGTAAAAGATCTCTCTCCTGCGAGATCACATGCAACATGCCTACCAACAGCATTTTTTTTAGTGAGCATGCAATGTAGCGCGCCTGCTGTGAATTCTGTAAAGCAAAAAAACAAGCACTGGATGTACTTCAAGGTCAAGTTTCCCCAATGCTTTAATCTCTGTAGTGCAGTAACTTAAAACAATTTTTTTTTTGTTTATTAAAAACAGTATACACTCACCTCACTGACCATATCAGTGGGCACACGTGCAATATTCATTTGAAATTTCAAATGAAAGCTGCCGTAAAATAAATGGTGAGACACTCGAGCTGGTTGCGAGCTAGTCTGGAAGCGATTCAGAGGCTGCATTAAAAAACATCTTTTTAAAAGAAGCCCCAAGCCGAAACTTGAAAGGATTTTGTGTGTTGGCCAGCGAGATGAATTCCGGAATTTTGAAGACGGAGCAACACTACGACAGGATGATGTTCAAAGAGGCTTTGAAGTGTGGATTCTTTGAGTTCCAGGTAAATAAAAGTCTGTCATCTTCACAAGCAATTCACAATTGTTTACCCCCCCCCCACAAAAAAAATCATCCCAAATCCATCCAGGACCGATATTAATATGAAGAATGCTTCCTACAGGCTGCCAAAGATAAGTACAGGGAGTTGGCTATTGAAGGCATGCACAGAGAACTCGTCTTCCAGTTCATCGAGAAACAAACGCTGCTGTTGGCCCCCATCTGTCCACACCTGTGCGAGTACACCTGGGCTCTGCTGGGCAAGGTAAGCCGTTTGCAAATTTGCATTCACATTCGCAATACTGGCCGCTAGTTCAAACCTGACTGACTTTCATCCTTTCCTCCTTTTGTACTCTTGAAAGGGACATTTTAAAAGAGCAGTGCTAATATATATTCATGAGTACACCCACCATCGGCCCGGCTTGTTTAATCCTCTTCTAACACTCTTCCTCGCTGTGACCACCAGGAGCTTGTCTTCACACACACACACACACACACACACACACACACACACACACACACACACACACACACACACACACACACACACACACACACACACACACACACACACACACACACACACACACACACTTCCTCCTGTTGCCGCTTTTAAATGTGCTTGTTCCTAACAACACAGAGGGCCAAGAATATTTTCAACACTCTCATGTACGTTTACAAAAGAATGCCGCTGTGCTGGAGATGTGTATTTTTACTCATCACCTAGCAACAACCCAAGCCTGACAAGTTTGATTTCCTGCACTGGCTAAAAAGCGAACAGGCACCAACATTTTCACCCTGCTGCGTTTTGTTATTCTAATGTCGGTGGTTTTATAAAGTCCAATTAAAGCTGTCTGCCACCATCTCGCTCTTTCTCCCCTGACAGCCTACTTCGGTGACAAAGGCGCCGTGGCCCACCGCCGGTCCAGTGGATGAGATTCTCATGCGCTCGTCTCAGTACCTGATGGAAACGGCGCACGACCTCCGACTCAGACTCAAAGCATACATGCTTCCACCCAAAAATAAGGTACCGTGTGACAGAGTTGACTTCCTGTGATGGGAAGCGGCATAGACGATCTCTGCCCATTGCTCACCACCATTTATGGTTTCCTGTCGGCTGTGTTTATTAGTATAAAATATTTCCCATAGTTGTTCTATCTTAAATATCAAAATTAGGCTGGAATTGGACTCGCTTTACGTGTTTAATGAATCTGTTTAAAAGGAGTTTGCTGTTTGTTTACATTTAACTCTCTAATTTCATCGAGAAGCACTTGCATAGACACAATCGGATCATTTCTAAAATGTGTAAATGTTTCTTTTCAGTAGCCGGTGTATATGTAATGATCAATATTATTCACTCGCTTTGTTTTCATTGAACAGAAAGGTGACACAAAGCCCCCCACCAAACCTTCCCACTGCACCATCTACGTGGCCAAGACCTACCCGGCATGGCAACACAGCGCCTTATCCCTGCTGGGCAAGCACTACAAGGTCAGCAACACACACACACGCGCACATTCTATACATGTTGCGATAGATGGATGCCGACATTGCGCCTTTGTTTTTGTCTTTGTTGGTGTAGAGCAACAATGGCGTCCTTCCAGACAACAAGGTGATAGCGAGCGAGCTTGGAGCGCTGCCCGAGCTGAAGAAGTACATGAAGAGAGTCATGCCCTTTGTGGCCATGATCAAGGTACACCATCGACCCGGCGGCAGGCCATTTGTTTCGAATCATAGTTAGTCGAGGGCAAAATGGCCGCTCTATTCTTGGAAAAAAAGCTCACTCAGAATTGAGGCAATTTGGGTTTCATTTAGATTGATTTCCCCCTCCCTCAAATTAATCAAATTGTATTTAAATCAAGTGTCAAAAAATTTATTTTTCATTTATTGGTTATTGTCTTTAAATAAGTGCTTAATTTACTTCAAATAATATGAATTATGAGTCATATGAACCATTTTTCATATACATTCAATTAAAAAAAGAAATAGTGAGATATGAATTTAGCTCATTGTACAACCTGATAAATAATGAAAACAAATTGTTATGGGTTTAAAAAGAAGGAAAATAACACTCTTTAATATTGTACTTAAAAATAAATAAATAAACAGTACATGACATATATAGAATTGTGCCATATTTTGTTACTTGAATTCAGTGAACATTGTGCCACTCCTTATCTTTGTTGTTGTTTTTTACTTTTCATCAATATTCATTTTGCAGGTCTCAATTGTGTTTTGTTAAATTCTTGTGTCTTGTTTAAATTATTTTCACAAACTGTACTGCAAAACTCATTTGAATCCTCAATGAAGTTAAAGATCGAGTCCAAGTTGTTTCCCATAAACGTGGGTGACAAATCGTCAGTGGGTCACACGTGTTTCTTTCCGTAGGAGAATCTGGAAAAAAACGGGCCCAGGGTTTTGGACCTTGAGCTGGAGTTTGACGAGCGGGCAGTTCTGATGGAGAACCTGGTCTACTTAACCAATTCCCTCGAGGTATGAAACTCGACACCTCACAAGAAAAAAAAACGGCACGACACACAATCTTCAACATGTTCTTCATGCTCAATACAGCTGGAGCGGATTGACATCTTGTTCGCGTCCGAGGCTGACGACAAAGTGAAGGAGGACTGTTGCCCGGGGCAACCGTACTGCGTGTTCAGATCCGAGGTGACCGCTCGTGCCAAGGAAGGACACCTTTGTGCTTGCTGAGGTGGGCTTGAATTTGAAATGGATAATTTGCCTGTGGACAGCCGGCAGTCTGCGTGACCCTGGTCAACCCTCAGCCGTGCAACGGCCTCTTCACCACCAAGCTGGAAATCAGACAGGGGGACAGCGGAGACAACGTGGTCCGCAGGCTCGCCAAGGTCAACAGACTGATCAAAGGTCAGTCGTCCGTCATTGGGCTGGGTATCGATTCTAATTTCCTCAGAGGTCAGTTTGATTCGATTTGTTTCTGATTCAATTCAGTTAAATCCAATATTGATTAATTATGGAACATCACTTGTTCTTAAATATCAAGGACATAATTAAAAAAAAAAACTCCACAAACATTAAATTCCAAATAACATTTTGCGGAGGCCGTACCTGTTTTCATAATTCTAATAAAATACTTGTAAATATAAATAAAAAAGATTCTAATTGTCAAAGTGCAGTAAGTCATGTCTTTCATAAATGTAAGAAAATACTTTTAAATTCATTTGAACAGCAAATATCAAGAAAACAGTACGATTAAAAAAAAAGCCTTTACATTTCTATTTTCTTGTTAATTTATGGGGGAAAAAAATTGATATTAAAATAATTAATTAATTGTTTTATGACTCAATATCACGCTAAAAAGGAAAATCGATTCAATATCGATTAGTCGATTTATTTATTTTTTAAAGCCATCCATATTGACCTTGGAGTCATTTGAACTGTAAACCCTTTTGGAAGATATTTGAAAGGGGCGTACAATAATAATCTGACCTCCCGGTGCCACGCTTGGCTTCCTCTAACCAGATCTCTCCAAAGTGAAGCTGATGAGGTACGAGGACCCCCTGCTGGGCCCCCGCCGGGTGCCCGTGCTGGGACAGGAGGAGCTGGACAAAGTCGTCATCTCCCCTCAGTCCGTGTTCAGCATCAACCTGGACGAGAAGAAAGTCAGTGTGGCTGACAGCGGCCTCACCGTCGACATCGGCAACACGCTGGTTTACCTGGTTTAATTTAACACACACACGCACGCAGTCATCATGAAATGCTGTGACACAACAGGCCATCAACATTTGATATCTGGAATCTTTTTTCATAATAAAACAAAAAACTTTGGAGCAACTTTTATCATAAAGATATTAGATGACTCCTGTTGTTTTCATACTGGTAGACTCTCATCTGCTGGCTTGTTTTGTTCATCTAAGGTGAAGCATCGTCGTGGTCCCTCCTCGTGTTTTCTTGAAAAATGCTGTTTGTCTAATGCGCTATTTTTTCCCCCAGAGAAATAATAAAACCTGTGAAATGAAATGTTTAGTATTTGTAGGGTTTTTTTCTCCATAAACCACCCTCATAACTGTTTTATTTCTTCCCAGGAAACATTTTTTCACAAGTTAAAAACCCTTCTGAATGTGTGACACACTTTCTTCAAAGTGCCCCAAATATCAAGAATTACAGCACACTTTGCACCATGTCTCTTGTCTTGCTGAAACCAGCCCTATTTGAGAGCGTGCCCCGCAACCTGACTCGTATACTGCTGAGCCTGTGGCGAGTATGTATTTTGTCCCCATGATGATTAGCGACAGCACTAGGCCACCATTACGCTATTTAAAAATGACATTGGCTTTCAAATAAATAGCTTATTTTTCCCACCGTGGTTCAGTGCTTCCAAGGCAACACAGTTAATCCTTGAAACTGAGGGATGGCTATTATTCAAATCTCTCCTGTTTGATGCTTATTCCTGTCATACAAACCAAATATGGTGTCTCTAATCTTATAATCTCTCTTTTTTACTTGAGTATTTTTTTTTTAGATTGTGCGGGTAACATGCTACAGCTAACTTAACCAATAAATCAACTGTAGGCATTTTCTCCCTGATTTATCTTTTCCCCTTGCCTGCACCTCATTTGTTGGAGTCAGATTTTGTTTGCACGCCCAAGGGTGAGTGTAACATTTGCTTGCTTTGTGTTTTATAAGGAACATCAAAAATGTGTCCCTATGTGGCTCTGAGTTAAAACGAATGCTTTATCATAATAAGAATTAGTTTGAAGTCTTTCGAATAAACATCAATTGTAAAGCTGTTAAAATAACTACAACATTTTTGTCCATAAGTTTACTTTTCCTAAATGTAAGGCTGGCACCACCATAAATATTGAACTTTTATTTTGAAGTGGCTGTAAACGGGATGATGCATCAGCAAGGCGACCACTGGGACAAAGCTTTAAGGTTTGTAGAGCTCTGTCAAATATGTATATATATTTTTAAAAGTACTTTCAACTCGTATGTAGGTTGGTACACTTTCCCTGTTGCACTATAAATATGTAATCCTTTGATTTTTTTTCAATATGCTGTAACTAAAATATATATAATGAATATCTACTTAAGTATCTTAAATGTAAATTTTTCTTATTGAAATATTAATTGATCGTATGCTTAGGTGATTCAAAAAACAAACAAAAAAACATTTGTATTAGTTGTATGCAATTTACAGGAAAAATAAGTCCAAACTTGAGATTGATGAATAAAAAATATTTAATGTGACTAATGTCGTCACAAGCAATATTTGTGTGTCAATGAATGATTGGTTAAAATTACCATTGTAATGTACTGTATGCAGTTATTATACTATATGAATGTGTGTCTTTGATGAACCTGTGACTTTAAGGAAGGGGAGGGAGTCATGTTGTCATGTTGAAAGGGATGATAGACTTGAAAGCGTGAAGGAGAGTATCTAGCTGCTTGCTTTGTAAACACGTTTTGGTTGTGGAGAGTAAAGAGTCAGACATTCATCATTGTACTACATCCCCAAAATGTTATCAATCATTCAAACCTGATTTACAGAATTCGAGATCTTTAATTATTAACCTGTAAATAGTACATTTCTGTTAAGTGTATGCTAATCCATACATTACCTTAATGTAAATCTTTTGCAGCGTTTAGTGCAGAGGACTGCTAGAAGACTTATCTCTACTGGACAGCATTTTTTTTTTCAACTTGTGCGTTATCTGCCCCTGACATGCTCCCTCACACTTGGTGAGTGTCACTTCTCCCCATCCTCGTCATCTCACAGGCCTTCCTGTCCCTCTCTGGATGCCAGCAACTCGGAGTGATGGAGCAGACCGTTGTCACACGCCAGTAAGTGTTTGGCTTGTTCACCACTCAGCGTTACAGCAAATAGTCTTTGGCTATAAGCCGCTACATGCTTGCCTTCCTTCTTGGCGTTACATTCACAAGCCACAACATTCAGTACACTCACTTAATCAAATGAGATCATCATCCAATGTAAGAGATGCATACACGCTTTCAATTTTCGAGACACCACTTGATTCAATGGTGTTGTGGCTAATTTCCCCATTGGGAATTGGTAGAAATTGTATTTATTCTAGGGGTGTCAAAATGTGTTTGTTAATTTTGAGTTAATTTAAAGTTCCTTTAACGCCACAATTTTTCATAGCCGCGATTAATGACAGCCCCTTACTTGGAAAACATGTACTGGGGGAATTCCAGTCGCAATGCAGCAGACATGTCCACGTCAAAATTTAGCAGTAATAAATTAGTATTTTACAATTTTGAAAATGTGTACAATTTCACTTTCTCTTAATTTGAATAGAAAATGCACTGAAATGTCACCAAAAAAAGAGTTCGCAAAGAGTTTTATTTTTTAAATATACCGGATCTACCTTGATGCCAACGTTCGACTTCCGGTCCAGCACGTGTAATTTTGAATGCTTTCTATCCCTTGCGGCGGCCGTACGGAAAACGCACCGCGTCCGTTCGGCAGTCATTGGGCGTCACCCTCCCCTCACGCCGCGCTCTCGTCATTCACCAGGCGCATTCAAGAGTTTTGATCGTTCCTTTACAAACGCTACATACCCGTTTCACATTGCCGCCATTCTACGTCACTACGCACAGAATGCGTTGCAACGTAAATACAATGACGGGGCACGTCCAAATAAAGTTTCTACAAAATGTTATTAAACTGGAAATTATTTTTGAAAGATGAACCTCATACTTATGTTAGTAACAACCAAATAAATAATATAGTGCAAACTTGCCATGACAGTCGGGGTTCCTTAATACAAGAACAATAAAAGTGTTTTACTAACTGAACATGTACTAGACCTTCTCTATCAGGATTTCAGGAGAAGGGGGATCAAAGTTCGTCCACAGGAAGTAAGCCGAACTGGAGGTCAAACAACGGCCCTTACGCAGCGGCGCTGACCCAGCCCGGTCTGGGCGTCACCACCACGACTATCACCACCATCACGCAGTCGGGCGGCGACTGGACCAGCGGCCTGTTTGACATCTGCGGGGACAAGTGGACATGTAACAGATGTTCATGGAAGTGTTGTCCTTCTTTGCTTCCGGTGCTTGAGAATGCGTTCTCCCTGCGCAGGTGTCGTCGGCGCGCTGGCGCCGTGCTGTTTGGACCTGAGTCTCGCTAACCAGTACGGCGAGTGTTTGTGTTTGCCTCTCCTGCCAGGGTCCACCTTCGCCATGAGGGTCGCACTCAGGGAGCGCTACAAGATACGAGTGAGTCTCATGGGGGGGGGATGCGGACCCATAATTTTGAAAATTGCTGTCAATATTTCCTGTCAAAGCTTGGGCCCCTCCAGCTCCCTCTTTAGGCCCCATCTCAGGCGGCGGCCATTTTGCCACTTACTGTCGACTGAAAATGACATCATGGAGCCTAATGGCTCAGCTTGTGGATGTCACATGACCAAACCCAGCTCTTAGACACCGTGATGTCATTTTCACTCGACAGGAAGTGGCAGTGTTAAGTACTGGACAAAATGTCCGCCCCCTGAAATTGATATATATATTTTTTAAGACAGGTGTGTTTTTCTGCTGAATTGATATTCCGATCTGTGAATGTGGAACTGCGAAATCCCGAATGAATAGCATTCTTGCTGTGTTCCACAGGGGAACATGTGCGAGGACTGGAGCGCGGCATGTTGCTGTTACTCCCTGGCCGTGTGTCAGATGGCGCGAGAGATGAAGCGGCGCACGCTGACTCGCACGTACCACGTGGCCACCGCGCTGCAGTGCTCTTGACTGGAACCACCGCCACAGCAGTCGGAATTTACCGCGGCCGTCTCGCGCACTCGAACTCTCATTCATTCGGAGGGACCCTGAAGGAAGCCTTTACTGGCCACTTCATTAGGTACACTTGCACCATCGGAAATCTATTGCAGCAATTGTCTTTATTAAAGAAAAATACTAATGCACAATTAATTAACTCTGCCATGACAATCACAATTAAGCATTATCATGACATTTGGCGATTATTCTGACTTTGGTTACCTAATTGTCAACATGCAGAGGACAAAATATTAGGAACAGCTTTAAATTTAGTGTAAATTATAGCCTGTGTTATTATTTATATGATGCATCAAGTATGACCATAAGGTGATTTTGAGACTTGATATTTGTTTTGTTAATTAGATGAAAATTGTGTTATGTTGTCAAGAAATACAAAATATGTGGCGGACAGTGGACACTTTTTGGCTAATGTTAGCAATTTTATGAGTACACCTGTATACTGTTCAACAAATGTGTTTCCAAATTCTGAAAGACAAGTGCTATAAATGTGCAATCTTTACTACCATAATCAGCTTTGTCTGGTTCTCATCAAAATGCATTGTAGAAAAAAAAGAAAAGAAAAATGATCTATATTATTTTACAGCACGTCCAGAAATATGAGCCTCATAATCTTTGCAGCCGCCGCGTTGTAATGCTTTATGGATTTTGCAGGTCTGAGCTTTTTGATTTTTGTCTTGTACGCCAAAGGTCAGCTGACACATTAAATGTAATCCCCCTCTGCTACATGTCGGCGAGATAAAGCGTGGAAGCAATGCGGGCGCAAAGCAAAGATGGGCATCGGCTGAGCCAATGCAGTGGATATAAAAAGTCTTCACACCCCTGTTTAAATGTATGAATATGAAAAATGGGAACAAGACAAAACGTTTTCCACCATTATGGACTAATAGCCTGTGCAACATACTGTAAATTGGGGAGGAGGGGGGGGGCATGAATGACAATGGTGTTGCACAAGTATGCACACCCTTTTGTATTCAGAAATGAGCAGTCATGTGGTATGTGGCCATCTGAGGAAAAATGTTGGCCCTTTATGCTTTAGATTGTGCCAGTACCTAATAAAGTGCCCAGTGGGACCCCTGACGAGAGATGCTCAGACGCCGAAAGCATGTTGATAATAAATTGCGTTTTCATATTTGCAATTGTGCCTTTTAACGCATCCCTGCCCACACGTTCCCATCCTGCGGGCGTTCAATCATGTTATTAATCCTGATTGCTGCGCTTCGCTCAGTTTGAAATGCCAGCCAGCAAGCGTGTGAAAACATCGTTATACACAAAGCAGATGGGTGCTCAAAGGGCAAACATGCCATTAATTACCATCTAGTGGAGGTGGCTGACTACCTGGCAGCTAATTCGCAGCAATTTGGGAAAAGTCGCATTCCTGTTGTTAAAGAGAAAATGTTGTAACCCAAAAACTCGCCACTTTTTGCGGTCTCACTGTATCGCAGATTTTTGACCAACGTATCTAATTTTACATGATGGAATTGTCGCTATATCACTGGATTTTGTGCCAGTTCTACATGGCCTCATGTTACTGGACACTCAATAGGAATACATGCGAGCCAGGAGGAAAGAGTAAGTAAAAGGCAATCTTTGGGTCCAGGTTCTAGTTTGGAAAGCTTCTTGTGCCTGCTGACTGCAAAGTGCCTATTGTGGGGCTTTTGTGGGAACAGAATTTTGCCTAGTCCCCTCCCCCCAAAACACTTAAAGTGAACTGATTGATTTCATGTGCCAGTTTGGCTGGCTTGGTTTCTCCATCACTCTTCTTTAACTGCACAGCTGATCTAGTACCAAAACCATGGCAAACCCCACGAATAGGAAATATTGGATTTTAAGGTCATTTCTGGGTCTGTCCATGTCCCCTTCTGTGACTTCAGAAGGTTTATTGACTTTTACAGCCAGGGCTGTGCAGTCCTGGAACACGAATCTGTCACAGCCAGAGATGTAAAAAAAACAAGAAGAAGAAAAAAGCCATTGGGAAAAGTGTTTTTTTCCCCCCTCCCACTTCTGGGTTCTGCCAGTTGTGGCTTGGGAATTTTTCCCAGTTGTGACTGAAAAAGGCTTGTGGCTGTGCCATTCCAGAGGGGGGGGGGGGGGGGGGGGGCTTCGCCTCCGCCTCCGCCTCCTCAGCCACCAGGGGGCAGTCTTGCTGCAGATGCGATTTGACTGTTTTCTAATAATAATCATTGTGAGTGAAGCTGCCCAGAGGGAGAAGTAGTCAGTCCAGTGTGCTGATCTGAGGTCAGATCCGGATTCCCCCAGCGGGAGAAGAGGTCAAGATTTGAAGCAGTCCTGGCGCATCTCAAGTCAGCAGGCGGGCCATAAAACGTGCGCGCTCATATTACTTCCTGCACTTTCAGCATCAAAACGCACAGATGCATCAGATGCGCACACGCGCTTATAGAAAACAGCCCTTTGGGGAAATGTGTGTATGAGTCATTTAGGCTCCATCGCACTCTTTCGCCACTTGCAAACAGATGAAATCAAAACATGGCTCAAGGGGGAGCACATCAGAGCCCCCAGTTGCACTCCCACCACCACTTTTGTAAAGATGATGAGGCGACAAAGTAGACCAACCGCCACTCATTTTCCCCCTTCCTATTTGATCACCTTTCACTGCTGTTTCTATTTTTTTGTGTGCCCTTTTTCGGGTCACAGGTGAACTGTTCGAATCTCGTTTGCTTTTAAAGGTCCCCTAGAAAATAACAGCAGACTGGTTAACGCCGTCAGCATTCATGGCGATGTAGCTGTAGCTGGTAACCAACTTGGCAGTTAGCTAATGTGCAAAATTCAGACACTAGCTTCTAAACAAGCAGGAAACAAAACACAAACACAAGAAATGCTACAAAAGCTCGCAAGTTAGCCCCTTTGAGTTCATTAAAAAAAAACTTTTACACTATTTTAGGGGCTTTTAAAATTAGTCAAAAAGCAGAGCCATAACCTAGCTAGTTAGCATCGTAGATGTATTAAGCTAACCTCACTGGATGGCAGAATTTTCAGAACAGTTTGGAGTTTTTATTTCAATTCCCAAGCAAGGAAGTGATGCTGCGGATCAACTGAGCCCCGCAAGCATGTTAGCTTGCGAGTTGCGACTGAGCTAGCTGATGGCTAGCACCTTTTGTTGCCATGTAAAAAGTCCCGTGATAACCTTTTTTCTTTTCTTTTTTTTAAAGTCAAACTTTATTGTCAATTTCTTTATATGTATTAGGCATACAAAGCAATCGAAATTCCGTTTCTCGCATTCCCGGTGTCAGCAAGACTAAAAACAAGACAGAAAATAGTAAAATGCTCATGCGCAATTAAAAACAGAAGTATGAAGAACTTAAAAACAACTAATATGTAAGATGCAATTTCTTGACAAGTAAGTTACAGATGGCAAGTTCACACAGGCACAGTGTAGCAGAATGTCAGGAGTATATAAATAATTAAGTGTTTGATGCATATCGAGGCAGTGCATCTTGAGGAATGTTTTGGCGCAAGTGGTAATCGAGGTATCAGTCAGCAAGATCATCAATATGGTGCTGATCATTTCAGTTGGAAAATATAAATGACTTTTGCTGAGTCTAGTTTTACGTGGATCCGTTTTTTGGGAGGACTTCCGTCAGGCGCAGGCAACGTTAACTTGTAATTACTTCACGTTAAAGACCTAAAAGGCTCGATTTGTTTGTAATTCCATGCGGCGCGTAAGATGGAGAATGTTCAAATGTCTTCTTCATACAACACTGACAAAGTAGACAAGGAGAAATATGAAAAAGGGAAAAGTGGGGTGAAATCTGCAAAGCTGGAACAGTTGCTCCCTTGGTGATTACAACATGTAGCACCTGGACTTCACGCACGCACACGCACCCCCCCCCCCCCACACACACACTTCCACTCCGTTCATATCACATCCTCACTGACAGTCTTTAGTTACAAACTGATCTCTCTCTCGCTCCTGCTCTCGCTCTCGCTTTCGCTTTCTCTCTCTCTCTCTCTCCTCCCTCCTCGCTCTCTCTCTTGCTCTCTCTCCCCCCTCTCCCTTCCCTCTCGCTCGCTCACTCTCTCTTCCTCTCTTCTTTCTTCCTCTCTTCTCTCTTCCTCCTGCCTCCCTCACACACTCTTTCTCTTGCTCTCTCTCCCTCCCACTCTTTCTCTTCTCTCTCCCTCTTTCTCTCTTGCTCTCTCTTCCTCTCATCTCTCCCTGCTCTCTCTCTCTCTACCCCCTCACTCCTTTTGCTCTCTTCTCTCCAGTTCTCCCTCTATCCTTTCTTATTAAGCCCTCTTAGTCTTTGTCCATCACTCTCTCTCTCTTCTCTCTCTCTCTCTCTCTCTCTCTCTCTCTCTCTCTCTCTCTCTCTCTCTCTCTCTCTCTCTCTCTCTCTCTCTCTCTCGCTCTGTCTCGCTCTGTCTCACACTCATTCACACATAGGCAAGTCAAGACACACTGGATGTGTGAGAATTGAGCTGATTGTATCATTTTTGTGTGTGTGGACCAGTCAAAATGCACACCCATGCACAAGACACACATGCCTTGATGTCAAGGGTTGTGCCTGATAAGCACAGGGTGACAAGAAGACGCACACACACTTCTGTACTTACCAGCAGCATTGCAAAATTAGCTTCATTCTTGTCCTATTTATGATATTAAATTCTGTTCTTATTTAATTACGATTTCAGCCTCAGGCCAAACACACGTCACCAATTTTAGTAGCGGCTGTGTCATCTTTTTTCCCCGTTCCGAAATGAAGTCAGACAGCAGCCAAATAATGAGGGCGAGGTGCACATTTATCACTTTGATCACAGGGGTGACTCGCTATTCAGTGGAGTATACAGAGAGGCTTGTGCAGTGCAAATTGTGCTTTAAGACACCCCAGATGAAACTGAGTAGGAGGATAGTGGGGGGAAAAAGGCGTAGTTAGAAAGAATGTTCTCACCAAGGACAGTGTCATTGATTTATCGATAAACTGCACACAGCACAGCTATAATACGTTAGATTTTTGACGAACTTGCAGTACTTGAGAGAAAACGACGGACTTTTGTGAGTTCACCTTTTCTGCTTGCGATGGGATGACAAAGGAGGCGTGTTGCATTCAGGGACGGAAAATAGACCGACGCCAAGGTTGAACTGTTAACAAAAGTGACAAAAGTTATTACAGCAAGCTCATTCTTGTGTTTATCGGTCTGTTAACTCGTACTTGCTCAGTTCTCGTTCACGGATATACATTTGTTAACTCATTCACTGCCATTGACGGCTATAGACGCAATTTTTTAAAAACTTTCTATTAGTTTAACATTTTTTCCCACTTTTGTTAACAAGAGTATGAAAACCTATAATTTTTTAAAATTGTACTAGAACAGATATACAATTTGTGATTAATCGTGAGTTAACTAGTGAAGTCATGCGATTAATTACGATTAAAAATTGTAATCGACTGAAGCTCCTAATTTTTAATAATCTTTTCTTTAAAAAAACAGATTATTCAAAATTTAAAGAAAAAATATTAAAATAAAAGATTATTTAAAATTAGGAGCATCAGGAGATTAAAATTTGTTATCGTAATTAATCACATGACTTCACTAGTTAACTCACGATTAATCACAAATCTGTTCTTAATGTACCCCCCAAAAAAATGTAGGCCTGCATACTCTTGTTAACAAAAATGGGAAAAAAATTCAAACTAATAGAAATAGTTCAAATACATTTTTGATGTCTATTGCTGTCAATGGCAGTGAATGAGTTAATTAGCTGCTTCTTGGAACATGCAAGAGGATATAATGCTGAATTAATACTGCATTGTTCAAGCGATGCCATTCAGATTAAAAAAAAAATATCCCAAGTGTCACAATTAGGACATCGAGTTCTAGCAGCGTAAATTTGGTTAACATCGGAACCAGGTCAATTTCAAATATGGATGCAAATGCGATTTTTTTCAGATATTTGCCAATGCGATGTAACATAACATAAAGGCACAGATTGGATATACCCATTCAAATAAACACGTTAACTCATTCACTGCCATTGACGGATTTAGACGTCAAAAATTTATTTGAACTATTTCTATTAGTTTTGTTTTTTGTGAACGAGTATGAAAACCTAGAAAAAAGTATTTATTGTACATTTAGAACAGATATAAAATTTGTGATTAATCATGGAGTTAACTATTGAAGTCATGCGATTAATTACAATTAAAACTAAAACTAAACTAATTAATTGTAATTAATCACATGACTTCAATAGTTAACTCACGATTAATCACAAATGTTATATCTGGTCTAAATGTACAATATTTTTTTCCCTAGGTTTTCATACTCTTGTTAACAAAAGTGGGAAAAATGTGAAACTAATATAAATAGTTAAAATTATTTTTTGATGTCTATAGTCGTCAATGGCAGTGAATAAGTTAAAAACTGATCAAGGTCAATCTAAACTACAGCGAAAGCATAGGCTAGTGAAGCGCTAATGGTATGTCGGCTCCCTCTAGTGGTATGCGTTGTTTACAATTCAGTCTATGGCACAGGAAGTTCATATTGCTTTTATCTTCCTATAAATGTAGCCTTAAAATTTTCTTTTTTTGTAAATTGTTTTCTTTTCATGTAGAATACATTTTCAAGTACAGTTGTATTCAACTTTTAAAAACAGAATCATTTAAGCTTTTTTATTCAGTTTCATTTATTTAATATTCAAGATGCATTACGTTACAGTGGTTTTCAATGATAGTATGCTTTTTATTAATTTTTTTAACTACTGTATTTTAATGCCAGTCATGATGGTGCTCCTCGGATAGCAAATAATTTTTTTTAGGTGTAAAAAAGTTGCGAACCACTGGCATAGACAATTGCAAATAGTCTAAATGTGCTACATGCACACATCATGGCGGGTTCGAGTCATGAAGTGGCATCCATCCATAACGTCCGGCAAAACGTCATCAGACATAATGGCCTTTCAATTCACATCAACGGGGAACATTCATTGATTTGATGTGAATAAATGCAGTTTCTAAGTGCTTAACTGTTCTCTCTGCAGGCGACGTGGAGCCTTATTGGCATCTGAAGAAAAAGCAGAAGGGGGAGAAAGTCTCCTTTGAATGTGCCATCTCCGCTTCTTTCATGTGACAGTTTCAAAGTGAATTTTTACGAGGACTATTTGTTTATCTGTTGCATTGTGAAGCCTTGGGTGGCTTCGGGATCCTGGAGGTTTCCATGGATCGGAGGAACGGGAACTGTACACAGTTGGGTGAGTCGGCTTTTTACAACTAATCTTGCACAGCCTTACCTCATTTTATGTATTTTATTTAACATATACCATCACCAGGGGCGTAGCCAGAATTTTTTTCATTGGGGTGGCCAGGGTGAAGTTCATACCACCATGTGCCTCCACCATTGACCATCACATGCTGTAACGTAATCTAATAATAATGATGATAATTTATCGTTGCCTATAGTATTTAAAATAACATTTAATTATTTTAATATAAAAGTGTTTTTTTGCGCGGTACCGTACCTGCTCATATTTCTTATGGCAATGGTGTGATATTGCGAGCTGGTAACAAAAGTTGCAGGCAATGCAAGCAGTGTTCCAGTAGCAGCTCAGTCCCTTATGACCTATGCAGGGCCAAAATGAAATGGAAAGTTTTTTTTTTTTTAATGTGCAAATCGAGTTTTTTTTCCCACCAGTGAGCCTTCAGGACAGAAATGGAAAAGCTGCTGTTAAGTCAGTGAGTGCCCTGCAGGCAAAAGCAAACACAGCCTTTTTTTTTTATTTCCTTTTCTCTGCTGTCACTTTGCAAAAGATACACTTTAGAGCAATGTTTTGACAAGGCAAAAAACATTTGGTGGCTTCATTCTGCCACACAAATGAATTTTAATTTGCCGCCAGTTGATGGATTGCTTTAGATTTGACACTTCATCAATTAGAATACAAATATCATTCCAAAAATGTTTCAATGAGTCAAATGTTCATTTATGGGGGGTCAGTTAGGACACGTGAGAATAGCGTAATATTCCAAACACTTACTCTCAAGTTTATACACTATTTGTTCAAAAGTTTGTAATTTCTTAGAAATGTACTTATTTTTATGCATATACTTAAAAATACAAAAATCTTTTGCATCAAAATTCTATCATGCTTAAAACTTAAAAGCAAGTTTAGGTCTGGTGAGCATCTGCAAACCCCCCCCCCCCCCCCCACCCCCCATACTCACGAAAATGTATCTTTCCCTATTTGAAAGTCTTAATTGAATACTTTTCTTGCTGCATGATTACACCTTGTCATCATTGTTTAGTGTGAAAAAAAAAAAAAAAAAAACAAGACCTGCAGGCCATTTGCAATCCGTCACATCCCATTAAATGTCCTTTTGACCCTTGTGCATATGTTAGCTGGCATCTAAAATGTTGGCAAATGTTGCATAATGCTTTCATGTCCACTACACACACGCGTGCACCTGCCGTTGATATGAAGGTGTTCTTTCATTTCATGGACGCGTGTCAGTTGGGTCCGTATGTGTGTGTGTGTGTGTGTGTGTGTGTGTGTGTGTGTGTGTGTGTGTGTGTGTGTGTGTGTGTGTGTGTGTGTGTGTGTGTGTGTGTGTGTGTGTGTGTGTGTGTGTGTGTGCGCGTGGATTATTACTACACTGCATGTCAAAGGCTTCAGCGCATTGCAAAGTGTGTAGGTGGCGTACGGAATGATGGCAAGAGAGTGCAAGAAGTGATGATGAAAAGTCCTCAAATGATATTTCCGTCCCCCGCTGAGGCTGTCCTTGCTTTCGTCTCCGTGATGTTGCTAATTGTAACAAAGTTGGCTGGAGCTGATTGGCTGACAGAAGACAAGCAAGGGACCAACTATAGAACATGCGCAGGACAGCAAGCAAGCAAGAAGTCAAGAAGAAAAGTCTACACTCAAAAATGCACTGATCCACTTAATGGGTCAATTTGACCCAAATTTCAGTTTTATACAAGATGATCTAATTTATTTTTACCCAAAGTTGGGTCAAATTGACACAAGTAGAGGATCTGACCCAACTTTCTGGGTTGTTTTATGCAAAATTTCTTTTTTTTGGTCTTTTTTTTTTTTTTGCAAAACGACCACTTGTGTCAATTTGACCCAACTTTCTGGGTTGTTTTATAAAAAACGACCCCCCTTTTTTATTTTTTTTACCCAAAGTACAGGTTGTGACCAAAACGTTTATGGGTTGTCTTATACAGAATTGCCGAAACTTTCTGGGTTGTTTTATACACAATTACTTTTTTATTTAATATTTATTTTAAATTGTTTTTGCAAAACGACCTCTTGGGTCTTATTGACCCAACTTTTTGGGTTCTGTTATATGAAATGACTCAATTTTTGACCCAAAGTTGGGTCAAATTAACCCAAGTAGAGGATCGACCAAAACGTTATGTTTTTTTTGTCTTTATACAGAATTACCCCCCCAAACATTTTTTTTTTTTTTTAGCAAAACAAAACAAAAAAAACCCCTAGAAAGTTCATTTAGAGAAAATGACCCCATTTTTCATCCAAAGGCACGTCAAACTGGCCCAAGGATATGACCTGACCTAACTTCCTGGATTGCTTTATACAAAATTCCCTACGTTTTGACTCAAAAGTTGGGTCAATTTTAGCCAAGTAGAGGATCATCCATTTTTGACCCATATTGGGTTATTTTTGACTCAACAGTTTTTAGAGTGGGATCTCTTGAAACAAAGCATGCGGAATGTGAGCAAGTCTTTAGAAATCAAAAAATAATCAAGAACCAAGCGGCCTCGTCTTCCTTCAGAGACAAACACAGTCTGTGCCCATGCGAGCGTGTCCAATCGAGCGAGCGTCTTGAGAGGATGACACGTCACTCAAAGGCCGACACATACAAGGAAGCGCGATGAGGCGTTGAGTGAGCCGACTGCTGGAGGTTTCATTCAGCACGATGACGACGGACGCGGAAATTTGTGCCTGCACGTTGATACAGCCACACGAGCGGCCTGCGCTGCCGCCTGCGCCGAAAACGTCGCTTAATTCAAAGACAGGATTATGATGAAGATCACATGACGAGACAACTAGTCAAGGCAAGCAAATGCAACGAGGCGGCAAAACGTTCTCCAGGAGAGAGACTGACACTTTGTTACCTTTTTATTCTTCTTAAATAATCAATTTTGTATTTTTATGAGCTATAAAGTACCTTTATTATTATGCTGCTGTTGCCATTATTCTGGTTTTATATGAAAAAAATACCAGATTTTAACTCATTCACTGCTATTGACGACTTAAGACGTCAACAATTCATTTGAACTATTTCTATTAGTTTAACATTTTTTTCCACTTTTGTTAACAAGAGTATGAAAACCTAGAAAAGGGTTCTTATTGTACATTTAGAACAGATATAAAATGTGTGATTAATCATGAGTTAACTATTGAAATCATGGGATTAATTACAATTAAAACTAAATTAAAACTAATTAATCCCATGATTTCAATAGTTAACACACGATTAAACACACATTTTATATCTGGTCTAAATGTTGAATATTTTTCCCCCTAGGTTTTCATATTCTTGTTAACAAAAGTGGATTTTTTTTTTTAACTAATAGAAATAGTTCAAATGAATTTTTGACGTCTGTCGCCGGTCCATCCGTCCGTCCCTGCATCTGCAAGATACACCCACCCAAGTCCCCAAATATGTCTCTTTGTCCAATAAAGAGTGGACACACATAAATGGTCCTGTTATCCAGGGCCCATCTGGGAATTTATGGTGCGCTAAACATCTCCGACAGTTTTCTATTTTATTACAAGCCTGCGGGGGTTGGGGGCAAAAGGAAGCAGGATTCAGTGAGAAAATCCCCAGAAAGTATCTTAAGACGGAAGCATGTCGAGACAAAAGACAAGTGAAAGAGACAAACGACAGGACACAAAAGACAGATAAAGATAAGTAAACAAATGCTCGAGACGAGCATGTGGTTGTTCAAAGGGAGCAGCCAAGACGAGAAGAGCGACGCAGTGAGCAAAAAGACTTATGCTAAATTAACTCATTCACTGCCATTGACGGTTATAAACGTCCCAAAAATAATTTTAACTATTTCTATTAGTTAATTTTTTTTTTCTACTTTTGTTAACAAGTGTATGAAATACCTAAAAAAAAAAGTATTGTACATTTAGAAAAGATATACAATTTGTGATTAATCATGAGTTAACTATTAAAGTCATGCGATTAATTATGATTAAAAATGTTAATGGCCTGACGCTCCTAATCTTTAACTCATTCACTGCCATTGAAAGCTATAGACGTCCAAAATTCATTTGAACTATTTCTATTAGTTTAAAAATGTTTCCCCATTTTTGTTAACAAGAGTATGAAAACCTAGAAATATTTTTTTTGTACATTTAGAATAGATATAAAATTAGTGATTAATCATGAGTTAACTAGTGAAGTCATGCGATTAATTACGATTACAAATTTTAATCGCCTGATGCCCCAAATTTTTTAATAATCTTTTCTTTAAATTTTTTTTTTAATTTTTTTAATAATCTTTTCTTTTTTTTTAAGAAAAGATTATTAAAATGAGGGGTGTCAGGCGATTACATTTTTTAATCGTAATTAATCGCATGACTTCACTAGTTAATTCATAATTAATCACAAATTTTATATCTGTTCTAATACAATTTAAAAAAAAATCTAGGCTTTTATACTCTTGTTAACTAAAGTGGTAACAAAATTTAAACTAAAAGAAATTGTTTAAATTATTTTATTACGTCTATAGCTGTCAATGGCAGCGAATGAGTCAATAATCATCTCGTCAGGCGATTACATTTTTTTAATTGACTTGCATGACTTCACTAGTTAACTCACAATTAATCACAAATTTTATATCTGTTCTAAATTTACAATGAATTTTTTTCTAGTTTTTCATACAAAAGTGGAAAAAAATGTTAAACTAGTAGAAATAGTTCAAATGAATTTTTGACGTTTATCTGCTGTCAATGGCAGTGAATGAAATAAATGGACCGAAAAACGAACGAGATCCAAAATATTCACCGCAGCTCAGATCACACATGACGGATGGGTCGGAAGGGTACGATATTATCACAATGTTGTGGGGAGGTTGGCGATATAAAAGAAAAGGTCACACTATTGTGCTCATACTAAAAAAAAAAGCATAATATTAGTTGATTCACAACTTCTTCTTCTTCGTCGATTCACAAGCATATTATGTGAGGATTTTAAACATAGAAGGGACAAAAAACTTGCCTTGTGAAAATTAAACTTCACTAAAAAACCTTGCCACCAGAGGGTGCGAGAACTGCACAAATGGAAATCAACCGGACTTTTTTAACAGATGTGCTGCGTTTAATGTCGTGACTTGACTCCGACGATATTGTGGCAGTTTTAATATCGCGATATCACGATAAGCTCGCTTTTTTTCAAGCTCTGACATGCTCTCATCGTTGCCAACGACGACAACATTGCAAAGCAACAGCTACAAAGAAACAAATCGTTTGGAGCTTTAGGACGTCTTCGCTTCCACATTACAAATGGGTTTAGCTTATTTATTTCACGAGTTTATTTGCTCCCAGTCTTTTCCATTCGAATATCTCGCAGGCTACGAATTTTACTGTATAATTGCACCTGATTTGTCCGTTCCAAATAAGATCTCGTAAATGTATCAAATTGAAGCTTGGACATTTGCGAAGCTAAATGTGGAAGTAACAAAGGAAGAAAGCAGGAATTAAAAAGCTCCCTGAAGGTTTAGCAATCAGTTGCTTTCTTGTGTGTTGCATTTGCTCATAGACATTTTGGATCAACGTTGACTGAACAATCATTGAAAAACAAAGCGGGGGGAAAATAAAGTTGCGGCAATATGTTTAGACGAGGCAAAGTCATAAATATTCCACATTTTGGCTAGTCCAGGAGGCTTTTTCTCCATTAATAGTGTAATTCATCAATTTCCTTCTCTCTAATACACGGAAGCTTATCTTGAGAGTAGCGTGGATGAAATGAGCTTCGGGGCCGTATCAGGACGGAAAACCTTTGCTGAACACACATTCGTTTGTGTTGGTGTGCTTTTTAATGGGTGTGGCCTAGTTAGTGGCATTAGGAGCTGATTCTAAATCAAATTCCTTAGTTAAAATCATGTATTTATTTAATTATCATATTGTATTGGGTAGTTCCAAAGTTGCAAAAATGCCATTCCTGGTTGTATTGTTATCATAACACTTTTCCTCTGATAGTCCAAGTTGATTTAACTCATTCACTGCCATTGACGGCTATAGATGTCAAAAATTCATTGTAACTATTTCTATTAGTTTAATCCCCCCCCCCACTTTTGTTAACAAGTGTGAAAACCTAGAATTTTTTTATTGTACATTTAAACAGATATAAAACTAGTGATTAATCGTGAGTTAACTAGTCATGTGATTAATTAATATTTTTTTCTAATTAATCACATGACTTTAATAATTAACTCATGATTAATCACAAATTTTATATCTGTTCTAAATGTACAATATTTTTTAAAGGTTTTCATACTCTTATTAACAAAAGTGGAAAACTAATAGAAATAGTTCAAATTAATAAAAAAAATAAAAAAAAAGATCTACATTGCTTTATGAGAAAACTGTTCCAACCCCATGAAGCAATTATATAAATATCTGATCAAATACACATTTGAGCCCCGGGCCCCTTTTTACTGTAAAAATAGATTTTAAGCTAATGCCTTTAAAAATAATAATAATGCTATAATAGAGCACTAATAGAGGTGATCCAGTGTCGCCATGGCAACGACACAAGCACTCATCACAATTACAATGCCGCTTTTCTTCGAGGTCCTGAAATGAAATCGACGTTGGCAGTCGCCACTCGTTTTTTTAAATTTGCATGCATTGCAAGTCACGAGTCGCCCTCTTCGGCTAATTGAGACGTCAATCAGCCCTCAACAAAAATCTTAGCTTGCTATCTTTGCTTTCGCTTTTGATTGATACTCTAATTAAGATGATGACGTTTAAATGCTGCTGTAAAAAAAAAGCAAAAAAAAAAAGCTGCTGCCTGCCGTAGAGCACATTTCTTTTCAATGGCCACTTAATCTGATCCGCAATTTTTGCATTGTCATTATATTTTTTTTCCATTATTAGACTTCATAAACTTGGACCTCAGCATGTGAATATGACGACTTGTTATTACATCCACAGCACCCTGTAAAGTCATCATTTCCTGAACAAAGCTAACACAATATACATTTACAACAACATTATATACGAGCTGAATTCAGAGATTTATGTACAGAATCTTTCTCTCAATTCTTCTTGACAAATCTGTCTTAATCTGTGTTGGTGAGCACTTCTCCTTTGCCGAGACGATCCGTCCACCCCATGATGCGGATTAGACGGCATGATGATTGCACAGGTGTGCCTTTTGGCTGCTAAAAATATGTGAAGAGTATATTCTCGTGTAGTTCATGTCAAGCGATGGACTTGATCTATTTTTCTTCACGTAACCTTCAGCCGCTGACATGATTTGAGACACGGATGCTCTTTCCCGTCAATCTGCACTTCATCACTCCTCCCCTTGGTTGCCCGCCTACGTAGCCTCGTCTGTCTCTTTTCAACTCCTCACTCATTTTCCTCCTTGCTGTCACGGAGCCGCCTGAAGGCAGAGCCGGTGTTGGAAAGTCAAGTTTGGTGCCGGGGGGATAAGGCCACTTCATTAGTTACACCTGCACCATCCAATCTGATTCAATGCAAATGCATTTAAAGGTGACATTGTAAGCATTTTTTTTCTCTCCAAAATTTTGAACATTTGCAAGTGTCAAAATAGCCTGAGGATTAGTGTCATGTACCAAATATTCCCACCATAAAATAATGAATTGTTTACTTTCACACTTGAGAGACACGGGCACTAGGGATGTGCAAAAAATAAATAAAATCGATTGTCATAAGAATCGCGATTCTCATTTAGTACGATTCAGAATCCATTTTATGTAAATTATTTGATACTGTCTTGCCCTTGTTTGTGTGTGCCTTTATTGGGAGTGCTGTTCGTGTTGTACATGATTTGGCCACTTAGGGGCAGCGTGGTTCCACGCGTTCTGATAAACTGTTAAATTGTAGCCACATTAAATTAGAAGGGAAGTCACGATCAAGTTATGCAAATAAAAGTTTTTTTTGCAGCGTCGGAAGAGCATATGCCGGTGAGTAATGTTAAGATGCTTCTCTCTATACATTCCTGACACGTTTTGTATGACTAGCCTTTCTTTTGAGTGATAAAATTTCCGCGAGTAGCGCGCTATTTAGCGTTAGCGAGTCAACGGTACTTTCTATTGTGCGTTAGCCATGAGCTAGCTCCGTTCGGGATACAAGCTAAACAAAGTGCATTTGCATTGTGTGACATTTTCTTCGTTTTGTGTGTTTGGTACATTTTAATGTCTCCATTTGTCATTAGCTGTCTTGCAAACCAGACCGCAGGAGATCATGACAATTCTTCGCACATCTTTAAATTGAAGCAGAAATGTTTGTCAATCAAATCATTTTGAATCAAAAACCGTTCTGAATGTAAAATCGATTCTGAATCGAATCGCAGACCCAAAATTCGGAATAGAAACAAAATCGTGAGACAGTCAAAGATTCGCATTCCTTGCAGGCACGTAACATTTCCTCTTTGTAAAGACGAGAATGTTCAATATTGGTTTCACAATCAGGTTCTCACTGCACCGCGCTCTCGCATTCCTCTTGAGAACGCGCCCAAAATAGCACAGTAGGGCCCTTTTTTTTCTTCTTTTTTGCCTTTCCGCAATGAAAAGTATACAGACAAAAGTCCCTCAAGGAGTTGCAAAGAAGCTCAAAAAGGAGAAGAAGTTGTCATGGAAACCGTAACAATTTCCCAGATGAACGGATGGTCAGGAGTCAGAAACTGATTGGCTGACACAGAAGGAGACGCTTGATTTGAGTTTGACGTTAACTTCTTCAACGCTTCCACCTTAAATTGACGCTCATGATGCTTTTGACAATTCCTGTCACATTTGACCTGTGAGCTATCCGGAAAGACGTTTGACATTTTGCAAGCATCACACACACACACACACACACCCACACCCACACGCACACGCACACGCACACACACACACACACACACAAACCCCAAGAGAACAGAAAATAATGCCACCGTGTTGATGTGACGGCTTTTGTATGGAGGCGTAAACAACATGACGAGAGGCGGCGACTCGGCACGCGTGCACCGGCTGAACTTCACAACATGACGGATGAATGAATGAAGCTCGTGTCGAATGTTGATGCGGGTGATGGAACTGAAGTGGAGCGTGAAATGCTTACGTGGACGATGGCCGCTTTCGTTCCGAAATCACGCACGCATTTTTTGTTCCAGAGAACGACTAAAATGCACTGTGGCCTTTTCATGTCAAATGAATTTGGCCTTCTGTAAATGTTTGAATGTACAGTTTTTCCTTCATTTATCGCTGGCGTTACGTTCCAAAGAAATAACCGCAATAAGTGAAATCCCGGATGTCGTCGATTTGATTTTTGACAAGGCGTGTCAAAATGTGTTCGTTAATTCTGAGTTCCTTTAATTTTTCCTCTAATGACACTAATTTTTAAACTTGCGATTAATGACCGCGCCTTACTTAGAAAGCCTGTACTGAGGGAATTCCAGTCGCAACGCAGCGCACACGTCCTCGTCCAAATTTAGCAGTAATACATTTAATAATAATGCATATATTTGCGGAGACTGGGGTCAAGTTGTATTTTACAATTTTAAAAAGGCGCAGAAGTTACTTCATGTTAAAGATGAGATAGCTCTCAATATGAAAAGAAAAATGCAGCGCTGCCTCCGTCTTACAAATGCAATTATGCCATCTGGTGGCAGAAAAATGACATCAACAGAAATCAATGTCCCACTTTACGTTTTCTACAGTACATCTTTTCAAGTTTAACTCAATTTTATGAATTATTATGAAATTACTGTAGCAATGACTAAAAGATGCAGCCATATTTCTTAGTTTAACATTTTTTCCACTTTTATGTTAACAAGAGTATAAAAACTTAGAAAAAAGTATTTTATTGTACCTTTGGAACAGATATAACATTTGCGATTAATCTATCTATTGAAGTCATGCGATTAATTACGATTAAAAACCAAATCAGACATACGTGTGCTTTGTAGTTTACCTCCCACAAGACTAATCCAGTCTTCTCAATCTTTATTGATGAATAACAATTCTTGTGAACAAGATTGTTGACCCAGTCCTCTCTCTCATGTCCCTGCTACTTTATATACTACTCCGTCCTCAGCATGTCCGATTTCTTGATCACTGTAACTTTTTTTGTGCATTCAAGACATGTCAGTGACCCCCTGTACTCAACAAAAAAAACATTCCGTCTCCTGATGTTTTTGAAATTGACTCTTAAAAAAGAAAAGAAAATACATGACTGGGTGACAGGATATTTTCCTTCCACTTGGCGTCACTTCAGAATTACATTTCGCCAAAAGGGGTCAAAAGCCAAAGCTATGCTAGCCCATAAGTGAGAGGAAAAAGAACAAACACGAAACCACCGTGGGAAAAAAATGGTGGTCCGCACTAACATTAAACTTTGATATCAAGTAGGGAGCCGCAAAATATCCTGTGGGCCACAAATGGCTCCCGGGTCACAGGTTTGAGACCCCTGCTTTTCGGCAAAGGATTGACTACAAGGGCTGCAGTCATATAGTCTTTATCCTCTGCGCAGAACAACTAATATTAGTGCCGTACTGATGACTTGAGAGAGGAGTAGCGATATCTTCAACAGTACTTTTGTCTGTCTGTCTTATACTGCCCCTGGTGGCCTAGGCGGCCACAGCAGCCCCCAATTCTTATAATTCTATTACTGCATATTATGTACAATATTATAGAACGCTCCTTTTCCATAAAGAACTAACATTGCATTATAGTATGATTGCACCTGCTGACATATTTACAACACGGACACCCCACTCCATTGACAGGCTGTCGTCTGTTGTGTAACGACTCCCACGCGCGCACGTGCGCACACGTGCACACGCGCTTCTATTCTAGCAGTCATAACTATTTGATGACAGAGCTTCTGGTTTCTTCTTTGGTACGTACACACGATCCAGGTGTGAATAATTCAACGTGCTTACCAATAAAGGTGGGCCAATGGTGGCTCATTGTTAAGCACAGGAAGGCACCACACACACACACACACACACACGCACACACAAGACAATGAAGGGCTCTTGAGCGAGACTCTCAACGCCGCTGTGCTCTTGTCTATTGCCGTCCATCACAGAACTGTGACTGCTTAATGCCGACGTTGTCGCCTTCTGGACCGACCCGCCGGCTCTCTGCATCCCACCAGCCGTCATGGAGGAAACCCAGAGAAAAAACAGTCAGCGACATGAAGGCACCAAGCAAATGAAGGTGAGTTCCACGGGGAGAGATCACCAAATGCTTCTTGTCAAAAGGTGAACAAAGATCCTGCCGTCGCTGGCACACTGTGGATTGGGCCCACCTCCCGCTGGCCCATTTGGTAATGCTAAGTGATCTTACGGATTCAGGGGGCTAGTTCTTATTTTGTTTTGACTAGGTGTGTCAAAATTAGTGCGTTAATTTTGAGTTAATTTAACTCATTCACTGCCATCTATTCATAAAAATAAAAATAAAATTATTAAAATGATTAGGGGCAAGAGGCGATTAATTATTTTTTTAATTGTAATTAATCACATGACTTCACTAGTTAACTCACGTTTAATCACAAGTTCTATATGTTCTAAATGTACAATAAATAATTCTAGGTTTTCATACATACTGTTAACAAAAGTGGAAACAAATGTTTTTACTAATTGACGTTTATAGCCTTCAATGGCAGTGAATGAATTAAAAAGAAAGAAAGAAAATATTATTAAAAATTCGGGGCGTCAGGCGAAGTTTTTAATCGTAATTAATCGCATGACTTCACTAGGTAACTCGCGATTAATCACACAAAACTAAATGTACAATAAAAAAAATCTAGATTTTCAACAAAAGTGGAAAAAATGTTAAACTAATAGAAATAGTTCAAATGAATTTTTGACGTTTATAGCCGTCAATGGCAGTGAATGAGTTAAAGTTCCTGTAACGGCACTACATTTTTTTTAACGCACAATTAATGATCGCCCCTTACTTGGAATGCCTGTACTGGCGGAATTCCATTCGCACGCCCATGTCAACATTTAGCAGTAATAAATGTAATAAAAATGCATATAATTGGGGAGACTGGGGTCAAGTTGTATTTTACAATTACATTTTAGTTTTACTTCATTATTTTTGTTACGTAATCAGAAAAAAATAACCTTAAATATCATTATTTTATAAATCGGTACCTGATCGCATCCTGTGAGGGGATGTTTACTTTTATTGACGTGACCCCAGGGAACCTTGTAAAGCTGCCCAAAAAAGTTAGCATTAGCATTAGCTTTGCACCTGTTAATCAACCTTTCACTTTAACGACAATAAAGTGTATCTAATAAAGCTCCACTGTTAAT
This sequence comes from Leptonotus elevatus, assembly GCF_054856555.1. Taxonomy (NCBI): domain Eukaryota; kingdom Metazoa; phylum Chordata; class Actinopteri; order Syngnathiformes; family Syngnathidae; genus Leptonotus; species Leptonotus elevatus. Next base: position 8,473,693 of record NC_141254.1, read on the forward strand.
TATAAAATTACATTTTGTTTCATCTTCTAAATTTGGTGATGTTACGTTAAACATTTGATTTCTTTTATAAATCACTTATTCCACTACACTAAATTAATTTAGTACAGTTGTATTGAACTTTTCCGTTCAACACTGTTGCGTTTATTATTTTACAACTATTTGTTTTTAAAATATACAATTTGTATTTAATTGTGTGCAGTAGATTTGAATTAAGTGAAGCCTCGTTAGGCCTACTGCGCTACTGTACAAGTGTTTGCGGATGGTGGCACTTGAGGAGCGAAATATTTTGTGACAGGTTGCTTGGAGCAAAAAGTTTGCGAAACGCGATTGACATTTCTCATATTTTTATTCCCACTCTGTCTTGCACGCATGTTAAAAAGAGCCGGCATGAAAGAACTGCCACTCCGTCGACACGCTCTGATTATACGTTCGCATCTCCCATAATAGATCAAACCCGTGCACTTTTTCTCATCTTCTTCTCGGCTGCCAAGCTGCGGCTGTATATCCCTGTCAAAGCAGCACTCCGCTTCCCATCCACCAGGTCCGGTTCAAACTGGCGTCGTCGTACAGCGGGCGAGTCCTGAAGCACGTTTACGAGGACGGCCAGGAGCTGGACAGCCCCGAGGAGACGTACCCTCACAGCTTCCTCCCGCACGGCACCATTTCGCCAAGCCACCTGGAGATGGAGCAGCTGTGCGGCTTCCAGGAGCCTTCCTCGTCCCAGCGGCACGGTGGGTTCTGCTTTCTCGTGGAAAACGGATGCGTGCACTTGGCTTGGCTGGGAGAGCCTCTGTCAAGAGAGACGGAAGCATCAGAGATCACAAAAGTGCACTTTTATCTCAGCTGATGGAGGTTTGCATGGATCGTCATGATCAGAAGTTGAGATTTGCAGTACGCTCCCACTTTATTAGCTTCATGATCCAATGAGTCGAGGCAAAAAAAAAAAAAAAAAGTATCAGAAAATAGTGATGTGAGCTTTTTTTTTTTTTTAGGGACTGGGATTGATTGCTTCACTCCAGGGAGTTCTCCACAATATCAGTCTGGGACTGCTACGCGTTTTTTGTTTTTTTTTGCGGGGCATGCTGTCTACCTAACTTTTGTTAAGACCAAATAATGACAAAGGATGTCGTCACCGACATGCGACTAGCTGATCGGTTTTGCAATGTTGATATGCGGGTACAAGAGACTAATTCAGCGAGAACAGAATTAATTGCAGCCATGTTTGGTTTGTTTCTTTCCACGGTTTCGCCGCTTCTTGTTTTTCGTCACCGCTGCATATCCCGCCCCCCCAAATACAATGTCGCTCTGTGATTGGTCCGAACCACCAGTGTTTCGTGTCAGTGGAAATCAATGGGAGCGGTACAAGATGGATTCTCGGGAGTTTGTGAACTCACAAATACCGTGAGAATACATCTTGCGGGAGCAAGGTTATAGCAGGCTAATAGCTAAAAAAACAAAAACAAAAACACATGTAACTGACATCAATTAAAAGGCATTTTGGGGAATTTTTCGTTTGTTTTTACCCCCCCCCCATCCCCCCAAACCCAAAACAAAAGTATCATAAAATAGTGATGTGAGCTTTTTTTTTAAGGGACTGGGCTAGCAGGCTAATAGCTAAAACAAATCCACATGTAACTGACTTCAATTAAAAGGGAAGAGGTGTTTTGTTTTTAATCCCCCCAATAAGTATCAGAAAATAGTGAAGTTAGTTTTTTTTTTTTTTAAGAGACTGGGCTAGCAAAATCCACATGTAACTGGCATCAATTAAAAAGGCATCTTTAGGGAAAATTTTTTAATTATATATTTTTTAGGGACTGGGCCAGCAGGCTAATAGGCAAAATCCTCATGTAACTGACTGACACCAATTAAAATGCATTGGGAAAAAAGTGTTTTGTTTGTACCCCCCCCCCCCCCAAAATAGTATCAGAAAATACTAGTGATGTTTTTTTTTAAATATTTTTTTCCAGTAGGCCTATCAGAAAATAGTGAATTGAGCTTTTTACTTTATTTTATTAATCTTTTTTAAACTCTGTGTGTGTGTGTGTGTGGGGGGGGGGGGGGGGTGTCCACTGTATATTGTGCACTGAATAGTCTGCTGTAAGGACATAACAACCATAAATAATGATATGACAAGAGCGGTTTAGGTTAATAGTTTAGTTTCAGGAAATAAAAGTGAATTGCTCTTAAATACGCTCCACACAAATTAATTACTTTATCTAATTAAATTTTGGAACAGCTGAGAAAGCTGGATCGTTTTGAATGATAATCCATTGATTTACCTCAAGGAAGATTATTAAAAAAAAAAAAATAAAATCATTAACTGCTAATTGAATGAGAGCGGGGCCACCGTGACATCATGTTGTTATTGTGCGTCCAGGTGCGGAGCCTCCAACAGGGCTGATTGCCCAGAGAATCAACGTGTACAGAGGAATGGCAAGCTACAAAGCTGCTGCGGGCCACACCAAACAAACAGATGGAGACGCTAAAGTAAGCACCGGTGACATCAAGTGAAATGTATTCATCAGTTTTAACTGCACGCGACATTGTGGAGCGCTCGTCATCTTCAATGCTGAGCAGACTGCACCTAATTTGTTCCGCTCTTTTGGTTAACAAGAGCATCAGCAGATTACAATGTAGACAGTGGCATTTATAAATTGAAATCATTAATTACTACTTTTTTTTTGACAAGAGAAAGGGGAGGAAACTATCGGCAAGAGGATTTTACTCAAATGGACTCTGATTAGTCGACTAGTCTAAAAGTCGACTTTAGCTTTGAAGCTGACTAATTGCTAAGGGCGTGTTTTTGTAATTGATTTGTAGTTTATCACGTTAGAGGCGATAAAAAAAAAGTAGTCGTTCAACCTCTAGGGGCCGCTGTTGGCGATTATGCAATGGCCACTTTATTAGGAACACATGCACAACTATTGACTAATATTGATGTTACAGCAAAAACTTGACCTTGATTGAACTTTCATCATTTTTTAATATTAGGATAACATATTTTGTATAGTTTTTTAAAAAAATTATTATCTTTTATTTGGCTTATTTTTCTTTGATTTCATTATATTTACAGTTATCATAATTTTTAAATTGTAAGTTTTGCTGTACAGTACTTAAATCAACAATTGTAATCACAAGATGGATGACTGAGGATTCTGATGATCCGTTTGACCTTTGAACCATCATTAATTGAGCTGCATAGTCTCATTGTATTTTCATTATGTAAATCACAAAAAAGGAATCATATTAGGATTGTAACACTGCTTGTATTTAGATGTTTCCGTCCTGCATAGAATGACTTAAAACAGCATCAGTAAACAACGGTCATGTTTCATAAAGACGCTTCGAGTACTTAAAAAAAAAAAAGAGACCTTTAATAGGAAAGGTGACAAATCCCTGTGCAATTAACGTGACTTTCAGTGAGAAGGGGAAAAATATGTCAATTACCATTCGAAGACGACAACATCAGGGAGGCCTGTTGGCTTAGCATCAATGTCATCCGCCACACAAAACGCCACGCGCTGTCTGACACGCTGCAATCTTATCACCTTTATCAGCGCACGACAGTGATGTGGATTTTATACAGGAGAGAGAGAAGGGGGGGGGGGGGACTTGACTGCCCCCCCTTCACCCCCACTCGTTTTTCAAAAGAGAGACTGAACTGCAGCACAATGAATGCTCCTTATCTGATTTCACCATGTTTGAAAAATGCAAATGGCTGCACATATCTGAACACCAACGGATAAAAAGGAAGTGGAAGTGATAAGTAATAGGAAGTCATACACAGACGGCATTGTTTTTAAACCCCTGCTTGACTGATGCTAATACCGCACACGTTAGCTGTACAATTTTAATGATCAGAATGTAAGTCAGGCGATTACATTTTTTAATCATAATTAATCGCAATAGTTAACTCACGATTAATTGCAAATTTTATATCTGTTCTAAATGTACAATTAAATCTACAGTTTAAATGTAAAGTTTTCATACTCTTGTTAACATAAAGTGGGGAAAAAAATAAAATTGAAAAGATGTACTGTACTGTCAAAAAACGGGTTTGATATTGATTTGTGTTGAGGTCATTTTTCTGCCACGAGATGGCATAATTGCATTTGTAAGACATTTATGACAGCTCAGTGCATTAAGAGCTATCTAATCTTTAACATGAAGTAACTTGTGAGGTGGTCATTAATTGCACGTTCAAAAAATTAGCCACATTAAAGGTACTTTAAAGTAACTCAAAATGAACGCACTCATTTTGACACTCCTAGTAAATAGTCATCTGTGTTAATTACTCATTATATACAAAACACACATGAAAGAAACATATTCATATTTCCTGTTTCCCTTTAGATGTTTTTGAGATTTCTTTACTCTGTATTATATATAAAATAGATATCCTAAAGCAAGTTTTCCCCTCAGTCGTCGACGTTGGACTTTGGAAAGATCATCATCTACACCAGCAACCTGCGCATCGTCCGATCGCCCGCGAGGAAGGCCGACGCGTTGCGCCACGTTGCAGCGCCCCCTGCGTCCCCGGAGGGCTACCCACAGGCCCGTGAGCGCGGCAGCAGGAGGCGAGCCAAGGCTCTTGCGACGCATGTGGGCGCGCAGGTAATCATCCACTACCAACATTTTTATTTGTGTTTCTCATTTCGTTTCTCTCTTTAAGATTTTCCCTCCCTAATTTTCTCAGAAAACATTCCGGACCGACGTTCGTCAATGTTGAGCTTGTTCAGATTTTATGATCGCAAATTGTTATATTCATGATTGTGACATACTACAAGTTCAGATCGATTGACATCAGCCCACAACGAAAGCGGGATACTCATATACCGATAATATCGGCCCGATTATCGGATTTCTCTGAAAGATTATCCTGAGTGATGATCCTGTGCTGGGCGTTGTGTAAGAGGGAGTTTTACTTCCAGATCTGGTCGACAATCCTAAACTTGTTTAATATTTACGATTACACTTTAAATTGGAGGTTTTCCGTTTCACCGCACACATAAGGATTTCAAATCGTAAATAGTGAGCAGGTTTAACATTCCCTATTGTTGGCTTCGACCATTTTCAGAGCAGATTATAAGGGAAGAATCACTCCTAACACACTCCACACCACAGGATAATCACTCATGATAATCAGTAAGAGCCTTTTCTGACTATTATTGGACGGGAGGAAAAATTCTCCAATTATTCCCAATTGTTGGTATGTGTGCTTTAGTTCCTTTCTTCTCATCATCTGCTTGAGGGATTTTCCGTCTCTTTGCCTTCATCCTTCTTCTTGTTACTTTCCCATTTTTCTCAGAAAAGAAAAATTTGATTTCTGCTTGTTTTTTTCCCCCCCTCAAGTTGCCAATTTTCTCTTGGTCTCGCCTGCGTCAAGTCCAGGAATTAATCTTCTTTTGCGATTCTCCATTCCAAGCATCGAGTTTCAATAGCTTTGCAGTCACTTTACATTTTGTGGAGTTACATTTCTCTAGGGCCACCACATCAGCTCCTTATCGTAATGTGTATATATAGTACACACAAATGTTAGCTACTGCTTGGCTTGCAAAATTTTGGCAGCTGCTGGAAGTAGAACCTGAAGCAAGGAACATCAGCGACGTGGGCATATACGCAAATAAAAAGTACACCGAGGTACCTGTTGGGTTAGAAAAAAAGTCCAATTGTGTGCCGCACAATTTGGGGTGTGTTTGGTTTTTTATAGAGAAAATTGAAGTGTGACAATATCAAACATAATAAAAGAGAATAAAAATAAATTAATTGCTTTTATTATGAATCAGAACGTCTCTCATATACAATCACAAATCTTCTTCCAGTTAGCTCATTTTCAGAAGAGGACTTGACTGGACTCGTAACACTCTGGAGCAGCAACACAATCTTAATCCACTTGCGCGGGTCAGAAAATTACAAAATAAATGAGAATAGCGGCTAGCCTCGCCAGCTTCAACTAATCCAATTCTTGCTAATCTTAAAAAGTTACATCTGTAATAGCATTGTCGCTTGTAAAATTAGCAAATTTATCTGTAGCCTATTCGACTTTCATCACGTTTATTGTCACCTTCAAAAAATCTTTAGTCGTTCAAACTCTTAACACACACACTGTAGTATTTGTGTGATGTGTGCCATTAAGAGGGTGTGACTTTTTGAGCGACGCCAGGACTTCCGACCCCAGCTCTGGATAGATGTATATCTAGCTAGGTTGCTAGATATGTATGTATATATACTGTATCTAGCTATCTAGTTAGATATATTGTTAGCTAGCTAGCTACTGTATTTAAGCATTGGCTGAGATTTGAGCCCCAAACTGAGGCAGACGTGCCAACCAGTAGGTCATCGTGCTACATCTCCTCTTCAATTTCATCCCAAATCAATTTGCTTCTTGCTCTCACTTGTATTTTCCACCTACCCCGCCACTTAATGCTCGCACGTGTCTCCCCCATGCCCCCCAGGAGCCGGGCGACTGCCAGGTCTGCGGCGGCTCGGGCCGCACGCCGTGCTCGCTGTGTCACGGCAGCAAGCTGTCCATGCTGGCCAACCGCTTCAACGAGTCCATCAACGAGTTGCGCTGCCAGGCTTGCTACCCTCACGGCCTTCAGAGGTGCCAGGCCTGCGCCGGCAAGTCGCCATTTTTGCCCAGCGCTCGTACCCGGCGTGGGGGGGAGCCGGCCAGCCAGTGAACGGAAGTGTGTTTAACGCTCGAGTGTGTGTCCAGGCCACACTATTGCTTAATCCCAAATGTTCATGGCGGGGTTTCAAGCGTAATTCACGGCTGAATAGGGGAATTACGACTCTGAAGCATGCCCGTAAAATACATTTTACTGTGTGCTGTCAACATAATCCCCCCTCTTTTTTTGCTAGTCGCTTTATTTTGCATCTCTGCTCTCCTTAATTAAAAAGAGGCAAACGTTAACGGTTGCATTTTACCTGGTAGGAACCTATTTATGGCATTAATCCTAACACTAGCTCTCTGCACCAGAATCCAATGTTGCTTATTCACATGTTTATGAGGAATAAGATCAACGCACAGAGAGTTTTGAAGTCATTTTTAAAAAAATTGAGAGAGAAAAATGACATCTAAATGAACTTTTTGAAATGAAAGAGTTCAGATTTAATTCTCAGGGTATTGCCAACTCAGATAGTTTGTTTCTAAAAAAAAAAATTGTTTAGATTGCTGCATTAAATATTAAAAAAGTTTGTTGTAAAGGGGTTTCTTTCCATCAGTGATCATACAGTATGCTCATCCAAAATTAATAAAAAATGGCTTAAATGTGTTGGTTATTCTTTTGTATATTGCCTCCCAAAGTGTAGCAAAATCTAGGAAAGAAGGCAAAAATAATGATAGATGCTGTGTGTGCAATGGGTTATTTAGTAGTATTACTCAAAATAGTAAAGCTAAACAAACTAGCTTTAGCTTAAGCAGCTCGTTTAGCACCAAAAGTAAAGCCTCCCAAAAACAAAAACAAAACACTGCTCCATTAAAACAAGAAATCGTAACATTTATTTTACAGTCACCAATTTCTGCTGAATAAATAAAACAAATTGAGTAGTATCACTTTTTTTAAATAGTAAGTTTACACTAAAGTTAAATTAGTGGAAGCTAATTTAGCTTCAAGAACGAAAGCTACACAAATATACTGCACGTCTTTTAGGAATATCACACGCATTCTTCTGGTAATCTTTTGTGTAATAAATAAAGCTTATTATAAGTGTTGCTATTGTTTATTTAAATTATTAAACTAAACTAAACTAAAGCTAAACTAGCCTTTGAAGCCAAAGCTGCACAAACAAACATGTTTACACATGGTATTGAGATACATACAAAAAACAACAAACTTGAATGATAAAGCTGTTTATCTGCTTAAAATAAAATACCTTTGTGCAACTAACAATATCAATATTGTGCCATTTTGTAACTTGAGTCCAAACATGTTTATTTATTTCATAATTTATGACGATGTGATGATTCAACACTTGGCGAGTTGTGTTAAATACGTTATTTATTTAATTGACTTGATTTACTAGCTTAAAAGCTTTCCTTGTACATTTGTCGCCAGCCATCTGCTCATCTGTCTGCGTTGATTTGAGATTGATCTAAAATGAGGGCGATAGTTGGAGTAAGACAACAATCACACAACAGTACTCTACTCGACTCTTATGTTGGTCATTATGGTTTTTGAAGCACCATATCAGTATTTTTCTTAGGCAGTACTTGATTTAAAAAGTTTTGGAACCACTGGCCTCGTGTGAGTACGCCCTCAAGTGCAAATGCAACTGATAGGAACATTACCATGTACATATATTGATAGCTGTACACAAGGAATTGAAAGACAAGGTTAAAAGTGATTGCCTGAGGAAACGCAGGCTTTTAATGTGATGCCACTCGATTTGAGAATCTCCCTACAATGAGATAGCTTCGTTCCCCAGGTGTCGGGTCGGCGCGCTCTGCACTTTTCCTTTTCGCAAAACAATTTAGACCACACAATCTTCTATTATATGCCCATCTGCTCGCTAAGCAGATAGCAGAAGCTCTGAGCCGTGGGATATTTTGCGGAGGCCGCCGCCACTGCTGAAATGGCGCTTTTAACGCCCGTGAAGAGAGACGATCCATCAAAGTCGGCGTCGGCGCTGACCGTATCCCCAAATGTTGCAGTAGCCTCAAGTTTATTACAATCTCCCATCCACAAGACCATCTTTGGCTCGGTGCATCTTTGATGTGGACTGTCACATCAAGTTACAGGGGACTATTCATGGCCTAATAACACAAACCTGCCTGGTTTGAAAATCAACCAGCAGGTCAAACTTAAATATAATATATATAAGATAATTCAAAAAAGAAAAGAAAAAAGTACTTGCAGTCAACTAAAATGTATCCGATTTTGAAAGATAAATGAAACCATACCTAAATTGATACATCAAAGTGTTCTAATAGTCCAAACGTATGCTTCAAAGTCAAATACAACCGAACTGTGATCAACAAATGCACTCGATTAAAAAGCGCCCAACTCCACACGCAGCATTACTAAAATCCACATAGGAGCAAGCAGGAAGTGCGGTTGCCAGAGGGATGTTATCAATGATGCAACCTCTCGAAGGTGATGACTATGCAAAGGCTGTATGTCAACAAATTAGGAAGTGAAGATGCTTAATTATGGAAGACCTGAAGTGAAAGTCCCCGTTGCCTGAGCCTCAGCGAGAGCTCATTTGTACAGTGTCGTCTACCATTCACTGTGTCAACAGGAAGCTAATTGTTGTTTGCTTTCTCTTCTCTTTTGCCGGCGACGCTTCCCGCCAGCAGGGTGTCGCTGATGGCGGCGGCGGCGGCGGCGGTAATGATGATTGGGAGGGGGGCGGGTCGAGGTTATTCGGGGGGGGGGGGGGTGCCTAGGCAAACAGAGAGAGACAGAAAAAGATTGCAAGCAAGGTGGTGTGATCGTCATTGTCTACACTAATGAGAAATGAATTGCGCCACAGCTGGCTGGGATGATTGTAGTACTGGAGGGCCATCACAGGGGGCGACGTGTGCCGGCACTGAAGCCTGCCGGGGGTTGGAGAGACAAGTTCAACTGCAAAAAGAATCTAGTGCTTCATTTTAATAGTGTACTAAAAGTGGAGCACACAAAATATATAATTTTATTCCCCCAAAAAAATCCAACTCATTTTGGCTTGTTTGATTTAATTTAGGCCGAATATATATACAAAACAATAAGAAATTAAAAATATTTTAACAAAGTAAAAAAATAAAAATAATTCAAATCAATGTAGTAATAAAATGTAAAAAAAAAAAAAATTTCATAACCAAGATTTCAAGTTACCTGTGTTCCAGTTTTTAATTTTAATTTTGTCCACCAGATGGCGTTATATTTTTCCTTTCAAAGAATGCAGCAAAACTTTATGCACATTTTTATTTTTATTTTTTTTAACGTTTTCTATGATTCTTAAAGTATGGTTTTGTGTATTAATAGCGGGCTAACTCTAGTGGTACACAAAATAATTGCTGCCCATGCACAGTTGAGTTGTATTTCAATTATCATTAAATCTTCAAAAACTGTTTGTTGAAAAACTTTTTTTTAGGTACAATTTTTATTTAAGATTCATGTACAATGCATCTTAATTGAATCATTATTTAAGTTATGGTTTCCAATTTTCTTATAACAGTGTTAACATTCAAACTGAAAATATTACAATGGCTTACAACAATATTAACTCATTCACTGCCATTGACGGTTATAAACGTCCCCAAAATAATTGTAACTATTTCTATTAGTTAAAACGTTTTTTTTCTACTTTTGTTAACAAGAGTATGAAAACCTAGAATTTTTTTTATTGTACATTTAGAACAGATATAAAAATTGTGATTAATCGTGAGTTAACTATTGAAGTCATGCGATTAATTATGATAAAAAATTGTAATCGCCTGACGCCCCTAATTTTTAATAATAATCTCGTCAGGGCGATTATTTTTTTAATATTGTAATTAATCGCATGACTTCAATAGTTAACTCATGATTAATCACAAAATTTATATCTGTTCTAAATGTACAATATTTTGTTTCTAGTTTTTCATACTCTTGTTAACAAAAGTGGAAAAAAATGTTAAACTAATAGAAATAGTTCAAATGAATTTTTGACGTTTATAGCCGTCAATGGCAGTGAATGAGTTAAATACACTTTTTAGGAATAAAACGGTTCAGCTACAAATCCCTGACCCAAGACCGATTGTTTAAAATGTGAAAAACTATAAATATATATTTGACAGTAGTTTTTGTGATGGAAAAATTAATTTTGTGTCTATTCAAATGACTTCATGTCGACAGTGTGGAAGACGACGGGCTGTCTTCCCCGATCCCAGCTGGGCTAAAGGGCAGCCGAGCATGGCCATGAAATATGGATGCATATTTCGCATCTACAAAGCTGGTGGAGATTTTCTGCATGCCACATCATGACCCCAACAAGTGAACTGTCAAGTGACGTGACGTGAATGCTCCCCCACCCCCCTACTTCCCTACCCCCCTCCCCGTCTGATGAAGACTCCTGTTGAGCAACTGAATGAAGCAACAAAAGAATATTTTCCAGCCCCGAGCTTTGTCAACATTTTGTTGTCGTTCCATTAGCGCCCTTGTGAGCAGCGTAGCACACAACACGCCTCTTTTGGCATCCCACTCAACGGCGGCAGCCATGTGTGAAGCCCGCCAGGTCACACAGTGGACCGCCTACCTCCCCTCAAAATGGCCGCCGCGTGAGTGCGTGGGATCAACTAGAGGGTGTTCAATTATATTGGAGTATTTTTCTCGATGAGGGTGTGAGAAGCGTTGCAGCCTCTGAAGGCGCGTGTCATGCTTCATTTGTGTTTCACAGTAAGATGGCCGCCGGGGGGTCGCCAGCGCATTTGGGAAGGGGAAAAAGCGAGGTGATAATGCGACGTGGGAAATGCATGCTTGTCTCTGAGTGAGGGTGGCAAAAAGTTCATGAACTTTCAAAGCAGGAAAGTGTTCACGAGAATTAATGAGATTTTGCGCAAATAAACCAGAATTTTACAAAAGGTTGGCTCTAAGAAGGAGATGTAAATATAGTTTGGGAAAATGTATTTTAACGCACAGTGACTTGACGAAGGTAACTCAAGTGAATTCCGCGGTTCATTAGAAAGCATTAAATTGAGGCCTTAAAATGGCATTAAAACACATTAAGTAAGATGTCGAGAGGCATGAAAAATTGAAATGCAATTGTTGTTCATGCTTTATTTTATGTACACTATTCAGAGACACCATAACATAATTTAGCAATAATCAATGTGATAAAAAATAATAATAATTCGTGCGGACTGGTGACTAGTAATTTACAATGAACAAAATGGTCTGGACTCCACGAGTCGTTCAAAATATCAGTTGCTCTGATTTTGAAAAGAAAAAGGTAGTGTTCCTGTCACCAATGTCCAACATGAAACATCAATGCCATCTAGTGGCAGAAAATTAACTCAACACAAATCTATGACTTAATTTTTGTTAAATGTAACTTTATGAATTATTTACTATAAAATTACTGTATCAATGAACTAAATGATACAACCACACATTTTATTTGGGATCCATATTTATCCAGTTGTATGTTAATTAGCAAGCGCATGAAAAACTTGAAAAACATTTTACTGTAAATTTAGAATAGTTTTACGATTAATTGCGAGTTAACTATGGAAATCATGAGATTAACTTTGATAATTGCAATAGACTGACAGCTGTAATATATAAACAGTATATGTATGTATGTATGTATTTTGCAGTATGACGTGGACATTGAATTACTTTTAAAATGCATTCAATATCGACAGTGAATATGGATATGTTTACATACTGTAGTTTCCAAAGCAGAGGATTAAAAGAAGACAGTCATACAGGGTCTAAATGTACGAACAATTGGCCTGAAATTGAGCTATACTCGACTATTTGCTGTCTGTTGTCAGGCCAAAACCATGTCTAACATTAATGTATTGCTTTGCTGTCATCTGGGTGACAACTATATTGAAGTGAGGGGAGGAGATTCATCGAGTCAGGCTATAGCTTTGTATAACAAAAGAAAAATAAGAATAATAGTGCTTCTTGTAGCATATGTAGTCAATCATATACCTTTTTTGGGCGGAGTCAATTACTTACTATCCCCTGCAAATACAAATGTTTACTAATGGAGAAAAGATTGTGAAAATCGGGTTTGGTGAAGATGTGCCAAATTAAAGGCCAATAATGAGTTGGCGCCATATGTTTTTTCCATATGCCATATGCCAACGGGAACTTGAATGCAATTATTTTTTCATTTCATTTTTTATTATTTTTTTAATGATTTTAACCTTTAATTTTTTTTAATAATAATAATCATTATTATTATTATTATTATTAGTAGTAGTAGTAGTATTAATAATAATAAAACATTTTTTATTAGCATTAATAGTAATAATAATAACAGATGATTTTCAAACATGGCATGTGCAAAATAATTCTGACCATTATAGCATTAGCATTAGCCGCCTAGCAACAAGGATGTTTTGTTTACAGCATGATGGCTTGTATTACGGGCTCTTGTTGGCTCATACGTGTGACGTCATTTGACATTAAAAGTGGGCCTGCAGAGAGCCCCGAACTGTTGATAGCACACATGATGCGTTTGCATGCTGCGGCAGCCGACTAGTTTAGTTGATTTTTGGACTTTCATCATGGAGACACTCTGAAGAAAAGCTTCTTTTAAAAAATGTTTTTTTTAAAGTAAGAAATGGACCAAGTGACCATGTTCAGGTTCAAGATGCGTGTGGCTGTGATCATGATTTTCTATTCCGAGCCAACATGCATCACACAAGCGGTCCGAGTAGGAATTACAATGCAGGGAAAGTCGGCCGGTCCATCCATCATGGAGGCTCAGCCAGGTGTGTGAAATCAATTAGCCTAATTAGGGAGCTTGTTTACCAAAACTCATGTGGTACAATGGCTCGACGCATTGTTTTAGTTTTTTCTCGGGGAACAGCACTCAGATGGGGGCCGTGCAGGGCGACATCATTTCTCTTTCTAAATGTTGAATACGGCCAGAGAGACGGAACAGAATTCTAATCTCATCAGTCACAAAACTGGCTACACCTGCATTACCTAATGAAGTCGATGCAGAAAACATCCAATTGCATTTGGTCCCCAAAATATGTTTTTTGGGATGCATCCCAGTGAAATGTAGTTGGAGGCACATTTAAATGATTTTTCAGCAGATGCCAGAGGGTACAATTAACCTATGTCATAGCAGAATAATAGCTTTGTGTCAAACTAAACAAGCGCACATTTCACACAATAATTACATTGAGATGAAGTCATCATTATTTCACGTTATACTTTTTGTCACAGTTTTTAAAAGGTGGTTTGCCAGGATTTTGTTAGTTTTGGGGTGGGGGGGCGTGTGTGTGTGGGGGGGGGGGGGGGGGGGGGGGTTGAAAATGCGTCAGTTTAGTTTTCATTAATTTTATTTGCTTATTTTTAATCTATTTGTAAAAGGTAAGCTACAAGTCTCACGGCTTCCTACCAAACGGGTTTAGATTCATGAGACTTTGTAAATTGTCTAAAGTTCTGAATGTGAGTGTGAATGTTTTTTATTTATTTATTAATTAATTTTTTTACCGTGTGATTGGTTGGCACGATCTCGAGATGTTGCAAACCGGTGTGTGGGAACATGCTCAAAAAGTTTACAATCTATCTATAGAAAAAAGGAAAAGAAATCCAACCCTAAATTTAAAAGGCACAACCTCCACCCAAGGCACCAACGTTGGAGGTTCCACGTCAAAAGTCTCCCAGAATGATGCAGTACCATTCCACCGTCACAATCAAAAACATATTTTACAACAAAAATGTCTCCGATGGTGTCAATCAAAACCAAACCGAGCACATTTGTGATGCCTGGTGGTTCTGTTGGAATTGTAGTCATGCCACTAAACCAAATGGGAAGACCAAGCTTCAATTCTTTGCTGTTCCATCTGGCTGCTTTCCGAGAGTGCATAATTTGTCCACAGGTGATGAGTGCGCTTGCGCTCATCCCCCCCCCCCCCCCCCCCGAAATGATCTCATTGGGGAAAAAAAAACATTCAGGCTCGGATTTCAAAAGCGCACTGGTGAGACAGAGGTGAGAACATGCAGCATCTAACTTGTGGAATAAAACTGATTCACTTAGAAATGGTGACAAATTGAATAAAGATCAATTAGTTTCAGAAGAAAACAATGTGAATCGTAATTTGCTCCATTTTATGTCAACTTTTGATTTGTGAACCTTCGAACACTAATGACCCTAATTTCACAAAACGTGTGTACTTAGGGTGCAACAAAGAACGAATTGAATCTGTGCTACGAATTGAATTGTTCCACTTGAAAATATTTTGTGATACGTATCAAATAGTCTTTTATTGGAGAAGTATAGGCTGTCATCGAAGGAGACGCCACATTTACAGTACTGACAAGTTCATTAATATGCATGGAAAATGACAAAACGAAACGAATTGGATCTCAAACTGAGCCATATCGTATTGCATCGTCATCAAATTAAAACCAATCATTCCACTTGAAAATTGAGCCGTCCTTGAGTTGAATCGTACCCCATATATCAAGATACGTATACACTCGTCTTTTATTAGAGATATATATGCATCCCTAATACATGTATACACTAGGGGTGTCAAAATTAGTGTGTTAATTTTGAGTTAATATTGCTTAACGCCACGTATTTTTTTTACGTGCAATTACTGCAGCAGACGCGTCCACGTCAAAACATAGCTTCATAGCTCTTAACTCATTCACTGCCATTGACGGCTATAGACGTCAAAAATTCATTTGAACTATTTCTATTAGTTTAACATTTGTTTCCACTTTTGTTAACAAGAGTGTGAAAACCTAGATTTTTTTATTGAACAGATATAAAATTTGTGATTAATTGTGAGTTAACTAGTGAAGTACTGCGATTAATTACAATTAAAAATTGTAATCGCCTGACGCCCCTAATTTTTAATAATCTTTTCTTTTTTTTTAAATTGCGTCAGGCGATTACATTTTTAAAATTGTAATTAATCACATGACTTCAATAATTAACTCACGATTAATCACAAATTTTATATCTGTTCTAAATGTACAATAATTTTTTTAGGTTTTCATACTTTTAACAAAAGTGGAAAAAGTGGAAAACTAGAAATAGTTCAAATAAATTTTTGACGTCTATAGTCGTCAATGACTGAGTGAATGAGTTAATATTAAAAAAAGATGCACTGAGCTGTCACCAACATCGTACAAATGCAATTATGCCACCTAGTGGCAGAAAAATGACCAACACAAATCAATATCACATTTGTTTTTTTTACAATACAGCACGTTTTTAATTTTAACTCTTAATTATTATGAAATTACTGTAACAATGACTAAAAGATGCAACCATATTTATATTAGTCTAACATTTTTTTCCACCTCTATGTTAACAAGAGTATAAAAACTTAGAAAAAAGTATTTTATTGTACATTTAGAACAGATAGAAAATTTGCGATTAATCGTGAGTTAACTATTGAAGTCATGCGATTAATTACGATTAAAAAACAAATCAGACATCAAATCAGACATCCTTTGTTTTAAGCATACGTGCGCTTTGCGGATCATCTCCCACAAGTACCAGCTAAGCATCGTAGACAATCGACGGATTCAATCAGGAAGGTTGGAGGGCTTTTAATCCCTTTGGCCGTGAACAAAAGCCGACATTGGTTTCTATCATGGCGACAACTGCAAGCAACACAAGTGATGTCAAAAGTGTAGCGTGTGTTTGTGTGGTGTGTATCTTTGTGTGTATGTGTGAAAAAGTCAGGAGATGAACGTTCCGCTCGACCTGGCAGACGTGATGTGGGCCGAGCTGCAGAGCACATTTGCTTTCATTCGTGCTGTCTCTCTCCATTTCTTGGATGGTTCTATATCATCAACCCACTTCTGCCTTGCTTTCATCTTCTCCGTCTTACTAAGAAAAAAAAAAGAAAAGAAAAGAAAAGGGGCCCGCAAAGAAATCAAAGATTTTATCAAATCTTCAAACACTGCCAGGGTGATGTGAGAATGCGGGAAACGCAAAGCTAGTGCTCGCCAGTGTTCATTTTGACAAGAAAATTTTATTTAGTTTTACTTATAGTTGACTAAAATGAATTAAAAGTTTTACCGGTAGTCATCTGTTTAGTTATAATCCAATTTTAGTCGACGAAGAAAAGAGCAATTTTAGTCGACTAAATAGACAGTTTAGTCGATATTTTCCTTCAGCATACATTTAAACTTTTATACAGAAAATAACACACCTATTCGTAACTGTAGTTTAACGCGCGAGACACATTTAATCCAACGGTGTCTTTATTAATTGTTTCAATGAAACATGTTGAACTGACAATAATATAACTTAGTTTTTACCTGAATAAAAAAAAAGTGCATCATTGCTTGAGATTAATCTTACAGCTGCACAATGAATGTAAACATGTTTAAAAAAATAAAATAAAATGCAGTGAACAGTTTCTGAGTGGTTCTTTTCTCCCAACCGCGTTTCATTCCTTTTGATTGGATTGTGTGAATTTTAGTCACTGAGGCGTTTTCATTTTCGACGACATTGTCAGTCAGTTTTAGTTATCGTCTCAATGTATGGCTTCGTTTTTTAGTTTTCGTTTCATTTTCGTCTGAAATTTTCTTTTCGAGAAATATGCCGAAAATTTGGGGTCGACGAAATGATCACTGGTGCTACCCAACTCCAGTTCTTAGACTAATGCTGCCTTCATGCGATATCAACTTTATGGTAATTTACACACGTCGAGTAGAAAATTGCACGTGAACGCCCCCTCATGTCGTATCTTCTACTGGACAACTGGGAATTTATTTTGATACCCGACTTTCCGAGTTGAGAGAAGAACTATTCAAGTTCCAACATGGCGGAGCGCGCCGAAGGATTTGTGAATGGCAAGAAATATGAACACTTATAAGGACGTTAACGTCCGCTAGCACAGCAGGTTGTTTTAGAATATACACAATTACGTAGCATACACAATTTTGCTATAACAACAAGTGGTACGGTCCATCTTTCCCATAGCACGTGAAGGCAAGGTAAGGCCTGTAATGATCTATCGGGGGATTTTTTTCGATCTAAAACCCAGCCAATATGAGAAGGGTGGTCCCCTAGTAGAAGATGAAACGGAAGGTTCAAGGAGAATGTTGAAGGAGAGGATGTGATGTTACTTCTTGTCTGTCTGTATATGTGCTCTATGATTGACTGGTGACCAATCCAGGGTGGTCCCCCCCCCCCCCCCCGTTTTGGCCGATATCCGATGGGGTATAGACTCCAGCTGCCCACGACCATGAACAGGAAAAGTAGCATAGAAAAGCTGCTCAAACGTCTTCTCCATTTTTTGTAATTTTATTTTTTAATTATTATTATTATTATTTTTAATTATTATTATTATTTATTTTTATTTTTATTATTATTATTATTATTTTTTTTTTTTTTTTCTTCTCCATTTTTGATCCATAGCGGGATTTAACCTGCCACTGAAGTCTCATAGCAAAGTCCTTTCAGACCCTCACGAAATATGTCCAAAGAGATCCCAAGCTCTTTTTTTTTTATGAGCATGCAACCCATTTATCAGACTAAGATTAGTCCTTCACTTTCTTGACATAGCCATGACATATTATTGCTTCCTCATTTGGAGCGTATGCGATTCTTCTGCAGGTGAATGAAATCCATTTTTCACAACTTGGAAATGTGTGTGGAGAAGACATGAAGTCAGTCTTTGATGATGCCTGTCGCGTCGGCTGATCCTACGATCGGAACTGTGATCAATCTTTAGTCTGCAAACAAAGACCTCAAAACGCAAAACGTCCTACATTTAGGATGGTGCAACTAGCACGCTCATTAAGTCACAGCAGATTTAGCGGAATCTTGCATTCGCCGCTTTTGAGTATTCCTAAAAAAACGTGTTTGGAAGAAAATTCGTAATTACTACTGGCTGAAAAGAGAGAAAGAGAGAGAGAGAGAGAGAGAGAGAGAGAATTTTGAAATATGCTTTCATAGGACAACGACAAGGATATCTTTCAAAGAGCGATTAAAAAGAAAAAAATCCCAAATTTGGATATGCATGCTTTTAATTTTTCAATGGCAATATACGGCATTTTCTCCTGAGGTCATTGGAAGAGGGTATTGTTATTGTTATTGTTATTATATGTTTTGTCCATGCGGGTGCAGCGTGTAGCCGAATGGCAGCCGAAAGCCTGAACAAGGCAGGACAGAGGCTGAAACAGCAGATGGGGGAAATATTCAAATGCGCTGATAAACAAAATCAACATTTTGTTTACTGCTTTTTGCTGATGTTGACGTGACCTCGCCGACTGCTGGTTACATGTGCAAAGACAGCAAGCTGGAAAGTACACAGACATTTGTATCGTCTACACAATTGCCAAAATGGAGACTTTAAAAAAAATAAAAAATCATGCTAGTTTTTAATCAAAAATGACACATTAATTATATATTGTTTATTTAGTTTAAACAATATAGGCCACATTGGGCATTCAAACATGGACACTATCTTAATGCTATCAGACAATGCGAAACATCAAACGTGGGCTAGCAAAACTAGCATGGCCCACAAACGGTGTAGCAACCCGTAGACAAACAATACTCACAGGTATACATTCTATATGTCCGTGTTATACTGCCCCCTATTGGCTAATGTGTGCACAGTGGCATTTGCATTCATGCGAATGGGAAATGATGAGATATATTCAGATGTGTACGTCCCATCAGGCTGCACAGGAACAAATACAGCTTGTATTTGTTGTGCCTTTGTGGAGGTCTGCGCTCTTGCTCCTTTCAGTTGGATGAACTCATTTAATACTTTTTTAAAGTTCTTGTTTTGTTTTTTTAAAGCTATACCTTCATACGCGTCCTCTTGTCTTTGCACTCCAATCACGGCAGAGCGCGCACTTAAAACAAATTGCTTGCCTCGAGTTTCGCATCCATCCCGAGATCATTTACATATCTGTCACGCGTATTCATACAGCAAATTAGAGCGCGGGCGGGATCGAGCCTCTGCCAAACACATGCATGCATAATAGCCTCTTTTTCTCTCTTTCTGTGCGTGTTTGATGCATTCGCTGTCTTTTCATCCCGCCGCACTCCCGGCCGCTCGCCGTGGCGTTTTTTCGAGATGTTTGTTGAGTACAGCTGCTCTGCTCTCTCTCTCTCTCTCTCTCTCTCTCTCTCTCTCTCTCTCTCTCTCTCTCTCTCTCTCTCTCTCTCTCTCTCTCTCTCTCTCTCTCGCATGATTTAAGAAGTACGACGCGGAAAGCGCGCGTACGAGGCATTCGTCACTCCGGGCAGCAATGCGAGTCATTATGTTTGGTGACAGGCGATGTTGCTCTGCCGGCGGATAATTTGCTGAGCTAACATAATATATTTGCGCCTGCAGGTTTTTCTAGCTCGATCCACATTTGCTGTTTGTGTTGACTTGAATAGTCCAATTATTGAAAAATCCAATTTCATCAAAATGATAAGTGCACTTACCTTGATCGTATGTTTACAAAGTCATCTTCAAATCTTGTATATCGGGGTGTAGCCCACACCAGTGCATAAACACACAGTCTTTGTTTCTCTCAGGTCCAGCGTCACAACTTTGCAAACTCATTTTTGTTTGTTGATAGCTTAGCGTTGCGCGACAACGGTGAGGTGTTATCCGGCCAAATAATCCCACACTACTTCCAAGCATCTACTTGAATGAAATGAACCGATTACGTAGCGAGACGTAAGAGTCATCCAAACTATCCTCTGATGACAATATGCTATCACCCATTCTGATTCGAATTAGAACATTTTGATTGAGTTTTTCGTTTTCAACGACCAATTTGCTACTCAAATCACCTATTCGCAACAGATTTGTCCACCAAGTTGCTAAACTGTTTGAGGAGAAGCTAAGTCACGGCATGCTCCAGCAAAATTAGACCGCATAGGCAATCAAACTTGACAATTTAGCCTCCACTATCTAGCTTGGATACCCGCTATCGATGTTCATTTGAATGAATTCCTTAGTTTGAATTTGTCAAAGTACAAGCTTTGTCCTTTCCTTAAAATTTGTGTCTGATGTATACAGTAATTTCTGGACTATATGACGCACCTAAATTTGGGGAATACTCAAGTTTGTTACACATATAAGCCGCACCTGACTGTAAGCCACAGGTGTTTGAATGTTACCGCTCCGGGTTCCCGCTACTTTCTTTTCCATAACGAGGGTGCAAATTGTCTCGTTCTCTCTCCTACTGTATTTGGTCTCACTTGGTTTGTTTTGCTCTGGCTGGCGCTCTTGTGCTTCCTTTATATTGCGCCCCCCTTGTGATCTGATGGATAAGCCGCACCTTTGTATTAGCCGCAGGGTCGAACGCAAGTGAAAAAAGTAGCGGCTTTTAGTCCAGAAATTACTGCATATGCTAGAGCTGGCTTCATTGAAAGCAACGCGCTAGATGGACGTTTGTTGCAACAGGAAGATAAAACGAGGATAAGACTACCCCACTATTAAAAATGATGACATGGCCAGAGGAGCCAGCCAGACGGATGCGTGGCGACAGGCAAATCAACAAACCAGTAGACGGGAGGCTTGTGTGTGTGTGTGTGTATGTGCGCATCAGAAGTATCTCACGCAATTAGGTCATTTCCAATAATTGGCTGCCAGACGTTCTCATTAAAACCATCTCAAGTTTGAGGCCTTTGATGAGCCAAACGGAAACGGCTCAGTGAGTACGTACACACGCACTCACGCACACGCACGCGAGCAGACGTGATGGGAGTCATAGTTTCTCATTTTCTGGTCATGAGCTGGATCGCTATTGACCAAACGGTCGAAAATTCATCAGTCTTCTAAACACAGAATGAAAGCAGCGTTGGTTTGTCTTGCGTCACTCTTGCGATGTAATGTTTTGACCGTCCGATGATAAACATGCCGGCAGCTGTCAAAGTGACCCCAGTGGTTGTGTTAATGCTTGTTTTGGTTATACACACCCTGGAGATATGGTGATGTTGGTGGTTGTATGCTGAAGTAAACCTTGCCTGAAGTGAACTATTCAAATCGGAGTGTAATTACTGGGTAATTACCGTACCAGGACAGGTTGCTACATGGAGATGCTCGGTAATTGACTGTCCACAATTGTACATTCATGACCATGAGGTAGATCTCGTTTTGTAACACTGCAGCTAAATGTAACAGTAATTAGTATACAAAATAAAGTTAGCTGAATTCTGCGACAGTTAAGAAAATAAACATGAAATGAAATGTTGGGTGTATATTTGAAAAACAAAAAAAAAGCCACATAAAAACAGAAGCTAACAAGAGACGATTATCAGCTTTTGCCCTCTCGAGTTAACAGCCTGCCTGAGCCTCAGTGGGACGATAAGATGTTTGCTTTAATTTAGTTATCTTTCTACTTAATTGCGCAACTTTGCTTACAATGCTTTCCCTCTCCACGACAAGAGACGCACACCTAAAATTGCCCCTTCGACCTAATAAGAATGAACATCAGTGCGTTCAAAGCATCCGAAAAGAAACGCAGTTAAACCCGATTCCAATTAGCTTGTAAAACAACAAAAGATGCTAAATGTTTGTGGCTTAAATGGCCGCCCAATTAACGGCGAGTAAAACAAGCATATTTAAGGCCGCCACTTATGCCACAGAGGGAGAAATGCTGTCGAGCTAATGGACGGCGTGATGATTTTGAACGTGTAATACGCATATAAAAGGCTCGCCATTAACGCCTGACAAGCATCGAGCAGCAGCACTCTTAACAGCCAATATAGCAGCTCGGAGAAAGCTGATTGCGGCTTTTAATGCTGTGTAAAATGTCAGTATTTAAAGCAATTCTTTAGGGTTTTGTCCTTAATGGGGAAGCACAAAGCATTTATGCACAGTAGGTGGGCAAAGAGAACAAAAGTATTATTAAAGTGATGAAAAAAAACATACACTGACATCATTGAAACGTATTTAAGACATTGAAAAAGAAAGAAAGACCGTACAGTGAAATTGATTTAAAACATGTTTATGACACCTTAACTCATTCACTGCCATTGACGACTATAGACGTCAAAAATTCATGTGAACTATTTCTATTAGTTGAATTTTTTTTAATTTCATTTCATTTTTTATGAAAACCTAGAATGTTTTTTATTGCACATTTATAAAATATATAAAATTATCATGCGATTAATTACGATTGTTTTTTTTAAATTAGGCCCGTCAGGCGATTCAAAATTTTTATTGTAATTAATCACATGACTTTAACGATTAATCACAAATTTTAAATCTGTTCTAAATTTACACAAAAAAAAATTCTAGGTTTTCATACTCTTGTTAGCAAAAGTGGATTTTTTTTTAAAACTAATAGAAATTGTTAAAATGAATTTTTGGTGTCTATAGCCGCCAATGGCAGTGAATGAGTTAATTAAAAGTAAAAAAAAGAAGAAGAAGCGTAGTTTAAATTCAAAAGCATTTATATATGGGGATGACTTCACTTCTGTTGGCAACTTATTCCATGTGTGTGCTGCATAACTGCTTAATGGCGCTTCACCATGTTTGCTTTGAAACCTGGACCCCATGACCCGAGTCTGCAGATATCAGAGCCTTACTCAAAACATGATGCTTCACGTTAGCTTTGGTGTACTTTTGCTTAGGTGTTTGTGCCAAACATACCTTTTCAAATCAAGTTCCAAAGGTTCAACCTTGGTTTCATGGTAACATAACAAAATCTGTCGAAACACAGTTTGTGGAAATCTGTTATTTGAACAGGGGTGTGTAGACTTTTTATATCCGCTATTTATATTTGAATGATGACTTTTTCCGAATTTGGCCCTCGTGTCTGGGTAGCTATTCATTTCACGTCTAACATTGTATAAGAACAACATTCTATAGATTCTATGCTAATGTAAATTTAATGATGAGGTTTTATTTATAAAATGCTAGAGGCAAGAAAAAGTCATTCAAAGAATACACTGCTATAACAAGAGCTCATTTAAAGTGAAAAAAAAAGGACCCTAAGAGAAGAGATCAGCCCTTGGGATATTGTAACAGTGTTGGGCCTCTAACAAGACAAAGAAGGATCAATGTTGCGTTCCTGCTTTGTCAATAACTACAAGTAGGTTGTGTATAAATAAGCGCCTGCACTGTGGACTCTCCTGCGGGAGTCAATCCAGCAACAATCAATAGTTCCCAAGGAGAAACAACGGCGCAACAGTTTGATTACACGCGTCTACGGACGGTGTTCCACAAGGAGCGGCTTTAGACACCCCACAAGTGAATAAGATTGAGCCTCGTCTTGCCTCATTTGCATCTCACGTTTCCGCACACAATTTCCATCAAAAAGACACAATTTATCCGTCAATATGTTTTGCCTGATACCAGTACGAGTATTCACTCATTGGCAAGGGAAACGCTGAGAAAAAAACGTGAAGCCCACGCTGTCACGTCAAAGTGCATACAAAAATGTAAGAAAATCAAAAGATTGGTGAAATCAATATCGACCGAACTGGCTAGTTTTGATGGGAATTTTAATCTCATCAATAAATGGGATCCATTCCCACCATTTGCACATAGTGTTGCTCCCGTGCGATGTTTTGGGAAGACGTTAAACGCGCTGATGATTTCACACATTTTCCTAAGACCTCATCTCACGTTTGAGCGGCACATCTTTCACTCGCTCGTCCGTTACGTTCCGCTCGATATCGTGGCAAGATTACACCTTTGGCAGGTCTGACCTATTTCATCCTGAGAGAATGTGCACCCCTACCTTCAACACATCATTTTATGAGTTTGACTTTTACTTTACATACGGGGAACGATATTCAACTAATTTCTATTTGTTATCGCAATCAAACCCCAATGGGTCTATACAAACATTGCAACTAGTAGCACGCAGTTAGCCTCGTTAGCTTAGCTAGATAACATTGTGTGTCCCACGAGAATGGTCACCAATTCCTTAAATGTAATTGTTACAATTCGAGGCATTCAACTGGTGCATTATTCAATACCCGTTTTTATATGAGAGGCCCTCCACACATGATGATTAAAAAAATCGGCGCAGATCATCACGCACATAGGAATATGAATTGGAGTTTGAATTGGCTAAAGTCACATGGCTATCGTCAAATATCATCCCATTATCATGAATAACTTGCCATTATTTCCGAATGTGTCAGAGCCTGAGCTGCCGCATTCCGTGGGAAAAGTCAAGAAAACGGCAATTTGGAGACAATCAAGCGCGCACAATCGGTGTTAGTGACTGATCTGCGCGGCAGCAGGTGTTGCTTTTCAAACGGGACCAATTTAAAATGGGACCCGTTGACGAGTGCGGGTCTGCCCTCGGCGCGCCCTTAACGTTCAGCACGCCTGCTTGACCATTAACGAGGCATCAATCTCCATTCCGTCGGGCCCATCGGGAATACGTTTTCATAATTTTGGTGATGATGCTACTTGAATCTAGCAAAAAATCAAAACAAGTCTGATGGAGCAAAAATGAAAGTGAAAGGTGCAAGAACTGAATAGAAAGATGGATAAAGTTATTGAAGCAATCAATTCAGTTCATTTCGTTTGGACTTTCCGTTTCTTTTCATTTTCACGAGGTTACACCTTTCGAACAAAAATGAAACCTTTGCTCTTTAAAAGTTGTACTTTGGAAACGGAAAATAATTCAAGGACAAAGAAAACAATGGCAACAACACAATGACATCCCGTTTGTAGAAAACTGACAAATAGCCACACACTGTTTTCAGAACGCCGCAATTTAGTCGTTTTCATTTCATGATAATCAACATGGTAATTTGTCTGACTTGCGTAGCTTGAGTGATATCGCATAAAATGACGTTATAAACCCGTAACCGCCATAAAACGATGCCAAATGTCATCACGGCCGCATGTTATTCCTCCGCCGAAATCAGTAGGCTAACTGACTGATTCCAATTAGTAGCCAATTCACATTCTATGACTTACTTAAAGAGGACGTTTATCAAAAGGAATCTGAAAGGAGAGCTTCCCGCATTGACCTTGCTCAAGCAGAAACGTGCCCAATTGGTTTCCTTGAGGCTCAAACGTAACGCAAAGACATTTTGACGACGTCATGTGGAACAATCCTTTTACGAGCGCGCTCATTTGGAAATTATGGAAATGAAAATCTGCATGTCACTGATAGCATTCGTGGGATTTTGTAACTGTATGGTCTGTATATGTAACATGCATTCATTGAGGCCATATAATACGTACTTTACGCACGGTGAAAGGATGCGTGAAATAATGCTAAGGAAAACGAGTTCTGAATGAAACATTTCTAGCGATTTATTCCACCACTTTGCTTTTGCTACCTTTATTCTCTGCCACATAAAAAAACCCATCAATTTGTCTCACTTGCTGAAGTCATTTATCTTTTCCTAAGTGAGTCTCTAGCCTTATGCTAATGATGACGCTAACGTAGCGCAGAGCACCGGGGTGGCAGTCGAATTCAGCTCACATGGAGCCAGGCAGGTGTTGCTGCTGTGAATGTAAATTGGGACCTCATCCGAAAACACTTGAAGGTTTGAAACCCAAATCAACATTATGGACTTTCTGTCTCCATTAGTTTGCTAACTTGGAAGTGACCTTGAGAATCACTGTCGATGAACCCCAAAGGAGCCTACTTTATGTTACTACAACTATGTGGGGGACATTAAAGATTTTATTTGGTAAATGTATCCTTTATCTCATTTGAATGGGAGTGGATTCCCCCCCCCCTCCCCCCCACAGATTACATCATGTAAATGGTAGTCGTCTTTGTCATTTTCCATGAAGCAGAAAGCAGCCTACTGTAATGGGACAACTAAGGACAATTAAAAGGACTTTTTTTTTTAACCATTAGAATAATTCATTTTCTCTTTCTCATTTGAGTCATTACCATATTAATTCCCCATCCCAGAATACTAATAATAGTCCCATTCATCTCTAATGCTCCATGATTCTCCATAAAGAGCAAAATAACTCATGCTGTTACTATGTCTATGCAGACCAACTTTTTCACTTCTGTAGCTTTGTTTGTCATTACGGAATCATAGAAAAATGGTCATCTTATCCAATGTCATTCACTATGAATAATAAATGACTGTCGAGTAAAAGAAGAAAAAAAACACAGTTAAAGATTTGTTTCAATTCATGGCTCATCATCAGTCAAGGCAAGGCTATCCAAAATATGTCCATGCCCCCCCCCCCACCCCCTCCCACAACAATTCAACCTTCTGCTGTAAACAGGTCTACTGTCCATGGTTCCATCCGTTCATGGAAAATAGTTTCCAAAAGAATCTCAAATACTGAATAATTCAACCACAAAGATGCTCTTGCGGTTTCACGGGGTTGCCCCAGTGGTCCATGGGTCAAATTTTGGGAAACACTGCTCTGTTATCAAATAGCAACAGTGTGAATTTGAAGAATCTTTGCAACTCCAAGAGACGCAGCAGTACATTTGATCCAGGGTCACGAACGGGATACAACCATCCTTTCAAAAGTGCTCTCTCGCTCGGAGACAAGCCGACAAATCAGAGGAGACATGAAAGCGTTGCTTGCCTTTGAACCAGAGTCATTAACAGGAGCCACCTCGGGCATTCAGTCAGGCCGTCACAACAGCCCAATTGAAGTGAAATCAACACGCACACACACACAAGTGAGACTTTTCAGTGTTCAGTACACGACTCGGGTTAGATGGTTCGCAGCGGTCTCCAGCTGCTTGTTTGTTTGCAAAGCTCTTCAATTCCTTTTGCTATTTGGACAGTTGTGCCCTTTGAGACTCACGCCAAGCTGCCGGCAATCCAAGGAAGACCGCCTGATTTGTTTGGCATATTGCTCGCCTTGACTGGTTGGCGACGTCACACCTTATTCAAGAGACGTTGAAAATCAAAAATGTCCTTTGTGACAATGTCAATTAAAAATGGGGATCCTGGATCTGCAGCAAATGTTGACGGATTCTTTAGTGGCTCATCCACCAACATATTGGTTTGGCCCGAGAATAACACTGACTAAGAAAGTAAAACTATTTTAAGAGGCTTTCGTGTTATCCAGCCAACACACGAACAAAAGCATTACCACCCTGGCAGAGGTAATAAAGATTGATGGATAAAGGTAGACGACAAGTAGCTGAACAAAGGAGGAGGTTCTAATGGATTTTTCAGTCTTAACGGAACACGTCACGTGTTGCCTCTTCCATGGCTGAGAATCCATCGGCTCAATAATCCATCATTCCAATCGATGCTCTGGTGGCCCAATTACAGGCGGACTTCAAGCAGTTTGTGCCTTGATGTGAGGCAGACCAAGTACTTGAGACTGAAAAGGCCACCTGCATCAATGGAACCAACAACTCGGTGTCCTTAACCATTATCAATCATCCACCCATCCATTTTCTGAACAAGGTTGATACAAGGCTGGTCCATCCAAACCGAGCCTTACTCGGATGAGAGGCCGAACGTCTTCCGCGGAGCGTTTCAGTTGCGATCGATTCGATACCCTGGGAACCAAATGACCTGAATCAATGAAAATATCCACAAGTGTATGTGTGTGTTTTAAGAGCTTGTTTAATCATTTGTTTACATCTTAGCTCCGGTTTGCAGGTCAGAAATGTGTCAAAGTCGTGCCTCATAGTCTGTATCATATCATTTAATGGTTTTCCATTGCAGGCAATGAGCTTGTTTGAAATAAAAAAATCTACTCTTGGAGAATTGAGGAGTTTATATTTTAGCTCCCGTTTGGTCGTATGTTAATCGGGTGATTTTTCTGGCACATCGAAAAATGAGTGTCTGAAATGCGTTCATATCGTATCGACTGACTAAGTCGTGCCTCACAGTTGGTCTTTATGGTGTCATCCGATGATTTTCAATTGCAGGCGTTTAAACTCGCTTGAAATCTGAAATCGACACTTGGAGAATTGAAGAGCGAACCTGTTATTTGATCAACTATTTCACAGAGCTTGAGCTTGTCACATTTTATAGTAAGCATGCTTCCCCCTGAATTCCATCCATTATGGATGAGTCTCAGAATTTATAGCCAATGCCAACTGGTGATCCCGTTGCAGGGTGAGGGTTACCCTTCAAGCTTTTTTTCTGAATGCCAGGGTGCTCCGACTGAGATGCATAAAAAAGATTGTGTGTTTTTGTCTCGTCTGCAAGTCGGGTTAGCGCATCGTCTAACCACTCGTAGGTTCGAAACCGGTACTCTTGCCTTCCCTTGTGGAGTTTTCAGGTTCTCCCTGTTAATTCCAAACCAAGTTAAGTTATGTTAAGAAAGCCTCGTGAGGAAAGTCGTTGCAGATAAATGGATGGATGTCTGCAAGTAGAATTTTTTTTTTTTTTTTTTTTTTTTTATTTTATTTTTTTTTTATTTTAAAAAAAAAAAAAAAAAAAAAAAAAATGCAAGTAGAATTTTTCATTTTACAGTAACTTCTGTAGTTTTGATGATACAAATAAAAAAAGGATTTGAATTAATCATTACTTCACATGTGGTTTATTAAGGCACTTAACATTCTGTTAACCAGCAGGCGTCAAGTCCAGATTTCATATTCCGGGCACAGCCTGTGCTTTTTTTAATGTGAGAGTGCTTGGCCGGAGAGACTTAGTTATTTGTGTCTGGAAGGGGAGACGACTAGCCAAGCAAGCTTCTAAAAAGCAGCTAATTAGCGCTAAAATGAATGCCCGGTGGGAAACGAGCTGAGGTTGGGTCCCATCTGGCCCCTGCCTGGCACAGATAACAACTGCAAGAAGCCCTCGGTGTCCGTACCAAAATATGTTTGACCTATGCAAACGTCTGCAAGTCGGGGCAATTTTTTTTGCTAGAGCGCTGCAGTACCAGAACCACTTGAATACGTCTTTGAGAGTGGCAAGCATCATCTTTGAAAAGGCCCAATTTGTGGGACCGAGTCACTGAGCCGGCGCATCGAGCCACCGTGACGACTTGCACAGTCTGTGAAGCAAAAAATGGTCGAGCTTTTCACGGTGGGCGTTTGAAAGTGCGAAAGTGATTACGTTCCTGCCAGCAGACGCTTAAATATTGACGCCAACAGATGGCCGCTGCTGTCTTAATCCACCGATCTGGGGCCACAAAAATAGATAATTACGCATCACCTTGTTGCCAAACATTGACTGCTGCGCAGCACTTTTAAGTGAGTCACTGGGACTTGGCAGAGATGCTCATGAGTAAAAAAAAGAAAAGAAAAAAAGAAAGAATATATGGCTGATTGTTAAACTAAAATGTCACAGACAGCAAGTGGAGCTCCAGCTTCTCTTCTGTGGCAATATCTTCCCAATTCTGTTTCTGGGGCATACTTAAACTCATTCTTTTTGATAAGGTTTGTGGTCGAGGCTGGCTTAGGCTTGTTTTGAAATCCCTTAGTTATGCTGCTGCCATAGGCCTCGACTGGAAGATTTCCCATGATGCACCTCACTTTCTCTCTGTTTTTGTTTTCAATTACTCTCTTCCATATCGTAGATACCCCCTACTGTTTACTAACACTATATTACAGTAGTGTGTTTTTTGTTTTGTTTTTCCCCAAAAAATTAATAAATAATAATCTTGTAGTTAAGGCAGACGGCTGCCCATCATAGTTGTCGGCTCATGTTTTTCTTTGGTTTACTTGAGCTTGAAGCATGAATGCTACATAGACTGAAGAAACAGACAAGCGTTAAACTGACAAGAAAAAGAAAAAAAGAAAAGTGAAATCACAAATACCACATTGTAACATTCGGGACGGCTAAGTTTCAGCAACTTGTGTTATGAAAGGGCACTAAAAAAAATAAGATATTTTCCATAACTTTTCAACCCGGTTGTTATTTTGTACAATGTGCCACAAATGCGGTACAGTTAAGTCAGACTTGCATACGTGTTTTCTGGGCAACTTTGCAAACCAATTTGTAATTATTTTAGTTCAGAGTTCTACAAGTTCTCTATATGTTTCATAACAGTGGAGCTCATTTTCACTGGGGATAAAGACCAAGCTATTTTTTTGTCCCTCGGAGACTAACTTTGTTTTGAAAAAATAAATGAGTAGGGTTTTCCGCTTGTAGTTGCAAATACAGCATTTGCATCAGAGGAGCAAAAGCAGTGGACGAGACTTGTTTTGTTTTGGGGTTACTCCCTTCAATTTCCCTCTTAGCTGGTAAATTGCATTCTCTATCGGGTTTAAGTCCAGGGATTGACTTCTTGGCCGGTCAAAAATCTTCCACAGGAAGTCGAGCCTGATCAATGTATCCGATATCTGACGCATACCTGAACTCAACCGCTACGTGCAAACATGGCTTGAGATGTATGAAGCCTATCTTGAGATAAATTCAATTTATGCACCTCCTGACCTCTGAACAGAAGCATCAGAACAAATCTACGATAATTTTTCGACACAAAGTACTGTAGTGCGTAATGGACTATTCTACTAAATTAGAAAAATTGTATTCACATAAATCCAGGTAGGAAGCAGTAAAACTTGTTTCGTATGCATGTGCACCGCCAAGCCAAACAAGAAAGCAGGTCAGAAAGGCCTCCCCAAATCTTCCCATCCTGTCAGAATGTAAGCAGACAAACTAATTGGCATCAAGCAGCGGCCACCATCTTCATTAGGACTCATTCGAGGTTCCTTTTTAGAGGCACAGTGCGGTGAGGCAAAATGAGCAGAATGAGGTCAGGAGGTGTCTGCTTGCTTCACCCGGGGGAGTCGTTTTCTTTCATTTCTTCTACTTTTATGGCTGTAAATGTTCCACTGCATATCATTTGCTGTGTTCGCCAGCAGAGATTCACGCAACCAACAGAAAGAATGCTAATTCGTCAACGTGAAGGAGGAAATGGTCCAAAAAGTTTTGCACTTTATCAATTGAAGTATGTTTTTTTTTCTAGCAACACATACATTGGTGATGAAAAACTAAATGACTACTTTTATATGATATGCATCGTATAACCTATATTAATCAATTCTACTCATTTGCTCTTGGTTACTAGACCAATAAGGGCGAAGATTCTCCAAGACAATCTGGAACATTGCCATTATTGCAATAAAAAAAGGTGCTTTTTTGTAAATGCTTTTATTTTTAGCCTAACAAACTGTAAAGTACGTTACCTGTCAAGCCATTACCATGTAATTATGCCAACGCTAATGCATTCAAATTAACTCAGCAGAACTAGCAAGCTGAAAAGGACCGTAGAAACCAACCAATAACATCTGTTTATTGAAATTGTGTGGCCTTGGTGGAGGTCTGTTGAGTGTTGTGGTGTCGCCAGTTTGTGTTGGCAACACATGAGCTGCATTGGGCGGTGGTGACAAATCTCCATATGTCGTAACAGTCACACAGTGTGAGGCGATTACACCCCCCCCCCCCCCCATCTCGACATCTGGCTCGCCAGGTGTGGTTCGTGTAACCTCTTCACACTTGTCCTCCAGGAAAATAACAAAGCTAATTGATATGGCCCCAGAGTTCAAACTCCTCAGCATGTTTTCTTTTTTTCTTTTTTAGGTTCTGCACTGCTGGCTGACTCTTCGTCAAGCTTTTGCAGCACAACATAAATTGTCATCAGACAACACCACATTCTTAGCAGGTGTTTGCAAGCTATACTGGAATAAATTTGCGGAACTATGTAAGCAGACAGACCCGGAATGGGTAATCTGAACAACCGGTTGTTTCCCAGTAGGCTGGGCCGCCATACCATCATTGATGTTCATTTGTATTTACATTTATTATCACCTTCCTGTACTACTAACACATTTATTGGTACTGGCAGGCCGTTATATTTGATACTGTAGACTGCACTAACTTTGGAAAATGAATGCATGCTGGGAAAGCCTTGTAAAGTTAGCGCCAGTCCGCTAAGTAGTGCACCGGAAGTGGTGCGAATAGTTTTCAAATAATAATAAGAGCGCTAACGGGAAAAGCCATGCTAGCTACTTAAATGTTGCTAGCTTACAGAGTTTGATAAAACTGCCTTGTTAAGTCACATATCTCATGTTATGTACACTTTTTCCTTTAAAAAAAAAAAATATTTTTGTCCATTTCAACTATTTCAGTTTTTATACTGGTTCAAATAAACACGATCATAATTTTGTAGGCAAGTTCAATTGAATTTTTGCATAATTAGCATGGGTGGGCACTTCTGTCTCTCCGTCGAACCTGCCGTAGACAGTTGCCCACTTTTCGAAAAAAAAAATTACGAGGCGAACGTTTGGGGAAAAAATACACGGACTGAGAATGGATGAGGCAGGTTTTCGTCCGCCGATCCAGGTCAATACAGACAGTCCTTCTCAGTTTGTGTATTTTTTCAAGGCTTCGCGTCATAAAGCATTCGCTGAAAATGTGGTCACTCATCAGAAATGTGGGCATCTGTCAATGACGGGGCTGACGGACAGATGGAAGCGCCCACTGCTTGTAACCTCTACTTGTATAATACAGTATAGTACAATAAATAGATGTAATGTGAACAGTAGCATTGTATGTTGCATAAAAAATATACATGTATCAATAAATGAAATTACTGCATGCTATATTAGATCATTCATTTTCTACATGGTTATCCAGTTGTCTTTGTGACAGCTGACAGGAATCCACGCTTCATCATTGGACCTCATCTCCCTCAAGGTAAACATTTATTTTGTTGCGAGACCGAACGGTGCTCTTTTTTCGTGCCCCCTCCTGAAAATGTATTGGCGATGTTTCTAATTCATGTACCTGACTGCGCTCTCCCCCGAGGACATCTCGCCTTCCCTCTTTTATTGATATTTATAGTGTGACGCCGTCTGGGGTGCAGGGCTCTGTGACAGCTCACTCTCCCGAGCAAGTTTGCTGGCACGCCAAGCAATAATGTATTTGTCACCCGCTGCCAAATGTCATACGTGGCGCCGTTCATCTTTTTTCGCTTCCATTTTTTTTCCGGGCGACGCAGCAAATACGTGGCCTACTTTCGCCGTGGAAATACATTGAAGTGCGTCGCAGATACGTTATCACGGAAATAATTGCCGCTGTGTTGTCGCTCATCAGTATTCAGGCGAGAACATGTCGGAATGTTTGAAATGATGTCGAGAAAAATACGGTGCGCCCAAGCAGAAAGGTCTCAATTCAATATGAGATGCTTTCATTATATCCAACATGATTACACCTTAAGCCCTGTTTTATTCTTTTTATTGGTTGGCATTCAGACCCAGTGGACATTCTAATGAGATCCAAAATGATCAAAAATCTGCCTTTTACACACAATTTTTTGACATCTGAACACCTTCTTTCTGAGATGTCTTACTACTCGTTATTTAATATTGCTAAACGATGTTTGCGGTTGACTGGTGCTTCATCACAGTTCTGGGTTTGATGGTTTTGAATCTTAGTGATGATTTTCTGGTGCAGAGTTTGCATGATCTCCAAATACTTTCTGGGTACTTCAGATTCCTGTCACAGTATTTTTTTTTTATTAAAGACCCTAAATTGTTGAGTCAAATGTTAACTTATACAACCAGTCCAGGGTGTACCTCTCATCTAGTCCAACATCCGGGCTACAATTGGGTTCCATCTTACCTGAGACTCAAATAAGAACAGGATGATAGGATGGATGGAATACCTCTTTGACGGTATCAAACTACATAATGTAGAAAGTGTTTGATGCATCTCTTGTATTGGATCTTTTCCTGTCAGGTTCTTCTTAATGAGATCCTGAGTCCAAACTGCAGCAATAGTGTCATGCTATATGTTTTCCGCGGCACCGTCTGCCCTGCGTTCAGATGCTATGAGGTTGGAATCATGCCTCGCGGGAATTTTGCGGTGTGGAACGTACTCTTTTTCTCCAGGCACTCTCGACGACTATTCCTGGTTCGACCCAGCAGCTGACCTCAAGACACCTGTGAATAAGCTTCTGGTTACCTGTTATCCTGAACAGTGTGAGCTGATGGTGTACGTTGCTTCTTTTCATGCAACAAATGTGGGTTGGCATCTTGGACAGTACACCAACAGCCAGCCCACTTGTGCTCTCTAGTCCCAAGTCCAGATAAATGAGTGGGTTGCATTGAGAATAGCTTCCAGCGGGGAAAACGATCCATCCACAATGAGATATTCATAGCTATAGCCTTAGTCATAATAACCATGGATACCAACTCGGAGTCAACTGGACTTGTCTCAGTTTCTTTCTTTGTCCAAAATCCTTTATCAGTTGTTAGGGACCTAATGGAGAACTGCCAAATTTAGCTCTCAAATAGGGAAAGTACGTTGTGCGTCTTTGGAAACAGTCAATGCCAGAACTTGCCCCGACACCAAAGTTTTACAAGATCAACAATCCAAATTCCGAAACTTAATGAAGAAGTTTGGCCTCCCAAAGAGTGACAATCCGTCTTCCTTGGGGCACAGGTGCACTTTGCACTTTCTTTGAAACTTTCAGAGAAGCGCAAAGCCTAGCAATAACCCAAACCTGACAATATCGATATTGTGTCCCATCTCCCATTTGGAAGATCAGGTGAAATGTCTTCAATCACAAGAAGGGTGCCTTCGGTTCAACATTTTGTGGATTATATTTGTTTCTAATTTTGTCCATCCTTATGATGTGACACCTTTCATGATATTCTGCCACAATATGATCTGTTCCACTTTTCCTCCTTTTAGCCTTTTTGTTCCAAAGTCTGTACAGAACCTTAGCAAGTGATGACTTGTCGTCGTCGCTTTCTGCTTTTGGCGTCACTGGGGTGTTCGGAAGCGCTATCTATCTCAACTGAATCTCTGACATCTTGAATAGATTAAGTAGGAAACTATTTATAGAGAGTTGGATGAGAGCAGGCCATTCTCAGTGTGGCACGCTGCATTAGTCTCTAACAATAGTTGAAAAGAGTGGATTTGCCGGGGCAGAACGATGAGGGACTTCCTCCGTAATGACTCCCAATGGAGTCAGAACCGTGACAATGATGGCACATCGGCCGCCCAAGCATTCACACGGAGATCGCTGGCTTTTCTCTCGTTAGTATATTTAACTCGTTAAAAAAAAAAAAAGCCTGTCAAAAGCGAGACATCCGCTCCCGTCTCTTTAGGCTACGCATCTAATCATTGAATAAATTGTGATTTTGTGCCGATGCTTTTAACCTCTTGGCTCCTTCCCGTTTCAAATGAAGCGATTTAATTGGGTGGATTAAATCAAAGAGTGCTCGCCCCAGTATGCGGATGCTGCACGAGCTATTATGTCCAATTTGTCACCCAGTGGTGGTCGCTGGGTATTGCACATTACGGGTGCCTAGGGTCGTTTTGCTAGGGCCCAATGTGTCTTCCTGCTTGTTTCCTTTTGTGTAATTACAATTGGACAATCTGGAGCCTCATTCACACTACAGCAGGCTTCCCCAATCCTGGTCCTCCAGGGCCAGAGTCCTGCAGGTTTTAGATGCTTCCGTCCTCCAGCACACCTGACTCTTAAAATCAGGATCGTTATCAGGATTCTACAGAGCTTGCTGATGAGCTGGTTATATGAATCAACGTTATGCCTGAAGGAAGACCACGTTTCTCATGAATACAAGCGCATTATATACATTTTTAGCTCACATCATTCAAATTGATCGTAATGAATGGGTAAAGGGGAATTGACGTATGCCATAAAGCAGTCAGCACATTTGTAGTTTTTTGTGTGACTGTGTTCCTACCATCCTCCTCAAAGTTGTTTAGTGCCAGTAAAAATGATACAGACCCCCTTAGGCCATGGCAAAGGTACCATTCAACTACTTTTAAGACGACGTTTCATCAGAAGAGTTATGAAAATATTTTATTAAGGTTGAAAAGTTCCTTAGTGCCACTTTAAAGTTGGTCAAAGTTAGACAGTCATTATGTGTGATGTCAGCATGTCAGCAGACCAATGGTGGACCTCATTTCAGCCAGAAAAAAATAAATTAAAAAAATTCTACTGTAAAATAAATTTCTCAATTTAAAGCAGGAAAGACAGTGATATATAACGAATTAAAATGTTCTACTTCCTGTTTATGTTCCTAATGTCTCATCGCTGGACATTTTATGCTAACCTCTAACTCGTTGGACTGATCTGAACTGATGCTTGTAGCTAAACCTTGACGATAACTTTCCAACAGTTCTTTCAAAGTCAATGCTTTTTCTTTGTCTGCTTTGATTCTTGAATAAAGGTGTTTAGCACGTCTAAATATAAGATGGAGAATTGAGTTGGGTGCTTAGCCAAATCCCAGATTGATTAAATAATTGATGAAGTTGCAAAATTCCAAAGTACGGTATATGTGTTTTGTTATGTATAATCCCTCCACAGATCATGAGTTACTTTGGAAAACAAGTCCAGCGCCATGTTTATTTTTCAGTCGATGTCACCCAGTGCACAGTCAATTTATTAGCACGTTTATAATGATGACTAACCTCCATTAACCTGCCAAAGTGTTAGGGAAATACGCTTATCCTTGCCAAGATGACACTTTATAGAGGAAACATGTTGAATATGTTAGACAAATAGTGCCAATAATAATAAACAATGCTGTTACATAATCTCACGTCACTGACTTTACTTTAAATTATGTTAATGCCTCATACAGAGATACAGTGCATGTGTTTGAAATATATCCACAGCAATTAAAGCCTATGGCAGCCAATGTGAACATGATTCAGTATAATCACTTAATAGCCTTTTTGGAGCCCACACACAAGAATAATTATGCGCTACAAGGTCATTGAAAAGCATTAATAGCATTTTTTTCCCCCTGAGTTGAGTTGATTATTGTTGTTTGTCTGCCTTAGCGGTGAAAGAGACACAAAATGCTGCCAAGCAAATCTCTACAACTAAGGAGATGCAAAAAATAGATGGCCTACTTTTTGGGAGAGTCAGAGTATTGTTCCATCACACTTCGAGCCAGCGCATAGAAAGATATAATGACTAAAACCATCAGATGTACAGTAGCTTTAATAAGCCATCAATTTACAACAAAATCAAGCAATAACTTGAAATTGGTGAGTCCGTATGAATATCTTACGAACAAAACGCATTTGGTCGCTTGACTATTTTTGTTTCCCCTGTAGTGATTTGTGAACTATGAAATGTTTGGCTCGTTTTGCCTCACAGCGAGATAAAGCATTAAATGTTCTTCTAATCGTGTGAATGCAATAGTGGCTCCTGGACAACTGCAGAGGCTTTTGGATCATTCTCCCATTGTGGCTTGCGTGTTTGTTCTGCACAATGGCTGGCATTCAGCGTCATTCGGCATCGAGTCCCCAGCCACTGGCGACAATGGCGGCGCGCGTGGTTTGTGCGATTGCCGTGCAGGAGCGCTCTCGTTCACGATTGTGATGATGCTGGCAAATAGATTATGTTAGCTGCGGCGCTTATCTTATTTGGAAAATGGACGCTGACACGGGCGTCACAAGCTACGAGTTCAGTAGCTACGGGGTTAAAATTAAAATATGCAAATTAGCGCGAGTATTACGATAGTGGACAGAAAAATAAAGCTATGTGGTTGTTTTAAATATCCATGGTCTCGTTTTTGCGAGGGATGGCAACCTTTGCAAGAAAATGCAATCTTTGCGAGGGAACGCAAAGTTTTTCTTCTTTTCCTTTCGCCTTTTCCCTTCAGGGGTCGCCACGGCGAATCAGTTGCCTCCAACTAACCCTGTCCTCTGCATCCTGTGCTCTCACACCAACTACCTTCATGTCCTCTTTAACTCCATCCATAAACCTCCTCTTTGGTCTTCCTCTAGACCTCCTGCCCGGCATTTGGAAACTCAGCATCCTTCTGCCAATATACTCACTATCTCTCCTCTGGACATGTCCAAACCATCTCAGTCTGGCCTCTCTGACTTTATCTAACATGTGCTGTCCCAGTACTCATTCTATCCATCCTGTTCACTCCCAAAGAGAACCTCAGCATCTTCATCTCTGCCACCTCCATCTCTGCCTCCTGTCTTTTCCTCGGTGGCGCTTTCTCCAGACCAAACAACATCGCTGGTCTCACCACAGTTTTATAAACTTTTCCTTTCATTTGAGCTAAAACTCTTCTATCACACATCACACCTGAGACTTTTCTCCACCCGTTCCAGCCTGCCTGCACACGCTTCTTCACTTATTTTCCACACTCTCCATTGCTCTGGACTGTTGACCCTAAATACTTCAACTCCTCCACCTTCTTGGTCTCTTTTCCCTGTAACCTCACTCTTCCACTTGGGTCCCTCCTATTCACACACAGATACTCCATCTTGCTACAGCTTACCTTCATCGACCCTCCTTTCCAGGGCGAACCTCCACGCTTCTAGCTTCTCCTCCAACTGTTCCCTGCTCTCACTAGAGATCACAATTTCATCCGCAAACATCATAGTCCATGGAGATTCCTGTCTAACCTCGTCTGTCATCCTGTCCATTACCATAGCAAACAAGAAGGGGCTCAGAGCTGATCCCTGATGTAGTCCCACTTCCACTTTGAACTCCTCCGTCACACCTACAGCACACCTCACCTCTGTCTTGCAGTCCTCATACATGTCCTGCACCACTCGAACATACTTCTGAAATAAGGAGACTTGGTGGTGGAATGAGGGGATGCAGAAGTTTAGAGAAAGAAGTTAGCTAAGAAGAAGTGGGACACGGAGAGGACTAAAGAAAGTTGATAGGAGTACAGGGAAATGGCAAAGGACAAACAAGGGGCTTACGATGACTTGTATGCTAGGTTGGACAGTAAGAAGGGAACGACTGATCTATACAGGTTGGTAAGGCAAAGAGACAGAGTTGGGAAGGACATGCAGCAGGTTCGGTTAATAAAGGGTAGGGATTTAAGTGTGTTGACAGATGCCAGTAGTGTGATGGGAAGATGGAAAGAGTACTTTAAAGAGTTGATGAATGAAGAAAAAGAGAGGGAACAAAGAATAGAAGTGTTGACTGTTGTGGACCAGGAAGTAGCAAAGATGAGTAAGGATGAAGTGTGGAAAGGCACTGATGATATACCTGTGGAGGTGTGGAAGTGTCTAAGGGAGGTAGCAGTAGAATTACAGACTGTGTTGTTCAACAGGAGCTTAGATAGTGAGAAGATGCCTGAGGAATGGAGGAGAAGTGTGCTGGTGCCCATTTTTTAAGAACAAGGGAGACGTGCAGAGTTGTGGCAACCACAGAGGAATAAAGCTGATGAGCCACACAATGAAGGGAAAGAGTAGTTGAAGCCAGACTGAGGGCAGAGGTGAAATTCTGAAGACTTTCTTGTCATTCATGACTTTACTCAAATGTCTTCAAATATCCCTTGACTCAT
Organism: Leptonotus elevatus; assembly: GCF_054856555.1. Lineage (NCBI taxonomy): Eukaryota > Metazoa > Chordata > Actinopteri > Syngnathiformes > Syngnathidae > Leptonotus > Leptonotus elevatus. The sequence continues at coordinate 8,513,460 of NC_141254.1, forward strand.
CTCATCCTTCCCTTTTCTCACCTCCCACCCTCGTTCGATACTCTTTCGCACTTCTCCTTCACACTCCCGTCCACACGCCTCCTGCCAGCCCGCGCGCCGTTGCTCGTTTTTTTTCCGCGTCTCGGCTGCAGCGGAGCTCGCAAAGCAGCCTGTGTCGCTTCATGTTGATGATGGCTAATCCCTCTGAAGCTATTTTTATGTCGCTCCCTTTTCGTTCTTGCACAGTGAGCCACCCACCCACACGGTGACATGAAACATTTATTCTTCCTTCATGTTCACTCATTGGGACTCTGAAATGGCTGCAATTGACTGTATCGTCCGCGAACAAGCCGGCGGAACAGAAACGACAGCGTTCCTTCCATATGATGCTAACAAGATGAAATCGACAGGGGGCCAGCTGCTCGACTGACTTGGTTCTGGGGCTCAAACAAATCAATTCTATTTTCATTCAATCCAGTGGAAAAACTTGCTTTGGTTCGCGAACATTGATGTGTAACGAATGAAGTTTGGTCAACTGAAGTTCCATTATATAAAAAAAACTTGGACAGCGACAAGTATTTGCGTCGAGCCAACTTTATAATACATTTAAAAAATAAAACAATTTAGAACAGTCAAACACATTCCACACACTACTAGTGTTCTAGTTGGTGCAACTTTTGTTTGCAATTGTAGCTATCGCTTACCGTGTCTACCTCTTCGAGCCGCCTGTCTTTTCATTTCAGCTCTTTTTTTCGTGGGCTGCACTTGCTCCACTGCACACGCAGGCTCCTCAGCTAGCTAACGCGTCTCGGAGTGACAGGTTTTTGCAAGTGGTATTGCATTTGGAAAAGATTCTCCATTCACAGCTGGGACTCTTTCTCAGCTGAATTTCAGTCTGTAGTAAACTTGCTAGCTCAATTTGAGTGTGTTTGTAGTGGACATTCATAGCGTCAGCCTTTTTGTGTATGTGTGTGGCCCGCTGTGAAAATTGATGGATTCTATCGGAATCATTTTTGTAATGAAATCCAACTACCATATTTTTCGGACTATAAGTCACTTTTTTTGGTTGGTCTTGCAACTTATACTCAGGTGCGACATATTAGAACTCGAATTGGCACCCAGGATTCCCTAATCGTGTTGACTTCCCTTTGGGCGGTTGGCAAATTATTTTGGTGCATTACAACAGGTGGCCAAAAGGTGGCAGTAATGCACAACGCTCGCTCTTGAGTTTCCGAACGGTTGATGTGAAGCATATTTCCGAATAGTATACGCTTTGCTGTTCTTGGTCTCAGTTTTTGTAAAACATTTCCCCCCTCAAAGAGCAACTTGTAATCTAGAGCGACTTTTGATTTATTTTATGATGCATTTGTTTTTCATGACTTATAGGCTACACACTTGACTTGTAGTCTGTAAAAGGTGGTAAATTAATAAACGACAACAGGGATAATTTGCGAATGAATCCAACTCCTGGTCACTGTACAAGCTGTCTTTGTTTATTTGATGTACTTTGAAGTGACTTATATATTCTCTGTATTGTCTTTAAAGGCCGATGGGGACATCACCAACATTCACTTTCAAATCTTGAGGTACATTTAGGGATCAAAACAATAAATACATTTAAAAAACAAAAATCACATTACTCCATTTTTACCAATTCAGCACAGTAATGTAGTTCAGTTCAGTTCCATTCCAGGTCGTGATGAGAAAACAAAGCCATCAATCCATTCCAGAGATGGAATTTTATTGGATAATAATTGTATACATCTGTAGAGGAACATTAGACACGATCAACATTTGTGCTTTTCTTCTTCTTTTTGTAATGTTAATAATTCTTCACGACAACAGACTCATCTGTCATAGAGTTTTAAAATACCGACATGCTCACGACAATTCCGAAACATATTTTCCTGTGTGCTTGTGTGTATCAGAACAAACATACGACACCACATCACGCCCTTTAGTTTCAAACAGTATGTGCCGAGAATTCTACTTTACAGGAGAGTCAAAGGCAGGAGAGAACCGGAACCGCGAGCAGGCAGAACTTCCATTGACAAAGAATTGACAAACTCACAAACCCCTTTTCATACTTGATTTCATTCCGTTCCATATGAGAATGTTGCAGTTTCTCGTCCCAAAAAAGATCTCCAGGGCAGGTTGTAGTCAAGAAAACCCTTCATGTCTGGACCTTTATCACCACAGAGTGTGACGGTCACATGGAAGACGTATCATTCGCGACTCTCTGCAAAATGATGATGACGATTATGTCCTTTTAGTGAAATATGATCTTCTTTTTATAGAGCTTCATACATTGTGCAAAAAAGATCTGTAGTCGTGTCTACAAGGCCTCCGGGTGTCACGCTGCTGTATTTCGGACTTTAAAAATGGATTTCAAACTTGTCAGATCATTCCCAGACGAACATTTGAAACCAAAAACGGCGCAAGAAACAACCTGTCGGAAACGGATGTGGGAGAACTGCCGGTGATATGCACGACAAACTGCTGTCAAAAATGGCTAAATTTATAGCATAAAGTCTGAATAAACAAATGTTGCACTTTCCTTCTGTATTTATGGCTTCAAAAACCTTTGGGAAGAGTTTTACATCCATCCGTATGTCACATTGCTAATAAACTACGTTGGGCTGATCCATACTGAAATCTTGGATACTCAGGAGTCACCACCCCAGACATATTATCCATATTTGCTCATTTGAAACGTTACTAACTCGCAAGTTTGCATGGAGGTGTTAAGTTAATTAAATAACAGCCTAATTTGACTGATTCAACCTTGTGATTTATATACCTTTTTATTTTGCGTGGTACCTGCTTCAGATGCTGAGAACTTGAAATGGAAGGGCTCGTGTTAATCTTCCTTCTGTGTACATATAGAGTAAATGTGTACTTGATGTGTGTATGTGTGTCTATATACTTATATGGGGTGTCAGGCGATTACATTTTTTAATCGCTTGGCTTCAATATTTAACTCACGATTAATTACAAATTTTAGATCTGTTCTAAACGTACAATAAAATATATTTTTTCTAAGTTTTCATACTCTTGATAACATAAAAGTGAGAAAAATGTCTAAACTAATAGAAATATGGCTGCATCTTTGATACAGTGATTTAATAAAAATTCATAAAATTTAGTTTAAAAAAAAGGGGTGTCATATTGATTTGTGTTGGTCATTTTTCTGCCACTAGATGGCATAATTGCATTTGTAAGATGTTGGTGACATCTCAGTGCATTTTTCTTTTCTGCAAATTCTGCACATTTTTAAAATTGTAAAATACAACTTCATCCCAGTCTCCACAAATGTATGCATTATTATGACATTTATTACTGGTACATTTTGATGTGGACGTGTCAGCTGTGTTGCGACTGTAATTAAGGTGTAAGTAAGGGGTGGTCATTAATCGTGCATTATATATTTCTTTATTACTTTTAAGGTTGACGCCCAGTCTCAGGATACTCATGGTTTGGCGGTGTGGAATTGTGATTCTTCAGTCAGTTTTAAACTCAATTAAATCCCACTATAGGGCCTTGAGTCAATAAGATGAGTCGAGTCGCAGGTTCCAAACGCCACACGCTGCGATTTGTTGTTTACGCCCACACCGGACGGTTCTTGGGTGTGATTGGAAGCCATTCGTCATAGATTGTGCGGCTCCCCCACTGGAGCCACAAACGGCCTTTCTTCAAACCTCCATCACAACACAACCTAATAGCTGTAAAATGACTTTTTATTTGTGCTCGCTTCCGCGGAAGAAGTCTGCTTATTATTACTATTTAAACTATGCCGTAAATAACATCAAATCCAAATGGAATGAGGGTTGCATTTGTATGTCTTGTCACAACCATCCAAACCGGAGTAAAAGGTTTGAATAAGTGCTGTTTTAGTTCAGAAATAGAATTTTAGACTTTTTTTGCTCAATTTGTCTGGTGAACAAAGGAGAAAAATCATTATAGATTAATTGATAAATGATTATTTTTTTTTACAATACTCCCGTTTTCTTTTTTTAAACTAATATAATTAACATATCCTGACTGGTATTAGCACTCCCTACAACATGTGCATCCTCCCGATAAGGAAAACCGATTACAGAGTTCCAAGAAGCTTTGTTACAAAATGCGTTATTTTCAACATGATGTCCATCTGTAGTTCCAACTCGAGCCATGTTGTTTGAGATTACATGCAACATTTTCACCTCACTTTTCCTTCCTCTGTTGACGCCATCTGATTTCCATTTGGGACTTGAAGGCCTCTAGGCATGAAAATGTGTCGTTTGGGGACAGTTTCATGAATGATTGATCATTTTTTGTTGAAGGAATCCTCGAAATGTGAGGGGAAAAAAGCGAGGAACTGAAGCATCTGCTCTACCAATCCTTTTTCATGAATCCCTTGACGAAAACATTGATGTCGACGTTGATAGTCTGGCAACGGCAGTATTAGAACTGGGTCATAAATCATCAAGATGGGAATAAAAATATATACGTGACGTGATGGGTTATGTGTATATATTTGATGTTTTCCTTCCATTCTTGATAATGTAACGTACAATTTATATGGCAGTAGCACATTAATGGCTACGAAGGAACCAAATAGATTTGGATGTTATGTACAAGGAGTAAAATACTTAATGTGTGTACATTTATGGTATTTATTTACATATGATACATTGCTTTCTCAACTGTGGAAAATATAGGGGGGGGGGGGTAATCATGGTTGAATTTGTTTTGTAACTGTATGACATAAAATCTAAGACAAAAATTTTGGGGGAAATGAACAACATAAATTGGTATTATTTACTATAACGGCCTTTAGGTAAAAATAAATAAATATTCAAAATCATTTAAATTACCATCATCACAATCACCTAGGGTGTAAAATATTATGTCTTATTTTTGTGCTTTAAAACACAACTTGTTTAAGTGTAAACTGAAATTTACAAGCTTTGATTGTACAAGTTTGCTTTTTATTGTGCTTGAATATGAAAGATATCTGCTTCTATGAAAAAAATCCTCAAAATGGCTTTTTCAGGCGTAGCGAGCTCCGTTAAATGTTTAGATTGCCAGCCTAGCAAATAAACGGTGATGATCTTTTATGTCTTATCCGAATTCAACTTAATGATGGTGCTCTAAAAGCACACTTAACAGGCGCTTTTATTTTAATTTTTCAGTTTTATCAAGGCTGCACCAAGAAAAAAGAACAAGATTTAATTTGGTCAACTTATTGGAAAACAAGTGGAATGCTTGTTCTGTCAATAGTGTTTTTGTCAGGCTTCATTAATAAACGCAAACAAGAACCACAAATCAACGCTGTCACCGGAGACCTTCGTCAATAATTATTGATCAGCTTGTCAACAGTTGGGAAAGGACTATAAAAAACATCTGGGGAAACGAGTAAACGTCCTTTTCTTGCTGTGTGCTTGTTGAACAACCGCACCTGCGTGTGCTTTGATACCGCCGTGAATATTCAGAGCGTGTTTGACATTTTTTGGGACTGGAAAGTAACGAGCGATAAAGACGAGTAACACAGAAGGAAACATTTGCGTGGGTGGATGTGCACTCCATCAGGACTTTTATTGCGGCGTGTATTTCTCCATGATTTGACCATCCAAACCTCCGCTTTATTGCCCATCTCGGAAATTGCTCTGCAGGAGCCAAAGCAATTGGCGGCGCCGCAATTCACTCGAGGCTGCGCCTTTGCGATACAACTCATATTAGAACAGGAAAATTAATTTGACCCGCTGATGAAATCGGAACATTTTCCGCCTCTGAAGTGCGCGAAAAAAAGAAAAAAAAAAAGACGGTTTGTGCGTGCTCGAGCAGCACTACTAGACTATCGAGAGTTGATCAGCCCCTGGTGTAGATAGCGGTGACCTTGGGGTCTCACTAAGTATGATCACACATGTGGGGGTTTCAAAGGTATGAACTAGTTAGCATAAATATATGTGGTCACACGGTACAAGAAGACGCCAATGACCACCATATTTACTGTTATGTATTTCATTGTTTTATATTAAGGGCCTACACGTGTTCTATATGAATGTTTATTGTAATTATGCTATTGAGCTAGCATAGGTTAGTGGTAGACTGCAACGCATAAACCGAAGACCCCACATATACGTACATGCCATTGATTTATCCTCGTTTTGTATTTTTCTTGTGTGAGACCACCACCTGTGATAGACAGCGGCATTAGTTCACATAAAATAAAAAAATATTGGGAAAAAAAACGTTTTATTCACCTGTCTGAAGATGGCATCACAGCCCTACATTCTAAAAACAGTTGGGTCAAAAAATAACCCAACTCTGGGTCAAGAAATTGGTCTTTTAGTGTAAAACAACTAATTTTGTATAAAACAATCCAGAAAGTTGGGTTAGATCGACCTATAGAGTGGATTGGTTCATTTAAAAAAAATGACCCAACTGTTTTTAGAGTGTAATTAATAGTAAATTAGTAGTCAAGGAAGTATGTTGTTTGTCAGAAAGTTCTTCACTGTAAGTGATTGTACACGCCCACTTCCATCATTGCTAAGGTGAATTTGAAATTAAATTGTTTTGGGATTGTAGTTTAGAGGTAAATTTATGGTTTAAACAATTAATAAAGGCAGTTATAAACATTTTGGGGGGCGGGGTCAATACTGACACAAAATATGAACCACTTACATCTTACAGTGAAACAAATTGAACCCACACTTTAGTAGATTTGCTTTTTTGTAATTTTTTTGAGTTAGTAAATTTGTTTCGCATTCAAATGTAGTTTGTATTTTTTGGTTATTGTAGTTCCAAGTGCACCGAATTGTGATCTCAAGGGTTCACATTCTTTTAAATTCTGCGCGATTGCTGGTTTGTGACTTTCTTCTGACTTTTAATTCGCTAACATTTCTTTCGATTTCCATCATATGGATATAATCAAATCTTGGATATGAGCAGGAATTTCGGTTATTTTTCATTTAAAGTTCTTTGCTTTACCGTTGATAGTCAGGCTAACCTTCAACTTTACTATGAGTTACATGAAAGGGCACGCCTTTTCCAAAAAACGACTTTCTTCCGATTTGCTGAAATGATCTGACACTTGCAGCGGTCACCTGTTGCTTTGGCACATGTTTGACTGCCTCCAAATGTCTTTTCACGTGGACATTTTCAGTAGTTTCACAGCACAGTTATGTTTTTGTGATGTTCAGGGAATTGATGAGTTTGCGCTTCCCCGTAGCAGCCGCCGCCGCCGCCGCCATCCCCCCGTGTCACCATTACGATCCTCCTCTCGGTTCATCTGTCTTCCGGCTGGCTTTGGCCCGCTCTTAAATTATTCAAAGCTGTGAATCATTGAGCGAGATAACGGCACATACTCGCAATGGGTGGGGAACTAAACGCGCACACATACTACATACGTTACGTCAAAAAGAGAACAGTCTGGATTCGTATGCGCTTCGGCGTGTCGCTGTTCAACCAACTGGCATAACGGTGAATGATTGAGTTTCATTATCTTTGTCGCAAAAGATTTGCCGGACAAAAAAAACGTGTAAACAGATCCTTGGCCTCAGCTGTGGCTTGGCCGCGTGCTCAGAGGCGGTACTTTCTCAACAAGTCCGCCTGCCACATGTACTTGCGCTCGGGAAACCTCTCGGGAATTTTGATCTTGCGAAAGTCCTGAATGCACCTATCCAGCTCTTCCTCCACCGTCAGCTTCTCTTTGGGCGGCCTCTTCTTGCACGTGTTGGCGTCGCGGGAGCTGGAGGTGAGCGTACGCAGCAGGTCGCTTTTGCGCCGTTGTTCCGACTGCTGGAGCCTCGCGACCGGGCCCTTTTTGAGAGGCCTGTCCAGAGTTTGGACGTTAGCGTGGGGGTTCGGCTGGCGGCTGACCGGGCCGCAGATGACCGTCCCCTGCGGGGAGCCGGCCTCCGACTGGCTCTCGGAGCTGGAGGTGGAGAGCTCGTTGAAGGAGGTGCCGCTCTCGCCTTCGCCGTCGCCCTTGTGGTTCTTGCAGCAGCAGTCGCAGGGAGGCGTCGACCAACGTGATGTGCCACCTACACAAAAACATACCACAACCAAAAGAGGCGTTAAAACACTTGCAAGTCAACATCTTATTTAACTCGGGGTGTCAGGCGATTAAAATTATTTTGAATCCTAATTAATCGCATGACTTCAATAGTTAACTCACGATTAATCACAAATTCTATATCTGTTCTAAATGTACAATAAAATGTACAATCTACTATATTTTAAGTTTTCATACTCTTCAATTTCATAATAATTCATAAAATTGAGTTTAAATTAAACAGATGTACAGTATAATATTGATTTGTGTTGAGATCATAATTCTGCCACTATATGGCAAAATTGCATTTGTAAGACGGTGGTCACAGCTCAGTTCATTTTTCTTTTCATATTAAGACCTATTTAATTTTTAACATGAAGTAACTTGTGAAATTCTGCACATTTTGAAAATGGTCAAATACAATTTGACTCCAGTCTCCACAAATATATGTATGTGTTATTACATTTATTACTGCTAAACTTTGATGTGGCCGTGTCTGCTGCGTTGCAACTGGAATTCCCCGAGCACAGGCTTTCTAAGTAAGGGGCAGTCATTAATCGCGCATTAAAATAAATTAGTAGCATTTAAGGAACTTTAAATTAACTCAAAATAAACGCGCTCATTTTGAGTGAAAACAGGAGCTTTAGGGGTTGATATTAAATGTATTATTAATTTCACTATTCCTGTGCATTCGTCCAGAAGGATAAAGGTCAAACAGTCATTTGAGCATTGGAATTTAGGCAACGGAGAAGGGAAGACACACACTTAAAGGGGAAGTCAACCCAAAATGTTTCGTTTTTTTACAATATGTTCTCTGTAGCCCCATTAGTCTAAATACAGTTTTCTGTTTAATATTGCATTAGTGGAATATGAGTTAAGCAGCTAAATCCAGCCGTATTTATCTATCCGAGGGGGCGGCCATTTTGCCACTTGCTGTCGACTGAAGATGACATCAATGTTACTCAGGTCTCACGTAACAACTAATTACAGCTCACCTGTTTTCTGAAGCTGTGATTGGTTGTGATTTTGCTTCATAACTCATATTTCACAAATGTAATATTACTCAGAATGTCATGTTTAGACGAGCGAGGTCACATATAACATATTATTATCAAGAAATGTTTAAGGTTGAGTTAATCTCGGCTTAAATGACATCTAGTAAGGAGCAAGGTGCCTAAGGCTGGCAAATTTTTCTCCAAAATCTCATTCCGACCCAGCATGGTCCAACTTCTGTGGCATCGGAACTTCAAGGTACTTCTGTATTTCATGATCAAATGAAAAGCAGACAGTAGGAGGAAGAATCCATCACCAACAGCACACAATGAAAAGTCAGTCGCTGCATGCGCTCAAACATAGTGATCCAACATTGAAGACAACTGGCTTTCTTCCAGTTTAATCATAGAGGGGGTCTGGCTGACTAGCTTGCATTGTGGAGAAAATTGCAATCGTGTATCCGCGCTGTCGATGGAAAACGGACGCCAAACGCGCAACGTAAGTCTTCTTGCAACGCACCAGAGGCTACTGTGCATCACGGAGCTGTTTTTGTTTAGTGCAAGTGGCAGCAATTTGAACGCTCCAGTATGTAGTCATTCACCTTAAAATACCAGATTTGACATTATGGCTTGTGTCATTGCTATCATAACACCAGATTGCTTATTTTAACACAGTGGCGAGCTCGCCAGGGCATTTTGTCATTGCAGTGCTTTTTGCAAACTTTGCCGCATTGAAATGAAGCTTTCTTTAATTCAACACATATTGTTATACAAGACAAATGTTTGTGAGTGTTTTGCAAGTATCTTGGTTCCCTTTGGCTCGGTTACACGTATTTGTCACATTCATTTCAGAAGAAAGAGAATTATTAATGAAAAAAAGCACTGAAGGCTATATTCGCCTATCTTCTTAAGTTGGAAAAATCGCGCCGGCCGCTGCACTTTTCATTTACTCACCCTCTTGCTACAGTAAATTTTGTAGAGTATATTTTACTCTACAAAGAGTCTATTTGGTCCTACTCTAAACAGAGTAAAATTTACACTTGGAAGGGTGTAAAATATTCAGAGTAAATTTTACTTAAAGTATTTTTACTGTGTACAAAAGGATTGGCCTATCCCATTACAAAAACATTTTCCAGTAAATTTTAGAAGGATTTTTTTATTTTATTTTTTACATTTTATTAGTTTATTTAAAAAAAAAATGTTGAGGAATTAACTCACGACCTTCATCTTGGGAAACGGCCAGTCTACCACCTGAGCTATGCCACTTCTCATGTTTGCTGATATTCAAAAGGAGACCAAAAACATTCACGTACACAACATATTTTACTCTCTTGCAAGTGTAAATTTTACTCTGTTTAGAGTGGGACCAAAACAGACTCTTTTTAGTGTAAAATGTACTCTACAAAATTGACTGTGTCGATGCACACTTTGCTTGGATTAACCGTTAAATAATGTTGCTTTACCATCCCAAAGAAGTGTTTAAAGACGTGATGCGCATTTATCGCACAATGCACTATCATCCAAATCATGAAACCAGTTGAAGAGCTCAGCGTGAGAAAAGAAGAAATGAAACACACCCAACTTTCCCGTAAACAGACATTTATTTTTCATACTAACCTCCTTGCATGATTCAAAAGCTATCTGTTGCTGATGGACGACAGTGTTTAGTGAGGAACCAGATCAAAACCCAAGAGTCAATCGCATCGCCTGCTATTATACCATCTGTACAAGCTTTTCATGCGTCTGCTATTCATAAATGTTCAATGGTTCTTTTCATGTGCTGACGAGCGTTGGCTTCAGTCAGCGTGGCGCTATTAATAAACCTGCTTAAAATAAACGCACCCGACCACCAACACGCCGCTTGAAGTTTCAAAGACATAATTCGTAGCTCAGACAATACAGAGGAGAAGATGCTACTCTGTAGAGAATATAGCTGAGATCTTCATCAATTGTCCAATTTATGGGCGAGTTCCGTTCCTATAGCGTCGGTAGTCCATCACTAATTTGTGCCATTATACTATTTAGGCCTAGATATAAAACGATCAAATGAAAAACAGCAAGTGTGTTGTTTAGTTCACCGTTCATAAGCTCATAAAACCAATACCATCATAAACCGAGTAGAGTTTCTTTTGGGGAACGGGTTCAAATAGTTCAGTCGACTGTCTCAACACGTAAAGTCGAAAAAAACTAAACGTCACCTAATAAGTAAAAACGGAAAAATTGATGACGCAAAATATTGGGGGAGAGTGTTGTGATATTTTTAGAGGTTGATGCATTTTGGTGACGAGTGATTGCAATTTTTAATGTTTATGTTGCCTTTTAGACTCACCATCTTTACGGCAGTGTCCTCGGCTCTCGTTGTTCACAAATACGGCCGTACATATTTTACAAATATTGCCAAATATATAAAAATAAAAAAAAACTTAATGTGTGGGATCGATTGGTGTTTTTTTATTTGTACTTCATCCATCAGTGTTTTTTGATGATGTCAGACTCACATGATAAAAACATACGGAATATGTCTTCATGTCGTCACAACCCGTCCTAGCAATAACAACAATGACCAACAGAGGGAGACAGAATGGGAAGCCTGGCGGTTCACCAATTAGCGCCCTGAGTTTCTTAGATCTGGAAAAAGTCAAAAAGCCCCCCCGACCCCGATCTCCCACCCCACTCCCACACATCTGCTTTATTTTGGAAGAGGCCTGAATCTGGTGTGAATTTCCATTTCCTCCCATTTTTTTCTCCCCTCTACCCTGCCATGAGCCGTGTATGGATTGTCACTTGAACCATGTCGTCGTGTGAATCCATTTGGACAATTGTGCACTTGCAGCTCCCGTGGCCGTAGTTTGGGGAAGGCCCTTTTGTGTTCCAGCATGTCTGCTCCAATGTGCAAGGTCCATGAAAGGCACGCTCGAATGGTGCGGAAACGTCTTCTTCCGGATCGATGGACACGTTTTCCCCTACACATTCCAAAATCTTGTCCAAAGTCTTCGCAGAAGACTCAAAGCTGCATATTTTTTCCCTTTCCTTTTGTCATCCTTCTGTACAAACACGACTTTCCACGTTAATTAAACAACAGCAATCAGTGCCGCATCCAATGCGAGTGAAACCAGCAGCACTGACTGACTTGCTTTAATTACTGCTGACGCATACAAACGAGCGGCAAGCGCTTGTGGTTACATTTCGGTGTTTGAGACTCACACAATTAAAAACACATCAGTTCCTAAGTAAACAACGCATTCATCATACATATTGCCAAGCAAAGTATCATTAGTTTGTTGAAGCTAACATGAGTTCATTATGTCGGCATTGGGCACCATGCGCCGCAGCCTCGTAATTGGGCTTTTGAAAAATGGCGCCAGACTCCTGTGAATTGTTAAAAGTGCCAGGAGCCAATTTGCTTGTCCAGATCAAAATTAATAAGATGGGATCTGCCAACTCTCGCTAACACACTTGACAAGCAACGCCCTGATTAAGCCTTAGCGTCGCCTAATTACGCTCACCTCGCCTTCACTTTTCACATTGCGAGTCCCGAGCGCGCTACGCCGCCCGAATCGCAAATGGACGTGTGACACGTGGGCATCCGCTCATTTACAATTTGGATTTTCCATCAAGGCTTTAGTGGAGTGCTGACAAATTGACTGGAAATAAATTCAATCGAAGACATTTGCGGGGGCATTAAATCCAATCAGCGCTAACTTTGGGGGGGGGGGGGGGGGGTTGATGAGCGCGCTCGCTGCAGTGGTGCAATTAGGCAAGTGGAAAAGCACACGTCATCAGTATGCAGCGATGATGCATCATCATAGCACATCACGTCAGCGGGAAAAACTATTTGCACTGCTAATTGAAGGGAATGTGTGCAGGCCTCATTGCTATTCACGGCGTGCATTCATAATGCCTGGATAATTGAAGTGCAAATGAGGTTACTGTATTTTGCTTTAATTATTGAACTTTCGCTTCTAGAGTTTTTCATTGCACCCGCAACTTATCAGCTGCATTGATAAATCGGGAAATGACTTGGGCAAAGTTTTGCTTCTGTCCATGTATTGGCTCTACTTTTTTCAGCCCCCGAGGGAAATGAAGTCCAGTTAAGACTTGTAGAAAAGGACGTTTACGGCTTGAGAACCCTCATTACAAGAAATCAAGTCCAAAACACTTAGAAGGTGATCGACAGCTTCGTCCAGTGAATTCCTCCTTTCTATATATAAGATATTTGAAGTAAGTTGTTATTATGACATCTGGCCCGAATACATATAATGAATGACATAAATGTATTTGCATTATTTTTGTAATCTGATTTATGATTATTATATACTATTTTGGTTGTTTTTGTGAAGTTTCCATAGTAAACGCTTAAAACAATGCAAGTCAAAGTGTTTAGTAAGCTAAGAAATTGTCTTTCATATTAATTCATGGTTCATTTTCCTTTGACTGGAGTCTGTTCTGCAACTACTAATTATTTTAATAATCGATGAATCCTTTATTTAAAAAAAACATTATTGCAAATTGACAATAAATGGAAAATGCACAAGCATAAATTAATTCAGACTCAGTTACTTTTTTTTTAGTAATTAATTTCATTTCCTCATTTTTAAAGTCCACTCTGTCGAGTTTTTGCATAAATACGCTTATAAGGCTATAACGTAAAGTCCATTTTTTGTCACGAACATGGCACATCCTTTTAACAATGACCCTTTTGATGAAGGTGCCGCAATATTGCGCAGAGAATTAAATATTCGTCGCGAGATTGTTATCAGACCGCAAAATAGATATGCTGGCATTTCCGGACAGTAATCTTCATACACAACTTAATCCGTCCTTACATTAGCAACATTACCGGCGCCGTAGTCATGCCTTCACATCATATACTGTGTGTTGTGCTCTGTTTTTTTTTATTTTTTTTATAACAGTTTGAATATCGTTTTTATATTTCATGTTAAGTCAAGTGTGCTCCTCCCCCGCAGGATTGCCCCTAAATTAAATGAATTAATGAGCTACAATTCAACAGGTTTCCTCTGTAATATTATTGTGATTGCAAAGGACTATATTTATTTATTTATTATAAAATTTACAAATCGACCCGGTTCGAGCAACGTTCTCCCACGCCGCCTTCCTCTATGTGGAGCCGCTGCAGTGTTACACTTTTTTTTTCTTCTAAAGACATGTTCCAATTTGCCATGTGATCGCATTGAGATTTTCAGTTGAGAGGGGTAAAAAAAATATAAAAATAAAAAACGTTCCCGTTGCCATGGTGATTCCATTGATGTGGTATTTTTAGTGTAGTGCTAACTCCAGGTGAAACTACTGTGCATTGATATAACTACCTCAAATCAGCTGTCCTGGAATAAAACAAACGCAGTTTCCTCATTTGCTGTTCAGGATTAGTCTCGGTGTTTGTTGAACGCGCTTTGTGGAATGGACCCCTGTTCATGGAAGACGACAGAAATCTTGACAATATTTACTGTTTAGAAGCTGAAAATCTGATGATTTGGACAATCAAGAAAAAAAAGGTATCCGGATGTTGAATCGATGACCAGAAGTAATTGATTGATTGGATAATCGATTAGTTGTGATTACTAGTGTAATCCTAACCCATAAGGCCAAAACCTGTATGTATAATAAATCTGATATTGTTTATTGCCATACAGATGACTTTTATTTTGTGTATTTGTCAATATATAATCATTTATAAATTGCAATGTTGGGGGGAAAAAATGGTCAAACTCGTCCAGCCCAAGAGTAGGTGTACCTATTAAGTGTCCTGTGTGTGTGGGTGTGTGTGTGTGTGTGTGTGTGTGCATGCACACGCGCCTGTGGCCACCCCTCCGTGTGCATGTGACATTGGGCATCCCACTGTGTTATCTGTCCGCCTGTGGGCGTGTTCAAGGGGGCCGGTGTCAGTTAGACTTGCCGCTTATATCGTCAGAGGTGTCAGACTGTTGGCCTCCCCTCTGGCCGTCATCTTTCTTTGCGTGCGTGCGTGCGTGTCACTGTATGTGCAGCAGCTGATTCATGTGATCTCACGTTGCTTCCTTCTCAGTGCGTTGGGACGGGGGCCCGATTGAAGTCTAATGACTGTCAAATTTTATCATACACACACACACACACACACACACACACACACACACACACACACACACACACACACACACACACACACACACACACACACACACACACACACACACACACACAAAACAACCTCTGGCGCTTCCTGACATCTTTTCAGATTTATTGATCTGAGTTATAACATCCGCCATGTGCGCTCCATCTTTTCCACAATTGCCACAATAAAACACAATCTGCGCATCATCAACCATTTTTCGGTATCGGTAACGGAATCAATCATCCATTTATCAGTTTGACTCGCACAACTCAAGAGCTTGTAAATGCTGTCGGAGAAAGTAAAATGTCTTCCATGATGTTAATGCTGTTTATTTATGAGCGTCATGCAAACCTCGTAGCGCTCACAGTGCGATTCCTTATTCCAGCTTTCTCCTCTCGGGTTGCTATTGATCGGTCGGCCGCATCAGTGGAAGCATACGGACGATTGGCTTCTCGATTGATTTCTGTCATGCTGTTCACCGGAGATAAATGATGCCGCAACACCGAAAGCAAATAAATCCTCTGCCCATCTATCACCCCTTTGAGCATCCATTTTCTTCAGCGTCTTCCTCGCCTCTCATCACTGTCCTCGTCACTCTTCACGTTTGCCTTGCTGGATTTTTTTGTCAGGATTTATCGGCGTGGTGTTCCGGATCGAGTTTATGTTCCCTTTCGGGGCTTGTTAGCCTCATTTGAGCTGTACGCACAAAAGTCAAGCAGAGCCAAGTTGTGAGGGTTTTTTGTCTCTTGCCAGACATGAATCCTCCAGATCCGCAGCAGTCTTTGGACCCACAGACATGTCCTGTTTGACAGGTTATATCCTTCAGATGCTGCATTTGAACTTAAGGCAAACAATAACGAGGCTTTCACAGTCAGTGTTATGTTTTGAATGTGTTCATCGGTTGCACAAATCGGTTATTAAATTAATGATTGAGAGTAGAATGCTTGCTTTCTGGTGCCGCTCTCACAATGAAAGTATAATTTGATGGGTGCCATTAATTTTTCACAGAAAACAGAGACATAGCAAGCTACACTTGCTAGGGGTTAGTTCCTCACGTAACAAACCGGGTTTGTGCATGCAGATTTTTTTAATTTGTTCTGCCGCCCGTTTATTTTGAGTGCAATTTCCAGAGGGCCGCTAGATGGAGGAGCACTATTATGTTTGTCAATTCAAAAGAAGATGAGTGAAAACAGGAAGTATTTCAAGTACAGGCTAGTTTTTGCTGAAGATTATTGAATGTGAAATCCTCTCTAATCCTGCGTTTTAAACCTACAAAAAGCAAATACTGTGGGGTCATTTTATATTTTATTATGTACTTGATGTATGTATAATGTGAGATGCCAAGTTTACCCATTGCTCCAAACTACTTTAGATAGGATTCACTTGCAGGCAATATTTACAGTGTATGACTTTTGGTCTTTTTCAATCTATCTATCTTGAATGTGTTTTAGTTAGCTGTCCTGTTTTACCCACACAAAAAAAAGAAAGAAAAAAAAGCAAGGTTCTATTTTCAGCCTGCAGGGTGGGACAGCCTGCTTTAGAGGACGGCACGTAAATCAGGGGCTGTAACTTACAAACTTAATTCCTCAATGGATAAATGTAAGCCACAAGCTGCCTGCATAAGCCTCATTGTCAACACCACATAAGCCCGGAATCATTCACACTATGTCAACTGTGAATTGCAATCAGACGAGTGGAAAATGCTCACTGTGGAGCCTGAAAAAGGTGAAAATTGAGTCTGTTGTTGGTGCAGGCCAAAGTGCTGGTTTGACTTTGGATGATACGGCAACAAAGAAGGCTTCCCGTTCAGAATTTTGAAAGCATAATGTTGTGTGCTCTTAAATGTGCTGGGAGCTATTGAAGTTGTCTATGGTGAACTGACTTTGAAACACACATCAGTCCCTCTTGTTGTTTAAGGTGCAGAAGCACAACCCAATGGCATCGCAGGTTAAATGCATTGACAAAGCGCTAATGTGTTTATTCTCGCAAGGGCACAGGCCGCTCGTTTAAGAGAGGTTAAGGTAACAAAAATGAAAGTTGACAGTGATTTGGCTTGTTGGCCAAGGGCGCCAAAGCACGACAGACGCGTCGCCTTTGTCTTGTCTCCGAGCTGTCGATGGTCAAATATCGATTTGACGCTCCCCGGCCCAGGAAATGAGTTCTGGACAAAGATGTCAGCTGTCCGATAAAAAATTCCAAGCGCAGCCGGCGTGATTGATGGTCTGGAGATATCTATGCAAGGGTGGCATAATTGATATTAAGAATGAGGCATTTATTCACCCCTCCCAGCTTTTATTCCTCTAGCGGGCGCATAATTACGCCGTTGCGAGACAGCGTGAAATGATGTGTTTAACAGTTGAGAGGCTAAAAGCTGCCACGTTTAATACGTCGTCCCCGTACGCAAGGATTTTATGCAGCATTGGTGTGCTTCCTAGTCATCTGCTACCTCCGCCAAGGTTTTCAGGTGTGTGTGTCTGGATTCATTTGGACTTTGGGCGGTGCTTATGTAAATTAGGTTATATGCCCTTGACAGGTTGATTCTGTCTTATTATTATTATTTTTTTTGTAAAAACAACTTCTTCCTCTCAAACATTTCACGTTCGAATTTGAGTTGAATTTGCAGCAGTACATTTCCATTTTCTGTCTTGATGCCCTCCCATCCATTTGATTTACTTCTCTCCTCCCATGCTTAAGTTTGCAGTGCGAGCCTGTGTTTTGTGTGAAGCAGCAGGGAGCTAACCGTTGTCGGCATGCTTATATAGGGGGACGCTGCCAGGGCTCATCCTCTGAGACTGGGGTACGTACACGGTAAATGCAAATGTGAAACTGCAGCTATTCCCCTTTCATGTTTGTAAGAAGCATAAGAAAACTTATAGAGGAGTTTGTGGGGGAGGTTAGACGACAGGAA
This sequence comes from Leptonotus elevatus, assembly GCF_054856555.1. Classification (NCBI taxonomy): domain Eukaryota; kingdom Metazoa; phylum Chordata; class Actinopteri; order Syngnathiformes; family Syngnathidae; genus Leptonotus; species Leptonotus elevatus. Next base: position 8,531,486 of record NC_141254.1, read on the forward strand.
AATAAATATAAAATAGCTCATATTAAAATAATTTCTCAGCACGCCAAGTTCTGAATAGTTCTGAGATGAATGAAAATGTCCAATTAACCGTGAACCCGCACATATACAGTAGAAGTGAATGTGCTGTCTGAAGAATTGATTCAATCTCTGCGGATGTTGATGGAGGCACTTAAAATCTCTTCACGTTGAATGCTGCTGATTATTAAGCCTTTTTCTACAAGTGTTTTTTTTTTTAAGTTAGTGTCCTAATTCATCATCTTTCTGTCCGAGACAGCTCATCTGTTTTCTATTCCTAAAATGTCTGGGATCTCATCCATCAGTCAGTCAAATATCATTACTGTAATGACACTCACTAGAGCCCAAACCTCCACCATGGGAGACCATTTTGACCGAAAAATGTCAGAGATCTGGGAACGGGTTTAAATTGTGGGGAGAAAAAAAGACAAAGGGGAATGTCTGCTTGAACAAAAGCAAACCAGCAAACGTTTTGATCTTTAATCTACAGTTTTTTCCCATGACACCATTTTTATATAATCCTCTAACGACTAACTCACAACTGTACCAATTAAAAGATAATAATGCCTTGGAGGAGTTAATTAGATCAAACTGATCCTGCGGTCTATAGTACAAGCTGATTCATCCCCGTCTGATGACCAATGCCTTCTGCATGCTGATTCATCCGTCGCATAGTCACAGATGAGCACGAGGACCGATGACTTATCTGCAGCGAGTGCAAACAAACGCCGAGTAATGGGCCAACAACCACACGGGCCATTATCACTCTCCTGCAGAGCGCTCGCCAACCGCTATCTGGGCCCTTTTTGTCACACTCATCCACTCAACAACATTGCCAGATTGGAATTAATCTTAAAGGATAGCGAAGGTGTCCTGGTGACTGCCGTGACCGCCATGGTTGTGCTGACGATGGGATTCTCTCAGCAAGTCAACTTTCAGTCCAAAATAATCAACTTTCTGTCATAAAAAAATTAATAAAATCCTCACCCAAGGATTAACGCTCAGTTTCACCATTGTCGGAACATCAGGAATTGGAATATTCCACCAAATTGCAACCGGTTTCTGGCAACTATGAAGCATGAATGTGGATGTGTAGCAAGTTCCAAGCTTCCATTCGAGCTTGCAAATTTTGATTCCAAATTCCAAGCTTGGAATTTTCTGAGTTTAGGGTGGGATGGGGTGCCCGGGGCCTGAGTTACGTGGTCCGAAGTTTGGGGGCCTCCAGAGGACCAACACTTCCCGGACCTGTAACCATCACAACCCAGAAAGTCCTGTGTAAATTGGCCGGTAGTGAGACGAGATGCCCAAAACGGGTGAGAAGGATGAGCTGACTTGAGCTTTAAACGTCGATGTGGAAATAGTCGACTCGTCTTGTTCAACCCCGACAACAATCTCCCTGCATAGTATTTTCCACCAATATCAGCAACCTCAAAGGCGCTACATTATTTCCTAATGTTCGCTACTAAAAATCTATTCTCTACCAATTACGATGAATTTGTTTTTGCAGAAGTCCAGGATTCTCATGAAACTGCATCATTTCGCTGTTACATTGGTGACGGAATCCATCAGTTACTTGAAGTATATCAGAATCTCTAAAGACACTCGGCAGTTTGAAAGTGGTGACTGAAGTACCTTCTTCAGTTAATTAAGACGCCCATCCCATGCCACTAAATGTACTTTAATCAAGACTCTCAGTGCCGTGTGCGTCCATTACTTTGTGACGGATTGGAGTGTAATGACAAAGAGGCATAATAAAGTGTTCACTTACTCCATGAGCAGGTAGGCTTTGTGATTTTTATTAATGAATTGATCAAACCTATAAAAAATAGAGATCATTGATCATAATGAAGGCCATCTTTGAAAAACAATTTTTTAAATTAAATTGAAATTACTTGATCATGAATAATGCAAGTCACCGGAAAATCTCATTTCATCTAGAATCGAAGGGTAAACTCTTGTATGGCTTTTGCTTTTTGAATTGAAGTTTATATAAGACTTTTTTTTCTTCTGAAAGGCGAGAAGAGAAGAAGAAGATCTACCCAAATTTACAGTGAGGTCAGTGGAGTCTCATTCTAAGCAGGAGAGACCTCCGGTAGCAACAGTAAATACTTGCCCCTTGTGTCTGAGTTATATGATAGTTGTGGACTGCTGTTATTTCAGTACATTTCCAGTTTTTGTTGCCATTTCTGTTGGCTTGATAGAACGCTCCGTGGTAGCTACACTAAAAAGGTAGATAATATAGCCTGGGGGCGGCTGGGCTGGGTTGGGGTGGATGGGGGGGTGGGGGGTTCGTGGGTGGAGCGGGGGCTGTGGACCGGTGGGGTGCCTGGCGGGCCTGCTGCGTTGGGTTGGGGGCGCGGGCCGTGTTGGGGTGGGGGGCGCTCCTGCTCCTGGGTTTGCTCTCCGGCCGGTGGCCCTGGCGGGGCCCGGGGGTCGTCCTTTGGCGCTGCCGCGGCCTGGGGGGCCCTGAGGTGTTGCGCTTGCTCTGTCCTGGCAGGGGTCGACGGCTCCCCTCTTTGGTGGAGATTTTCATGCATGCCAGATCCACCACACCAGCATCTATCGAAACTCAAACACAATCTGCCTCTTCCTCTGGTCGTTGAATCGGTGGAACCTGGTGTTTGTGGATCTCACTCTGCTTCGTCTGTCCTTCCTTCCTTTCCTCAGTCTCTCCTTTGGTCTCTTGAGGTCTCCCTGATTTGTTGGAATTTAGATGTTTCTGGGGTTGGTGAAGGACTCTGGTTGGTGGCCTGGTGGGTGGTGTCTGGTCGGTGCTGGATTTCACTTTCCTTTGTTTTCTTTGGTCCTTCCTCGGGTCTCCTGACGGCGGTGTTCGGTTTAGGTGAACGGTATGGGATTTTTTTAATAGGTTTTTGGTGAACTAACGAATACACACACACTCGCACGCACACACGCACGTACACATACACATACTCACCACATACAAAAAAGAAAAAAAGAAAAAAGAAAAAGAGCAATGATGATGACCGAATGAACAATACTGAGCTCTTTAAAGAAAAAAAAGAAAAAAAGAAAAAACATGCAGTGGCTCAGTTATAAGCCTGAATTTTCAGATAAATAAATACATTTTCATACAAATCTTACAGTATACATGTACAAGTTTACTGATTAGTATTTTCAAAATTTGAGTTAAAAAAAAAAATCGCAATTATCAATTTATAGATTGGTATCGGGATTAATTGTATTGAATCGAATCGTGACCTATGAATCGTGATACAAATTGAATCGCCAGCTACTAGGCAATTCACACCCCTAATAAATATATATATTTGGCAGATACATTGCTCCTAGACTTCGTGAAGGGGTTCAAGGCAGCCTCATGGATGATAATTGAGGGTGGGTACTGCTCCTGATTTCCCCAGTGGAATGTACCTGGTGCATGCTCCCACAAAGTGGATGCAGCTCTTCCAAGAGGAGGACTGCCGTGCCGTGTCTAATCAGGCTCGACTCTATCAGACACTCTTTCAAAAAGCAAACCGGAGCGGGGGCGTGGATGCCGGATGGGCGATGGGTGGGCTGATGAAATGATTTCATGACAAGCACAGGCATTCGATGATGTCGGTGTTGAAAGGCGTCCGTCCGATCAATGCGGCCTTATATCGCCGTTAGATTTACTCGCGCCCTAACGTGGCCTCTTTATCGCTCATTCAATCATGCTGTCTTTTGACTCAATATCCGTGTCATCTCTGTGGGTGGCTCATTTTTTATTTCATGACAGCGGGAAAAAGTAGTAGGTTCATTGGGAGGTTTGATAGGCTGCCAGCAAGGATCACGCTCAAATATAGGCGTTCAAGGAGCAGTTTCCTGTTGCATCATTTTATCTGCTGTGCGACTGGCTGACTGGCTGGCGGCCATTCCAGATTTTAGTGCGTCTTTTAGTTCGAAGCAATCGCATATTTAAACTTGTTAAAATGAGGGGAGGATCACATGGAAAACATCCCAAAATGCAGGACAACTGTGAGGGGAGTTCAGTTCTCATCACGTCTATCAGGGCGGACATCTGGCAGTTTAAAGGTGTTGCAGTCCTTGCAGGCAACAGCTTTCCTTGCCCGAGCAGTCGAAGATGTGGAGGAGCTCCGGGCGGCTTCCCGTGGGCCTCATTAAGGACTTTGCATATGATGGGCTGGATAAAGGAAGTGGGCCATGGCGACGCGCAACACAATCACTCACACGCTCGCATTTGAATACGGTACATATGTTCTACTTTACGCCCGTTTCCAAACATGCTGTGAAAGTGTCTCGGAACATCATTTAGCACTAACAGAAACGTGTGTCAGCAATTGTGAAAAGTTTTTTGTCTGGTATAAAGGTTTTATGATGGCAATCGTGATATATATATTTTTTTTTTCATATTTTAATTGTTGATGTTTCTGTCATGTTTTTTTTTTGGTGTTGGTTTTGTTTTAATTACATTTAGTTTAGTTTGATGTTTCGCTTATTTTTCATGTCATGCCTGCCGATTAGATTCTCGTCAGCCCTGTTCCTTGTGTCTACCAATCAGCTCTCTCCAGCCAAATCGTGTTGTTTACTTTGGTGTTGAGTTGATTCCATCTGTTCATTTCTGCCTTTTTTGGACTTTGTTCCTTACTTTGGGTTTTCCATGTAGGTACCTTATTTGTACGGAAGAGTGGAACCGCCAATGTGGAGTAAACATTGTTTAAACTTATTTAAATATGTCAAATTACGTTTGAACGTACTTGTAGGATAAATGCTCGAAACTTGCCCCTAATGCCACTGTGTATTGATTTGTGAATGCGCAATTAAAATTTTAAATTTTGTTTTTAGCCGTTGTCCCCCAATATACCAATATGTTCATAAAGACAGTACGTAAACATTGAATTGTATCTGCAGTGCATACATTTTTTTTGGCCGTGAAACAACTCCCACATAATCCTTCCGATTGACACCGTTCAAATTTCAACTTGTTTCAAAAACTCACCCCTTCTGGGATATTAATCGTCTCATTCCACATTACTTACAGTATTCGCACAATTTAACGTCACAATTGTCCCCATTCATTTTCAATGGGATTGACATTGAACTTTTTTAAGTCCCACTTTCCACTCCCACTTCCATACATATAAAACTTCTCATCATTACCAGCTGTCTGACACTGCTCAGTGGCAAATTTGGTAAATTGCCTTGTCCAGTAACCAGGAGGTTGTGGGTTCCAATCCCATCTCCGACTGTACATTGCAAATATATCCATGGCAATTATGCTAAGGGATATACATGTATACCAAATGACTATCATAGTTCCACTTTTCCATCTAAATTAATGGAGGGTATTGCATGCCTAGGTGGCGCTATTGAGTGTTTTTATTTTTTTTCCTCATTTTTCCATTGGATATCATTAGTTCCAGTTTTTCATCTAAATGATTGCAGGGTACTTTCAGATAACACTTTTCCATACAAATTTCTGCAGTACTTGCTTAAAAAATTCACGCCTCCCGGGTTCAAGTGTTCTTTTTATTCATTCATCTTTCAACTACAATTAATACTTTGTGATTTTCACATAATTTATCTTTGAATTTACTTCATAAGCATTCAGCTTAGCATCCAGCTATTAGCTTTCAGCATTCCCACGCAATTTCTGCAGAAATTGCAGCTGGTCTAATTTCCGTTGCGCAAGTCAATACCCTGTGGCAATATGGCTTAGTTGTTAGCATTTAGCCTAAAAGTACGTTCAAACATTCTTGCTCATACGTTTTTAATGTCTTTGCAAAGACATTTGAAAGTATTTGCCAGTCAAAAATGTTTACTCCACATTTGCAGTTCAACATTTCCGTATGTTAACCCTTTTTGTAAAAAAATCCTTTTATTTGAGATTCTCCTGCTCATTGGTCTTGCATGCATGTTTCCCTGCACTTGGGTTTACCTTTGGCCTCCAAACCAACACATGGAATACCTAGTAGTGACAAACGGAGTGTAAAAACTCAAATCTAGCCAATAGTAAATCATTCAAAAATATCTGCCAAGCATTTTTCCGTTTAAAATATTGAAGTCTTTTAAACTATTATTATTTTTATTTAACTGCATGGTTATGAGTATTTTATTTATTTTTTACATTAAGTTGCCTAATGTGTTTGACTCCTTTTTCCCCCCTTGTCTTTTTAAACCCAGTGTTGGATTTGAGAGTTTCCACCGCCTCGACACAAAACGATGAGATTGAATAGAAACGTCTGTTTAGCAGGAAAAAAAAAAGAGGCTAATGGGCGCGAGGTGTTTGATGCTGCTATCTTGTCAGTTGAGTTAATTAGTTTCCCCTTTCTTCTTCTGTGTCGGGCTGTTCGTCGTTACAGCTTGTGTTCGTTGTGACTTTCTCAGCATCTCATCAACCAAACAAACTCTTGAGTGTTCTTAGGCTGATGCTATGACACCATAAATCATCCCCCCCCCCCTGTGTTTTTATGCAGCGTACTGACAGCGCGCCATATGGCATCTCCCGTCCCCATAATGTGATGTATGCTTATTTGATTACAGCCACATTTTTTATCATACAGGAGCAGCTACTTATGAAAGATGCAGTGAGAGAAGTGAATATGTGGCTGCCTTAACAAAGCGCCGTGTAGTATAAATGCAAAGGACACAACGAGAGTGTGTGTGTGTGGGGGGGGGGGGGGGGGGGGGGCATAATTGTAACGCCATGTGCGCGATGTTCCGTCTCTTCAGGATTATGTTACGGCCCTCAACAAGCCTCCAATCATTGTCGTCAAATCAGGCCCAAAAAAGGCTACACATGCAAATGTGTTCCTAAATCCCCACAAAAAGTTTTTTTTTTTTTCAAGACTCTCTGTAATCCTCAACGAAAGCCAAGCGGGGTGATAAGAGTGTTTGCAGAATACACCTGCCGGCTGGAACACGGAGGAAATCCATCTTTTAGAGAAGATTACACACGGCAGCAACCTTATGCTGACCCTTTTTTAGAAGATTCCATCCCTAAGCTTGTTTCAAACGTAGTTTGTGTAATGTCGTCTTCACAATTTCAACATTGGGACTTCTTTTCCTCTTTCTTGCTGAAAGGTTGTGTAAAAAGGACAGCAGCGGCTGTAAGACCATGACCATGTGAATTAGATTGATTATTATTGTTTTGTTTTAAAAACATTTGGAGACGTGTGTTTTCAACACCGTTTTGATGACTTGGCACTTCTGAAGGCGAGTGAGGCTGAAGCAGGACTGAACATTGCAAGATTGTCAGAACAGAAACTCTCATGGTTTGGTGTGACTCACAAGTAGCGGTGTGCGATAAGGTACATTTATTGATCTGATACCAAGTAAATGCAGAGCCAGTATTGCTGATATCGATACTTTTTGAAAATGATGGTATATATTTATTTTCTTAAATTAAAGTAGCTGTATCATTGAATTGCTTAATCAGTCAATTTTCAACCTTTAAGTTTTTTTTTGTGTTTCCTTTTTAAACAAAGGACAAAATTAGGACAACGTTTGTTGATAAATATAAATTACTTTATCAATGTTTGTTTTTTTAACATTACAACCATAACAGCAAGATACTGTTTTTTTTTTTACTTTCTTAAACAAATTGCACAAAGTGATCATAGGAAAACAAATTATTTATCATATACTGTTTAGAAACTACAAATACCCACAAAAATGTTGATGTTAAAGATTATCATGCAGCAAATATGAAACATAAAATAACATACAAAACAAATAATTTTTTAATACTGTGTGTTCAGGCAATCTACTCCAAAGATGATACCGGTCATGTGACGCACACGATTGAAACACAGGAGGGGAGGAGGGAGAGCGAGAGCCTGCTATGACATACCCGTTTGTTTGACCAAACCGCAGCAGTGCATAAAAGAGCCAAACTAAAAATAAACTACTAGATCAATATTATACTGCCAGTATCTATCCAATATCAATACTGAGTTGGTATCGCTATTCGGATTATGTACATTTGGTACAGTTTGCATGCTAACCGTCATGTTGGAGAGTGTTAGAAAACGATCCTTAAGTTTTCCGCGTGTTCGTCCTATTCCGGATAATGAGAATATTGATTTTCTGAATACAGACTGGAGATCGGTGAACACCTCCTTCGAAGGATTTATTTTACAGAAATTTCTGGACAGACAAGTTACAGTCAAAACGCTGCAGTTCCCCTTGCCAGTCTGTCGATCCCTCCCACTTAGAGTTGTCTTACACTCTCAGCATAGCGGTCCCCCCAAAAAAACCTCCCCTTCCCCTTCCTCCTTTGCTGCCCTTAAGCCCCGCCCCTCTCGCAAGACAGACAGTACTCAATACACATGGACAGATGGCCGATTGATGTGGAAATATAGTAGGTCTCAGACGAAAATGGAACCTTTGCAGCAAATACAACTTTACAAAGGAATCCTTTTTAACACATTTTCTCCCCCAAAACAGATGGCTAATTACGTGGGAAAAGTAAGGAAGAATCTTCAAACGTTCCGTCACATTATTACTCTCATCAAGCTTTGCTGAGGAAATTAAAGCAGTTATGACTAAATCTAAAGAGTTATAACTAAAATCAAACAGTTATAATTAAATCTGAGCAGCAGACTGTCAACAAGAGTAAACACAAGTGGTTGTTTGTGGCCGTGTTTGCTTGAGCGCCTGAAGGATTTCACATGCCAGATGCCAGCTCCCTTCGGGACACCCAACTCAACCCTCCCCTGTCGTTGTCCCCCCCCCCCCCCCTAATTATGAAGCATATGTTTTTTTTTACATATGCTTCCCAATGTTTCAGGTCTTTCCTTGCAGGCTCTAATCCCAAAGCCAATTGTGCTCCATGCTCAATGCATAAAGCTGCCGGAGTGAGATAGACTTGCTTGCTAATCTTCCCCTCGCTAGGTAGTGTACGCTATTACCTCAGCCACCATTGGCTGCAATCAATAATAAGCACAATGATAAAGTGTGCGCCCCGCAGCTTCCGCTCCTTTTGTTTTAAATCCAGCGTATCCAAGGTAACGGCGCACGGTTGCACCTCCGCGGTGAAATAAACAATCTTTTAATTTGTCTTGAGTATTTCCCAGGTGCTCTTTCCACCGATAGGGAGAGCAACTGTATGTGGAAAAATTCTCCACCGTCCGACAGCTTGCAGGTAATCAATGGTAACTTGTTTCCCAATCAATAGTGCTCATTTGCACTTTGGACGTGTCGTTCTACATTTGAAGCAATGCATATTTCGCAACATGCACCTTGCAGCCTTTTGAATAAAATGCCTCACGTATGTGGAAAATAAAGTAGCCACCTTGGGAAGATTAGCATGTGACACAAAGGCAGAAAATGACTCGAGTCGCCATGGAGAATTATGCGCTGGGTTTGAAAATCCCATTGGATGCCCGCGGAGAGTGGTCTCGGCAGATTATTTCCCCCTAAGCACAGTTGCCAAAATGGTAACAATCAGTGATTTAGAGCTTGGGCGAGAACTTCATAAAGCGTTGTCGGGCTCGGGCAGATAGCAGTAGGCAGCCAAATAAGATGATGGATGCATGGAATCAAAATGAACAACACGCACATAGGCAAGTTGAATACATGTGAGGTGGACATTTATAGTGCATGACGTTTTCATGTCTTGGCGTCTGTCAGTGTCAACATAGAATTAGTTGATATTTTATAATGGATGTGCATGAAAAAGCTAAAAGTGTCATGTAAAGAGGTCATAAATAGGGCTAGGTTAAGTCACCCATAAAACTTGAGAGAAAAATTTCTGCCGCTAAACTATAATTAATCATTTGAAAACCATTTTTTTGCAAAATGGATGCTTGTTGCTAAAGGTACTTTGGCGTTTTTTAAGAACATTTGCACTAAATTATCTATCGATCTGTCTGTCTGTCTGTGTCTGTTACTGGCGTATAATTTTTTGATTTAAAAGATGCAAGTGCATCAAATTTAATTGAATCTTTCCCTTTTGAACTAAATCAATATGTATCGAAAAACTTTTTTATTGGAGAAATACTTTATATCTTAGTTAATTCAAATTTCAAATTACGACAAAAATGTAATTGCACCGTACGCTCTGGAACCGAGCCGCTACCATTTTGAACCGAATCGTAATCCCACCGAGTCTAACCAAATCAAATCGTTCCACTTTGAAATTGAACCGTCCTTAAATGCTTTTGCATTCTACGTATTGGAAACCGTATTGAATTGTCTCTTGTGGACCAATGTTTATATAGCGTTTAAATAGTTTCGGTTCGGTCCTTTCACACAACTCTTTTTTTAATTATTTTTTAATTTTTTATTTTTTCCTCCCCTTATAAGCGCTAATCCATTATGGCGCCGTCCATGGTTACGGTGGCGGCTCATGTGCGTCATATCCTTCTAGCGACGCTGCAGCCAATCATATTGCAGCGGGGTGAGTAGAGAGCGTTCTCGTCTTTCATTACACTAGTGTAGGCTACGGTGCTAACAGCGTTTAGCTTCCTGAGCCATCGCTCATCGCTGCCAAATCTTTAATAATCTAACACAAGATTTGTGGTATGTGAAGACCTCACGGTATTAACCAGCAAACAAAAATAAAAAAAGTTTTCCTACTGAAATAATGATCTTAACTCAGTTGAGTCACAAATGTACTTTGAGTGAAGTCTGGGCTTGTATAATTGAACACAAAGCTGATATATTTGCAGGTAACCATGACTTAGTCTGTTGGTTGAATGGCAACAGACTAAGGTTGGTAATACACCTTATGCATTTGTTATGCCTGCCACTATATGCCACTGGCATAAATAGAATAATAATAATTCAACTGATAATACAATAATAATAATTAACTGTGAATAATATACACTTTCGCTATTTACTCCAAGACATGATACATTTTTCTATATATATATATATATATATATATATATATATATATATATATATATATATATATATATATATATATTTATATATAAACCCAGTAATTGAATGTACTATAGCGTGAGCGCAGGGGATCTGTTATCAGCAGACCATATAAAAGCGAGGAATTGTCATGACAGAATCGGTAAACAGGTGAGAATTGGTGTGCAAATGCAGGCGAGCTCCACCCCCCCCCCCCAAGCAACCCCCCCCCCCCCCCATGCTGATGGATAAAAAGGCCTGCAGAGGACACAAGTCCTGTGACATTGATGGACACTCTGATATTGCCTCACTAATCTTTCCTCCCACTCACACTCACACACTCACACCTCCATCTTTCTTCCTCGCTCAGCTCTGACTCATCCTTTCTTTCTCGGCTCGATCTGGTTTGGCTGGCGTGGCCATCTCTCATTTCTTCAACTCGTCTGTGGTCTCACTCTTTTTGGATTCCATCTCTCGTCTGCGCCGCCGTGCAACTTTTAAAAAAAAAAAATTACCCTCTCCCCCCTTCAACGCCGCTGATGCTGCATTCTGTGTCCTTGTTTGCTCGCGCCGAGCGAATCCCGAGCACACACACAGACCCCCTCTGGTCATCCCAAAGATAAACACGCAAGGTGTTAAATAAACCTGATTCACAAAAGTCTATTTGGACTTTATACCTTCATATCAAGTGAAATAAAAGTCAATTGTAGGTTCAAGCTGTTGCCATCATAAAAGCACTATTAAGAGTACGCACAAGCAAACTTCATGTTGACGTTCTTATTGACTCATTCACTGCCTGCCCTTTTCAAAGTGCAGTTCCTAATGTATGCAGCCGTTTTAGGGCATTTTAATGGATCTTTGAAGAACTGTTCTCTGACAATATACGCACCAAACCTACCAAAAGGAAGAGTCGCAAAAAGTTACTACCGCTTTCCATCCATAGAAAATGGCGTGCTTACACCAACGGCTTTCTGACAAAAAAAGCAGAGAAAATGAGTTTTTGTGAAAGCAAACGCATCAAGCATAACAGTGAATTTGAAGCTTTTATATTTTTTTACAAAAACATGACTGAGAAATCTTTTGGTGGCAAAATAATTTATATACAGAGAGACTATAAAAACGCGACACACACTCCCTACCGGTTATTGTAACACTTTTGGGTTTTACATTATAGTTAGTTTTTTTATTTCCTTTGAAATTATTTTTTTTAATTCAGAAAGTAATTAATTAATTAATTTATAGAGCAAGTTTGTATTTTTTCAAAAATGCTTCAATTTAGTTGAGTTTTTATTAGTTAGTGTTAGTTTTTTATGGAGTGTTAGCCAAGTGCAAAATAAAAAAGGTCACTAACGAATGTGCAATAAAATAAATTACAATTTTCAAACGATTGTTTAACCTTCTTTCTTCTACACAGATTTAAAGTAATACCAAAATGAATACATTTCAAATGAGCCCTGAAAGCTCACGTAGGATGTTAATTGGATAAGACGAAAATGGCGGACATTAACATTACAATTGTAGTTTTTTAAAACGTAAGATGTAGTTTCTGTTAGTTTTCATTTTAAAGCATTTTTATTTTTATATTCAACAAAAATTCTGCTTTATTTTGTGGGTTTTCGTTAACTGCAACCTTGCTTTCTACTACAGCAAATACAAAGTTTACAGCAATATATACATTCTGATTTTGTTGGGGTGTGAAATGCTTAAACTTGCCCAACGTTTTGCCATTTGCCTCCAAGCCAACACTCAGCCCCGAATCTTCACCTTCTACTGAGAAGCTGCGCTGATTTCCACTCTCAAACGATGCAATGTCGCCACCTTCGGGGATCTGTCAGTCATGACAGTGCTTTAAAAAGCTGAACGAGGCCATCTTCCACACGTAAATGTTGAAAAACAAACTTGACAAATACGTAAGAGTAAAGTAGTAAGAGGTGGAATTTCACTTGCCGAATATAAAACCTACAGCATTGTGAGTATGAGAGAAACGAACGAATGTGAACGACCACGGCGGTCTCCAGCGCACCCTCATGATGTTGATCATAAAAAGTTATTTCCAATTGTGTGACTGAGATACGAGTGCAGTGCCTGCCGTATGAGTGCGTGAAAGGGTCCCGCTTGAAATTACCTGAAGCCGATGGGGCGTTGCGGATAAAAACATGAAAGCCTCATATATAATTATGTTATTATAGTCATTTGCCAACTACCGAGCAGAGCCGCATTTAATACCGCAGCCGGAGTGACTCGCCTATCAATATTTGGAGTCTGTTTCGACTCCATGTTGGAGTACACGACCTCCTCCAAACCCAAACGTCATTTGAGGCCAAAACAGCTCAAATGCGGTGTCCAAAAATTGCATTCGTGCTATTATATGCCTCATTATCAATCCCTGCCTTCTTCTTTCTTTCTTTCTTTTTTTTTTTAAACCACAACTCTCTTGGCAGACAGGCATGTCCAAATTTATAATTCATGACTTCTATGAATAATGAATGCACACTCCTCTCACGTTGCCAAAATCAGACCAGCATAATATTAGGAACACTTCTGGGTACGTTACAGTGCATGACACCGGAATTAGAATAGCGATATGTGGAAAGTGCTTCTCTGCTGATAGCACTCCAAATATGGTCATGATTTAGCAACAGTAAGTGACAACTCAAAATTGGTTTCATTCATGTGAGCTTTAATACGACTGATTATTTCAGTTGAGCTTTTTTATGCTTTGGTTGGGCTTCATATTCAGTTTCAACTCAAACATGCCATAAAATGTATCCATTTTGCTCTTTATTATAAAGTGATGAAAAATGAAAACAACAATGTGATCCAGAATTAGAAGCCTTGCGGGTCTGCTTCCAGTGTACTAAATTTCTTGGATGAAAAAATAAGAAAGGGGGATGGAGAAAAACAAGCTCTGCTCTATTAAAGGGGGCACAGTATGAACCTGGAAAAATCTCAGCCCAAAAAGCCACATGATTAAAGACCTAAGAAGAGAACTCTGACTTGCACATGTGGGTGGGGCTAGGCGAGGGGGGCGTGACAACCCAATCCCTCAAGCATACAAAAAAATATATCTCAAGCCTAAACGACAAGTTTCGCTTCTCGATGTCAACGCGCCTGCTATAACAATGCGTTATTGCCCTGAGCATCTGAAACAATGCGTTATTGCCCTGAGCATCTGACACTTCCTGGCATCACCATTGTGAAGCAACATCAATATTCTGGGATTTTTCCTCCACCAGTTTGAGTTTGACATCAGTTGTGGAACTTTTGTGACACATCTGTAATAATGAGGAGGAAGTGAAGAGCAGCTCCATTTTTTTTTCAAAACAAGCAGATAACAAAAGATTTACTTGGCTGTTTAATTTCACACTTGATTGGCGGGCAGGCAGTGCACCGAAGCAACCATGTGTTTACAAGCTATTAAAAAGACAATTTTCCGAACATGTACCCTCCAACGGCTTGGGCGTGTGCATAAATGCAGGCTAGTGTACATCAGCATATTTAAAGTTGATTAGGTGAAATGGCGTTTACAAATCATCAGCTGTACAAGACAAGTGGATGAGTGTGCAAAAAGAGAAAGAGCGTCTAATTGATACGAAATGAAGCTAAGTACATTTCATGGTGTAACTTCAGTTTTTACCTCCTCGTGTGCATTTCTTCCTGACTTGCAGTTAGCCGCGTTTAGCCCAAAAACAACATCAGGCCGGAGTGTGACCTGCGGTTGAATGGAGTTTTGTCACCGCCGTGGAAGCGCGGCCTGCTCTCTGACTTCCTGTGGCCTGACCTGCGGCTCTTTGACAAGCCATTAACCTGCCGCCAGTCTCTTTCCCTCGCTCGCTCCCTTCAAAAAGTCTTTGGCTGGGATGGAAAAATGCAATGAAATGAACACTGCCGAGACAAATTCGTGGGCTGTAAAATTCCAGCAAAGTGTAGCGACATGGAGTGAGTGCGTATTTGTGTGTCCGCGTGCGGCTCATTCAAAGCCAAACAATCACCAAGCACCCTCCAACGCGCTCTCCACTCCAGTCGCGTGCTTCGCTGAAGATCTCGTAGGAAGAGAATGCTGATTATTTACAGCAGATCTTGAGCCGACGTACGTACAGTATTCGACATTAGGAAAAAGCGCAGTAGTGAAATTATTTACTGACAAATGTACTTAGTTGCTCATCTGAAGAAGCTATTTTATGTTGATTTGTTGCTAACCAAAACAGCAGCAGAAGCACAGTTTACATTCAATCCAGTTGACTTTTGTTCACTCCATAAAGTTGTGTGCGTTCACATTTTACGTGTCCATGTATTTTTTGACATATATTATCAAAACCAAACCACCACTTCTGCATTGCAGTAAATACATCCTCTCTGTTCGCTTGATGATGAAATATGTGGATTTTTTTTTTTATCACTTGGTTATTTTCAAAAGTTGTATAAAACGATATAACTCACCGACTCCCCTCTAGCTACATTCAAAATTAGCTTTCCTCATACATTTAATTAAACAAAAACAAAATATGTCCAAGGGCATACTGTCAATTTCTTACCAAACTTCCCTTTGTGCTTACCAATGAATATAATAAAAAAGAAAAAGCACGTTAAAGAAGGCGCATCATCCTTTTGTTGTTTTCACTCACGCAAAAAGCTTCTTTAGACCGAAAAGTAGTTGAAACTGACTCAAAAGCGCCTCTGCTGGTCACTGCCAGGTAGTGCACTTCCTGACATGATTCATCAACAACACACCCCGTTTTCCAATATTTCCTTAACCTGAGAATGACAAAACTTTCTTAGCTCATCCAAGACAGGCAAGTGATCATTCTTTTTGTGTCGATCCAAGTCTGAACAGTTCCGCGCCTTGGCGATTACCAATCTTAAAACCTAGAACATACTTTATAGAAGAATATTTGGCCACAAGAAAGAAGCAGATTTCATTTCAATTTCAGAACAATTGCGTAGGTGTACCTAATGAATTGTCACACCCCCAGAAGCCAAAACGACATGACAAAAAGAAACACTAACCCAGAATGATCCGTCTCCTTAAAATATGTCCCGGTTCAACTAGCAGCCAGTATGTCAGCACTAATTGGCTCAAATAGACATCCCTTTAGTGACACTCCAGGTTTTGCGTGACGACTTAACAATTTCCCGCACTCTCATTATGACCGTCTTGACTGCGGACCAACCGATGCGGCCTCAATCAGCCGCGTTACCTTTGAACCCGCTAAATGCTCACAGGCGTCCTCATTTGCATAAATGCTTTGCAAAAACACTCGTAAACTAAATAATTGATGGTTAAAGCGCTGCGGCTTTCAATGGAAGCAATTTGTTATATATTAAAATGAATAATATATGTGCAACAACGTGCCGTACTTTTGGGTATTTTGTGCCGACCGAAAAGTGAGGAATTCAACTTGCGCGCTGACTTTGCTTTTAAAAAGTGAACAAACAACCTCATAACCTTCACGCTTCCTTTCCGCCTCCTCCTCCCCCGCCTTTATTATTTCCAATTACTCCCATAAGCCGATGCATCATCTACCTCTCCGTACTCCACTTAATAAATCACATCAAACTGGCCTGCTTATGTTAGCCGCCGAAGGAGTGCGAATCATTTACGTTGGCGCTCCCTCAGGAACGTGGCGACAACTTGTGTGATGATGTCCTTCCCTCCAAGAGGAGGAAACTTCAACGTGGAGAAGCAAAAGGCCAAACATGAAAAATTGATGGCTCGCTCGGCATCACAATGAAAAAAAGTATAAGCGGCTATGCAGCGTGCATGTAATATTAAGTGAACAGATCTGGTGGGATGTTCAACAGCGTCAAATGTTGCATTTTTAAAGGCGCTGTTGCTTTAAAGAGCAGCAATGAATCGTATTGGGGTGTTTTGTGGTTGTGTTAGGAGGTCGTGTCGAAATGTTCACATCACGAAGACAGAACAGTATTTCCTGAAAATCGCAAGGAGAGGTGAGAATTGACTTTTTCCCAAATCTACACTCGCACTTTTTACATCTACACAACCAACACCGAATACGGGCCCAATAAAACAAAATGTATTATCAGGGCGGTAGTATGTAAAGAGATCAGTTGGCGTAGTGTAAAATGTCACATTTTAAAAGAAGTCTGGATTTGCTAACTGAAGTTGAATTCCACCGAAATCCAGGTTGGCTGTTAGATTAGGCCTCTTAATGAATAGATAGGCTTGGCACCAATTTCTATCTCATTCACTGCCATTGACGACTATAGACGTAAAAAAATCATTTGTAACTATTTCTATTAGTTAAATTTTTTTCCCCACTTTTGTTAACAAGAGTATGAAAACCTAGACATTTTTTTGTACATTTAGAAAAGATATAAAATGTGTGATTAATTGTGAGTTAACTAGTGAAGTCATGCGATTAATTACGCAAAAAAATGTTAATCACCTGATGCACCTAATTTGTAATAATCTTTTCTTTAAAAAATAAATAAAATGTTTTTATTTTTTATTTTTTTTTAATAATCTTTTTTTTAAAGAAAAGATTATAAAAAATTAGGAGCGTCAAATGATTAATTTTTTTTATCGTAATTAATCGCATGACTTCACTAGTTAACTCACGATTAATCACTCATTTTATATCTGTTCTAATACAATAAAAACAAATTCTAGGTTTTCGGGAAAAAATGGGGGAAAATGTTAAAGTAATAGAAACCGTTTTGGACAGATTAGACCTTCTTCCACATATTAAGAGAAAAAGTATGTGTACTTTATCTTTCTGGCATGTATGCATTCTTCTGGTCATTACTGCTAGTATAATCTTGTCAGCATTAAAGATAAAAGGACCGGCAGGTTCGTACAGAACTTCCAATTGGTGCCGTGACCCAGATTCGAACCGGAGTTGCTGCTCTATATCGATTCTCTGACATACATAAGTTATCCCTAAAAATTTGAGAAAAGTAACCGAATACCGTAAATCGCAATTTGGCTTGTTCTCCAATTTATTCTCAGGTGTGACTTGAATATATTAAAATAAGATCTTAGACTGGCACCAAATATCCCCGTTCACTTTGCTTCTATCTATATTTAAAAGTTTTCTTTTCCTTTTAATATGGCTGCCTAAAGTCGAATCTCGGCCGTGTCGCATTGTCGCCAAAAGTAAAATGCTGGTCTGTTATTGCACCTTTTGGTGTTGAAAATCCGTGTTGTGGCGAAAGGAAGCCAAATGACTGCTACTTCTTGTTCTTCTTCATCAACCGAGAATTTGACCAAAATTGGTCAATTTTCCTCAAAAAGAATCACTTGCAACCAATTGCAGTGATAGTATGTTTTAAATGATAAATAAAACTCTCCATCCACACAAAATACCCAAGCAGATAAAAATATAGTGAAGAGATCTCATACGGATGCAGAACAGCGTCAAATGTGGAATTGTTTAAAGCAGGAGCAGTCAGGATTTGCTGGCTGAGATATCAACATTTCTCTCATCAGTCAATATTGGAAAATGTTTTCATTAAAAATGGAGTGTAAATTTGCTTTAAAAGGAAATCTACAATGATTCTTTATCCAGATAAAAAA
The DNA here is from genome assembly GCF_054856555.1 of Leptonotus elevatus. NCBI lineage: Eukaryota > Metazoa > Chordata > Actinopteri > Syngnathiformes > Syngnathidae > Leptonotus > Leptonotus elevatus. The sequence continues at coordinate 8,549,871 of NC_141254.1, forward strand.
TCTAATTGTAGGCTTGTCGTAAGTCAAGAGCTCTGTTGGAATTTAGAATAGCATAAAACGTTTTTTATTGGTTTGAGTCGCAAGGGAGAGCACTAGCACGATAATCTTGTTTTGTAAAAATCGCTATTTTCTATATGTGGAATATTGTCAAATGAAAAGCAAGACTTGAGCTTGGTTGCAATATGCAACCTGAATTCTCTTCAGGTTTACTTACTTCATTAAAAAACAAAAACACTTGGAAACTCTAGGAAATGTTTATGCCAGAAGAGAAAAGTTGTAAATTAGCATAGCAAAGATGTCAATCAAGGATCCCCGTGACGGCGCAGCTCCAACTGACTGTTGTCATGCTCGCTGTGATTTTTCTTTCTTGTTTTCTTAGTCATGGCGACGGCAGCGTCTCCGTGACAACAGATTGCCTGTGGGAAGAGCTGCGGCTTTGAGGCCTTTTCTCATCACCTGAAATGGATGCGGAGAATATGGATGGAGGTTTGCAATGAGCAGCAGTGAGCACGAGATTTAAAGCAGGGAGGGACAGGGAATTTCTTTTCCAAGCCAGACAAGATATATATATTTATATATATGCTGCAGTCATGATCATTATTATTATTCTTTGACTCCAATCCACTTGGCTAATACTGCCGCCAGCCTCCACAAAGCCCCCCAAATAGCCTCCTGCTTCAATTACGCACGGGGGGATGGAAATAGATGGAATCGGGACAATTCTTACACGAGAGCTCAATCATTGGAGTTTTTTTTTTATTTTTTTACTTATTTTCAATTTGGGGTGCAATTAAGAATACAAATGTGACACATAAATAAAACATTTCAGCAGGGATCCATTGTAAAATGCTAAAAATGGAGTCACAGTACTGAGCTTTATGTTTTACGGGTGGAGAAGTTTAAGGCTTAAAATGTCACTTAATTTTTTTTGTTTTTTATAAATATCACACAATCAACATAAAACATATAAACCTACTCCACAAAGATGGTGACACAATTTTGTGAAAATGTATTCATTTGTTTTTAAACAATTACAAATAACGAGCATATCACTTAAACTTAAAAATGTATTTTCTTTTTTTCTTCTTTTTTTATAATTGACTATTTTTTTACACATTAAGAGTGTCAAGACCAGGGGTCACCAGGTCACCCCCACGGCCGCAATGTTTGGTCAACATTATTCAAATCACCTTCATTTAACTATTGGGCAGAACCGACTGCAACCCAGCGACAAACATGGCTTGAGTCAGTCAATTGATGTGTGATGATGATGATGATGATGATGATGATGATGATGATGATGATGATGATGATGATGATGATGATGATGATGATGATGATGATGATGATGATGATGATGGGAGCAGGAGTTGCGACCTTGTGATGCTGATGTGAGCACACGTTCCTGAGAGTCTTTAAGCGCAGGAGGATGCTGCGAAGACCGTAAACCCCACGTGGCTCAGCGTGGAGGAGATGATCGACCTTGGATGATATTTCCTCCGTTATCTCTCTCTCTTTCCTCCTCCTGATAATACTGCAGCTGAAAACAAACCTCATGACGACTGTGCCAAGTGTGTATATCCGATACGGTGGCTTAGTGTGACGCACAGACAAAACGATTTTAAGCAGGTTTGAATAAAAACAGGCTTTGGGTCACACAACCGTGACACATATAAACAAAATAATGATATTCTGATTCAGGGGTCAGGAGTTATAGGTTTCGATCTGGAAAGCCCCTTTGCTCCCTTACTCGCAATCTGATTAGAATGGCTTAAGTAATGAAGTTTTTTTGTGTTTGAAACTTTGCTATTCCCTTGACATTTGACCTTAAGGTTTCGGACAGGTAAAAGTTGTCCACCCAACCAATATGTATGCTGACTATGAAGCGTTTCTATATTTGAGTGAGGGTGAAAAAAAATCCTCCACGGCTAAGCATTTGACCTGAATTCAAAATCTGGATCAATTATGAGGATATTTGAGAAAGACAATGAGTCATTTCTTCACCAGCCATTGATTTTTGTGAAGCACTTGGTGTGCTGGTTCGGGTGTCGTCATCGTGTCCGCCGGCATAATAGATGACTTGATGAGGGCCAATCACTGTCTTCATAAAATGAAGTAAACCTGCATCTGTGATCTCGTCTCCCCCGAGTCACTTTTTTTCCGCCTGCTCTCTGCCCTCTTCACAGTCCTGGCCTGAATTCTCCAATCTCTGATCTGGCACACCTGCGGTCCAACAGCTGGCACCACATCCACCTTATAAAAAGAGGCGAAGGAAAGCTGACACCATCCTCCCTCCATGCGTTCCTGTCCCAGGATCTTCCAATGACTTCACAGAGAAGGTTATTTTAAGAGGCACTCCTTGTTTACTGGACTCGCTATTAGCGATGAAACCACAGCAGAGCTTAACGAGAACCGCATTTGACAAGACAAAGCCACATACATCCTTGTTCATGTAGTCAGAACGGATTCCCACTTAATTGGCTAGCCGGGCTAATAAATAGGGAACTCAACTAAAAAAAAAAAGGAACAAGAAAATAAAACTATTCATGGTGATTATCCTTTTCAAAAGGCCTCTTCTGCATGTGCGTGACTACGTAGCAATTAGTGTCGGAAGTCGGGTGGGCAATCAATTCCCTTACAGTGCTTCAAAGAAATCGGAATCAATTATATTCAAGAGCTTATTTATAGTGGAAATATTGAAGGTTTGAGTGGATTGTACTTTGAAAGTGAAAGGCGATTTGATGACAGACCACCTCATCCCAAGTGCCAGCATCAGCATTATACTGCAATAGCAGTAAGTCAAACCCAAGCACAAACGTAACCAACTTGGTCTTTTGCATTCGAAAACCCAAGTAAACAACCACCTTTTAGTAATTGATAGCAACAGCATCTGCACAATCATCATTTATTATCATTGACTTGAGCTTTTATGTACAAGCGTAAACTAGAATGAGATGAAGACTGGAGCCATTTATTTTTTTCTGAGAACAAGGCTGACGGTTCCGTTGGAGCTCAAACAGCCAAAATATCAAATCAATTCCACTAAATATTTTTTTTATTTTTCTGTTAACTAGCAGACGTTTTGTTTCTCGGAAAGAGACGGATCTAATTGTCCCATTTGCATTTTGGGGAACAGTTGCATCATAATTGAACTATATGCAAAGTGAAAGTGAGTACTGTACTCATGTTTTTTTTGTTTTTGCATTTGCATGTTGGTTCGCAGACCACTTGGACAGATTTCTCGAGCTCAGGGAAAAAGACGGAAGACATTCATGGTTCCACTGTGACGTCACTGACAAAATAAGCTCCTTATCAAAACTGAAAAAACAATCCTTGAGTCCCGTTTGCTAGTACGACCACATTTCTAATTCACGAAGAATATCATAAGAAGATTGAAATAGACAAGATTCTACAATTTTCAATTGTTTTTCAACATCAAAAAGACTAAATTGTGCCATACTTCTTTTCTTTCATTTGTTTGTTAGTTGATGGATTATGTAAGACATTAGCTTTAAAGAAACAGAAATGACATTCCTCTAAGTGCATTTTCTTCCCAGGATGCATCAAAATATTCTTCCTTGGCATATGTTCCACCCGCCCTTGAATTTTGGGGCAAATCACCTGTTGTTGTTTTTGTATCTTGTTCGCTCACAAATGGGCCAACCAACGAAAAGCAACAAACTGCTCATCCCTGCTCACGTCTTGAGGCGGCGGTTAAAGCACGGAATGTTCCCTTCACGCATGCGCAGTTCCAGTTATGCATACGAAAATAGTCTCCTTTGACCCGGTGTCACCAGAGCTTGATTTCCTCGTTTCTTGCACGGCTTTTGCATGCCAGTAGCCTGAAGGAAAAAGAAATTGTCTATGGACATCGTCGTTCTGTTGCTGGGAGCTTTAATTGTGAGCGTCTTGATCAGAGCACTGACATTCGTCTTCCAAAGGCTGCGACTTTTTAGAATACAAAAAATAAAAATAAACTGCAGACAATCCTGCTCATTCTTTGTCATGTGACAATGTTAGGGAACTGCTTTGTGTCACTAATGACTAATCCAGCGATTTTGTCTCACTAAATGATGTCCCCGTCTTTAAAATGCACCTCGACTGTAAGATGGCGCAACCCTTCTGATAAGTTGCTTACAAATTGCAAACATGCTTTTCCAAAAAAAAAGGACAAGTTGCGTTACAGACACCATCTCATGTGCTTGCCCAGTCCTGTTGCAGACGCAGTTCAATAACTGTGCTTCATCCCCCTTTCAAATTGGCTGCCAGCGTATCGGCTATCAAAATGGTCTCCTCCAACTTGTGCAGAGAAACATCCAGACCACACATCAATGACAAACCTTATCGATGGCCTAAAAAGCATGCAGCGCTCGTCAGAAACAAGTAGAGCAGGAGGTGCTGGTGGAAGGGACGGCCGGCGGGGGGACGCGGCGCCAGGAGAAAAAAAGCAAATGTGTGACTGTGAAGATATCGACCCTAACACCCGCAGAAAGAGCGATAGAGTGCCGAGTGAGTTTTGCTGGATGAAGAGAAGAGATTGAAATGGAAGAAGCACATCACTTTCAACATCTGTCCTGGGGAGGGCTCTCATTATTTCGACCAATAAAGGACAAGAGGACACTTTGTCACATATGAAGAGAACAGGCAAAACAAAACTCTTACTAAACCACCAACATGACACTTCTTGGAACTTGGCATCATTTTTTGTGTTCAGGGTCTCGGAAAACTGGAGCCTATCCCGGTGGACTTCGGGTGGAAAAACTCAATCAGCCGGCACATGTTGAAACATTCACACTCGCATTCACTGAGGACAAATTTAACCCACACAGAAGTCAGACGAGTAAACCACTAGACCATGAGTGACTTGAATTCGAAGACGTTCTGTACTCAATTCAAGGCTTTCTTTGAGGTTTTAGAGCGTGTCTATTGCAGCCGTCGTCCGTTCATCCAGAAGAGCATTCGCGAGGTCGCTGATGGTAGACTGGCTCGCAATCTCCGTTGTTGTTTAATCCAAAGGTGTACGCATGGGTGCACATGATTTGTTTTGGGCCAGGCTCTACGAAGGTGACGCTGGGGTCCCACATCCCACAGGATGAACAAATACGAACAAATACTTCCAACAATCAATACAGCTAAACAATTGCTCTCTAAAGTTGCTTAGGATGCAACTTTCTAATGGACTTAATTATCTTCAAGTACTGAAAACTAAAAGGCTCTTTGATCACTACAAAGCATTTTAAAAGGAAATAAATGAGTTTTCCTTACAAATTAAAACCGTCCCAGAGATCAAGAATTACATATACAGAAAGTCCTCGAGCGACCTACGGCGCCCGTGCCTCGTCCCATGCACCTTCTTTTCCCTCAGTAATCACGCCATTTTAAAGTTATTTAAAGTTGTGTTGTTGTTACCACCAGCAACGGACGTCCATCAGCCGGTCGGCTCGCCATCAGGCGAGTCATATTTCCGTGTTTAAGCTTGAGTCATCTCCGCTCTGCCGTCCATCAGCAATGAATGTCCATGCGGAAACACCAAATATTGGTTCCGGCGTCTTCTGGGTCTCGCAAATATGTTTTTTAAAATAACTGTGCAGTATTTTGATGTAAATATCGACTTTGACGGGGAAATCCCACTTAAGTCGAAATTTGGGTTACATCGCCAGCGTTGGAACAGAACTCTGTTGTAACGTGAGGACTGCCTGTACTAGACTCGTTAACGACCCTAAAACTGCTTTTGGAGGAGTATCTTATGCAAGTAAGCCACTGTTCACTTCAGTTTCCCATACAACCCCGCCACAGACTAAATCTGTCCCACGTGTATCCTTTTGGCTCCCTGTCTAGGTCTAGTTGCTCGCGTTGTAGTCAAGACCACACCAACCGAGACCAAGACATTATCAAGTAAAGACCAAGACTTGGAGGTCAAGACACAGACAAGGCCAAGACTATCAAAGAAAAATCACAGAACAAAATGACCAGAATTAAATATCAAATATCCTGAGTGCGCCCTGTCCGAGACCGAGACAAGACGAGCCCGGGACCCTTTAAAAGTGGTATTAACGCCAGTCTCGAGATCAAGACTGATCTCAAAAACTACAACATTACTCCTCATGGTTCACCAATTCCGGTCCTCGAGGTCCGGAGTCCTGCAGGTTTTATTTTTATTTTTTATTTTTATTTTTTTCTTAAAGAGCTCAGTATTGTTCATTCGGAAATGTCATCATCATTGCTCTTTATTTATTTATTTATTTTTTTTTTTTATTTATTTTTTTTTTAATTGTGTGTGTGCGTGCGTGTGTGTATTTGTTAGCTCACCAAAAACCTATTAGTCCTGCAGGTTTTAGATGTTTCCGCCCACTAGCACACCTGACTCATATGATCAGTTCATCAGCATACCTGATAACAATCCTGATCTTTAGTATCAGGTGTGTTGGTAGGCGGAAACATCTCAAACCTGCAGGACTCTGGACCTCGAGGACCGGAATTGGTGAACCCTGAATACAAAAATAACTAAATAAATAAATCACAACTTGTTCCCCCAGTGACCAGTTTTTTACTGCGCCAGAGTTGAGCGGCAGAATAATTTACACAAGCCATTTCGCTCATGGCATTTGAAATACATGCAAATAAGCTTCAACCAAGTTCCTCAAAGGTTTCTTGCTTCCATTAAAAGTCAACGTACAGCGTCATTACCTTGAGGCATTTCAGATGCATCAGGCTTGCCTCTCTTGTACTTACTGCGGTTGTCTTTGTATCATCATTATTCAAACAATGTGCTAACAGTGATGAATAGCCACAGCATGAAATTGCCCCTGCCGTTGAAGTTGATCTCATATTTTTCCATCCTCCCTTGTTGTGTGTTGCCTCAGCAGAGTTAAATAAGGTGCCGGAGACCCCGAGTTGAAAGGTCATCTACGAACTATGCAGAAATGCAGTTGATGATGAGAGCGAAGTGCTTTGGGTGCTAGTTGGTAAATGCCATGCGCGAGCTGCACGCTGTTGCGATTCATAGCCAGAGGCGAGGTCACGGGCTGTGATGAAAGTAAATCCATCACTTCACCGGCCGGCTAAAAGGCCAAAATGCCGTTGGGCTGCTTGGACGAGCGGAAAAGATGGACGTGAATGAGAGGAGATGGTTGGATGTGATTGTGTTTTTATGCTGGAGGAGTGCTGGTGAAACATGTCGGAGATGATTGGGGGAGGCAGCACGTTGAGGGATGCAGGTGATCACAGCCCTCTACTGTCTGGGATCAAAGCTCTCTATCAACCTGACTCCAGGAAAAAGCTCACTCACAATATTCCCAAAGAAATATAGATTTTGTGAGTAGCTATCATCGGTGGCATTCTGTCAGTACTGACGGAAGGTCCGTCAATGGCAGACGCCCGTTTTCTTGACGATTAACGAATGACGGGAATTTTTGAAAATGTGACGGATTTTTGTTTATCATTGTAATCCTCAATAACTGGGTCAGGACCAATGGACCTTCTCAGTCCGGACGTCCACTTCACTGACACACCGCAGAGTACTTTCACTTCTTTCCTGGGACTTCAGCCGAGCCTCTCTTTTTCTCCCTCAGTAAACAAGTAAATATACACTTAGCAAGCATGCTAACTTCCTGGCACAGCATTCTCCAAGCCTTGTCGATCTCTTCTGGCTCTGTCCCAATACTGATAGCTGGCTGTGTTGTAGAGCTCGAGTAACGACAGACGGTGATGATGTTTTCATCCTGTTGTAAATTTCCCTGTTATTGCTACGTTTGTGCAAGCATTAGTTTAGTGCTTAGGTTGTTTATTTTACATCAGGCACATTGTTAGACAGGGGTCCTTCAGTGTGCCATTTTACGTCAGGCCAGTTATTGAACAGCTAAGGCTAGATAGCGGTGACAAAATCTAATTTAGCATGACTGATGTGTGGTTAAAATAACGTTGACGGACTGCGCCCATGAATTTACGGAATCCCGGTTAAAATAACGTTGATGGATTGACGATTACAGTTTAGTTCTGCTTGAAATATTGACGGATTGATGATGACGGAAGGATGTCCCGATTGTTGATTGCTGACTGATGGATGCTCAAAATTCATTGCCACGCCCACCTCTGGCTGTCATTAACCCTACACAGGCCAGTGTTAATAACTTCTTTAAATATTACAGACATGTTGTATTGAATTGTCAAGATCTAGACTCAAATATAAATAGCCGTCACATTACTAGTGGCTAGCGCATTAGCTAGTGTTAACTTTTACAGCACGCAATCAAAAGAATATGTTGGGTGTCATTACAATGAGCAAGAGGAAAATCGATTTAATTAGCCTGTCCCTCACCTGTATGATCATGTTAACTGTCTATTCTTTAATCAACTTAACTGTTGAAATCCAGTTTACGATCAACGTTCTGTTTGATTAGCGCTTCGCCTCACGTAGCCCTCTTTTTCACTGACACTTCACACAGTCAAACTACTCATTATTCGAGCCATTTATCGTGTTTACTCAATTACTCTGACATGTTACTCTCCCTTCAACAAGGCTTCTCCTTTACTACAGCCATCTACGATGTCCAAAATAATCCACGTTTCATAGCGTTGCATCATAGCATGACCGCATGTGCGGGGTAAAGACTGGAGAATGAAATGAACTCAACCCTAATTGAATGCAATCGAGACAAGAGTAGAAAGAGTCCAAAATAGAATTTGAAAGGGGAAAAACAAAGTGGATTGTCATATATTGTTGTAGTAGCGTGAGGAATGGGGAAGGAAAGTCTGAGAGACAGAAAGCCGAGGCGTAATTATAAAGCTGGAAAAGCCAGTGAGGCAGATAGAGAGCGTGGCGATGAAAGGAGCAAAGATAGGCTGCTGCGGGACGAGCGCAACCGCCAAAGCACTAAGAGGCTGAGCAGGAAAAGCAATTTGAAGCCCTGATCAGATTGCTATTGAATGTGCACGAATTAGGCCTTGGCCCTCAAGTCGTCTGGGTTTACGGACTCAGCATCTGACACCAATGATCGCGCAGATCCGTTTTTGCTCGGCCCGCACGGGAGAACGCGCCAAAACCTGGGATGTGTGGGGGGAAGTTGAGTATTTTTTTGCGTGCATGTCTGTAGCCTACTTTTTATTTTTGTGTGGTCTATTCCCTTTACAGCGGTGAACTTTCAGTTTCCCCCTTACCCCCCCCCCCCCCCCCCCCCCCCCCCGGATCAGCGTCATTTGTTGGAGTTCTTGTGCAGTTACTCTTCTAGAGACAGGAAGAAATTAGTGTGCTTGTGTGCGCCCCTCAGACGAAAACACTGCTGCCGTTGCTGGGGGAGATTATTGGGGATTATATTAATGAGGTTTGCCTATTTGTAATGCTCGTGTCTAAGAGCAGATAAGATGCTTGTTGTGGAGTATGACGTTCATTGTTAATCAATATTAGAAAGGGAGACAAATACAATGTGGCATTCAAAAGGCAACAAATGTAAAGCATTGTTGTTACTTATCACAAAGCGCATTGTACATGATTGACACTTAACCAGCGCGCTTGAGCTGAACCAGAGCGTCATGGGACATGGTGGTGGTGAGACACAGCGGGGGTAAACAAACGAAGACAAAGAAAAGCCTCACTCCCGTCGGGGACGCATGAAAGATGGGAAATGTGCCGTATGGAGGGCTGCATGCCAGAAGACCCACTTTCAAGACAATCTGAGAGTGCACCGAGATATTTTTGGCAACAGGAAGCGCGCGTATGAATCTCTTAGGGGTGGGACATTCATGAAATACCAGAGGTTCAGTCAAGCTCTCACCTTCTGGAGCTGAGTTATCATAATTATGTGTTTTATGGCAAGTCATCAAACTTCACTGCCCACGCACAATGCGGAAAACACATTTTTCTCAATTTAATGTCACCCATCTGTCTTGTATATCCGCGCATTTTCTATCGCGCTTGTCCTGTTGTGGTTTGCAGGAAGTTGGAGCCGAGCCCCCTATTTAGATTTCCTACTGAAAATTCGAGCAGATAATAGAGTATTCAGAAAAAATAAATACATTTTTGTTTTGGTTAAAAGAAGAATTTTTCAACTTCTATTCATTTCTTAGATAATCAACATGTAAATTTGTTAAAAAACGGTGCAAAAACTATTTTCTTCTCTAGTAAGTGAGATTTTGGCCTTTGGTATCAAGTCATTTTTGCTTACTAAACTGCCTTTAAAAGGAAGTCCAACAAATCATACCAGGGGCACTCATTTAGCGGCTAGCTGCTAGCTACTAGCAGCTAACGGTGGCAAGGTGGACCGTATAAAACAATGTCAGCATAATTAATTAGAGGTTTTTAGCATCCTTATGTAGCGATTGAAAATGATTTCACAACATTGTGTTGATGTTGTTAGCAACAGTTTATGACGACAATATAAAATGGACTCTGACAATCGAGCAAAGTTGATGTTGCTACAGCAAACTGGCTTCAAGTACCTACTTTGACTCCTAGCTATACAATGTCCTTTTTTAAACTATTTATTTTGTGCTGCCCAAGCATAATACTGAAGGAAGAAATGAAGCCATTTCAAAAGTACAGTACTTCCGTATATATTGCCTGTTCAACAAATTAAAGCAAAAATGGACCCAAAAAAAAAAAACTATTATTAATTAATTAATATATTTGAAATACAAAGGAAGACTTTTTGAAAGGAAATGCCCTTTGAATATTGTAGATTGTGAAAAGACAAATATTTTCCATTCATTTGCCTTAAAAATACATCAGTTGAAATGTCTTTCCTGCTTGTGAAGCACTCAAAATGACTTTACAGGTAGGGGGCGACGGCTCAAGCTTTCAAATGCATTTGACAGTTTGCAAATGTGTTTTCACGTGGATAAGTGATTTGGAAACAATTGGAATGGAAGTGTGGAAAAGCTGTTAAAAAAAAAAAAAAACTATATGAGTGAACCGAGCTTAAAAGAGACGTTTTAAATATTTCAGCTCCAGTGAGGCGGAGATGTGTGAGTGGTTGAGGAAGCTTGTAAACGGTGGCGGTGGCTGTCATAACTGTCACACAAAAACCCAGTGGTGCTAACTTTCCAGTTTAATGCCAAAGCGCTCATGTCAAAGTGCATTACACCTGAGTTTGCTTGCAAAGGTGCTTGTCCTTTAAGGGGAATTACACCAAGTCACCTTGCGTCTGTTGGGGACAGCTTTGCTATATGCTTCGTCCTGTCCCTTTTAATGCACATCCTGACAACATCAAGAAGGCCTGTCAGAGGGGGAACGCATAATGTGCAGCCCTGTCAATCCCCGCTAGGCTCCCGGGCACTTGTAAATCACAAATCAACTCGGCACTAACTTTCCAGCTGCTACAACTCAAAGTCCACCTTCAAATTGATTTCAATCATAAAGTGGCAAACGGGCCCGCCCTTACAAACCCCGTTTTCATGGCAAATCCTCGAAATGGTCATCAAATAAGATGTCATAAGCAAAAAAAAAAACCTTCAGAATTGTTGTCGTCCATCTGTCTCAGGTACCTGCTTCCTAATATTTTTGGGGGTTTGTGGTATTTCGCAGATCAGTATTCATCGACAAAGGGTTAGGCGGGGGATGATTACGTAAATTCCGAATTAGGGTCTATATGTTCCAATAAAAAAACGTAATCAAAGATATAGGAAAAAGAAGCAAAACGTTTTTAACGTGGATTTCAAAGCATTCACACTTGGGGCTGACTTCACTTCTGTTGGCAGCTTATTCCTTGTATATGCAGCATAACAGCCAAATGCCTCTTCGCCATGTTTGTTTTGAACTTTGGACTCCAGCATTCCTGTTTGATTTAAATTTTTTGAGACTTTTTCTTACGCCCTTCCCTGTTCTGACATGTCCACCCAGTTTGTTATTAATGGTTCAAAACATGGTGAGGGCTCATTTGAGCAAATTTTCCACAGGATTTGGGGCAAATACGTACCAGACTCGTAAAACGCATATTTTCCACCATTTTACAGAAGCATGCGGGAAAAAAAATTCAGGCATTTGGGGCCCCCCAAAAAGGGCACTTGATAATAAACAGTGATTTCAAGATGGCCGCTTTTAGAATTCTAATCAGTAACTCTGAAAATTAAAAGCTAGTATAAAGGTTGGACATCAGTCTTCCTGATTGGTTCAACAGTGTAATTACCACCTCACCTCCCGTCATTTTTTTTAAATTATAGAACTTTGATTAAGAAAGTGTGTTTACGGTCTCCTCATCATAACAATGTGATGACATCCATTACAAGAGCGCTGTAAATTCATATAATTGTTCTCAGTTATAATTGTAACTGTCAAAAGGAATATCATCAACACTGTGTTCTAATTGTTTTGGGAGTATAGTGGCAAACACGTGAACATGACGGTATCGACTATCGAAAACCCAATTTTTTGCCCTACAAAATTCTAAGGCCTGGAAGATATCACCTACAATGAAGGGTATCGGAAGTTTGGATTTAAAGTTACGGTTGGATGAGTGCACGTGGTCATAAATGTTTTCACATCGAAATAGAGTTGACAATTTTGGTCATTTCACTTTCATTTGACCGTGCGATGTATTCCATTTGTAATGTTGCGATAAAACAGTCAAACTATAAGAAAACAACAGCGTGGCGTTCACAAAAGCAAAGAATAACTAAAGCAAGTTGCTAAAGGGATTAATTTTCATGGCTTGTGTGCGCTGCCGTTTGCATTCATGGCGTGTGAGCCGGCGGCGCAGCCTGAAGGTGAGCAGCGGGGCTGCGTGCGCTCTCCACGTGCCCTTGAGCAAACAACAGCCTATAATTACGCCGATGATGCGGCCCGCTTGACGCGACGGTGCTGGAGAAGTCCCCTGAGGTGACTGGAGGACTCCAAACGGGAGCAACATTGGAATTCATTTCCTGGATAAATGACGGGATAACAGCCTCGCCGATCCTTCCAGATCATTTGCCTCAACCAAGAACAAGACGATAGAATGAAAATAGATAAACAAGTCTCTGTGACACTTATGCTTATCTTTGGCTGCATTTGAATTGGCGTCCCTGAGCCGGAGATGAAGCCCGTACATCACCGTACGTCTTTTATACGCTGCGAGAGAACGTTTGCGCACGTGCACACGCAAATTCAATACAATGAAGAATTCCATCTGAGAGCAGACGATTCTTGTCCTATCCTATCAAAGCTGCTCTGGTTGTGTACAAAAAAAGACACGTAGCAACCCCATGGCCGTATGCAAATTCAATCTCGATGCGGCTAGTGACGCACATGATTGGTTACAGTTCATTCACAACATCACTCCAAGCCAATGGACACATTGTTTATATCTGCCGGTGGCAGCATGCTGATGCTAGCTAGCATTAGCAAGCAAGCCGTTCAGTCACCGGCTGATGAATGATGAAAACGCGAAAAGCGAAACCTAACGAGATTGTTCCCGAGTCGCGTAAAACAACTTTGAATCACCCCCTGACCCCCCTCACATGCTGGAAGCGCAGGATAATGCTGCAGTCTGATTATTTTAACCATGACATGAACCCTCGTCAAATCATAATGGTTTAGCAATGTCCCCCGACGAGGGCTATTAGTGTAAAAGAAGGATAATCACGCTTTTACGAGTGGGAGGTCAGCCAGGATCGCGGAGGGCATCACAGGTAGGCTACGTGTTTCGTAACCACTTATATCCGTTTAAGTCATTGTACCACCATCTTAATACAATAGTATAGTGGGCCTAAATGTTCTTAAAATCAAGGTACATGTTTTATTCTTAAAATACACTTGTATTTATTATTTTAGGCCACTTGAATATTATCCATTAAGAATGCGTTTGAATGTAAGAAAATAAAAGAGTACTTAAGTAATGATTACATTCAATCAATACATGTATTAAAAATATTGAATGAAAATCCTACTCCAATAAATGTTTAAAACATTTCCAAGACATCTAAAAGCATTTGAGCTTTTTTTTTGTAAATACATTGAATATTTTGCACACAAAAAACAAGTGCAAAGACAATTTAGTATGGTATCAGATCGGTATCGGCAGATACTGAACCCCAAGGTATCGGTATTGAATCGGTAACGAAAAAAGTGAATGGGAGCATCACTATTCTCAATAGGAGAATGGCGGCCACACCGTGAGCTTTCCTACTTTTACACCTCAGAGGTATATCAGCACCCTCTGGTGGTTAGTTTATTAGTGCAGTTTAATTTTAATGAGATATGTTTTTGCCACCTATGTTTAAGACCCACGCAAATGGCCTGATGAAGGGGAACGTAAGACGTACGAGTTCCTCCACAAATTGACTCAATTCACAATGAGTGCGATATATATATATATATATATAACCATCCATCCATCCATTTTCTGTACCGCTTGTCCTCACAAGGGTCGCGGGAGTTGCTGGAGCCTATCCCAGCTGGCTTCGGGCAGTAGGCGGAGTACACCCTGTACTGGTTGCCAGCCAATCGCAGGGCACACAGAGACGAACAACCATACTCACAATCACACCTATGGACAATTTGGAGTGTCCAATTCACCTGCCATGCATGTTTTTGGAATGTGGGAGGAAACCGGAGTACCCGGAGAAAACCCACGCAAGCACGGGGAGAACATGCAAACTCCACCCAGGAAGGTCGAAGTCCGGACTTGATCTCACAACCTTTGCACTGGGAGGCGGACGTGCTAACCAGTCAGCCACCGTGCCGCCTTATATATATATATATATATTATTTTTCAATAAAATATTTGACACATTAAGAAATGTCTCTCATATTAAGTATATATAAATAAATAAATACAATAGTATCCTCTTGTGTGAGCAGTTTTAAGATTGGTGGCGTCCAATAACTATTAACAACTTCACCCATTTCATCAACAAATGTCATTTTTATAGTAATAGTCAAATGACACAAAAGTCTTGTATTTGCAGTTACTAAATAGTCAAGCACTGACATGTATATCTAAATTAATTTCCTATCGAATTTTGGAGACGACAAGGCGTCCAAAATAGCAAAACAATGTAAAGTAGGACTTGTGGAATTGTTGCAATGACTGGATGATAAACGCTCGATGCCGATTTTGTCCTAAATAAAAATAAAAAAAATAAAAAATAAAAAGGCCCAGTGAGGTGAAAAGCAGTGAGCGAGCTTGTACACTCTCAGTATTTAATGGAGCCGACAGTGGAGCTCAGTCAGGTCGAGGCGATTGTCCACTTTATGGCCCGTGCGCCGCATCCTTGCTCTTTGCTGAGCCGGCACTTCCATCAGCTAGTTTGCTGCTCGAAAAAAAAAAAAAAAAAAAAAGCCAAACTTTCTATTTAACAGGCAAATGAACAGTCAAGGTCGGTGACGTTTCGGGGACTGAAGAAAAGAGAGACACAAAGTCGCCACTGCGCAATCTGCACAAGTGCTTCAAGTTAAAGTTGCTGACGCGACAACTGTGATGGGGGAATTTGTGTTGTTGGCCCACGTGAGATTTCATTGTCAAAGCAACCAACAGCCACCAATCTTTTAATAAGATCTTTTTTTCTAAATCCACCCACCTGGGTAATGATGTTACCATTAGGGATGACTTGATTACATGATTAAGAATTCATTGGACTGCGCAGAACGTATTGTTGATTCATCGTCTCTTGAAAGGCAAAATGGAGAACGCTATCCACTTGCAATCAAAACTCCAGATATTAATTTGGTAGATTTTTTTTTTAAGCATATGTTCATTGAGCAACTTTTAAGATTTGTAAAATATAGTTTTGTTTTTAATTTAGTAAATAGATAGCTTTGTATGAAATTATCTCAAAAAGTTCCCATGGTCATTAGCATGTCCTAAAAAGTTAAATACAAATCTAAACAAGTAAGTATCTCCTTATTTTTTACAGTAAAGTTTTCCAAAATGTCAATCAAAATCGCTAACTGGCCCAGCTGATAATCGGTCTATCCCTATTAAACAATCTAAAAATTGAATAGAAAAAGTAGGGATGGGCGAGTACCAATACCAGGTATCAGTATCAGGCCAATACCTGGCCTTATTTCAATATCGGGACTTGCGATGACGGCCGATTTTCAATCCGAAAAAATAGAAAATTGCCATTCATTTCATGTAATTTGAAGGAGAAATTCTACATTCTACCCCCCCGCATGCACAATTTGCTGCTGCCTCCGTTTGCGCAACCATAATCATATGTTTAAGTGCGTGAGGGAGAATTCTCCCAGCATGCACGGCTTCTGCCATGTCAAAGGTGAAGTGACTGAGCAAGTTCAGGGGTCACGCGAGTGGGGCTTGTTTTGATTCTGAACTGGACAATGCAGTGTGATTGTGTCTTCCGGGACAATTTCTACTCAGAAAGGATTTGATGCTTTTGCCGAGTTGTTTGCCTTCAAGGACGCAATGAGAGACCTTGAGGAGCAACACGGGTCGTCAGATGTAGACAAAACATCAGCGCAATACAAAGACAGACAAAATATAATTGTCTATTTTTCATTTCCCAGTGAATCCTTATATACTTGTCTCTGAAGATCCATTTGGAGTTGATCCAAAAGTGCTTTGGCAAAGGTTGGCACTAGGGGTGTGCCAAAAACTCGATTCTCATAAGAATCGCGATTCTCATTTAGTACGCTTCAGAATCGATTTTAAATGTCCCAAAATCGATTTTATTTAAATTACTTTATATTGTCTTCCCCTTGTTTGTGTGTGCTTTTATTGGGAGCGCTGTTCACGTTGTACATGATTTGGCCACTTAGGGGCAGTGTGGTTCAGTGCGTTCTAATACACTGTTAAGTTATAGCCACATTAGAGAGTAAAAGAAATATGTCGCGACCAAGTTATTCCATAAAAGTTGTTGTTTTTTGCAGCGTAAAGAGCATATGCCGGTGAGTAATGTTAACATGCTTCTCTCTATACATTCCTGAAACGTTTTGTATGAGTAGCTGTTCTTTTGAGTGATAAAATTGTCACGAGTTGCGCGCTAGTTAGCATTAGCGAGTCAGACTGGAGTAGATCGTGACGATTCTTTGCAAAAACTCTAAATTGAAGCAGAAATCATTGTCAATCAAATGGTTCTGAATCGAAAATCGATCCTCAATCGAATGGCAGACCCAAAAATCAGCATCGAATCGTGAGACAGTCAAAGATTCTCACCCCTAGCTTGCACCCTCCTAGGCGCTGCGCTCCATTTTTTCACAATTGGATGCACTAAATGTAAAATAACATGACTGGACTGAAATAACTATGACATTTAGGGCATACCATTTCCCTTTTCACAGCTAAATAGTAGGATTTTTTTTTTTAATTATACTATTATGTTGGGCAATGGCGCCCAACCAGGCCGGAAGATCTTCATCTTTTGGCTGAGTCGTACATACACTCACTTAGGCTGCGTATTTATCTTATGGATGTTTAACTGAGCAACGGAAAAGCCAAGAGGATTTTTCATTCTTCAGAGCTAGCGGAAATGTCAATTTCAGCAAACGTGGCAACGGCGTACAGTAAGAAAAAGACATTGTTCGCAGCCGGTCGTCAGGAAGGAAAAAGAAGAAGACAAAGGCGGAACGTTGAAAGCGAATAATAAGAGAGGGCAGCAGCTCTTGCCGCAGGAGGGAAAAAAAGGCAAATGGGTAGATAGACGCGATAGACGGAAATAGATGGAGGCCTGCAGCGCTGGAAATTTAACCGTCCATTCCAGCTTTTGTTGAACGGGAGACAAAGGCAAGTGGAGAGTTCATAAGTGACCAGGCTGAAGGCGAGATGACGAGCGGGAGGATAGAAAGCAAAAACAACGCTAGTAGTCATTGGCCACCTTCATATGTAAAAGTTTGACTCACGCTGAAATCTCAGCAAATCTCCTTTGACGCTAACGCCGAGGACCAAGGTTATTTTAGTTAATGAAAGAAACTAAAATTGAAAAAAAAAAATTGTTAACAAAATAAATATGAACCTTTGGGAATGTATATTACATTTTGTTATTACAGCACAGCCGTTAGCCAGAAAAAGGAAGGTGAACTGATTTTTTCAAATTTAATTCTCATCCTTTTTCAAAAAGAAGACATCAAATAAAGTAAAAGCAATTGTTTTATAATCAGGCCGCTTTTAAAATCGGAGAATGTTTACTGTCAGTAGGAGCTGAAATTCTGAGCATTTGAACAAATTTCAAATCAAAAAGATATCTCAACAATTAATTGATTAAAAAAAAAAAAATCAATAAATTTGATAATTGGTTAGTTGTCGATTATTCCATCAATCATTTGCACTGCACTTCTTATACTTTCCAGTCTTTGGACTGTTTTACAGTACCTGCATTTGAATTGTGGATGCTTGTTTTTAAAATGTTTTTTAAAATATTTGTGACTTTTTACTACACAATACTTGATATAAAACTTGACGATAGGAGAAAACTTGTCATGCCGACGTTACCTTAAAACTGCCAACAATAGAATAGCAATTTATTGCTGCTACAATGTTTTGCTTTTGTTTATATTGTATATTTATTACATTACAAATCTAACTCATTCACTCGCAGCCATTTTCACTGAAGCAACCCCCTTCGCTCCCGGCTGTTTTACTGGATTTTGACAGATTTTGCGGGGCCCACAGATTATTGTGTTCTATTGCTATAAAAACAGGGGAAGCTATCAAAAGAAAGATTAGAGTATCTTCTTTCATCTGTTTCCGTTTTGCAGCAATTAGCGTTAGAATATAGCTAAATTTCATCATTATTCGCAAATCTGTTTAAAACACTGGGGAAAAGAGCTTGTTTTCAACATGACCATGGCTGATCTCTTATACTCTGCTGCCACCTGCTGGCCGTTTTAGTAATAACTACCATTGCTTCAACCATTCTCTTCAGTTCAGAGGCTGCATCAAAGCATTCTGTATGCTCTAGCATAAAAATAAAAATAAACATTTTTAAAAAACGTATAAATATGTCTTTGGGAGCATGCTAACATTTTAAATTGAACGTATTCATACGTTTTGGGGAGCAAATTAGTTAATAACTATTTGAAATATTATAACAGGACTGCCTCGGGTTTTCCAAGGCCAATCATGTCCGTGGATGTTTCCAAGCACTTGAAATCAAAAGCAATCGCAGATGGTGCCACTAAAACCACGACAACGTACTTTTTGCCCCCATGAGAGCATTTGAAGGAGGCGTGAAAGTTTCTGACATCTCCCACTTGACGTGTGTGGAGATGCAAGCGAGCGCCAAGCTCTGATTTATAACTGATTGGTCCAAACTTCGAGTGGTCGTAAATCAGCAACTATCTGTCTGACAGCAGCTCCGGCAAATGAGACGTGATCTGTTGAGAAGAACACCTCCATGCTTCAAGAAAAGAAAAGACAAATTCAAAGGATTTGGCACAAGCAAATATGGAACAGGAAGGTGAGACCTGCAAAGCAAAGCAAGAAATAACATTTTTGTGGAAAAACTCCCACTCGTAGGTTGTTATCCAAAACACATTATCACGGTGTCGCAGTGCCAACATTCTCCCGCTCGTCTCCATGTGTGTGTATGCGTGTGGATCTTGTGTGTACATCATCGTTGCAGCTCATCTTTGAAATGTTAGCTCCTCTCAGATCACAGTGTGCCATTTAAATGTGTCGTGAATTTCGGCGCATACTTAATGAATGCATGGCAGCCCATGCAGGCAAAGAGATGTCAACATCGTTGCGCACATTTGAATGGGAGGAGCAGAAAAATCAGCTTCTATATTTGATTG
The DNA here is from genome assembly GCF_054856555.1 of Leptonotus elevatus. NCBI lineage: Eukaryota > Metazoa > Chordata > Actinopteri > Syngnathiformes > Syngnathidae > Leptonotus > Leptonotus elevatus. Next base: position 8,569,531 of record NC_141254.1, read on the forward strand.
GGAATCTTTGACAAAATTGTTATGCATCCACAATATGTCAGTTGTTTTTGCTTTTGTCAAACCTTTAATTGTGGGTTTTTTTTAGGAAGAAGTGTTTAAATGATTTATTTTGGTCTCATTTAGAGGTGTCAGACGATTAAAATATTTAATTGTAATTAATCGCATGACTTCAATAATTAACTTATGATTCATCACAACTTTCATATCTGTCCTAAATGTACAATAAAATCTAAAATGTTTTTTTTTCTCCTAAGTTTAATTACTGTTTTTAACATAAAATTGTAAAGAAAATGATAGAAATATGGCTGCATCTTTTACTCATTAATAAAGTAATTTCATAAATCATAAAATGGAGTTAAAATTAGGAAGATCTCCTGTACTGTGCAAAGCCAGTGTGATATTGATTTGTGTTGGTCATTTGCCTGCCACTAGATGGCATAATTGCATTTGTAAGACATTGTTGACAGCATACCTATCTAATCTTAACATGAAGTAACTTGTGAAATTCTGCACATTTTTAAAATTGTGAAACACAATTTGACCCCAGTCTCCACAAATATATACATTATTAATAAAATTATAACTTCTAAATTTTTACGTGAATGTGTCTGCTGTGACTGGAATTGCCCCAGTACAGGCTTTCAAAGTAAGGGGCGATCATGAACTCATTTGCTCCCAAAAACGTATACATTCTATTTAAAATGTTGTAAGTGTCCCAAAGACGTATTTATATGTTTTAGTGGGGGGAAGGGGGGGGGGGGGGGGTTATGCAGCTTCTCAACTGCAAAGAATGGTTGAGGAAATGGTTGTTATTGCACTGACGGCCAGCAGGTGGTCTCGTTGTTTTATATCACCAAAAAGTGGCTTTTGAACGGGGTGTGTAGACTTTCCTTCTACTGTAATTGCTCCTGCATTGTATTATCCTAATTTTGCAGACTACACTCTAAAAACTGTTGGGTCAAAAATTTACCGAACCTCTACTTGGGTCAAGAAATGTTTTTTTTTTGTGCAAAACAACTCATACATATTAGTCAGATCTTTTACTTGGGTCAAAAAAAATTGGTAATTTTGTATAAAACAACCCAAGAAGTTGGGGCAAATTGACCCATAAAGTGGATCAGTCCATTTTTGATCCATAATTGGGTTACTATTGACCCAACTGAGTGTAGTTTGGAAAAATAGTGACGAGCCACATAAAACGACAATGTTTGACGTGCTACGTACAGCAACAATAAAGAACACGGCTAAATCAATACCTGGCTGACGGGTCCAATCAAAACTGAGCGTTCAAATCTTACCATACAGCCCCTGCATTCAATTGTGGAGGTGTACCTAATGTTTTGTCCAGGATGAGGGGAAATGCAAGTGCAGAAGAGGTGGCAAGTGGAAAGGTGACAGACGCTTGCTGTTATTGACTGAAATGACAACGTGTGACCTGAACAAGGCTTGTGTCCTTTCTATGCACCGCACTCACGCTCCAAATCATGTACACACACACACACACACACACACACCCACACACACTGGGCCCTAATCAAAATGAATGACACTTGCTCTTCAAGGTCACAAATATTAAAAGCGCCAACGAGAAAAGCTTGCTAATTTTAGGGGTAACTGTTGCGTCCGAATGGCAGCCTGCAAGCGTTTTAATTGGCTAAACGACGTCCTGAGTTGATGGATGCTGATAATCACCGCGCTCCATTTGCCTCCCGGCACACAACAAGCCAGCAAGCGCGCGCAGAAATGCATCTACAAAACTGCACACATGAAGTTGAGCAAACCCGTCAGAGACTTGGCAGGGTTCATTGTCATGTCTCTGAGGCAATCTGCAACTGTGCCATCTTATCTGAATGCGTTTGTGTGCGTTTACGCCATTGGCTCCCAATTTGCCCGCACGCCTCCCATCAGTCAGGTTGCAAGTGGAGCTTGTCGGTCTGCGCTGCGTGTAAGCAGGCAACAGTTTGTAAAACGCCCTCCGCCAGTCAGGTCCGCTCAATAATTCATTAGGCGGCCAATAACAAACAGCCGGCGAGACGGGAAGATAGCGGATAGTCGTCGGCGTCTCTGCGACAAATCTTGGTCCCCAGGCCACAGAAGGAAGTCGGCCCGCCCGCCGCAAAACGTTGGAATGATTCAACGTGACACGACGACGCATTCTCCTTTCAGACTCAAAATTGTTGTGAATTTGAGTGTGCATGGATGCTCGGTTGTCTTCATCTGCTACATTTAGCTGGCAACCAGTCCGCAGCGCTACCTGGATAGCTTCCAGCTTTCTCACCAATGAGGTGGACAGCGAACTCTCGCTGATTCATTCATGGCTTTAAATCCACTCTGATCGCTAAAGGCTGCTCGAGTCAGGATTGCAGTTTAACAGATCAAGATGGAGAAGACCGACTTTTAGGTTTGAGTTGCAGCTCCGTGCGCTCTGCGGGATTTATCACTGCCATCACTTTTCGGCCGAATCCATATCTGCTCCGTCCAATTCATATTTGGCGTGTCAGTTTTTATCATCAAGTTGTGAATTGGAGTCGGCTTTCACTGAATGCGTGCGATCGGAGGGGTGACATCACATGCTTGCGTCGCGCTGTACCACGTAGACGAAATGAAATGTCAGATTTTTATACAATTCTCAGTGAACATAACATAATTTTTTCCCTATATTTGCAGGACAAGTTGGGCTCCCCATGCGGTGTGAGTATCTTTTATACACAGAAGCAAAAAAGGCAGCAAAATGCCACCTTTTACAGGCAGAGTAAAAGGTGGCATTGGGTCTGTTTCACAGTCACTGCTGACACTAAAACAAGAGTGTGAATATTCTGAGATTTAAATTTTTTTATTTAAAGATATTCCTATGTCATTGTAGTTTCATATCCCGCACAGTTGTGGAGTCCGGGTTCGAAAAATGCATGTTAGGCTCACTGATGACTAAATTGTCCATAAGTGTAAATATGAGTGTGACTGGTTGTCTGTTATGTGAAAGGGTAGGAGGAAAAAAGTCGACCACAAAATAGGTCCACACAAAAATGTTGCCCTAAGGCTTCGCCGGCACAATTGCACTTATATACGGTAGCCTCACAGACTCTAAACACTAAACCAGTTATGAGTGACCTTTTCTTTTAGCACCTAATGTACAGTAGGTGGAAAGTTCATCTTGCAGTCAATGAGATTTTCTCCGTTTGGCATAATTAAGGGAGGGTGCAATAATGGATTCAATTCTATAAAAAAAAATTTTTTTGACAATAGCAGCCCTAATAAATATGTGCCATTATTGCCATACATTTGGCTAGCGACCAGTTCAGAGTGTAGCGCACCGTTTGGTCCAAAGTCTGCTGGGATAGGCTCCAGCTCACACGCAACCCCATACAGGTGCCAAAGAACTGAATGGATGGATGATTGTATAAGAAGACATTTCTGTTCTGTCTTTATTGATTTATGTTGTGGATTGAAACCTCCCACCACTTGGGGGAGCTGTGGCACCCATTTACCAAAGGTCTACATAATCAATGGGATGATGGCACCTCGGGTGTTACTCGTTGGGAAAGGCAAAAGGTTTTAGACCGTAGTCGTGGCAAAATATTGGAAAATAGGGAATTTGAGGATGTTTTTCACATTTATTTTGAAAGCAGTGAGCAAAGCGACAACAATTCAGCAAATAAATCTTCATTATTACATAATAGCAATGGAGTGGATATTTCCGTCATACAATCAGCAACCGTGGTGACTCGTTTTGATTGGCAAGAGGGTCAATTTAGAAAATGCGGAACCACCTGTAAGAAAGAAAAGTGACGCAAGAAAAAAAGCTCCAAAATGTCAGAAAAGTACCAAAAAAAAGACTTTGTTTTCCTATAGCCATGTGTGATTTAAACTGAATTTCTGAAAGTATGTGTCCTATAAAGGATGTCCATGATGAAAACGTTCAAAGCCATTGCTGGCACTCCTAATAATAAAAAAGCCATTCTATATTTCCATGAGCCATCAAGATGACTGGTTCCAGCCATTTCCTTTGGAGATAATTTCCCCTGGAGTTAATTTCCTCTGGAGTTGCCACATTAGTGCCCCTCGGTTTGTTAAGGGACATAAAGACTTGCAAATGAAAACGGCGCTGATATGCTCACGCACCGCCAAGCTGTGGAACCAACGCACAACCATATGCCGCTTCAAGTTGGGGAGGGGGCTGCTGCGTGAGTGACAATGCGGGATTCCAATGAGGACAGCCGAATGATTTGAGACGTGGGAGGGGGGGGGGGGAGGTTGTCCATCTTCAACTTGGAGTACTTAATGGACTGAAGACTGACTAGCTGTTTCATCAGAAATAACTTTGGCTCTTTAAAAGTTTGGAGCCACACTAAAAACACCCGTGGGACGGGATTCTATACCATGGTTTGATACTTAGCAAACAAGCTTAATGGTTATGTTCGAGTACCACATGTTTCTTCCTACTTCTCCGTGCTTGCTCATTTGTGTGTCTTTAATGCAGCGGTGGCCCACGAGAGCATTTGAGACAAACCGCCGCGCAATCCTCAAAACAAATAAAACCTCACAAGAACCGTTACAAAATTCCTCCGAAACATTGAACCCATACATGCTCATAATATATCATAAAAGCATTTGTTCAATTGTCGTTCAGATATTCTGAATGGCCCCCCGAAGGACCACTGATAGAAAAAGTGTGTTTTTGTGCTGGGACTATATAAAGCCTGGTACTCCTAAATCAAGTTTTAACATCATTTTTTAAATGTGAGAGACATCATACCGGATGAGGAAAGAAATTGACATGGGTGCTCTTAATGTTTTTATCCTGCGTGGTGTCGTCGAGATGACCAACAGATCCCACACAAACTCATAACAACATCTCCCCTTACAATTGCAACTCTGGCGTAGTACCAAAACTGACATGTGAGAGGCAGCACAGTGCTACAGGGCATACACACTACTGAAAATAGACTAGTAATAGTAGAAGAAGAAGAAACAGGCTAACTGAAGCTAGCTAGGCTAACTGTACGCTTATATGGTAACTAGATTGCGATTACAAACTTGTCATTTTTAGCGTGGTGATTGAACCAATTATTTGTTTTTCGCATCACAGTCACAAAGTCCGTGGCTAAGCTGAACACGCATCAAAAGTTGCTATTGTAAAGTTGGAACAGGTTTAACATTTACGTCAGTTTGGCATTTGATGAATTTGTTCGAAAAACGGCGGAACCTGGATGAAATTCGGCCCAGTTATCGGGACGCGTGTACCCTGCTTTAGTAACATGATTCCTAAACCTGCTCTATTGAAAAGAAAAAGTGCCTTGAGAGAGATTGCCTTTTGCTGAGCTAAAAATAGCCTAAAAATAAACAAATCCACTGAGCGGACATGAACACTAAGCGAACCGCGCACCGTATATAATATTGTGCTTCCATCCGGACCAGAGAATCAAATTAAAAAAGCCCATTATCATCATACCGTGTCTGGTTGATAAAACCTCGCTGCCACCTGGAGCACACATGTAAATAACAATGTGGGCTTTTTAATATGTGAATCTCCATAGTTTTCATAGTTGTCATATTACTTATTTTTTAATAGTAGTGCACTATGTGGCTTTAAACTTTGATGACCTGATCTTAAATAGTTATTACAAGGTAGACTTTGGCCACTTGTTTGTACAGTTCGAGGAAGGAGGGTGGTAAAACCGCAAAATGTTCCATTCAACGGTTGAGTGAGAAGTAAGTCCAAGTTTGACCAAACCCTGACCCGGTGTGGACGATGTGTCGGGTCATCTCGCCCTCAGTAACAAATCAACCACCTGACTACCAAAATGCAGATGACAGCCCAGAATGCAGTAAACTGTACTCCTACTGAACGTTGGAAGATCAAAATAGTTAGTCTTTTATTTGGTTTTCTTTTGGAAAAATAAAACGAACAACAATGAATGCCAAAAAATTCTAACGTTCCCAAAACAAAAATTGTGTTAATAGACATGTGCCGTTCTTCAGCGACAAAGAAAATTGTCATGTGTAAAAAAATAAAATAATCGGTAGATTTTCCTCCTATCTGTGAATGTCTCCCTTTGCGTCATCTGAAAAGGTTTTTACGGCGTACACTCGCCATCGAGCATATAGCGCAGCGTGGCTGAAGCGTGGATGCGTTCAGCTTGAAAGAAGAAGAGTCTGCCTCTCTACAAAGCCGACGTCATTACAGGAGCGCTCCACACTTGGACGCCCCACTCGTAACAGCCTCACTTTGGGACCCCCGACGGAGGAAACGCGGCGACCACCTCAGAGCGAATAGACAGTCGAGAGTCAAAGGATTAGGAGAAAAGGGGCTGATGGATGGCGGGCGCAGGAGCGAGTCACCTGGGCTTAAGGGGGGAAGCTTGTTGTTGACTCTGCCTCCCTTCCAGTTCTCTGCGGGCTGCACGTATCCTCCAGGGTGTCGGGATTAGGGGAATCTACACTACCTAGCTACACTAAGCTTCCAGGGGAGAAGGTCCAGAGGAGCCAAGACAAAAACAATCTTGGCTTGGATCATTTTTTGTTATAGGCCAGGTTTGACTTTGCTGGAGCTGCACCTTCACATGCCACTGCAGTGACCTTGCATGCGGAAATCAATGGAAAACATCCACAGAAATACGAGCTAATATTCGACATGCAATAGAAGCCAATTGCAGTACCTGAAGAATCGAAAGTCATTTATTGAACTCCCTTCAGTCTTGTTGCATTTATAGTTCTAGCCTTGCCTTTAAGTGCCTAACCTTTGCTTTTTATTTGTATAACACTTGAATGTGAAATAATTGGATAGTACAACTAGGGGTGGGAATCTTTGAATGCCTCACGATTCGATTCCGATTTTTGGGTGCCCGATTTGATTCAGAATCGATTTTCGACTAAGAACCATTTTTGATTCAAAATTATTTGATTGGCAATGATTTTTGCTTCAATTTGAATTTGAAGATGTTCAAGGAATCGTAATGATCTACTCCAATCTGACTCGCTAATGCTAATTAGTGCTCTTCTCACGGCACTTTTATCACTCAAAAGAGCGGCTCCACGCTGCAAAAAAACACCTTTTACTGGAATAACTTGATCGGGACTTTTTCCTTCTACTCAGGGTCTCCCTGAAGACCTCTCTTGGCTACAACTAAACAGTGTATCAGACCGCGTGGAACCGCACTGCCCCTAAGTGGCCAAATCGGGTACAACATGAACAGCACTCCTAATAAAGGCACACACAAACAAAGGGAATACATTGTCAAATAATTTAAATAAAATCGATTTTGGGACATTTAAAATCGATTCTGAATCGTACAAAATGAGAATCGCTATTCTTATGAGAATCGATTTTTGGGCACACCCCTAATTACAACCCTGGACGATTATCAGACATTACAAGATCTTCTTCTGTTATCAAAACACAGGTCACAGTTTCATATGGATCACATTCAAACCTGATTTGAGATCTCAACACGAACCAAAAATGTTATCACTGCCTGCAATTTTGATTCACTTTTCCTCTTACAGTACATCCTCTCTTTTATTTGACCTTATAATATAAATGGAACCTGATTGTTGAACAAATCTTATGGTACAGTATCACAAATAACAGGATGCCCCGCTGGATTATACTGAGGTTTTTTAAAACCAACCATGAGTTAGTTTGGGCCTATCCCAGACTATCACTGAAATTGTTTCCTGTCAAACACACGAGAGACAACATCTTGCATTGTATTTCAAATTAGCATAAATCGCACAGTTCTACTGCTGAATAAGATCTATTTTGAACCCCCACAAAGGTTACCAAATATGGTTCCTTGCCCTATAAAGCATCACGGTGTTATGCTAGTAATGGTTCCGCAGCAGTAAAACTTAAATTAATGGCACAAGTAGTCGCAGTGCTGTGAGGATAATTGGTTGCTCTCGTTGTAGCAGCAGCGCAGAACCTGTAGCCGCCGCCGCCGCCGCCGCCGCCGCCGCCGCCGCCGCCGCAACAGTAGCGTTAGCGGGAAGAGCGATGTACCGCAGCTCTGCCTCGTAGCCTGAATAATGCAGAGTTGCGGTGCGCGGCGTTAAACTCCCCCGCTGAGACGAGGCCAGGGTAGCAGCTGTACCTATCAAGACTCTCCTCAGAGCTGTCACGGCCTGTCTGCTCCTCGGCTAATCACTTGCTACAGGCCTGCAGCGTGGGACCGCCACTGCTAATGTCGTCAGCCACTTGGTTCAGGGAGAGATCACACGAATCCGCAGTTAATCGCTTAACAACATGAAAATAATTGCCTTCATCAACCAAGGACGAAATGAACAATTCATTCATCCAGTTGAGGGTTCTCATGTTTTGTTGTTGGTATCCACTGGTTCCGTTTTGGAACACGACTGAACCGACTGTCAGCCGGGATGATCAATTATAAATCCGAGCGGCCGTGCAGCACATTGATGAATACGCCTGTCTGCCCTCTAGGGGTTGAGTGGCATTTTCAACAGTCACACACATTGTGAGAGCGGAAGCAGATAACTAACACAAGGGGATTGACAACGATAATGGAGGTCTCGAATAATAATAAGGCATAAAACAAGGAATGATTAAGAAACAACAGTGACTCAATGGAAGGTCTCGTCCAACGGGCAATTTGTCTCCTAAAGTCGTACTGTAGCTTTTGTGTAGCATCTTGTCCTTTCTCGACGCATTCAAGCATTCCAAGAGTTGAGCTCATTTGGAAGAGGTTTTTACATTTCTGAGTTTCAAAACATCAACCTCTCAATGTTCTGGTCGCCAGTGGAGCTGGAGCTTGGAGCTCATCCCAGATGATTTGGGGGTCCTGGACTGGCCGTCAGCCAATCGCAAGGGCACATACTGTATAAAAAGCAACGATTCACGCTCATGGAAAATTGAGAGTCTACAATGAACCTAATAGTAAGGATGGACCTGACTTTTGAACCTTGTACCCCGCAAACCGTGAGGCAGATGCGTTAACACTCTCAAAACATATTCATACTAAAATGTTACTAAAATTTGAAAACCAATAAAAATAAAAGCCTTGATGCCATGACATCGCCAGAAGATCAACTCACTTAGCGTCCAATCAGATTGCTCTGATGTCATCCCTATAACTGGGGGCGGTTGCATATTTCAATATGGTACCTGCAGATTGCCGCGATGTGAACTTCCGTCAAAGTCCGCAATTCCTTTCTTAGGCAATTTTAATTTATGATTTAACAAGACCTATTCAGTCAGCGTCTATTGTCTAGAAGATTCAAGGTTTCCCCGTTTTTATTGGGTCATCAATTGTCCAAGTAAAACGACTGTAATCAATTCTATTGACCATCGAGCAGGCACGCCATTTCTCACCCAAGGATTCCTCTGTACTGTATTCCTAGTTTGTGTTATAGAGTGAAAATTCATGGTGTAGTTTAAGGAAGTATCGGTTGTGGGGAGAAAAAGTCACTTCAAAGTCCTAATTTGAGTTGAAAACATTTTGAGCATGAGGAAGATTGTCCAGAATTATGAGGTGAGAAGTCAATGAATTACGCTTTATGCCCTACGCTCCAAAACCGCATTTTTCTGTCGACGCTCGCCCACCAGCTACCCCCATTCCCATTCATGCCATTCAGAAGCAAATTGCTCGACAAACTAGCTCAAATGTGACTGATGTAGAAATGAAGGTGAACGCAGATTAATGAAGACGTGCAAGTGCAAGTGCGCACACAAAAACATGAATAGGAAGCAGGCGGGTTGCAAAAGAGAGCAGCCAAGCATCGAAAAGCAGCCAGCGCGCTCGCGCCGCATACTGAGATGTGGCTTGGGAAGCAGGGAGCTGCATTTTCCAACATATGACTGACACAAACCAAACCAGAACGCATGGGAACAAGACAAAAGACCACGTCATTCATGTATGGCTCCACAAAACATTTTGGGAATTGAAATCAGAACATAAAATAGCCCTTATAAGCGCGTTTGTGCGTCTGCCCGTACCTGTTTGACTTGCCAGACATCTGCAGAAGCAGACACCGAAATAATGTCTTGCCTTTTTGATCTGCAAAGCGTTCTTTTGCCATGAATATGAAAGAGGAGCACCACTTCATTACGTTTGCTAAAAGTAGCAGAGACATCCCCTTGCCGAGCGAGGACGGAATAGGAATTGCAAATTGACATCGCCGCTGCCGAAAAGTGCCACGTGTTTTTACTAACACGGCGTTGTCAGGTTTGGGGCCACTGTGGCTGTTGCTAACTATTCCACATCACGGATCATTAAGCGGTGGCGAACAGGCCCCTCTGCACACCATTTTGTCTGCAATGTTCAAAACGTATGATTCCATTCTCCAGCTATTCGCAATTTAGTGTTGCCCATCTGTCAAGGATACCTGCTTGTGATTGGGCCTCATATGGCCCGGAATTCTCCCCAAATGGCTGACTTTCTGGTCAATTTCAGGAATGGCTCCTTGAGACTTTTTCGTGTGCCCTCTCATGATAGACATGTCCACCAAATTTGGTGATGCCATTCGGAGATGATTTTTTTATTTATTTTTTTGTGAGGGGCGTGTTCTGAAACCGCAAAACTCATATCCATTGACCAATTTGCAGAAAGTGCCGAATTTTCAGCCCTGTAGAGACACATCGGAAAGCAATTCAACAAAGAATAAACTGAAATTCCAAGTGGGCCTCCGCGTTTGGTGAGATTTCAAAAGGCCTATTCAAGAAGATAAGTGCACACATGTGAATGAATGGAACGGATAGCACGATAGTTGCCTTGACACATCGATTGCCGACAACAATAGTCAGCACGCTCATTCGCGATTTGCAAATGCACAAACACTATTTGGATCATTCCTGGCACCTTTTCTGTCACCATGAAAACGCTTTGAATAATTATATACTTTAATTAATTGCTTGAGCTCTACCGACACAAGTTTCTGGGAGGTTAAATATCTTATCTGATGTCATGTTAAAAACTTCTGTAATGCCCTAAGATGACACAAGATGCCTCCAATGCCATGGCTAACAGGAAAGTAGTAATACTGTACATAGTTAATATATAAATATTTATATATGTATATTGTTATAGTTTGTGGTATAGTTATTTAGGTCATCTTAAACATTTCAGGTCAAATAGTGCATGCTTAATCTACACTCATTTGACTACAATTTGGAATGTTATTTGTTTAATATTCACTAATAACGTCAAAAACGGCATGCTACTAGTTTAGGGTATTGATCCCCAGATCAATAAATCCCCTTTAGTGACTAATTGACAGGATGCTAAGAACTTGGGTACACATGCATCACCCTCCTCCTGACGTATTCATGATAGTTGGCACTATAGCGCATCATAAATTATCTCTCGGGCGGGGGGGGGGGGTTAGTGGATGTGGATTATTGTGTCGCGCCATTAAGTCTTACGGGCCGGTTAAAGTTGCGGCACTCTCTTCGCGGTCACTTGTCTTAGTCCTCTGCCAAAAAGTGGAAGGATGCCAACAGAAGGAGACGCTAGAAAGCCAAAAGAAGCCCAACCGAACATATGAAATGAATGCAATGAGTCAACTATATAAAAATTATTCTAATTCTTATTTTTCTTTGCCCTTCAATCCTGTCCAACCCAAAAGGGCTGAACTTGTTCTAGGATGTAGAAGGCCAGGTCTAGCTGAGCCTTTCAGAACCGTCCAACACGAAAGAGCATAGAATATATAGAACCACAGGACCAAAGTTGGCATCGATGTGTAACAGTATAAAATCAGATCACACTTTTGTTAGGTTATAGAAAACACAAAGGGACAAAATTTGTTACATGCAGAATCTGATCCTGTCCAAATGGACCAAACTTGTGCTAAAAATATACAGAACCAGGTCCAATTAAGAAAGTTTTTCAACCATGATTAAACCAGGCCCAATACAATGGACCACATTTTGATTACGAACCAAATTCAACCTATAACAACCATTCAAAATACTCAGAATTGGGTCCAACCCAATAGGACACTGCTTGTAGTGTACAGAACCAAATCCATTCAAAGGAACCAGTTAGATCATAAAACCAGAGTCACACTTGGGTTTGGCTATACAGAACCAGGTCCAACCTAATGACCCATAAACTGTAATCCAGAATTAGGTCATGTTTAATAGGACCAAACCTCTGAACCATTCAATTTATGACTTGGGTTTGGAAATAAGGAACCAGTTCCAACCCAGATGACCACTGCGGAACCAGGTCCAAGCCAACAGGACGGACCGTGTAAGAAAGAAGCAGAAGCCACTGCGGATGGATGACTTACGGTAGAAGACGTATTCCGTGTAGCTGGACCAGAACTTGTCCTCGGTGTGCTGGCTGACGAATGAGGCTGCGACTGACGAGTTGCACGCCACCATGTGGAAGCCGCACTCAGACAACATGTCGAAGGCCCTCTCCAGGTGCCGGAACTTGAGATAGAAACGGGACGTGTAGCGATCTGGGGTCCTGTTGGGGTCGCGGCTCTCGTTCAGGGTCTCCCCGAAGACCTCCTTGGCCAGGGCCACCCGGCCGCAAATGAGGATGCGGGGCACCCGGCGGAACCTGGTGTCCCCGTTCGGCGGCGCCTCGCGGGTCCCCGCGCACGAGCCCCGGTAGCCCACCGTGACGAAGCCGCTCTTCCTGTCCGCGGGCACGAGCGAGGGCGGCGGGCAGTGGCGCGGCTCGCTCCCCTGCGAGCCGTCCTCGTAGTCGCTGTGCAGGAACGAGTCGTCCGGGCTTTGCTTGGTCGCCTCCTCTGGGCTCAGAAGCTTCACCAAGTCGGGCAGCTGGAAGTACTCGGCTTCCTTCCGGAGCCGACCTTTCTCCGGGAAGTGGTCCGGCAGCACCACCTGCTTGTCCCGCAGGTAGTCCAGCACGTAGCGGAAGAGGAAGCCGTCGCGGTCGATGAAGTAGCGACCTTTCGGGTCTCGGGCTAAGTCGTTGGAGGCGCAGGCGGAGGCGTCCTTCTTGGAGAATAACTTGGCCAGGAGAGAACTCGGGCTGCTCACCAGCGTGCAATAGCGCGTGTAGTACACCTGGCCGCCCACGTTGAGCTCCAGGACGTCGGGGAGGCTGTTGTGGACCGACGCCTGCTCTTTGGGGTTAGTCCTGCAGTTCCCGCTCAGCGCCATCGCGTTTGCTTTTAGATGACACTCGATTCGAATATTAGAGTGGAAATGACACAAACGAGCGGCAAAAGTTCCATAAAAATCCTCCCATCATCGATCCATAGTTGAATTGAAAGCAAAAACTCGTGCACGGACCATATTAAATGGTTCTCTGGGCGCCATCCTGAACAGAACGTAAAAAAAAAGAGCAATCCAGTTTGCTTAAAAATGTAAATAATTTTTTTTTAAAAACGGTCCAGAAAGCTCCTCATAAAAACTTACGGTCCAAAAGGTTGTGCTCACTCGTTGTGCATGAGGATAGAGAGGAGGTCAAACTCATCAATCTGCATCGCCTCCTTGAAGAAAAATGTATTTTTGCACCAAAAATCCTCATCTCAGTTCCGTTTTGGAGAGGAGCGCAAGCCGGCGTGCTTCTACCAGGGAGCTGTCCACGGTTCTGACCCAGCCCCCCCCCATCCCACCCCACCTCCAACTCCCTCCCACCGCCCCTCTTGTTCACAGCAGCTTGCTGTCTTATTTCACTTCCCTTTGCTTGTGTGCTTTCCTTTGCCACTCCCATTGTAGTAAAAAAAAAAAAAGAAAAAGAAAAGCGAAGAAGCTTTTTTTCCCCTTTTTTGTTAACTACTTTCCCCATAATAGCTAAATAATGCTATATAAATGGCTCCAGAAAATGTCATTCGCTGGATTTCCTGCTTTTGTAAAGTGAGCAGCAGCGCCCCCTTCTGTGTACTAATGGAAAGAAGAATCCCCCATTGCGTGTGTGGTGCTCAAAGCTGTTAAGATGCATTAAGTTTAATGTTTAATTGCAGCTGTTTGTCAGAACACGCAATTAAATGATCGTTGAAGTCAATTGCTTACGGCAGGTCAAAGCATTAGGTACTCCTGCACTGTGCACAGTAAAAAAATAAAGTTGATCATAATGCCCAGTGGACTATACAGTATTTATGGCTTGATCTCGAGAAATTACAATAATTGTGGATTTTTTTGTAGGTGTTTAATACCAATTATTTTATGACCGATATACTCAACTATTGAGTAGTCACTGATACCAATAGCAAGTACAGAGTCGACACCACTAGTATTTTTGATACATAAAAAAAAAATCTTGGCAATAATTAGCAGTAAAGTGCAGCACTTAAAAAATATGGACTGCACTTTACTACTGGCACTTACGCACTTCCAACTGTTGATTAATTGTGGAATTGTGAATTACTGGCGATTTTTGTTTATTATGTCTTAGAAGTCACGTAATGCAAACATTTTTAATTCTATCATCACCAAAATAGTGCATCCTGTTGTGTAGAAGTAAGTGTATGAGGGTTATGTAAAAACTTGATTTGAATGCATTTAATGTAACGGACTTTTTTTTTTTTATCACCATCAAACAAAACATTACGATTGTGCAAGACCTTTTTTTTTTTAATTCATTTATGCAAACAGTCAAGTTTGAATTTTTTTCGAAAGGGACTAAAAAAATGGAGCAGAAGTGAACAATAGAGGAGAGAAGGAGGATGAGGAGGTGCTTTAGTAGCAACCCGGGACCTGAGCAGTCACCCAGAAGTAGGCCACGTCAGGAGCTTCATCATAAATACATGGAGCCTCAGCGCTGCACTTGCTGCTATTTAAAGAGCACAGAACCGAGCAGCAGTTAAACCTGTTCGGGTCGACACCGTTGCTGCCAACTGGGCTCGCTCGCCCTTCGACAGCATCTGCTTTAGCAGAAAAGAGTGCATGCCTGCAAATTATTTATCAATGTGTTTATGAATATGGAGTAGTGGTGGAGAACTACATTGCATCGTACTGGGAGCGCTTTCTGATATTTTGTATTCCTCATGTCGCTAAATGAGGCCACACAATCTAGTCCAGGATGGTGGAGTGGTCCACTTTAAATTTGTCAGGATTTCAAAAACATTTTCAAGTAAAAGTCAAACTGTCACTGTTTCCACACAGGAGACGTTTGAGCCTCGGACCTCTCTAGGCCAGGCCCATGAGAAGCACCGTGAAAAATTCCCGCTGGGCCGCTATTAATATATATATTAGGGGTGTTAGAAAAAATCGATTCGGCAATATATCGCGATATTACAGCACGCATTTCTCGAATCGATTCAATATGCGGCCAAATCGATTTTTAAACATCAATTTTTTATGGAAAGATTCAACAAAACGTCTTGCTTAGGGTTAGGATTCACACATTAAGCATGGAAGAATGTTATATTAATGGAACATTAAGCCTTAATATTTTATTTCAGTGCTGTTCAAACGTGAAACAGACTGCAACCTGTTTGTTAAATGCAGTGGCTCAGTTATAAGCCTGAATTTTCAGATAAATAAATAAATTTTCATACAAATCTTATAGTGTACATGTACAAGTTTACTGATTTGTGTTTTCTAAATTTGAGTTTTAAAAAAATCGCAATAATCAATTTATAAATTCGTATCGGCATTAATCGGTATCGAATCTAATCGTGACCTATGAATCGTGATACGAATCGAATCGCCAGGTACTAGGCAATTTACACCCCTATTATATATATATATATATATATATATATATATATATATATATATATATATATATATATATATATATATATATATATATATATATATATATATATATATATATATATATATATATATATATATATTTATACATTGTAAAGATTACAAAGATTACATTTACAATGGATTCTTGCAGTCAATATCAATCAAAATCAACACTTTCACGCCGTAGCAGACAACCAACATGTCTGATTTGTGCGAACGGTGACTGCCTCTTTAATCAAGATTTCCGCGAGTCATTAAAAGAAGTCATTCAATGGAGTTCACTAAAATGAAGGCCTTGAGTGGCATTCAGAAGCATTAAAACGATGTCGAGGGGGATTAGCAATTGAAATGCAATTGTTGCTCATCCTTTATTTTACATATGTTGTGTAAATAAGATATGGATTTGTCGAGACTGGTGCCTAGTTGTAATTTGCAATGAACAAAATGGCCTGGACTCCACCAGTTGCTTCGCTTTCCAAACAACAATTGCTCTGAATTTGAAAAGAAAAATGTCGTGTTCCTGTCACCAACGTCCAACATGAAACACTAATGCCACCTAGTGGTAGACAATTGCCTCAACACAAATCTATGACCCGATGTTTCATACTCCTTTGAACTTCAAGAACTACTTACTATGAAATGTATTAATGAACTCAAAGATAAAACCACATTTAATTTGGTAAGCATATTTGTCAACTTTTATGTCAAGTAACAAAAGTATGAAAAACTTAAAAATATATTTTATTGTACATTTAGAATGGATATCATTTACGATTAAATCTGTTTTATGTTGTGTTAAAAACCCTAACCCTATACAAATAAGGGATGGTTTGACTTCTCTGGAACATGTATCCCAACATTTGTATTGAATTCTGTATTCTAGTGGAAATAACTGTCAGTTATGATACAGTGCTTTTTGACCTCAAGACAATTATTTCACATCAGCGCAATGACAAAAGTGAAATATTTACTTGGCGAAGCGCCGCATGTATTATTCAGCCATTTTTGGGAGCAGGATGCAAAAGACATCATTTATTATTTTACTCCCCGCCAGAAAAGGAGGCACTTGCGTCGACTTGCCTGATGCGCCGTCATTTGCTGCGGTGCAGATCAAAGCATCCGTCTTTTTCTCCTTTGTGGCCGTTGATTGAAATGAAGAGCGCACATCCTCCAGATTCATCTCCGCACAGCCAGGCTGACTGATGTGATGTCGGATCTCGGGGAGGAGAAATGGAGAAATTCAATAGACTGACTTGAGTGATGATCTTTATTTACAAAACAACCTCAGCAAATCAACTTTGAATGCTGACATCCATCAGAAGTAAACAGCCAAAAATGTCTGACGAGTTCACCCTCTTGAGTTTGTTTATGTGTCAGTCAAACATTCAGCCGTAATATGTATGCCTCACAGGTTGTGGGTTCGAATCTCGGATTTTCTGCGTGGAGTTCTTTCGCTTGCTTGGTGTCCTTCAGGTGCATCCGAACGAGTCGTTATTCAGAAGAGCCAGTCAGGGTTTTGATAGCCTACTTTGGCGTTTTTCATTTTAGTTCTTGTGAATTCAGTTCTAGTTTTCATTTGTGTTTTGAACAGGTTTGTTATTTGTAGTTTTTTTTCTTTTAAAAATGTTTTTTGTTTACTTAAGTTTGATTTCGTCTTAGTATTAGTTAGAACTTTTTTTTCATATGGCATATTTGTGGCGTGCAAGATTAAAAACCAAATTTAAAAAAAGTTACAAAATCTTTTGTAATAAATACTCCAAAATGACGATTCTTTCTTCTTTGAACTTCTTAATTCTGAACAAATGTAGACATAAATAAATAAAAAATAAACATCTATGGAATTAATTGCCAAAGACTAAAACAAACAACAATTTTGCTGTAATTATTGTTAATTCAATAAATGTCAAATGTAGCTTTATATATATTTAATTTACTTAGCGGAAAGTTTTTCTTCTAGCGATAGGCAAGTACCGATACCAGGTATGGTATCGGGCGAATACCAGGCCTGATTTCAAGTTATTGGTACTTGTGATGGCGGCCGATACCAGTATTGGTCACCTTCTTGTGGCTGTTTTACGATCAGGAATTAGAAATTAGGAGAATAAAAAAATTATATTAATTTCATGCCATTTTAAGGAAAATGCTAAATTGAGATAAATAGGTCTTTATTCAAAATGTTCTTTTTTTTTTAGGGGTGGCTTCCATGTATCAAAAGTACTAGTGGTATAAAACATTATTTTAGTTTGAATTATTTCATTAGTTTTTGTTACGTATAATAACCTTGGTGTGAATGTGAGTGATTGTTTATCGCAGAAAATCAACTCACCCGTGACTCCAATGAGGACAAGCACGGCAGACATGAAATGAATGGCTTAACAAACCGTATTGAATAAAGTCATAATAATAATAATATTCACGTTTGATTGGCGCCATTAGCAATATCACAATTGTTATTGTGGTTTGCAATGACGAGAGCTGTGATGCTACCGACATCAAAAATCAATTGTTCTCACTCCTTCCATCGTTTTTTGTTTTTTGTTTTTACGCCACTTTAACATGATTGAAAAGTGATGATGCTTTCTTATATTTCTTTCCCGAGAAAACGTCCATTTGCACACTCGGTGGGTCGGTCAGTGGTTGCCGGCGCCTGATTCAATTTGCAGCATGTGGGCCCGATTTGGCCAGGATGAATTTGTGGGTGATTGCGATGGAGGAGGAGAAGGAGGTGGCGGCGGCGGCGGCGGCGGCGGCGGCGGCGGCGCTGGTGCAGAATTTACCACAAGTCTCAAGTGTTCATTTGATGACGAAACAAAAAAATGGAGATGAGACATTACTTTTCCGTCTGGTGCATGTCAAATGATCCCTGCGTAAAATGGTATACAAGCGCCAATAAAAAGGCGTTAATGGCACATCCGGATGCTTTTACAAAAACACATTAAGGGAGAAGTCACTTTTGTGTGAGCTGCGTTTAAATTTGATGGTTTTAACTGCATTGCGTTTGCAGAGGAAATAATTTACAAGTCTGATGACTTTCTTTGTATCCGACTGACCGACCGCTGCCACGCCCACCTCTGCCAGTCAGCCATATTTAAAACTTCCCCCGATGACTCTCCAGCAGATGATGCATCTTCCCTTACTTTCCTATTACACATCTTTTTTTCTACCACCGACAATAACTCCTGCCTTAGCTTGTTTTCCTGTCCCCGTGGCTGCTTATTGTTGTGCAATAACAACAAAGAGAGTCTGGCAGAGCTTCCAACATTGTGAAGCAGAAGGAAGCTCAATCTAATTTGAATATGAATCCAAATAAAGACAGTTGCTGCTTAGCATGCACTTCAATTCAGTTGTGATTAAGTATACGCATCAGGTGAAGTTATGAAGTTGAATTTCTGGCCCATGTTCCATTTGGTAATGGAAGAAGCCTAAGGGGACGCTGACCCTGCTGATTTGGCAAAGCCAGCAGATGGGATGTTGCTAAGCAGCCATTGGACCGCAGGGGAAAGCAGAAGGCCACATGGGAACATGTGGAAAGCCAACTCGTTGTGTTGCTCAGCTCTGCATTGGACGTGCGCGTGTGTGCGCGTGTTTGTATAGCGTGCTACAGCTTCTTTCCCTCCCGTATATCACCAGAAAATGCATACTGTACACTGTAACAAATTGACTGTAGAATTTACAGGGAGTAAGTTGCCAGCTAATTCTTGTAAAATCTCATTTAATTACTGTGAAAATCTATTACATTATATTACTGTATTTTTACAAGTATTTACTGTATATAAATTACAGCTACTTACTGTATTCACTCCTTTTTTCACTGTAATCTAGTTTACAACTGCTTCTTGTATTCTAATTTACGGGCATTTACTGGCAACTTTAATACAGTATGTCGTTGTAAAATCCATCCATTCATTTTCTTAACCGCTTATTCCTCAAAATTGTCGCTGGGGTGCTGGAGCCCATCCCAACTGGCTTCGGGCAGTAGGCGAAGTACACCCTTAACTGGTTGCCAGCCAATCACAGGGTACACACAGAAAAGCAGCCATCACAGGGACAATTCAGAGCACTCAATTAACCTGCCATGCATGTCTTTGGAATGTGGGAGGAGACCGGAGCACCCGAAGAAAAGCCACCCAGGCACGGGGAGGACATGCAAACTCCACCTCGGAAGGCCAAAGCCCAGACTCGATCTCATGCCTTCAGCACTTGGAGGCAGATGTTCTAACCAGTCACCCACTGCCGCCCTCTTTGTAAAATCAAACCTCTTTTTGCAGCTGAATGCATAAATGAATGTTAGCTGTAATGTTGCCTGTTTATCAGAGAAATGCGATGTGAAGACGACGCAGACTGCCTTTGCGCTAAAATATTACTCACCAAATCCCTGAATTCTTGTCCTTGCTCCAGTGACAACACAGGGTCCGCTATTAGCTTCTTCTCCTATAGAGAAACCCACCAAAACTCGACAATCTTTGCAGTATTGTTATCCACATAAATACATACCAAAACATAGTTGCTGTAAAAAAAAATATCCCACAATGCAGTTTGTTTTGTCCATAATGCATTGCCGTATACAATTAAATACTGTGAAATTTTAAAAAACAAGATAATGCTATAATTTTTTTTCTGTAGATTTTACAGAAAGTTGTTACAGTGTACTGCATACTATCAGGAAGTCAGGCCGAATAATAAGATGCGACACAAGCGCTGCATCACTATATATATATATATATATATATATATATCTTTCTGTGACTTTCTTCTCATAATGTTAAAATATAATGTATCAATTATTTTTGTAAAAAACATTGTTCTACTAGTAATCATTTTTGTATTTTATTTTATTGCCTTAAATGAATACATCGTAATATTTTCTTTCATGTAACAGCTAAGATTTTAATATCTGTAAATTACAAGTGTTTGTCATAATATTGCAACCATTTTGACTTCCCCCTTGCATTACTTTAAAGCAACATTAAGGAACTTTCAGTTTATGTTGATTATGGCGGCGCCATATGGACAAAAGCTGTAATGTTATGTCTGAAGGAAGACCGCGTTTCCCATGAGGACAAGCGCATTATGTCGTTTTTGAGCTCACGGCAGTCAAATTTACTTCTGACTTTGTAACGAATGGGGAAGAGGGGAAGTGACGTATGACATAAAGCAGTCAGCACATTTATAGTTTTTTTGTGTGACAGTGTTCTTACCAACCTCTTCAAAGTTGTTAAGTGCCAGTAAAAATGATACAGACCCCCTTAGGCCATGGCAAAGGTACAATTCAACTAGTTTTAAGACAATTTCATCAGAAGAGTTATGAAAATATTTAAGGTTGAAAAGTTCCTTAGTGCTACTTTAATGATACTTGGCAAACACTTTTCTATTGCATTCATGACATTTTCATGGAACACTACTACTTTTTCTCATCGAATTACGATTTATTTTCTCACTCAATTTATTCTCATAATGTGACTTGTACATTTACGACTCCTTTGTTCCTTTTGCGTCACTTTTATGTTTCATAATATTCCAAAATGAATGATTTATTCCAAGAATGAAGTCCTAAACGCGTGTGAGGGATCACACAGAGCTTCTCACGGTTGAAAAGGGCTCGTTTCATTTCCTCTAGTGTATAAAAGTCAAGGAGCGCGATAGCGAGGGTGTGTGACATGATGCATTATGAATGTACATAATTAAACGTGCTGTGGGTCGCCATTTACCTCTGTCATTAGTCATCTCATCACTATGAAGAGTTTTTGTCAGCTTGACATGCAAACTGTCCAATAGTGTTTGGATGATTCTCCCAAGGACATGCCTGGTAACATGGTAGAGATCCACGTTGTACTCTGTGATTGTATGCAAGCTCTTCCCTCAAGGACTTTTGTGCATACTCTTGTATGGTGTAGACTCTGAAGTTAAATAAACCAACATTGCTTGGGTGCCTGAAGATACTCGGGCGCGGAGTGAAAGAAAGATGCAGCGGTCGGCTGGGTCGCTCACGAGATGCTGTGACTATCGCGAGACCTACAGCGAGACCAGAAACCCTAACATGGCGGCGTCCTGCTGCTAAGATAGAACTAGCTCTAATATACTAAACTAATCCAAATTTAACCATCATATATCTTGCATTTTCTCTTCTCTCTTTTTCATCCGGCAGATCTGAAATACCACCCAACGTGGAGGACCTTGAACGTTTCATCGACGGATATTTTTACAGCTGCGCGATGGAGGATCCTGCCGTCGAGAAACCATCAAAGAAACCCTCTTCGAAGAAGAGGAAAAACGATTCAGCGACGGACACGGACGACCTAACCACCACCACTACGGACGTTTCGGTCAGTGTGCTGGAGTCCATAAATAAAAAACTTGACGTCCTCGGCCTCATCCTCGAGGACGTCAAAGAATTAAAAGTAAGTATGGAATTTATCAGTCAGCAGGTAAGTGTCCTTAAACAGGAAAATGCCGAGTTACATTCTACACTCACGACTGTTTCAGCCGAGCTGGAAACTATGAAAAAAGAAAATAAAACGCTAAAAGAAACAGTTTTAGATGTACAATCCCGCAGTATGCGGGAGAATTTAATATTCTCAGGTATATCTGAGAATACCTCTGATAACCCAGAGGTTGAGATAAAAAAATTTATGACGAATTCATTAAAAATTCCTCAGGAGACGGTAAATAACATCTCTTTTGACCGGGTACATCGGCTTGGAGCCCGTAGAGGCAACAAACCCCGTCCTATTATTGCAAAGTTTGAACATTTTAAACAGAAATTATTTGTTAAAAGTAAAGGACGGGAGCTTAAAGGGACCTCATTTGGAATGAATGATCAATTCCCGAGAGAGATCAATGAGCGGCGAAAGGTACTGTTTCCTATAATGAAACAAAATAGGCAGGAGGGTAAGCGGACTACGATAGCCGTTGATAAGTTATATATCGATGGCCAACTATTCCGGAACCCCAATTCCACTCCCTGGCTGTTCTAATTAGCATTGGTGGAACTAAACTTAGTTTGATTACTAGGTGTATACATATACTGTATATGTGGTTATAAAACCAAAAACATGAATACTTATTATGTTTAGGCTATATTATAAATATAATATTAATACACAACTATATCTAAAGTATATTTATAAAAAATAAAATAAAATAAAAATCTCGCTGGGGTTACTGGTGTATTATGTTTAATCCCCTGTTAATTTCCCTCACTTTCACCGCCCTACTCGTTTTTGCACGGTTTTATTTACTTACACGTTACCTTACACGTTACCTTACACGTTACCTTACACGTTACCTTACACGTTACCTTACACGTTACCTTACACGTTACCTTACACATTACCTTACATGTTGCCTTATACGTTACCTCATATTTTATACAAACTATATAAATCACCTAACCACTTTGATTCTATCCTATAACATGCCAGTGGTGGCAAATGGCCTATACAGATATATACATAGGACTGTGTTTATATTATTTGTATGCATAAATTAGTTTTGGTTTCCTGGAATGTTTGTGGCGCTCGCTCACAGGCAAAAAGAATAAAAACTTTAGACCATCTCTTAAAATTAAAAGCAGATATTTGCCTCCTACAAGAAACCCACCTACAAAAATCTGAAGAAAAATTACTTATTGATAAAAATTTTAGCCAAGCGTACTCTGCCCCTTATAACAGTAGACAAAGGGGAGTCTGTATACTCATACATAATAATTTACTCTTTACTCTAAATAATACAATAACAGACCCAGAGGGCCGATACATTATTATTCAGGTGACTATATTTAATAAAATATATACATTCGGTAATTTATATGCCCCTAATAATGATGATCCGGCCTTTTTCCATGAATTTTTCTCTAAACTGTTTGAATTAGCAGCGAACTCTACTATTATTATTGGAGGAGACTTTAACACAACCTTAAATCCATTAATAGATCGTTCTAATAAAACAACATGTATAAGGCGATCACAATCCACAAAAGTAATAGGGGAATATATGGATGACTTTGGCCTCGTCGACAGCTGGAGACTTAAAAACCCAAATAAGAAGGAATTTACCTTGTTTTCCGCTGTGCACCGGTCCTTTTCAAGAATTGATTTTTTTCTTACAAATAATTCTATTGCTGATAAAACCGTTACAAAAATACATCCTATTATTATTAGCGACCATGCACCAGTCTCCCTTTCCCTACAAGTTGATTATACCTTTAAACCACCACCTACATGGCGTTTTAACATCTCACTACTAAACGACGCAGAATTTGACAAAATTATAAGAAAAGAATGGGCGGACTTTTTGGAAATAAATGACTCTCCAGACCTATCTCCAGCTCTTCTCTGGGAAACCGGGAAAGCAGTAATTAGAGGTAAAATTATATCATATTCATCTTATAAAAAGAAACAGGATCAAAAATTAGAAAAAGACTTGGAAGATAAAATTAAACAACTGACGGATGAGTACGCAATAAACCCAAATAACCAAATATGGACTGACTTACAAAATACAAAAATACAGTTAGACGATATGTTAACTAAAAAGACAGAGTTTATAATACAACAATTGAGATACAACAACTTTGAATATAATAACAAATCAGGTAAATTTCTTGCAAACCAACTTCAACGTAATCGGGAAAAATCGCTTATAACGGCTATTAAAGGTACAACTGGTGAATGTACACAATCACCAGAAGAAATTAATCAAATTTTTTATAATTATTATCACAATTTATACTCAGAAACTAATAAACCTAACCCAGAGCATATTGAGGCATTCCTCAGTAGCTTAAGTATACCTCAGGTAACTACTGAATATAAAGATATGTTAGATGCACCACTTACTATAAACGAGTTGTACAGTGCTCTAGATAGTATGCCAAATGGCAAAGCACCCGGCCCTGATGGTTATCCGGCTATATTTCTAAAGCACTTCTGGTCAATGCTTGCTCCACTATTCTTAAGAGTAGTAACAGAAATTAAAACTAATGGTCACATACGCCCACACATGAATACAGCAGCAATTAAACTTTTATTAAAGCCAGAAAAAGACCCCACCCTTCCATCAAGTTACCGTCCGATTTCACTAATTAACACTGATATTAAAATTATCACTAAGGCTTTTACATCTAGATTAGAAACAGTAATCCCGACAATCATTCATAGCGACCAAACAGGCTTTATTAAAGAGCGTCACTCTACTAATAATATTAGAAGGCTCTTTAACCTTATTAGTATGTCACAGCGGCATGATAAAAAGGCAGTTATTATATCATTGGATGCAGAAAAAGCTTTTGATAAAGTTAACTGGTCCTTCCTCTTTGCTGTTTTAAATAAATTTGGCTTTGGGAAGTCATTTATTCACTGGGTGTCAGTATTATATGATTCTCCTAAAGCTACTGTTACTACTAATGGGATTATATCTAAGAGTTTTACTCTACAGAGAGGCACAAGACAGGGATGCCCACTGTCGCCTTTATTATTTGCAATATTTATTGAACCGCTTGCATTAGCCATACGCCAGGAAAGAATGATTCAAGGAATTCACTCTGGGGTAACAGAACATAAAATTAATCTATATGCCGATGATATTTTACTTTATTTAGAAAAGCCTGCTATTTCATTAGGGGAAGTATTTAACTTAATAACTAAATTCTCACAGTTATCAGACTATTCTATTAACTGGACAAAATCAACACTTCTACCTATTACAGAAAATTCATGGAACCCTGCAAGCCAGGACCCATACTACTCATTTCCTATAGGTAATTTAAAATACTTAGGCATAAAAATCTCACCTAAATTAACTGATTTAGTTCATTTAAATTTCACTCCACTTCTGGATAGCATTTATAGTGACTTGGAGCGCTGGAATAATCTTCCTATTTCTCTAATAGGACGAATAGCCACTATTAAAATGAAAGTTTTACCCAAAATAAACTATTTTTTCTCAATGATTCCATTTAAACCTACGGCTAACTGGTTCCAGTTGTTGGACTCAGCCGTTACAAAATTTTACTGGAAAAAAAAAAAAGCAAAGATTAGTCTATCTACTCTTCAGAAAAATAAATCCAAAGGAGGTCTAGAGGCACCAAATTTTATGCACTATTATATAGCCAACCAGCTACAATATATTATTTTATGGGCACAACCCAATAGAGATACTAACTGTTGGCTGGAACTAGAACAGAAGGATTGTAATAACCTCAGACTCCTAGATTTACTCTTTATTACAACATCGATTAAGCGCCATAACTGCTTTAAAAATCCAATGATTTCCGCCACCCTGACTGCCTGGTGGAAGGCACTAGAAATGACAAAAGCCAAAGTGGAGCCCAGCGGGCTTTCTCCCCTATGGCATAACCCCGACTTTCAAATTAACAACCAATCGTTTTATTTGAATGTGTGGGAGCAGAAAGGAATTACACATCTCCACCATCTCTTCTCAGATAATATGTTTATATCATATACATCCTTGCTCCAAAAATATAAAATAAAAAACGGAAACTTTTTACATTATTTGCAAGTTAAAAGTATGATAAAGAAACAAATTCCAACACTCCAGGGTACGCTCCAACCGCCTGTTTTAGCTAAAGATATTACCAAGCTTTCTCCAACAACAACAAAAAAACTCTCAAAAATATATAAGTTACTTTCATATACTGATAAAACGTCTTTACCCATCTCAAAATGGGAAACAGACTTGTCTATAGCTCCGGAATCTGTCTTTTGGATTCAAGTTTGTGAAAATGTTTTTAAAATGACAAAACACACAAATTTACAACTTATCCAATATAAAATTATTCACAGAACATACATTACTCAATATATGATGAAGAAAATGGGACTCTCAGACTCCGACATTTGTCTCCAGTGTTTACAAAACACTACAGACACTTATTTTCATGCTTTATGGTTATGTACTCCGGTTATGTGTTTCTGGACTAAAGTCTTAGAAAAACTTTCCGCTGTCTTGGACTGTAGGATACCGTTCTCTCCAAACTTGTGTTTGCTAGGTGACTTAACAACAATTGACTTACCACATAAACAATTTCAATCTATACTTGTAGCCCTTACTATCGCAAAAAAAACAATTCTTGTTAACTGGAAAAATAAACAAACTTTGAATATCGACCAATGGTCTAACCTCCTCATAAATCATATTTTAATGGAAAAAATATCTGCCTCAAATAAAAACCAAATGTCAAAATTTAAAGAAACATGGTCTACGTATATAGAATTTTTTAACCTAAACTTGGATTTTAATTCTGCCTGTTAGCGAGAGCCACAGCAGCGTTATAACTGGCATTGATGTTTCTGTATTAGGCAATTTGTAACTAATGGTTGTGTTTCCATAGTCAGGAACCCGGCTGCTGCCAGCGGGATCGAGCGGATTCACCTCCGATGGGCACCAGGGGTTGATATTCGGATTCACGGCATGCCAGTGGGTTAATTCTGTGGGTGCTGTCCCCCCTGGCGGGGAGTGGGCGGGTCTCCCCCTCTGTTGGCTGCTGGGTGGCGGCTGCGTCTTGGCCGTTCCCTGGGTCTCTTGGGGGGTGCTGCGTTGCGGGGCTTTCCCTGGTGTCGGGGGCGGCGCCGTTCCGGCGAGGTCCGTCGCTCTGGGCCCGGCGACGCGGTTCGGGGCCTGTGGGCCGCCGGGGTGCCCGGTGGTTCCCTCTCCCCTCCCCCTTCCTCCCCCTTGCTGCCTCTCCCTCCTCGCCTCTCCCCGCCCGTCCTCCGCCTCCCTGTCCCCTCTCCCTCGTCGCCCTTCCTCCTCCTCTCCCCCTCTCCTTGCGTCCCTGCCGCTGCCCCCTGCCCTTCTTGTCGTCCCCTTCCCTCCTCCCTTCCCCTTCCCCGGTACGCCTTCCTTCCCCTCCCCTGGGCCGGGGGCTCCATCCATGGCCCGGGTCTCGGTGCTATGGGGGCCGGCGGGGGTGGCTGGGGTTTGGTGTCGTGCCCGCCCCGCTCCGGTGGGCGTCCTGACACCTCGGGCGGGACCCAGTATCCGGGGGGCGAGCCCTATCGCCCCGCCGGACGGGTCCCATATGCCCGCCGGGGTCCTGGTGGGGTGGGTGGGGGCTTGGTGGGCCGGTGCGCCTCCTGCCCCCGCCCGGTTGGGGGGGGCCCCGCTGGTCACACCTCTTAACTCACTACACTAGGTTTGCACAATACACTTTTATAGACATATAGGGCACATAACACACTTTGGGGGGTGGGGTAGGGTGGAAACACCGTCTTCACCCTACAACTCCCCTCCAATTTTAATACACCACACAACTTGTGGGTGGGGGGGGGGGGGCTTGGGGGCTTGTGGGGGTGCCATCGGTTGGGGGCCGCAGTATAGAGCAGTGCTGCGGTCCCCTGTCCGTGTCGCCACCCGCCCCCCCCCCCCCCCCCGCCCTATCTATTTTTTTTAATGCACCACATACACTCAGCAACATGCTTGGGTGGCGGGTGGATCGGAGCGTGGGAATATCATTTCCATCGGCTCCGGTTCACCTGCTCCTAATTTTAATGCACCACACACACACACTTGTATATACACTGGGTGGGGTCACATTCACGGTTTAGGGGTAGAGTTCGCCAGTCCGCGAGCTGGCGGACTCAGCTGTCCGGCCCCTCTTCGGCGCCGGTGCCTGGGTGCGGGTGGTCCCCGGGGGCTGGGGGTCGGGGGTTGGGGGGCTGCCGGTTGGTCGGGGTGGGGTCGGGGGGGGGGCGGCTTTGTTGGGGGGGGGGCGGTGGTGGAGGTTGCGGGGTGGGGGGGTGCTGGGGGTGGGGGGTGTCTGGGGGATTGGGGGCATGGGGGCGGCTGGGGCTGGGTTGGGGTGGGTGGCGGGGGGTGGATGGGGGGCGGGGGGTGGTGGGGGGGCGGGGGTTGGGGGCCGGTGGGGTGCCTGGTGGGCCTGCAGTGCCCCGTCCTGCTGCGTTGGGCCGGGGGCGCGGGCCGTGTTGGGGCGGGGGGCGCTCCTGCTCCTGGGTTTGCTCTCCGGCCGGTGGCCCTGGTGGGGCCCGGGGGTCGTCCTTTGGCGCTGCCGCGGCCTGGGGGGCCCTGAGGTGTTGCGCTTGCTCTGTTCCGGCGGGGGTCGACGGCTCCCCTCTTTGGTGGAGATTTTCATGCATGCCAGATCCACCACACCAGCATCTACCGAAACTCAGACACAATCTGTTTCCTCCTCAGGTTATTGAATCGGTGGAGGCTGGTGTCTCGGATCTCACGCGGCTTCGTCTGTCCTTCCTTCCTTTTCTCGGTCTCTCCGTTGGTCTCTTGAGGCCTCCCTGACTTTATGTTTTTTGGATTTGTTGGGGTCTGGATGTTTCTTGGGCTGGGGAGGAGTTCTGGTGGGGGGTGTCTGGTCGGTGCTGGATTTCACCTTCCTTGGTTTTCTTCGGTCCCCTCGGGTCTCCTGGTGTTCGATTTAGGTGAACGGTATAAGATTTTTTTTTCTAATAGGTTTTCTGGTGAGCTAACAAACACACGCACGCACGCACGCACACACACATACTCACCCACACACACAAAAAAAAAAAAAAAAAAAGTATGTATGTATGTATGTATATATGTATATATGTATGTATATATGTGTATATATATATATATATATATTTAAAAAAAAAAAAAAAAAAAAGAGCAATGATGATGACATTTCCGAATGAACAATACTGAGCTCTTAAAAAAAGGAAAAAAGAAAAAAAAAAAAAAAAAAAAAAAAAAATGAATGTACATAATTAAACGTGCTGTGGGTCGCCATTTACCTCTGTCATTAGTCATCTCATCACTATGAAGAGTTTTTGTCAGCTTGACATGCAAACTGTCCAATAGTGTTTGGATGATTCTCCCAAGGACATGCCTGGTAACATGGTAGAGATCCACGTTGTACTCTGTGATTGTATGCAAGCTCTTCCCTCAAGGACTTTTGTGCATACTCTTGTATGGTGTAGACTCTGAAGTTAAATAAACCAACATTGCTTGGGTGCCTGAAGATACTCGGGCGCGGAGTGAAAGAAAGATGCAGCGGTCGGCCGTGCCTCGTGAAAGGAAGGTAACGAGGTCATAGCTGTACTCGAAGGACTTGTCATGATTCATTCTTGTAAAGCCACCGTGAGCCGGGAGTAAATAGTGCAAGCCCACCAGGCAAACAGAAGAAAAGGAGACAAAAATGCGCAAACTAATAAAAGGAAAATCCTGCCTTACCAAGATGTTTTACACATTTTTTGTTTTGACGGCACACTCACTAGTGTGGAACTGCAGTGAACCATGGTTCGAAAAGTTTCGAAAAAGTTTGGTCGCTCTTTTGTAGATAGATAGAATAACCAGAAAAAGAGAGAAAGTGTTCAGTTCCCAGACGACCAAAACGCTTCCAGCACACCTGAAAATTTGACAATTTGGTGACAGAAAGTACACCAGACTTTAGACCAGGTGAAACCAAGTCTAAGTTGTGGTGCAGGTGGAGTAAGTTGGTTTTGGTGGATTTGATCCAAGCACGGGCAGACTGATTCTGCGTTCCGTTGAGTTCATATTATATTTCATATCATAAATAGGACATCGGCGTGCATCGATCATTCTGAATCCTTGTAGAAATCAGTTTATTGATGAGTGCATTGTTTTTTGTTCTTATTATTATCATCTTTATCATCACACAGATGCACGATTGTCCAAGTGCCCACTTTTCAATCGCCATCTTGCAGTTGCTTAAAAACAAACCTTGCTCGCGCCGATCTCCTCCACGGACTCCAGTGGGTCAATGATACTTCCACCATGATTTTAAAAGGGAATGAGGGGAGCCACTTTGATTGGCTGGGAATGAAGTCTGTTGTGTTCAGCCCCACAACGGAGCAAATGCCCACTTTTAACTGGGCCTGTCTATGGAAATACCAAAAGAACGAAAAACGGGTCCTCAAAGGTTGGATGTAAATTTCAAATTCAATTAAATGAACTTCATTGTGCTGAGAGCTGTGTTGCTAAGCTAATCCAAATCAATCATTATATGACTTTCTAACTGTCTGATGGTCAATCAAAAATTTTGATGAAGAATTATTTATCTTGTGGCTCTTGAATAGGTTCTGATTACATTGTGTACCTTAGTGAGTACTTTTGCTTTGCATCACTGAGCATTGATCCGACACTATAGAAAGGAGAAAAGATCTGCATGTAACGTAAAACAGTTTGATTGGTCGCAACTTGATCGGGGGTAGGCGGAGAGAGAAATCTTAATTGAGGATCCGTACAGAAATGAGGGCTCGCTGCAATAAAAGAAATTCAATATTGAAATCCATTCATGCAGTCAGGCAGCGGCGGCAAGATTACAGCGGCGACGCCACAAAAGAAGGCAATTATGAGAGCGTGCGCCGCCCTAAATTCAATTACCCTCTGCAGCTCTTTTCAATTTTGTTTTCATTAAGTGTATTAAGAAGATGTAAGGCGAGCTCCTCAAGTGGAGAGATGATTAAAAAGTGGAAGAAAAGATGAAGAGCGCACTATTCTGCATATGCCGCTGCTGCCATCTTGTCCTACTTTTTGTCCCAAAAAGAAAAGAAAAAGTTTATTTTGGGCTGAAGTTTGTTTCAATGCATTGAGTAAAATACAAATAATTTTGCAGTTAAAAACACAGCCTATTATCATTTTTCAGTCACTCCAATATTTGTACATTTGTTTAGTTTGATACATGATTATTACAAACTGCAAGAGAAAATCAGCTAAATCAACCACAAAAATTGGTTGACACAAATAAAAAATCTTGAGAATTGCGCGCTGTAATATCGCGATATATTGCCGAATCGATTTTTTCTAACACCCCTAATATATATATATATATATATATATATATATATATATATATATATATATATATATATATATATAATTTCAGTTTTTAAAATTATTACTATTTTTTGTTTTATTGATTTATTTGTCTGTTTTTAAGATTCCTTTCAGTTTGCTTTTGTTTTTTGTTTTTAACATGTTATGTATTGTGACAGGAAACAAAATCATTCCAAAAAACAAACAAAAAGTACTCCAAAAAACTGGAAAAAGATTTCGAAAAAAAATCCATAAAACAGTAAAAAGAAATATGGAAGAAAAAAAAAACAAGGTCATTAAAAAATGACATTTTTTTTTCTTATATCACGTGAATGCAGTATGCTTCTGTACTTATACAACATTCCCAGGAAATCACAATGCGAGAGCTATTTTTGGAACAAGCCTGTGGGCTACTCATGTGGTCCTCAAGGTCTACCTAGTGCCCTCAGCACCACATTGGTGACCCCTGTGCTACGGTATAAACATCATACATATTCACGCAGTTGTGCAAGAGATATAAAAAGTCTACACACCCCTGTTAAAATGTCAGGTTTTGTGATATAAAAAAAATGAGACCAAGATTAATCCTTCCAAAACTTCTTCCATCATTAATGTGGCCTATAATCTGATACTTGTTTGTTTTTGTTTTTTATCTTTGCGAGAGGAGTATTAAAAATAAAGAATAAAACTGTGATGTGGCTACACAAGTGTGCACACCTCCTTATAACTGGGTGTAGGGCTGTGTTCAGAATGAACCAATCAGATTCAAACTCATGTTGAATGGGAGTCAGCACAAACAAGTTTATCTGATTAACTACAAATTAACCCAAACGACCCCCAACTAAAGTTCAAATGTTCTAGTGGGCTTTTCGTAGCATTTAGGACAGATGTGCACTATGTCGCCCAGAGAATATCATTTAAAAAAAATGCAGAATGGTATTGTTTCTACTAGAACTGAAAACATCCCACTGGTGTTTTTTTGTGTGTGGCTTTTCTGTGCTTTATGTTGTATCTCTTCCATTCCTTCCCATCGTATGTCATGCTGAATCGAGCACATCATCACGTACCCACCGTCAAAGAGCTGTGATGGGCCCGCGATGTTTGGTGGCAGTGCTGTTCTGAGCAAGAAGTGGGATTGATTATCTCCTCAACTTCCCGGTGGGTGGATGGGGGAAAGACTGCCTTTGCTCTTGCCATAAGCACAGCGTGTGTCCTGTAAATCATCTTTCTCCTCCTCCGCCTCTATGAATTACCACTTACCATTTGATGCCACTCAGAGGTTTGAGAGAGAGATATTCACAATATACACCACTCACACAAAAGTCAGGGCTTTTTGTTTTATTCATTTTTCCCTTTCGGACACATTATTACAGGTTACATCATATCATTTGCAACATTGACATCCAAAAGAAGGGCTGACGAGTAGAAGCCATAGCTTATTAGTAACCCATTCCCATCGATTCGTACTATACGCATCAGTCATATACAATGATTATGAAAGTAATTGATTCATATCGTTATCAATCCCAGACTTAAGTCTGCACACTCCTCGCTCAGCTCATCTTGAGTAATGTCCATGTATAAGTTGCAGCTAGTACTAAACATTTGGAATTGGTAAATCGGTTCCCGGACGCCACCAACAGGCCCACCCAACCAGGCAACCAAGCGAGCGCATACTCGTTCACCAGCAGCGTCTTCGCTGACCTTGGATCAGCTTTCACACATGTTGTGGCTTCCAGAAGAGTAGATCGGCTTGCATTCTGCCCATTGTGTCCACAGCAATGTTCACTCCATTCTTGTCAGCTCAGCCACCACTGTTGCCAGCATTCGATGATGCTTAGATCTTGATACTCCTGAGCGCTCACCAAGGCCAACCCACCCGGCGGAGTAGCCCCCGCTAGCCACATCACCAACCCCATTGTAACTATTTACAGCAGATACATTGCAGCCACAATACAACCTTATCACGACAGCCGTGCTTGTTACATCAAATGTTCAAACAGAAATAGAGACAGACAATGTTTACATTCTTTCAGGAACAGCAATACATGTTATCAATGCAGCTGTATAAACAAGAGTTAACCATGGCAGTGTCAGCAAGTAATCATATGCAATATTTACATTATTCAAATCATGACAGCTCCAGTTTAGGGTAAATTAGTAATATGTTACAATAATTTCATTTGGGTAAAACATAATCCACAATTTAATGATGTGAGTTACTGATAACAGTTATTGTCTCTCGGGCCAATTCTTCCACCCTTTGCACGATCCGTATTTTCTTCTGAGAAGATGAATCTTCTTTTGTTTGAAGATCCGACAGTCTTTCGTCCATGTGTTCTCGATAAATCCATTCTTTCTCAGTTGTCGCGCCCTTCTGGCAATGTCAGCATTTTGTTTTGTGAGATTTTCATTGACGTAGACATGTTTACCTTTAAGCTTGTAGCTATCTCTCAAAAGAGCAATCTTTTACTTCCTGTCAACAAACCTGATCAGAACTGCCGGTGCTCGTGTCCCCCAGTTGGAAGCGAAAAGCACATCTGAATGTGCGCTGGATCCACAATTAATCCCAAATCTCTCTCTCGAGTTGTTACTTGCTGTTCCACAGTCTCGTTTGCTGAAGCTTGGTCAGAATCAACTGCACTTGTGCCGGGCGCAATCTGGATACCTGTAACTATCACATCGTTGATTCGAAGATTCTGTTCCAAATCATCCACTTTTTGTTGCAAGGCGACAATACGTCAATCTTTTCTTGTGTCTCTTTCTTCAACTGCTGAATTTCCTGCAGAAGTGGCTCGATGCTCTTTTTCATTTCAAGTATTTCGGTGATCATGTCTTTGAGTTTTGCAAGAGAAGATTTTATATCCTCAGTCTCGTCAGCTCTTTTTCAGCCAGGCATATTGCAACAATGTAGTTAAAAATCCCAATGTCAACAAAATAGAAGTCACGAGCGAGTGTAGGAGTACAGATGCATCCTTCCTCGACAGATGCGTCCTTGAGTCTTTTTTCATGTGTATTTTGCGCTTCATTTTCTTATTTTTGCAAGCAGTTGTGATACGTTGTGTATTAAAATATTTTGGGGAGGTCAAATTAAGTTCACCTGTTAAGATTATATTGCATTTTAGGTTCATCCTAACAGTTTTTTTTTCTAATTGAATACCAATATGCCTTTTTTTATTATTATTTGACAGTGACCTATACTGAGAGACAGAAATTCTTCCATTGGATTATCATTATTTCAGTATTCACCTGTTTGTGATATTTTTGATTAGTGGTGTAGTATGTGGTTATACCAGAGGCTCCTCCTGAGGGATCTAGAAATATTTATTTATTTATTTATTCATTCATTCATTCATTCATTCATTCATTCATTCATTCATTCATTCATTCATTCATTCATTTATATTCCCTTGAAAATAATCGATTTTCTATTATTACAAAGTTGTGATTGTAATGTGTAATACCATTTATTTCATGTGCGTGTCGCTACAGTTTGTGTAAAAGACTAGGCTGTTTCCGGTGTGTGACGTCATGTTCCATCCCGGAAAATGTCCCTTCCCACTTGACACGTAGCAGCCGCTACCGAATTGGCGTTTTGCAGCTCTCCGGGCGGATTATCCATCTCCGAGGGTAGGTGTTCATTCGTGGACTCTCCGATGAACAACGTTGGCACCAATTAGTTCGACTGAAATTAAAGTCGCTGTCGTTGTGTAGCGCCGAAAAAGTCTGCTCGTCCGACTACAGCGCGCGCGTCGAGACAAACAACTGCTAGCTAAGTTAACGGTACGAATTATTTCCAACATAAACATGTCCATTTGATAACGGGCGATAATTGAGGGGTGGTGACTGTTGTATTGTACAATATCATCATCATTTGATTAGTTATGAATTAGGCGGAGTAGGAGAAAAATGGTAGCCTTACTGTTAGCATCAGTGGCTAACAGCTGGCTGCAAGTTAGTCAATAACTCAACTTTATTTATCAAGCACTTAACAACAACAACAACCATAGTTGCTTACAAAATGCTGTTCATAAAATAAAAAGAGTAATGTTTATGTAAATACAGCTCTTGTAGAGGGACATTCTTTTTTTTTCACTTGTCTTAAGTTGATGTGGAACTTTTGTTTTAACTATCAGTTTGAACACACCGTGTTTAAATATAATCTACTCTGGACAGGATGAATTATATTTACTTGGAAACTTGGCGGGGTACATGCACATCAAAATCTATGCCGTTTATCTTCACGCGAGAGGCACGGGTACATTTGGAGCATCTCTTTAGATACAAAAAATGTCATTTGTTGCGTGTCAATTGTGATGACAGAAGCAAAACTAGAAATTCCTACCTGCACTGAAAATGTTTTGTTTGTTTTGGCAGTGAGAGATGTCTGGGTTTGACAACTTCAACACGGACTTCTACCAGTCGAGCTACAGTGTAGATGACCAGAACCAGGCTGGCTATGACTACAGCAATGAAAATCAATATAACAAGTGTGTGACACACCAACGCCGCTCCTCTGTTACCCCTCCCAATGATCATATAATATCACTGGTGTTTGAAAGGAAACAAAAAACACCATGTGTTTTGAGCAATTAACATAGCATTTTCAACACTTTTAGATTGGTCAGTAATTTGTCCTCACAGGTGACTATCAATAATATTGATTTGTGGAGAGAGAGAAAAATGAAATTGACAAGATGTGGGAGATTTCTGCTTGACAGTGACAATATTTATCTTAATTTGAAGCTTTTGTTGTCGTTGTTGAGTGCTTGTTTTGTTTGTTCCGCAGGCAATCCGGTCAATATGACTACTCCCAGCAAATGGGTTACCCCGCCCCAGGAGTGATGCAGTCCCAGCAGCCATACACGGGACAAATCTTCCAGCCCACGCAGACCTACACCCCATCCTCGTCGCAGTCCATGTACAGCAGCACTTTTGATGATGAGCCGCCGCTTCTGGAAGGTAGCAACCCACCGGGGAAGCTGTCACCGTCCGTTGAAGCTTTCTTAGATGATTTATTTACTGTCTCTGTTGTAGAATTAGGCATCAACTTTGATCACATCTGGCAGAAGACTCTAACAGTCCTCCATCCTCTGAAGGCGGCAGACGGCAGTATTATGAACGAGACGGACCTGGCTGGCCCCATGGTCTTCTGCTTGGCATTCGGCGCAACACTTCTCTTGGTAAATCGCTACATGAGGATAGTATCAAAACGACTCAAAATTTGCCTCAAGGAGCGTATGTTGCTACCTTGAATATTTCAATTCCATGCTTTTTGCATTACCTTTTAATTGTTGGCAATGCATCACCCTATTAAAGTAGCTCTACTAACATTTTGTTTGAGCAGAATTGTTGTTGCAAGTACATTGTAAATATATTTTTTAACATATCACACTGAATTTACTCAAAAACAAAACAATCCATCTTGCTTTTAACTGATGTACTTTCAGTGGTAGATCTAAAAAAAAAAAAATCAAAAATGTAAATACAGTGTAGATGAACCAATGATAAACTACTCGTATGTTAAACTTACTGTGTTGTGAAAGCCTTTATTATTGCCAATATTAATAGAACATAATAAAACATAATACAATCAACTGACTCAAAAACTGTCAAAAAAGTGTCTTACACACTTAAAAAATGGCTTACATGTGATTTGCTTGTGGAAAAAATGAACATACACATGCAGTGCAGACTGGCACATTGGATCCGTGCCGTCTTCTTTGTCAAACGATGTGCATGTGTGGAACACGCAAGTCCCAAGTGGTATGTGGATGCGCAATGTGGAAAATTTGGAGGAGACTGAAATGGATTTATCCATCCATCCATCCATCCATTTTCTGTACCGCTTGTCCTCACAAGGGTCGCGGGGTTGCTGGAGCCTATCCCAGCTGGCTTCGGGCAGCAGGCGGGGTACACCCTGAACTGGTTGCCAGCCAATCGCAGGGCACACAAAGACGAACAACCATACTCCCAATCACACCTATGGACAATTTGGAGTGTCCAATTCACCTGCCATGCATGTTTTTGGAATGTGGGAAGAAACCGGAGTACCCGGAGAAAACCCACGCAAGCACGGGGAGAACATGCAAACTCCACCCAGGAAGGCCGAAGCCCGGACTTGATCTCACAACCTTTGCACTGGGAGGCGGACGTGCTAACCAGTCAGCCACCGTGCCGCCTAAAAATGGATTTATCATCAAAAAAATGAGAGCGGTTTTATTATGAAGAATTATATTTATTATTGTAAGACAGTAAAATTCTACACAGTTTGAACATTAAAACTGCACAAAAATTGTGATGTTTGTTACCACTTTTATTGTTTTTTTTCCACAGACCAATACCATTTGTTACAAGTAAAAAAATAAATAATGTGTTTGTTCATGTGCAGGCCGGGAAGATCCAGTTTGGCTACGTGTACGGCATCAGCGCAATCGGCTGCCTGGGCGTGTACTGCCTGCTCAACCTCATGAGCATGACAGGCGTGTCGTTCGGCTGCGTGGCCAGCGTGTTGGGTTACTGCCTCCTTCCCATGATCGTCCTGTCCAGCTTCGGAGTCCTCTTCTCATTACAGTGAGTCGGTCTGCTCGCTTTCCAATGTCTTTGATTGAGCTTTGTCGCTTGAGCTCCATCTCGTTGTGGCCGCCCCGTCCAGGGGCCTGCTGGGAATCGTCCTCACGGCAGCCATCATCGGCTGGTGCAGCCTGTCGGCGTCCAAAATCTTCATCTCGGCGCTGGCCATGGACGGCCAGCAGCTGCTGGTCGCCTACCCGTGCGCACTCCTCTACGGCGTCTTTGCGCTCATCTCCGTCTTCTAGCGAGCACTTTTCATTTCAGGTTTGAAACAACGGCCCGCCACTGTCTCTAATTAATTATTACCTAATACACCAGTTATGGTCACGAACCGAGAATTTCTTTTGTCTTTTTCCTTTTACCATCCATTAACTGTCACCGCATTCCAACGGGACCATCTGCAGGATAGAGTGTAGTTTTTTTTTTTTTCCTACTTTCTTCCTGCTCATCGTCTTTCTTCTTGTGATGGAGCCATGAGAACACACAACAGAAGGGTGAGAATCCATTTGGGATCCGCCTTTATTGAAACAGGACTGATATCAGCAGAAGCAGAAGGCTGCAATTGGAGCCAGCAGGGGGCGCCAGATGTCACTGTGTTGTCGCTGTTGTCATGCGCATTCACGGACACATCAACATCTTCGGCTTCTTCGCACAAAGTGGAAGAGGCTCTCTTGGGA
The DNA here is from genome assembly GCF_054856555.1 of Leptonotus elevatus. Classification (NCBI taxonomy): domain Eukaryota; kingdom Metazoa; phylum Chordata; class Actinopteri; order Syngnathiformes; family Syngnathidae; genus Leptonotus; species Leptonotus elevatus. The sequence continues at coordinate 8,608,204 of NC_141254.1, forward strand.
TTCTTTTCTGTCGGGATGCTTTTCGCCGAGGCGAAAATTGTTAACTTCCTTACAACTCAATTCACGGACATGCGTCTCAAAAGATCTGATTGCATCCCTTGGTTCCTCCATGTTAAATTTAGGTTGCACGGTTTTGTATGCTTGGTTGTGTCGCGTGTCATTCATGTCAAAGCGCTTTTGAAAGGTGTACATTCATGCACAAGTGGTGCAAAAGTGTCAATAAACAAAAGACTAATAAAAGTGATGTAGCTGCTTTGGTTTGTGGGGTACCAGAGAGTTGGTATTCAGTGTTGTGCAAGTTACTCAAGATCAGCATTATATCATTTATTACTAACCACTTGTTTGAAAAAGCAATTATTTTGCTTATTATTCCTTAACAAAAGTAATTGGTTACTTACTACTTTGAGTTACTTTTTTCTTCTCTCCCTAACTTCATCCTTTCACCCCAAAAGTCTTACTTTGCATTTCTCTCTACTGTGCTGTATTTTTTCGAGGTGTTTCAAGAGGTTAGAGGTACGGCTTTTCGCCGTGGAATGGTCGGACAACAAAGTTTTTCGAATTTTTGGGCCCCCACAAAATCTAAAATAATGGTTGTGTTTCCAAGCAGTAAATGTAGTGCCTCCTCAACTCGTCCTCCATGTTTGCAGTCGTTTATAGTTTACTGTTCGCAGTTCCGGAGATCCACAACTGCTGGCAAATTAATTTACACCAAATCAAATGACCGTTTTTTTATTTTTTTGTCCGGTCAGAATGAAAATAGTAACGATTACTTTTGAGGGGGGAAAAAGTCAATGTAATATCACTTAAGTAATTCGTTACACCACTTGTTACTGGGAAAAAGTAAAATTATTTTTAGTTACTTGTTACTTTAGTTACTTCCCCAACACTGTTTATATTTATGTCCTAGATGTATTTTGTCATGTAAATGCTTACTGTAATTATGACTTAACTACTGCATTTGCATTTTTTCTTCTTCTAAAGGTATGAAGTTAAGTGTCAGTGGACAGTTGTCTGCATTGTTTCCTGTGAGTGGCTCGCAACCGATTAATGGTTCCATCTCACCCGCAACCCAAATGAGGCCAAGCGCAATAGAAGATGTTTATATTGTAGTAAGCCGCCAGACCCTTGACTTTATTGCAGTCATTTCCATCTCTGGGCCTTTGCATGGTTTTCATCAAATTTGACCTCTTGCAATCACGGCTAGCCATCTGTGGTGGCATCACACACAAAAAAGAAAAGAAAAAAAACATTTAAATGAAGAAAAAGTACCCGCTTAAGTTGCTACGTGGTTTCCTAAAAAAAACATCGCTGTTGCACATAGCTCACAAATATGTCATAGCCCACTTTGGAGTTATGAATACAGTAATTCCAAAATAAACATCTCTCTCCCGGTTCCACAAGTACATCACGGGGATATTTTGCATTTAGACAAACCAACAGAAACGGCTCAATAGCACCGAACTCCTTCTACACTACACATGAAATGTTAGGGATATTCATTTTGGGGGTTTGGCGGAGGGTTTGATTCATGAGTCGCCCACAGTAATCAACCCACACCGTACCTCACCATTGCAAGGCATCAAACAGAATGTTCTGACTGTGAGTCATGTCAGTCATCCAGATCATTTTATTGTCACTGGCATTGAATGGACCGCGACTGCATGGAAGGCTTGGGTTGGAACTGAGATTTTATGTTCATCCTGAAATTTGTCATGGCGGCTCAGTATCCCTATAACCTCTTTGCTATTTGTATGCAATGGAATTTATTATCGTTTATGGCCTTTTAACTGTTTGTCTCTCGAGTTGTAGTCTCGTTTTTGTTGGAGACCCGCACATCCACCAGTGGTAAGTTTGCAATATTTTATGGTCTTAAAAATGGGTTGAAAATGTATGGATTAAAAGGATGATGTCTTTCCATGACTAGAAGCTGCAACTACTCATGAGAGGAGCGTTGCTCCACTGGCATGCCACAAGATGGCAGAGTCGTGTCACGGGTACGTGTATTTTCCTCTCACTGACTTGACATGTCGCCTGGCCTGGGGCAGTATTATCTAGGAAAAGTGCTCAGTCATTATCATGGCTATGTTACATAATCATTGGCCATGCTTCAAATTGCAAATGCAGAACTTGTTTGGATTACAGTCAGTATTTTAAACATGACATGATCGTCCGATTCAGCATTGCGATCAACAAGTTTCAGTGAATCATTCTTGTCAGATTTATGTGGGAAATGAAGGGTCAAATGCCGTGTGGAGATAATCCCACCTCCATCTGGCAGACCCGAGCCAGGCCCGTGTGTCCTGGACAAAAAGCACCAGTCAAGTTGGCTGATGTCCTTCCTCTGTCATGTGGAGACGGACATACGTGCTTCAAAGTTCTTTCCTATAAGAAGAAGAAAAAAACAACTTTGGAAATAAGACAATGTCCTGATTGTTGCATTTCAGGCTGCACAGCTCCATTTTATGTCCTAATCGCATTAGCACCGTTGAAAATGTGTCTCATGCTAAAGTCATGAGTTTATGATTGGCGACGTTTCCTCCTTCCTCAAAAATTAATCGGGAATACATTCAGATCAATTGTATCATCCTGAAATGTGCAGGTAATAAAATTCATTTGTGGGGTGGCCAGAGAGTGACAATGTGCCTGGCCACCATGTAGCCCCGCCCCTGGTTTGAAGGCATTTTAAAAAAAAATCAATGACATTCACAAATCTTTTTTCTGTGTTTTCCAGATGGCCTCTCTTGTCAGTGAATCTTGCCCATTTGCTACTTAGCACCCAATGAGTATAGGGATGTAACGATATCTAAACATCACAATATGATAATTAGCATATTATTGTACAGAGATTGGTGATATAAAAAAAAAAACTCACGATACTATGTAAAAACTCGCAATATTGTGTTTTTGTGCATAATAACCGCAGTAACGAACTTGTGCTCGAGTATCATGGTCTATGTCACAATGATGTGTTCGGCTGATGTAGTTTTTGTTGTTTTATGGGGATGTTGAAAAATATTTGCTAATGACTGATTTGTAACCGCCAAAACATTCCTAATTAAAATTTAACTGCAATAAATGATAAACTGACCACCAGAGGGTGCTGAATACAACCTCTTTTTTTGGGGGGTGGTGGGATGTGCCACTTAATATCGTGAAATGACAACGATATTGTGGCAATTTTAATATTGCAGTTATTGTTGCATCCCCACTATTGAGTGTTTCAATCTTAACTCATTCACTGCCATTGACAGCTATAGACGTCAAAAATTCATTTGAACTATTTCTATTAATTTAACATTTTTTCCACCTTTGTTAACAAGAGTTTGAAAACCTAGGAAAAAAATTGGGGGGTACATTTCGAACAGATATAAAATGTGTGATTAATCGAGAGTTAACTAGTAAAGTCATGCGATTAATTACGATCACACATTTCATATCTAAATGTACAGTTTTAAAAATTCTAGGTTTTCATACTCTTGATAACAAAAGTGGAAAAAATGTTAAACTAATAGAAGTTGTTAAAATGAATTTTTGACGTCTATAGCCGTAAATGGCAGTGAATGAGTTAATGGGAGAATCGAGTCCTTGTTGTTTTTTTACTTAAAAAAAAACTCGAGCGAGGATAAGCGTACAGAGCTGGATGGACAGCTTTGTATTTGACAGCGACAATATGCTCATTTTAACAATTACCTTATCTTCCTAAACTATTATTTACAGGCAGAGGTCCGAAGCAAGGAAAAAGTACTGTTGATGTGCAGTAGTAATATATATATATATTTTTTTTTATTCAAGCAAGTGTGTGGTCATCTGCAAAAGTCGTAACACAATGAGAGCACTCATGCAGGAGCTGCTGCCGGCCACAGCCCACACCCAGACACTCGCGCCGACGTCACCCCATCGGGACGCGGCAGCTGGCTGAGGATGGAAGGGAACAGATGTGTACACAACGCGACAGATTATCGCCTTGTGGTGGCGGACAAGTGCAAATGTGCCGATTGCTATTCAGCACAAGGCAGCGCCGGCTTTTTAATGCGGCCGCAAAGCCAACGGCACATGAATATTCACAGCGGCGCCGGCACAGCACTGAGTGTGATTTGGCTGTGCACTTCATTAGGCTAATTGCCACCAGCGCCTCGCCACGCCACGCTACACGACACTGTGGACTCTTCGAACGTTTTATCCAGGACTCGATGGACAAAAGCAAACAGACCCAGGGACCATCAGGTGTGTGTGTGTGTGTGTGAACTACAAGCATTCACTCAGTGGCTCTTAACCTCGCGTATTCCTCACTGCGCTGGACTCTAATCGCTCAACTTGGCATTGCAAATGACGCAGTCACTCAACTCGACTCTCTGATTATTTGAAGAGCACTTTAAACAACCTCAGCTGTTTTCTTAAGATGGACCCCAATATAAAAAATAAAAAAAACAGAGGCCACAGAATTGAACCCTGCGGAACACCATCCGTTCTGTTATATCTGAATTCCATACGCATCCAATAAAAATGCGGCATTGCCAAAACGAATGATGCCAACTTTGATAGTGGGCTTTAATGATTCGTATTTATTAGTGCGATATCCCTCAAAAGAACATCTAATAAAGTCACAAGCCTTTTAGAAAACCACACAATTATTAAATTCCCACTAATCTGCGTCCCTTAGAATACGCAAAAGTAATTAATTTACACACAGAAAAATGACACATTTATCTCTTATGAAAAATTAAAAGTGCCATTTTTGGTCCCATCTTTACATAAACTCAATCATATTAAAATTTTAATTTGGACGACGAGCTATCAGGGTTTTTTTTCCCAGCTGAATACTAAAAGTCATTAAAATAATTCTCTGCTCAGACTGATTGCTGGAGGGGGTGTGGAAATTCTGTGGCAAATCAATTTCATGTTTCTTGGGATTGTCCCTATGTGACACAATTTGGGCATGATATTCATGATGATTGGAGAAGGTATTTAAGTGTAAAATTAAATTTGACTTTAAAACTCTATATCTTAATGACTTAGGACAGTGTGGGGGAGGGAGGAGAAAAAAATGTTTATTGAGAATTCTGTTGTTAGCGTGTAAGAATGGTTGAGAGAGTTTCAGATAGATTAAGATGTCAAATTGATATCTTCAATGAAATTTGGATGGAATGGACTATCTTTGTCTCTAATGTAAAACCTGACTTTGTCTCAACTGTGTGCTCTCATAGATTATTTTATTCAATTATAAGAGAATGTTTTGGTATTTATGTACATACTTATAGACTCTGAACTTAATCTAGATTCAATAATCATGTTCTCCTCTGCTTTATTTAATTTGTATTTATTTTTTGCGCCATTGTTATACAGAGAAGAAACGCCAAAGGGAAAAAAAAGTGTGAATGCAGTGCTAGGATGAGTTGCATCAAATGTTGACAGCACATACTGTGCCACATCGTCTTGTATGAGTCACACTTACTTCCCTGTTATTTATGTCAATGCTGTCCTGTTTTCTGTGAGATGCATTGACATGGTCGAGCTGCAGTTCTTTCAAAATGGGACAATGCACAACTGCTTGCTTCAAAGTTTCAGTGGTTGAGATGCTGACTGTTTGGATCGATCTTGTCTTTTTTATCTCCATGAATCCTTATGGCATTTTCTACACCTGTGGTGCAAATTGCCTGCTCCTATTCAGGTGTGAAAAGGAGCCAGCAACTGTGAAGTACGCTTGCGACCCCCAAAACGTTGAGTAAGATCAAATGTTACAGTGAAGTGTGCTGAACTGTATATTGGAGGCACAACGATTAATCGATGATGCAATGATCAGTTATTTTTGATAATCAATCAATGAATTAAGATGAAAAAGTTTACGTTTTAAAATTGGCCAAATCTTCAGAATTTCAGGAAACAGATTAGAAAGTTGAGGAAAATCCTGTGAAAGTATTTTTATTTTATTTTTTCTATTTTTGGGTTGCACCACGAGTCCTGATGTGTTTTTGGAAAATTTCCTGGTACTCCCTGACCTCAAACCGATTTTTTATTATTATTATTATTATTTGAGCAACGTGAAACCAACCTCCTGTAGAAGTCTCTTTTTTTTTTTTTAATAAAATAAAAATAATTTGGCTGCACCAGGGGTCCTAATGTGGAAAATTTTGCAGTGCTCCCTGACCACAAAAGGTTTTTGGAGTAACTTGAATTTTTTTCTTCTAAATTTGGGCCACACCAGAAGTGCTGATGTGTTTTTGGAATATTTCCCCGTGCTCCTTGACCTTAAAACATCCCCCTGTTAAAGTACTTAAAAAAATATATAAAGGAGCCACACCGGATAAATAAATGTGTTTTTGCAGGTGCTCCCTGACGTAAAAAGTATTTTTGGAGTAACTTGTTTTTTTTTTTTCTTCTCTTCTATTTTTGGGTTCGAACTGGGAGTCCTGATGTGTTTTTAGAAGGTTTCCCGGCGCTGCGCTGCCCTGCAAAAGTGATCCTGGTACTGGCCCAAATGCCCTTGTAAGTTTATGTCTGTGGTTCCACTAATGTGGTAAGCACGTTTCCATCATATTACAATCGCTCATTGTCTCACTTTGAGACAAGATTTTCTTAGCATGAGGCAAAATGCTTGTTAATTCGTGTTCTTTTATTGGCATGCTTGTCACATTTAACTGCATTAACAATATTTTGTAAATGCTGAGTGACAATTATTCACACTAATGCTATTATGGCTAAAATAGTGTTAAGAGTGCTGGCGGTTAGCGTTCATGCTAGTGCTATTGTCATGCAAGTACAAAAATTGGGTACTTCCTGAAAGTTGATGCTATAATGCCTTCAAAATATAGCTGAATAAGAGAGAGGTAAGCATTCATTTTTAGTGTGCTTGATTAAAATATTCCTTATTTTGTGAATTTTCCTGAATATTCACATTCATGCTGTTTCGTATTTTGAATGTTATTACGGGAACGCAGGAACATCATTGACTGCAACAGCACCATGCATTGGAAGAATTCAACAACCTTGATGTGGGAAATGCTACGAGCGTCACATACAAGCTATATTACAAGGCAATAATAGATGTATGTGAACAAAGACGATTCATATCGATTAGCAAGTGATGTGAACATGTCGTAACGCGTCATTATTTCACTGCGTGCCACATCGGTCATCAGTGAGTGACACAGTCGCATAGCATAGCATGCATGCAATCATTGTCACGCTGTCGCTGCCGAAACGTCATCGCTGAAGCTCCAAACATCCGACACACCTGTTATTGATACAACACATCTGACGAAAACAAAATATTTGGATTTGAACCCTCGGTGGAAGAGGTGCTTGGGCAAATGATGTGGCACATTGGAGTAGGCAATGGAACATTGTTGCTGGCTGCATCCTAATAGGACATTTAAAGCACTGCTGCTTTAATGAGTGCAAATTGACACGTCTAATTGGTCTTCCTAGATAAACAAACTCCTGATTAGTGTATCAATTAGCTCCTTAATGAAGCCCTTGATTTTGGATATCTGCCCAATTGTCATAGCTGATCAAGGAAAAGGACAGAGCAAGACTTCATAGTGAGAGGGGGGGGGGGGATCATTCATGTGGATTGTGCTTTGTTTTGTTCATCAATCAAAGTTAAGGATTATTATTTTGTTATGTCCTCTTCTTTTTTTTTGTTCTTCTTACATTTAATGCCATGATATTGTCTTTGCGACTTAGGCAGACACAGAACATGCTCGTGGAGAATGTCAAAAACAAGTTTTGTCCAGGCACAACAAATTGAGTTTGAAAAAGTCATTTGTGGTCATTTAATGGAATCCACAGCCTCGCATGAAAAGAAAGTCTCTTGTGGAGCTCTGACTATCAGCATCCATCTCAAAATTCAGTTTTTCCATTTGGGTGTGTGCTTTGCTGACTATTATCCACATTCCTTGATGACTAATGACATATGACATACCAGTGCTCGATATTAAACACTGAATTATTTGATTGAAAGATGTTTTTTCATCATCAAATAGGCTGGGCATTGATGTTTAACCATTAAATGAAGACACGTTTGTTTGTGCAGTATATCGTTTTGAGAGCATGCAACTAAACCACATCCCCGTCAAATTTGAGCTGTCAATCAAGTACCGTAGATAGCCATGTACTATGAAACCAATAATGGCTGCTGCTAACAAAATGTAAAATCCCATTAGGAGGCAAATGTCACATTGCACAAGCCAAGTTGCATTCGGTGGGAAAGCGTAAGTGAAGCAATAGTTCTTATATAGCGAGAGAGGGGCAAGTGAGTCACTGGATGTCGTGTTAGTCAAAATGGTGATGATGACGGAGGACCAAAACTGCCAAAATTCAAAATAAATAAATGACAAAAAGTGAAAATAAAAATGGATATAAACATATAATTGGAAAATTTAATAAAAAATAAAAAAAAGAATATAAATGGGAATAAAAACAACTAATATATATATATATACACATAAATAAATAAAAATATATTTAATTTTTAAATTATATTTTTAATATCCGTTTTTATTTTCACTTTTTGTCATTTATTTATTTTTAATTTTGGCAGTTTTGGTCCATAATGCCAGGACGAAATGTTATTCAAATGAGGGGGTGGTCCTAAGCGTGTCTCGGGTTGGACTCCGCCATTGCAAACTGCCTTTTATTTGTCGAGTGGACAAGATAGTCGTCCATTGCTAGAGTTCTCCAATGCAAGCGAGCGAGACTTCTTTGTTCGCGACCCGCTCACTCGACCATTGAAAGGCAGTTTGCAATGGTGGAGTCCAACCCGAGACACGCTTAGGACCGCCCCCTCATTTGAATAACATTTCGTCCTGGCAGTATGGACCTAAACTGCCAAAATTAAAAATAAATAAATGACTAAATAAATAAATGACTAAAAGTTAAAATAAAAGCGAATATTAAAATATAATTCAAATATTAAATACAAATGTATTTATTTATATATATATATTTTGTTGTTTTTATTTCTATTTGTATATGTTTTTTTTAAATGAAATTTTCAAATTATATTTTTTCATATCCGTTTTTATTTTCACTTTTAGTCATTCATTTATTTATTTAGTCATTTATTTATTTTGAATTTTGGCAGCTTTGGTCCTCCATTATTGAGTACTAGTTTCCGGTCTTTGCATCTCTTCAACAATTATCCTCAAACAAGATCTATGAGTTGACTATTTTGAAATGTTAAAATAATCCACAAACGCATCCCCAAAGCTCCATTTGACGGCCTATTGCAAAAATCCTCTTGCTCATCAAATGGTATGCGTCCAACTTTCCAAGATGAAGGTTGTTAAATAATGAATGAATCACACTTAATTGTTGTTGTCTATTTATTTTTTTGAAGAGAAGCGCACTGCATGCAAAGTCACTCCCACATCATTGTCCTCATTGGCTTCTCTGGTTGCACTTTCCTCTATGAAAAGGCGCCGCTGACGCAGGATGGACTCATCATTGGAATACAAAAATCCACGCCCAAAAAAAAATCAAGAACCCAAAATGGGAAACTCATGACGATGCCTCAGCATATTGATAATGGCATTTGAATGCAGTTCGAGTTGTTTGATTGGCATTGACATTAGGAGGTTTCAACTGGATCTTTCATTCGTCTTTCAAGTCAATAGCTAGTAAGTCTGTGCTTTATGACAGCAACCTAAACCAAATTTGTACATAAGTTGGGACATGCTAAAATGTTGAATTTAGCTTAACGCACGCTGATAACCCTTAGAAGCCACCTGCAATTTTTTTTCTAATTTTTTAAACAAAGCTGTCAATTCTTTATATGTTTGAAATGAAAATAAAACCATTGACACTAATATTTTCTCTTACTGCAAATACATATTTTGAAATATTGGTTATCAGCCTCTTGACTACTAACTCATTGACTGCCAGCCATTTTCACTGAAGCAATCCCCTTCACTCCCGGCTGTTTTATTGGATTTTGACTGATTTTGCAAGGCTCACAGAATATTGTTCTATTGCTATAAAAGCATGGAACCTGGAACCTTGCAGCAATTAGCATTATAATATAGCTAAGTTTCATAATTATTCACAAATCTATTTAGAAATGTGAGTCATGAGCTTTTTTTCAACATGGCCCCTGGTTGATCTCTTTTGCTCTGCTGCCACCTGCTGGCTGTTTGTGTAACAACTACCATTATTTTCCAACCGTTCTTTGCAGTTGAGAGGCTGCATCAAGGCCTTCTATATGCTCTAGCATAAAAAAAAAAAGAATTAAACATATAAATATGTCTTTGGGACACTTAAAACATTTAAAATAGAACGTATTTATACGTTTTTGAGAGCAAATGGTCGATATTGGCCTTGTAAAAACTACTACGTTCTGGATCAAATACACTCTATAAATACTAATATGTAAATACATGTATGGCCCACCAGCCCCAGTTTCCTGGGAACCGCTTTCAGGTTTGTCGTATCGAATAAATGGCGCCCAAGTGTCGTCATTTAAATTTGTCAGCCTTGCTGAAATATTACAAAAGTTAAAGCCAGGCCTCAGTCAGTGTGTGCGAGTGTGAGAGCAACAAAGCTGTGTCCCCGGCAAGCATGTTGCACAAGGCGAACCGACGCTGAAAGGTCGCACCAACGCAGTGTGTATCCATGGCGACCGCCTCCAGCTGCCACCTCAGCTTCAAGGTAAGATACCTTTCATTTCTGAAAGCATTTTGTAATAAATACAAGATTTGTTTTTCTAAATTGATGTTATTGTTTGCTGGGTCACGCATAGGATGCTGGTCAAGCTCGCATCGCCACTGATGGTGAGATTAAAATTTCAGAAGCGCGGTGGTGAGTTTAGCATTTTTAATCTACTAAAAAGTAGATCAATGGTGACTGGCATGTACGTGTACACCCCCCCCCCCCCCCACTTCATACTCTTTGAAGCCACCTACAGGCTTTTATTGGAACAGCAATTAGCAACGTTTGGACTGTAACAATTTGTTCATGAGCAAATGACAGTGATGTCATGATGACTTCCTGGAAAAGGGACGGAAATGCAAGATGCAAAAAGTCTCCACTCCTCTTTCATCAGGCGACTTCAAATGGTGAGTACTTTTTTATGATAGTATAGTTTACTTTTGTTTTACTCTGTTTATGGCAATGGAGAATGTTAAAATGTCAAGATTGCCGTGAATGGTTTTAAAAGGTTTGATGTTGGCACGTTCATAACAAACTGTAAATGTGTTTAAAACCATTTGAACACTTGAATGTACTGTATTGCACTACTTTTGTAGATGATGATATAAATCCCCAAATAGCATGCAAATATGCATTCTGCTCTTCAAACAATGTGCCATGATATCATATCGCATGATTTTCCTTTGATATTCTGGAAAAACAAGTTCATTATGTGTCGAATTTGCCATCGTATTTTCTTTTGTATGTGCCGTACGACATTTAGACGACAATATTTCCATGATGACAATGTCAACTTGAAATAACTTTTATTGGAGTGTAAACTGACTTTTCTTGTGCCCAGTGGGTCACAGTTGACTTGAGAATTCCCAGTGGCTGACACGCGCGCGCACACACACATAGAAGCAAGTGACTGTTGGCATATCAAACACATCATTTGCCTTTGGACAGCGAGCTGCCAAATGCCGAAGCTTTTTGTGAGGGTTATTTTCATTTCTATATGCCTGCACAATTTTTTGTCGTGCTTAATGTCAATTCTATCATGACCGTTTTTTTATGTTCATGCCCCCCCCCCCTTTCTATGTTGTATATGAATATAGACAGCTTTGAATATATCTAATGAGACCCAATATATTGCCTTTTCAAAGACAATAGTCATCATAAAGGCCACTATGGCTCCAGCTGTTCATATCTTGCCTTTTAGGCACGATACACACAGCCAATGAAAAGCAGTTGGAACTTTACATCATAGAGATGTTCTTCTGTTTTTGTTTTCTTTGTTTTTCACCCCTGTGATACATTTTGGCTGCTAAGTTTGGGAGCCCTGCTTTGCTCTACATTAATGTACTGCATAAAAATACAACAGAGAGGAAAATTGCATGCTAAACATTAACCCACTTTGGAAAATGGAATCAATTCCAGTTTTGTGCCTTGTACTTTTAACGCATTAAATGTAACGACATGCCATGAACAAGCAGATGTTGAAGGGGGAGCAATGAAGAAGTGATTTGGCCGCAATATAATTGGAGGAGAAAACACAACAGGAGAAGCGTTTCGTTCTCATCGCGACTTTTTCACCCCGACCCAAAAAAAATCTCAAATATAATAATCAGCATAGCACACACATCCGGTCTTTACAATGCCGCTGAGTGTTACTAGTTTGTTACGTTACCTAAAAGTCGTCGCGATTGTGCTGAGAACGTCCAAAATATTGAATTGACTGTTCTAGTTTCAGAGCACAGAAACAAAAACAGCCTGTTCGTGGATACAAGCCATCAAAAAAAGATGCTCATTTCTAGTGTGCTTATTTAATCATTCGTTGCCATTGACGGCTATAGACGTCAAAAATTCATTTGAACTATTTCTATTAGTTTAACATTTTCCCACTTTTGTTAACAAGAGTATGAAAACCTAGAAAAAAATGTTTATTGTACATTTGGAACAGATATTAAATTTGTGATTAATCGTGAGTTAACTAGTGAAGTCATGCAATTAATTATGATTTAAAAAAAATAATAATTAATCGCCTGACGCCCCCAATTTTTCATAATCTTTTCTTTTTTTTCTTTAAAAAAAAAAGAAAGAAAAGATAATTAAAACGGTTTTTTTTTACAGAACAAAAGATTATTACAAATTAGGGGCATCAGGCGATAATTTTTTTGTAATTAATTGCATGACTTCACTAGTTAATTCACGATTAATCACAAATTTTATATCTGTTCTACATGTACAATATTTTTTGGGGGGGGTTTTCATACTCTTGTTAACTAAAGTGGAAAAAACGTCTATAGCCGTCAATGGCAGTGAATGAGTTAAAAACGTCAAAAACTCCTGTTAGCACTTAAAACTCACATTTCCAGCTCTGCTATGATCGTTTGAGAAAACCAGTGTAGGAAATAACACAATCATTAAATACGCATTCAGTATTGGAAAAGCGTATAAAAAGTGCAAAGATTATTTTTATAAGCGTGGGATTGAAATTTGACTGATGCATCTTAAACTGAGTGAGCGCGTCGATCACCAAAATGCAGCGTTTGCCAAACTTTGAGCAACGCAGGTGGTTTTATTTCTGAATGTTTCTGAGGCTAATGTCCTGTAAAAGCCTCGCTGACTTCTAACGGCTCATATTTCTCTGACAGCCTTTGAATCCAAAGGTCAATGTGTGTGTTTTTTCTTTTTTTTTTAAAGGTTAGCGTCGTGTTTTTGCTCTTCGGGTGATGCCGACCTGCTAGATAGAAAGCAGGATTGTACTATAATCATCGTAGAATTTGGCTTGGTGATAAAATGCTGCCTCCATGAGTGAAAATTACAATCCACATTTTTTTTCTCTGTTTCTTGAGAGACTATTGAAAATATTGTTGCTATTCGTCAGTCAGCATCAAGGAGGAAAATGTTGGCCAACGTCGGACGCTTGCGTCAACTTTTTGGCCGTTTGAAAGTGAAACATCAGAAAAAGCCATAATTTTTGTGTGTCCAGGAAACCTTTATTCCGCATGCCACCTTTTGGATGTTTCCTAAGCCTATTGTCCAAACTCAGCGGTTCCGACCTCTCGGGAAGAAGTCGGCCAAAGGGCGTGCACTGCCTTCGAAAAAAGAAATCTGATTTCCCTCTTGGAAGACATTCTTCATACTGCATGTTGTTGTTTGTTCCCCAATTTTGAGGGGTCATTTAAAAATAAGTGAAGTCGCCGGGGCAATTTCAAGTCAAGTCAGTTATTATGAAAGAACAATTCCCAGTAAATAAGTACCAACAGTCATTTTGTCTTTTTATTTATTTAAGAACACATAAACCCAAACCTTTTTAAAGAAAGAATACTTGTCAAAACATGGTAGTCTCTTGTTAATACTGCATTCGTGGAATAAGAATGACAGTAAACAAGATAAACGATCAATGTAAGGGGGGCGCTAAGTTGGGTAAACTCGTTATCAGTTGCAGACAAGAAGTAACCGTGGTTGTTATAAAAATTCTGATTTGGCGTTCGTTTTTAGCGGCCATTTTGCATGAGTCAGCAGCAATTGGTGCACAGCCCTAATGTTTACATTATCCTGGAATTGCCTTCTTCATGCCTTTTGGGCCCACAAATACATATCCGCTCCACCACAACGGACAGATATTCATCTTGACCCGGGGCTGGGATATAGTCTGTCTTCCGTTATTGTGTGCCGTGTTATTGGCTGATTGAATATGTGTGTTAACGGCTGTAGCTAACGGTTCTCTTGTGAGCAGACACAACAGTTGAAAGCTCGTGTGAGCGAGCATGTGGTGTTACGCAAGCCCACGCTAACCTATCCCCAGCTGTACGTGCGCGCCGTTCCGTCTTATTGGTAAATAGGCTCGTCCGCCTTTGCACGGCTAGAGAAAAACGCACCGTGTTCCCAGCGATGTTTTGAGAACAGTGTGGTTTTCTCGGGCCCTGGGGAGCTCCGGCTCGTCTCCGGCTACGCGTACCTTTTTAATGAGACGTCTGCATGCACGGCACACGTTCTGCTCCTTCTAATCAAATCACTGGCATGGAGGGCCACATGGAGCAAGCCAACCCAATCTGCGACCGTCCCTGTACCCCCCCCCCCTCTCCCCCCGGCCCCCCTCAAGCGCGCGCTCATCTTCTTTGTCGGACTATTCTCGCTTCTGCGCTCGCAAACGCAACATGAGCAGCTCGCGCTGGATGCTCCATTTCCACCTTGTGACTCGAGTTTCTCCTCCTGCTGCCGTTTTGGGTTCCGGTGCAAATCAAGCAGATACATTTCAAACGCAACTTGTTTGACCTCTTGTGGCCTGTTCCAGCACAGTTTATTCATGTTAGAAGCGGTTGTTCTCCTCATTCATCCGTCCAATTGAAATTCCCAATTTTGCGTGATTTGAAACATTTGTTGTTGTTTTTTGTTTTTGGGTTTTCCCCTTTTCTTAAAGAAAGTAAAGAAAAGAAAAAAAAGAGATTTGAAACATTTGTGGCACAGCATGACATTTTAAAGTGCGCTTCACTGTTAACCCATTCACTGCCAGCCCAGTAAAAATGAGTCTTTGACGTCTATTGCCGTCAATGGCAGTGAATGTGCTAAAACCCCTTTTAGCTGGCTGCAGCTTTATCCAAAGTGACTTCAATCCAAAGTATTAAGTTTAAATAACTCTTAATTAATTAAACTTAATATATTCACTTTGGACTAACTTAATTCAATCGTGTGTTACCACTTGAAGCGCTTTTTTTTTTAAGTTGGTCAACAATTCAGTTTGTAATCTTAAATTGGTTCAGCAAAAGTGTGCGTAAGTGAAACAGCGATTCAGTCTCAGTTTCATCGACGTGGAGTGTTTACAGTAAGGATTTAGATGCAAGCTTCAAGTCTCCATAGTCTGACTGCACTTTGACCACAGGCTACATTACAGTTGCGGGGAGGTTACGATGTTTCTGTACACCAATAGAAGCGATTGATATCCTGTGGGCAGTTTAATTACATCCATCCACAAGCTTGAGTTTTACCACACGTGTCAGGTTTTATTTGGGCACTTGTCCGAGGCACGCAGTATTATGTGGGCACTGGTGGAACTATGTAACATGTTAGTCTGAGGGTTTTGACGATGTGAGCCTCAAGGCAGGGTGAGGTAGGGCCAGGGGCCTTCATCAGCTCATCTGGAGCTTTAACTTGGAGCAAGTAAGATGTGGCCTGAACTAGACGTGAGGCCGGAATTTTGGGCACGCAAGAGCTGGGGTTGAAGTTGGGGCCTTCAGTTGACATGGAGCTGAAGCTAGGACCTTCATCCAATATGGAGTTGGGGCTGGGGGCTTCAGTTGATGTGGAGCAAGAGTTTAGGCCTTCAGCCGACAACGGGGCAGAGCTGGGGAATTTACAGAGATGAAGTCGAGGTCTCCAGCTGACATGGAGCCGGAGCCTTCAGCTCATGTGGACCCGCAGCCACAATTGCAGCATTCACCTTACATTGAGCTAGGTCTGTGGCCATCAGCTAATATAGCTGGGACATTAAGTTGACATGAAGCCCGAGTTAAGACCCTTAGTTGACAAGCCAGAGCTGGGTTTGTAGCAGGAACTTACAGCTGACATGGAGGCGGAGCTGACCCCTTGCTTATAAACAGACTACGTAGCTGCTTGCTTCGGGCCCCGTGGCCACTAGGGGGGCCCCCCTCAATCTAGCAACCCCGGTTTATATTTTGTTGGTGGTTTGGTGTTGTTGAGAATCAATTGGAATCGGGAGTACATTTGGATTATCCTGGAATCGTTCACATTTTACTTTGTTTTTAATGGAGCCCGAGTGCCTCGTCCGCCGACCGGAAAAAAAAACCCTTTGATGAGACCAATGAAAAAGAAAAGCGCAACCGCTCGTCATTTGGGTGCACCCGGCGTCGATCAGTGATGCGTCTGACGAGCCTGACGCTCATTTCAAGCTGTAGGCAACGGCGCGCCGAACTTCACAGTCATAATCGGGTAAGTTAAACATATATGTCTATTGCCAACAGCGCATCTACGGTGGGTCAACTCTAATGCAAATAAGTAGCTAACATTAGCATATGTACAGTATTTTCAATACCAAGTGAGCTCGTGTAATCGACAGCAAGTACGTTGTAACACTACACACTGTACATGCTGCTAATCTTAAACTGAGTTACCTGCTTGTGGCTGTCTACACAGCAAGTTAGCCCACGGGAGCTCAATGTATACTCATTTACATTCATGTGGGAATTTCTTTCCTTGAGGCTTTGAAAAATAAAGCTCTAGTGAAAGTAAAAAAAATAATCACGGTTAAAAACAGCCCTGTGAGAAATTCATAGTAAAGCTAACAAAAAAAAGCGAACCCTTAATAGAAATAAATTTGTAGACTAGTTGAGTTCATCCAAAATTAACTGGTTAGCATCTCTATTTAAACCAGGGATATGCGTACTTTGAAGGGCCACATTGCCATGGTTCATGTGGGGTGGAGGACCCAAATGCAGGGAGGCAGGAGAAGTTACCACGGCAAGGTTGAACGGAGTACTGAACATAATTTATAAACAAAACCAACAACGTTCTGAAAAGGCCCAAAAATCAAAGTAAGAACAAAACACAAGAGTGGTGACATCGACAACGATCCAACAAAGACTGAAGGAAACAAAATACAAGCCCAACTGACGAGACAACGAGAGACACCTGGACAAGACACAAGTGGCTGTGGGAGATGATTGGATGACACAAGGGAACAGGATGACGAGTACAGGTGCAAACAAAACCTAACAAGCAAGACGGGACACAAAGCCAAAACAACAAACCTAACCATGATATACACAAATCATAACACACGTAAGGGAAAAAAAATGAAAGGATGAAAGGGCCGCTTTCAAATCTTTCATTTATCACTGAACCAATTCATCAGTGTAGGTAGATATGTGAAGCTATATTTTATTTATTTTTATATATACACCGTATAGTTGGGGGGAGAAACAGCTGTTTTATAAAGCAAAACAATGCTTTTTAAAAATTCATTTAAAAGCCTAAATGTTTAACATAGTTTGCTTTGCTTTTAAAACAACTTGTTTTGTGAGTTTCAATTCTTAAATACAAGCTTAAAACAAATATAGCTCAACTTATTTATTTTCATATTTTTGAATGAGGTTTGGCACCATATACTATAAGTATTGACAGTCGGTTGGGATGAGAAGTTTGAATTACCTTCTGCAGTGCAACAAAATCTGACTAACATATATGAAATATGGATACATGGGTTACACAGTGCACATATGGGCCCCGTGACATTATTTTGCTTAGGGCCCCCAAATAGCCAGGTAGGGTTAGGGTTGACTTTGCTAATTCAGTCTGCGCTGGGGCATTCACCTTGTTGTGAAGATGCCAGTAAATGTGGACTAAATCATTATTTTTTGCATTTAACAGCTACAATCTGCTTGCATCGCGGCATTTATTATTTTTACAAAGAGTTTTTAACATCAAGAACATACACGGACGATTTATAAATGTATAAAAGGCCATTCAAGATCAAATCTTCTTAAAATCTGACAGTTTTTGAATGAGTTTTTGCATCACCTAAACACAACAACATCGAAACAAAATGACACCACTTCATATTCATGTTTCTGAGTCATATTGGAGGAGACAAGAGACAGCTGATTGTAATCTGATCATTTCATGCTTGTTGTCACGGAGAAAACTGCTTCCGTGACCTTTTTTTCCTGCGTGCGCGCAACCTCCACTGACCCCCTCCCAGTCATAAAGCGCCTTAGCGAACCTTTGATGAGGTTAAAACCTCGTTGAAAGGTTCACTGTAGGCAGGAAGTCAGCGCGAGTTTCGCGGTGGGCGACGAGGAGCGAGGAAGACGTTTTGACAGGATTCCTCAGCAGAGTTTACAGCTGGGGGGGGGGGAAGGGGCGTTCACCGCTGAGTGTCAAACTCGCTGTGGCGTCAAGCCGCCCCAGTGACATCGAGGCCTACAGGAAGCTTCGCAATATAAAATAAAATTACTTTTTTCCTATTTTTTATTTAACTGGCGTTGGAATCGTGAGGCCGAGACTTGTCACTTAGTAAGCAGTGTCGTTGTCGTGAAAAACGTAAAGTTGATTTACGTGCTGTTTTAAAGACGGTGTCGAGACGTGGGGCGGCGGCGTTTCCGGTATTTACGTTTACTCCGGCAGGGCGCGAGCGGAAGTCCTTTTTTTACGTTCCGGACTTTGACGGCTGTCGACTAACTGCCCGCCCTGCCTACTCGGAGTTAGCGGCAGATTGCGGCCGCTGGTCACACTCGCTTGCTCTTATATAACTTTAACGTGTGTGTCGAGCTCGGCGGACACTTGACATGGGCCGACACTTTTCCAGGATCCGCCCGTCGATTTCTTTTCCTCCCCTCCACCTCCTGCTTCTTAAACAGAGAAGAGTGGAGCGAGCTTTTTGGCTTCGGATCTCCTCCTCGACCTTGTTTACTTGACTTACCAAATAGTTGGTGGCAAGCGGGGAATATTTACTCAAGACTTGAGGACCGCCGCTCTTTCCCCCCATCATTATTTTTGCCGTCTCACCTGCACGTGATGTCTTTTATTCAACGGCTCCCACGCGCCGACTTTGCGTCACTCCTCGTTGTTGTTTCTCACTGACTTTTGACAGGACGTGACCTAAAACGGAGGTCTGCATCTCTCTCCAAACAGCAGGTAAGCTCCACTCTCTGAATTCAACTCCACACTTGACATAACAAAAAAAAAAGAAGTCCCTTTGTAATGTTGAATGCATTGCTTCGAGACCTTGGTTCAAAAGCAGTAGCGTGCTTGCAAAACGGCTCGACGGCGCAATCGGTGCAGTGGAACCAGACAGCCAACAGGTTGCACTAATGTTGCGTAGCCATGCAATGCAATGTAAGCGTGGAAAATCCAACATTTCCTTTTTAAACAGTCCCATCTGTGACGCACTTTTGCTAAATGCATTGCAACAGATGATAGTGGTCCGAACTACTGTGTGACTGTCCTTCGACACAATATGAAGTGCACCTGACCTCATCAGTTCAGCCATCAATCAGTTTTGCATAACACTTGTCTTCATTAGGATCCCAGTTAACTTCCGGTGAGAGGTGGGGTACAGCACGGACTGCTTTCCAGCCAATTGGAGTGCATGTGACAAAACACAACAACAATTTCACCAATGGACAATTGAGACACTCAAATGCTCATTGCAGTAAATATTTTTCATGTAATTAAAAACTCAAATTTTTAGAGTCTTCAATTAAATACACTAAGAAAGATATTCCGATTGCGGGAGAAAACCCAAACAAGATTCAAACCCTCAACCTCAACACATGTGCTAACCACTAGCCACTCGGCAGTGCTGCTCGCTTGTCATCCTTGCATCCGTTTTCCATATTATTTGTCCTCATGAGGGTTGGGTGACCTGGAGACGATCCCAGCAGACACCCTGAACTGGTCAGCAGCCAATTTCAGCGCATAGAGATCCCTTCATTCACATCCTTGGAAAATTGTGTTTGCAATGATTTTGGTATGCGGGAGTATCGTATTATATCGCATGTCTCGAAAATCGCCTCAAATGGTCTTTTTTTGGAGGGATGTACACACCTTAATAATAACTATCTTAAGCTCAGAGGGACAACATGAAAGAAATGTTGCCCACTTTGATTGACATTATTCATCACAATATACTGACTATCACGCTTGTAGTGGCGTGATTATAGATTTGCAACCAAAATAATGGAAACAGCTCTCAGTATTACACATTGAATGTCCACCTCAATGCAAAGCATGGCAATAATTGTAAGTAAATGGTATATAGAGCTGCTGTTAATTAATTGATTATCAAATTAATCGACAACTATTTTAGTAATCGTGTAATTGTTTGGAGCCCTTTTTTATTTATTTTTATTTAAAGTTGTCCAAATCCTCTAATTTCAGCATATCAACAGTAATTGTTCACTGATTTTTGTAGTCCTTCATGAAAGAAGACTGATTAACTTCGGTGTTTAATTAAAATAAGACATTTGCAAACATCTGTTTTAACTTTGGAAAACAATTTCCGAACCGGTAACAATATCGACCCCCTCCAAATATACAAGTGATTTTTTTAAAAGGAAAGGGGGGGCCTTTCCTTTTTAAAAAAATCACTTGTATATTTAAATACAAAGTACGGAAATAAACACCAATCACTGGTTAATTAAACAGTAATCAGGTGGAAAAATGCTTTTGTACTACACTTTAATACAAAATTAAATTGAATCAGATTAGTTGATTAATCGATTCAAAAAATATTCGATAGTGACAGCACTAATGGTATAATAACAGTGAGCACAAATGACTACAGATCTGTTCTGAAATGTCGAGCGTCAAAGTAAAAACTTGACAGAAAAATAGATACTCAATATTTGCACAGTTTGTTGTGAGAAAAGCTTCTCTCACCTCTCCTGGCATGTCACAACAATAGCAAGCGGCAGCGGCAGCGCAAAAGGAAGTGCAACAAACCGCCACTCTTAGCATGTGGCTCACCTTCAAGGCACAACTGAGTTGATCCAACGAGGCTTTGAGTGCGTCCAAATATTTGCCGTCACGTCATACTGACAGGCAGCCTCCAGCTACAGCAATCCATTCTGTAATGTTATGGTTTGCCATTTGCAGCAGAAAAAAATAAAACTTTTAATAAAAAAACTTTTTAAAGAAAAGATTATTAAAAATTAGGGGCGCCAGGCGATTACAATTTTTAATCATAATTAATCGCATGACTTCACTAGTTAACTCAAAATTAATAAAAAAAAAAAGTTTAATTATATTTTTTAAGAAAATAAAAAAAATTTTTTAAAGAAAAGATTATTAAAAATTAGGGTCCCAGGCGATTACAATTTTTTTATCATAATTAATCGCATGACTTCACTAGTTAACTCACGATTAATCACAAATTTTATATCTGTTCTAATACAATAAAAAAAAATCTAGGTTTTCATACTCTTGTTAACAAAAGTGGGAAAAAATATTAAATAGAAATAGTTCAAATGAATTTTTGACGTCTATAGCCGTCAATGGCAGTGAATGAGTTAATGTGCATTTTTCTTGCAAGTGGAGACAGCGTTGTTAAACGCCCCAGAGGCCCTTGCGTGAGTTGAATGGCAGACACGTGGTCGGGGGCTGTCAGCAGTACCAAAACAAAAGTTGATGTCCAGTGGTGGGAGTGCCAGAAAGGGTGGGGGTCTTCAAATGTATAACATCAGAAGACAGTTACAGTTACCGACTGTATTTTGCGTGAGCAAAAGTCATCTGTTTGTCATGATTTCTTTTTGAAATCAGGTCAGATTGGCGTGCGGCATTTGCCAGGCTGCCATGTTGTTCCGGCGTGGGCGTCAGGGCAGGAAATGGCCTCTGATGTTATTGACATTTCATCAGTATGAGGCACATGTGGAGTAAGAATCCTTGCAAACACATTTAGTGCTCGTTTGGCCAAGTCCTCCATTGACTAAAATACATTTGTCATTTGATTTTAGTACATGACATGGAAGTCAGTCTAGTGGTGAACATGTCTGCTTCACAGTTCTGTGGTTTGGGGTTTGAATCTCGGATCAGGCCTCCCGGTTTGGAGTTTGTGTCTTCTCTCGGGCTTCCTAACGCATACTGAAAACATCCACGTCTGGCTTATTGACAACTCTGCGATCTCTGCAGTTGCTCTGCATTTGGCTGGTGACAAGTACAGGTTGTAGCGAATGGCGACATGTGCTATCGAAAATGGATAGATGGACATTTTAATATATGCTACCGGTACCACTTTACAGTTAGGGAAGAGTTTGTAAATGGCTTGGAGTTGGTTGTTATGGAATCTGGACCAGATCTAGATTAAAACTGGTTTTGAAATCCTGACACAAGCCAAGTTAAATGATGGTTTTCTGTCATTAAATTCAAATTGCTGTTAAATGTGACCTCTTCACCAGATCCACATTTACGTTCCGATTGACGGTAACCTCATTCGTCACCTGCGTTAAAAGCATTAATGGTAATTTGACTTTTTTCGGGTTGGGGGTGGGGTTTTCGATTTGCCTGCCAACATTTTATATGAGTGTTAAAATGATGTCAGAAAGACTTTCAAAAATAAGTCCAATCAATTTGCCACTCCCAGTTGAAGTTTGTCGCTAATGCTAAATGCTAACTTGGTTGACAGTTCAACAGCACTACACGATCAATGCACTCTCCCTTCTCCAACCTTTTTTGCTCTGTCCCGACAGCTGTGCTGTGTGCTGTTGACCTCACGCCAGTCGCGCATTGTAACATTACCGCGATAGTAGGACTACGTTTTCTCATGATTCAAAAGATGCAAAAGCAGGAAGTAGTTCTACTCTACTCCGGTCAATGCTGATTGCCTGGATGGGGATGAGAACGCAAACATAAATTTGGGAGTAAATAGAAAATAATTTAACAGTTAAATTCCTTTTTAATGGGTTTATCGCTATGACAACTGTGTGATTGGCATGGCAAAAAAAAAAAAAACGGGGGGGGAACTGGACCTACGTAATAACATGACAAAACAATGGGGTAAGCCAAATCCGCCGGGATGGTAAACAGTAACCCGATATTGAAATCACATTACTGTGCAGTCACATTGTGTGCTAATGTGGCTACCTGGTGCAAACTGGAGGGTTGCAATTGAGGACTAGGAGAATATTCTGAACTGCTGTTTTCATGAGCTGACTGTCGAGTTGCCCGGACTCGGAGACATACCCTCAATTATTTCAAGACACACATTTTTTTTTTCCATCTCATTTATTCATTGTTCATTTATTTCAGGCAGCAATCAGAATCACACATTTATCAATTTCTCCAGAAAATACTCAACTAAACTTAGCCTGAAAAGGAGTGGGAGGAAGAAAAACTTAAGTCCCACCCCCAATCTCATTAATATCAAACTTTGAAAACATATTTAGCTACTTCCCTGCAAGCTTGCAGTAACCAAAAGCGGTTTCCATGAATACTGAAAAACTGGTGTGTCTACAAACAGAACTAAAACAATATGTTAATTAATTAACATGGCATCAAAAGCTCATACCAGTAATGGTAATGACAACTAACAATACCAGCTTAGGTAAGAGACAAACCAGAAACAAAACGAAAGCACAAACGGCACACATCAATAACTATTTTTTTAGGCCGATGCCTATACTGATTTTTGGCAGGAAAAAAAATACTGATTACCGATTAAATCTGCTGATTATTTAAAAAAAGATATATTTAATGCATAATATGATATATTATATATTTTTATCTTGTAAGTCTTGGGACTTATTGTGCTAACCTGGGACCTCAAGGATTGTATTTGGTGCCATGTCATGGGGAAATGTGTGTTAAGACAAAAAAATAAATCCTTGAAATTTGAGAAAAAAGTCTTTGAATTCTTGAAATATCAGCTTTAAATATAACTTGGAAGAACAATGACAAAATAAAACGATAAGAATAGAATAAACTAAAAATAATAGCAACTGAAAAAACAGAACAAATACTGACTGTTCCTGTGCGTTTTGACCTCTTGGGGGCAGTGTGGTGCCATGCATCAATGGTGTACACACTTCGAGTACAGAAGAAAGTTACTGGACTGGACTGAATTCTATTAAAATAACTCATTTTTCACACATTGGGAAGAATTTGTGCATATTGTTAGTGTTATCTCACCTGTGGGTATGTGTTCCCACAGCATTTGTGTGTGGTTATTTGAAGGAAAAACACTCCCGAAGTCGATACTAACTTTGCTTTTAGCATTAGCGCTAGGCTCACTATGTTTTACAAACGAACCAGGTTTTGTATTTAAATAAACAGTGGATGTAATTCTTATCGTTGTGTGTTTAGTTTTACAGTTAACTCCAACTGGGGTGTCATTAAACGGCTTAAAGGACGCTTAGGGACAACAGAATAACGTACGCTACACACTTGCTAGTTGCTAATGCTACGCAAGCAAAATGGTGCATTCAGCACTTTCACAGCATCAGAAACTTTGTTTTTTTTCTCTTTCGATGATAACGTTTTAACGGGAAAATAATCAGCCATTTGGTCCAATCAGCTGATTGTTTTGGCCCGTGTGCGAAAGGCAATAATCAGCCGATTATAATCGGCGGCCGATTAATCGGTTGGGCCCTAATTAAAATAGTAATGTCGCTTAATCGATTAATTTTGACAGCTCTAATTTGAATCCATTAAATGGTGATTGTGCCCATCCCTGCTAACATGATCTCTTCTTCTTCTCTGTGTGTGTTGGGAATGACGGCCATTTTCGTGTCCAGATAACAAAATGGATCAGGGCGGCTTAAAGTGCAACGTGAATGGTGACGACTGCCTGACGTTGTTGGAGTATGGAAGCGGAGTCTGCAGAGAGGCAGCTGATGCCACCGTCTCTCTGCTGAGTGCTCACCACCCAACCGCCCAAAACGGGGGTGGAACCAAAGAGCAACTGGAGCACGCTATCCCCCTCAACTCCCACCAGCAGCATCAGGCTCTGTTGCAAGGCTCGGCCACCAACGGTCAGAAAATGGTCAGAATGGAGAAGCAGCAGCAGGACGTCGGTGACTTTAACATGGAGGACGACTTGGCGCTGCTGAGCCAGAATATTGCCGATCTGGACAACGTGTCTGTCATCAACACCTCCGTCCTGGGAGGCCTTCCTCTGCATGATGTTTTCCCCCAACACATCAAACAGGAAGGACACTTCTCCCTGGATAAAGAATTGGGATGTTATGGCGGACTTCCCTCCGCAACTTCCTGCAACGTGGCAGGCGGCGGTGGCAGTCGCCTGATTGATGAGAGCGAGCTTTGGAAAGACCTGGAACTTTCGGGATCGCTGCCAGAGATCAGCGACTTTGACTTGGATTCCGAAGTGGCTCACTTGGATAAGATCCTGCACGACGGCGGCAGGCCTGTCGGCGGCTTGCCGAAAGCCGCGCAGGTGCCCATGGGCAACGGCGGCAACTGTCACAACGGCGCCGGCCAGCAGCATCACGCCGTGCTGCACCATCCTCACCAGCCGCATCACCTTCTGCCGCACCAGCTTCACCAGCAGCATCAGCAGTCCTCGTCCCTCCTCTCAAGCGTGGTTATCAAGGAAGAGCAGCCCGACCACCCTTTTGTCCACATCCGTACTCCCGGTGTGGTCAAGCAGGAGAACCAGGAGCCTGTCTTCTGCCAGTCGCGGTGTCTCCAGGCGGGCATGGCTTCGGCTCATTTAGGAGACCCCATGTGCTCGTCTATCGGCGCGGGCGCGGACGGCTACCGCTGCAGAAGCATCTTGGCCCAACAAGACCGGAAGCCTTTTGCCATGCACTCAAACCCGCCCTCCTTGGGGGAGGGCTGGATGCCAGGGGACGGGTACGGAGAGGCCTCCGCCATTCAAAGGGACGCCGTGTTGACGTCGTACCCGCTCAGCTTCTCCAGGTAGGTGACATTTTGTCCTTGTTTGGCCTTCCTTCCATGTCCTTTTGTCTGTGTTTGCTTTGCTTGTCAATTTCTCTCGTTGTGAAGCTTGACTGACGAGGTGTGGAACTCCCCCAAGATGATGCAAGATGTTGAACAACATTTTCAATTATTTTCAAAGTAAAATCAGAATCGGGTTTTCAGATACAATTTGACAGATATGATATCAAATGTGGTCTTTCAGGTTAAAATTCAAATTGACTTAATTCTTTTGGTGATTTTACTGAGGTATCACAACATGCCTACTTTGGAGTCTCCACAATAAACATAAAACCTGCACAAGCTCGAGATTTAGTTGGTTTTCGGTCAGGATTGAGATCAGCCCCGATTCCCTTCATTTCAGGGTGATCAGTTGACCACTTCAGAATAAACCCATCTTGTCCACTTTATCTTGTCCCACCTTAGAGGCCTGAAACAGTCGGCCACCACTAGCCTCTTTTGCGACGATAGGAAATAATAAGCTTTTCATAATTATTTGCCAGAACTACTGCGAGAACATCAAAGGTGTGTGCTGCTGCGTGTTATGTAAAGATCGGAGTAGACAAAAATCAGGATGGGCAGATCAGACGTTTTTAAAGATCAGTTATCGGCCAGAAAATTGTGCACCACTACTGCATACGAACTGAATTAAATTAGACGGCATCTGAACATATTCCATTGGGTTTCCCATAACACATAAAAACTGCAATTAAATGCGGAGTCTGGATCAGTTCTGAATTAAATATGGTTTTACAAACAGCAGCTAAATTACATGAAATGTGACATCTGAATATTTTCAGTTGGGTTTTCAATGACGCGTTTAAATTTGGGATGAATGCGGAAGGAACGTTGCTCTATCATACCCTGCTTACAAATGGTATTATATGTGAGCTGAAAATTAGATTTTTTTTAAATGAACAAATTCTTCTTCATCTTGGTTCTGATCCAAATTGCTTTTAGACCCTGGATGAAAATTAGATTTAATTAGTTGCGAAAAAGTTACATAGGGATGTTCATGATAAACCCTAATTCTAATTCATCTGGAAATGTATAATAATCGCTTGCTTGATTTGACGGTGCAATTCTATGGAACTGCTATCTATCTAAAATGTTTCTGACAGGATCAACTTGGTCTTTGTAAAAGTGCTTCTTTTGCTACAACACGGATGTCAACTTGGATTGTGCAGCTGTATTGTAGCCTTTGCGCTTTTTATCATTTGACAAGTACAAATAGATTTCAACATGAGGTTGAGAGGTTAGGAAGCAGTAGACTTTAGTTTGCTAAAAGCACAAACGGGTCCCCGCCGTGCTGCCGAAGTCAATTTAAGAGCCGTCTATCTCGGCACTTGACTTCCCCGCAAGAAAGCGTGAGTGTGCATTTGGAAACGCCAAAGCGGTCGGCGCCTTTGGCTGCTTTGAAGCGTCGGCCTCCGCTTCAACACATGCCGCCGCTCAGCGTCATATAAATAAATAAATAATATAGCGAATGGCAACGTAAGATGGCTGCTGCGCATGCAAGTAGACCAAGATTCCTTGTGCAGAAAACAACACATATTGCCATTCAAACGAGGTATTCCCAACGCATTTATATATTCGGGTTTGAAATGGGGTAAGGGTTTTGAAAAAACGGAATAAGCGTATTCAGAATTTTGCATGTGTTGACATGGTTATGGTTCTTGACTGTATGTGAACGGCATCGTTGGCAACTGTTTGCTGCCATGTTGCTTGTGTACACACTTAAAACAATGGATGCCACTAATGAATAAAAAAATAAATAAAACATCATGACAAATAAATTGTAAAAATTTAGGAATGAGCCGACCCCTGTTTTTTGCTGTTTCTTAACACTGTAACTTCACAGCTAATAAAGTATTTTTGCTGGTAACGCTTGAGTACTATTCACATCGGAAGAAGGGTTTAAAAAAAGCAAATATGTTGATAGTCACGGGGGGCTGTGGTTTCTAACCGCCTGTAGCCTTATTAAAGAGTCATCAGTTTCAGTTGCCGTCACGCCGCGTGTCACCTCACAGGAAGTGTCTCATTGGTGCATTTCGAGCGTCCCTTGCAGCACCACAGCAATTGCTCGCCTCCTCATGCCAGAGTTAAGAGTCAAATGCATTTGTTATTTTTATGATCTGGAACGCGACGTGATGCTCAACGTCGGGTGCTTTACGGTCCATGTGGGGCCGAGGTGAGGTGGGCGGGCCTTATCGCAATACTCGGCCGTGTTGGCTGAGTGCGGTTTGTAAACAAGCGGAAAGATGAGCAGGACGCTTTTTAGTTTTTTATCTGCACTGATTCGCCGTTGGACGTCTCCTGGTCGCGTTTCACACTTGGACATCTACTTAATTTTCTCCCTGTCTCCCAACAAGCGACGCATTGTTGCATCTGTGGCTTCAGACCGCGAGGTCAACAAGTTTGCCGGCTTGAAATCAGTTAGATTTATGGCCTTGAGCTATGGATGTGATAGTACATATGGTGTGTGCACAGCACACTGGTAATGATCCACTTATCCTCATTAGGTGAACGGTTTTGAGCATATCCCAGTTGAGTTCCCCTTACCAAAAGGAAGTATATTTAAGTATACCTGAAGTATACTCAAAATTAGGAAATTATACTTTTAGTTTTACTTTTGTTGTACTTATCGGAAGTATACTCCACCAAGTAAATGTTAAGTGTACTTGTAAGCAGGGCTCTAAATTAACATTTTTTTTTACTAGCCAGTTTCCACCAGCCATTTTTTTTCCCATTGAAAATGTTCCCAATTTTTTTTTTCTTTTTGAAACCCCTAAACATAAAGCTCAGCCTCATTCATTAAACTGGCCACCTTGAATCAACGGCTCCGTACAGTCAAGTGTACTTGAAAGTATGCTAAGTATACTTATTAATATACTTTATGATATACTTAAGTATACTTTTAGTGTACTAAAATGGGCCAATTTAGTCCCAAGGAGTTTACTTTTAGTACAAGAATAAGTATGCTTGAAAATAAACTTAAAGTATACTTGAGTATACTCTATATTATGTACTTAAAGTATACTACTTTTTGGTAAGGGTCACCCCATATATATATATATATATATATATATATATATATATATATATATATATATATATATATATATATATATATATATATATATATATATATATATTTAGATATTTCCCTCCTCTGTGTGTAGAAAAAATAGTGTCCACTCCACCACGTTTGTAGAAAAGAAAACATCCACTGCTAACCGCATTCATGCGTTTTTAAGTACGTTCATAACAATTCCAGACCTTAAGGTGGCAACAGTTCCCTAAATCCTATCCAACCAGAGTACGCCTCCGTCTGGCGACGCCACTCCCACAAAATTGCGCCTACAATGAGATGCATGCCAAGCCTCTAGGCGGCAGTAGTTAGCCAAATACTGCTCGTCTCTTGACGTCACTTCACCATACGTCACACAAGCACGAACTGTCAGCGCACAGAAGACTTAAAAAATAAATAAATAATAATAATAATACTTGTAAACAGTCAATGAGTAAATCATAAACGGAGCATAGAGGAAAACAAAGAGGATAAAATAGAAAATCTTAAAAAGCGTCACTTGTCTTTTTTAAAAAAAAATTATTTTCCTACCACTCACCACACACATACACACACACATACAAACATGGTCTCCCCGATGGGGAAGCGAATCCACGGCGCCTTATTTTTCTTCTTTTTTAACAACTTGAGGTATGTGATTGAGTGACGCGTGTAGAGGACTACGTAAAACTTTACTGATGGACACACGCGACCGCAGAGCCGGAGAAATATGCAACTCTTCGGAATTTTTAGAAACCTTCGTTTTTCATTTTTAAAAAATCCCCGCAGATGTATGGATGACAGGGCAAGCGGCAGAAAAATATCTCCCTTTTGCAAAAAAAACCGGCTACGTGTATACATGGCCTGAGTTGTTGGATGCACTGATTAGCTTTTGCTAGCAGTATTAGCTTCTGATAGGCAGCACTGTGTGAGACGTGTACCCCTTTTTAAACTTTTAACAGCTGGATACTGTGGCAAAGTTGCTTATTGTTTCCTTTGTACATAATTTTTGCTGTTTTGAGTTCGACTAAGTCGTACAATTTGACAGTTTTTCTTTCATTTGATAAATTATGGATTGGTTGGTTCTCTAGAATCGGAATGGTTAATAACTGGTATAGCTCTAGTTGCTCTAGTTTTGTATGTATTAGCCCTACATCTCTCCAGGCAATACGTCAGGTATGACAAGAATAATGTATAATGATTTCTTATTTAGGGGAGCTTTGTTTTATAAATGTGTAACAAAAACAAGCACAAAATAGCTCAGTAATAATTCCATTTTAAACGTCAGATTCAGATTTGCTAACTTGCCCTGTGCTGCCACTAAGTTGCTATAAATAGAAGCGTAACGTGAATATTGTTTAGTGGTATGTCGCACTGTCCATTTGAATTGGAAGCAGCCTCATGTCAAATGGCCTTTCTAAGCAAGATGATATAAAACCTGTTTTGCCAATTTTGCAAATGAAGAAACTGATGACATTTTGATATAGTTGTGGTCGCATTATTTATTATCACTTGTTATTGTAAACATTTCTGTCAACGAATGCATCAATCTTAATAACATGTGGGAGGTGGCTGTTTAATTTGGCACTTATGCCAATTGGACGTTTGACCTTTAGTTAATGATTACTAGCTGCTCTTTTTTTTTAATTTTTATTTTTTACAGCTGGTGTGAATGTTAACAGAGCGAAAGTGTGTGTGTTACTTATATTAACCAGAAAAGTCATGTGCGGACCTCATCCCTTTGACACAATTTGCTTGCATCGTCTTTAGCACGGTCGCACGTGCCTGTGCGCAGGAAGCCGCGCGCTAGCCGAGGACCTTGCGCTAGCTGCGGCCCGGTCAATAATTAAACCCGGCCAACTAAGATTGCGGTCCGTGCGCAGGCAGACGTTTATCCCCTAAGAGGCTGCTCAGTCGTGCTTCTTATGTAACCGCCACAGTCTATAACAGCTGCTTTCAAGTAAAGGGGGAAAAACACAACAAGTTGATCATGGCCTCATATCCTGTTGGTCAAGACCGCCGGACTAATGAGATTCGGTGCGGGCTGAGGCTCTGTAAAGCTTTCAGGTGACCTACTTCTCCTTCTGGCTTGACTGTATGACACGTCACACTGAAACTGACAAGTCAAGTTGGCCGGACTGCTAATCAATGCTGAGATCCGATTTCGAGTATGCGAGGCATCTGCTGTACGTTCCAGTGTCAATTTTTAACCGTAATTAATCACATGACTTGAATAGTTAACTTGCGATTAATCGCACATTTTATATCTGTTTTAAATGTACAGTAAAATATTTTTTTGTAATACTCTTGTTAACATGAAATTGGAACAAAAATGTTAAACTAATAAAAATATGGCTGCATCTTTTAATCATGGATACACTCATTTCATTCATTGTTCATTTATCTCAGGCAGCAATCAATCCAGACAATACGCAACTAAACCTAGACTGAAAAGGAGTGGGAGGAAGAAAAACTTATTTGTCCCGCCCCCAATCTCATTAATAACAAACATTTGAGTGTCAAGTTTGACGCCCCACATTTAAATAATTGGATTGTTAATGTCCCTGTAAAATAAAAACCACATAAAAGAGAAAAAAGTTATATCCAACGTTGCCAAATTTAAACAAAAAATAATAATCACAAAATACACACAACGAGGCTTCAATTTTCCTCCATTTTCCATGCTGTGACAATGAGGCACTCTAAAGCGGCGAGCCATCACGAAGCCCCTGTGTGCACACTGGCTGCCACATCGGACTTTCTTACCCTCCACTCGCTTTTCCCCCTTCTGTCCGTGACGTGCATGCACTCACTGACAACGAGGCACTCTAAACTGGCCATGCCATTGGATTATTTGAAAGAAGCACGTGCAATTGTGCCCGAGAACCACATTAAACGCACAATTCGCAGACAACGGGGATATGATCTGATCTGATCTAATTTGATGTACATGAGATGATCCGATAAAAATGATGATCTTATTTTGAAGTAATGAGTCCAAATGTTTGAACTTTAGGATCTTGAATAAGATGCAACATGCATCAGAGCGTTTTCTTTCTGTGAGTGACCTTGCATTGACTGAAGGCGAAGTAATTTCATCTGCCACTTTGCTGACCCATTTTTCATCCCGTCATACGGTCATTTTTTTTTTTTTAAATAGCCCCCCACCCCCCGTCCGGTTCTGAGCCTTCTCTATTCTCATCACGGCTACTGCTTAGGCTAGGCTACTATTTTTAGACACACTCCAGCTTGCCATGAAAATACTTTAGTCGCTGGTTACTGGATGCTAAATCTGTGCCGCTGATAGAAATTTGTGATACGTAGTTTAGTTTTGTTGTTTTTAGGTTTAATAGTGTATTTCACCACAGGTACAAAATGTAAGAAAAAAAAATCCTACACATTTTGAGCCATGTTTTACAAGCACACAAGCAATAACATACATTGCTGAAAGTAAAAAATAAATAAAAATCACCTGAACTCTGAGTGTGTTAAACATGCTGAACAGGTTCACCCATTTCCAATGATAAATAACTCGCCCCACGTACGTTTCAGTTAAGCCCGTGTCACTTAACTTGATGAGGAGGATACTAAAGCTAAACAAGGGTGGTCGGCATGACTGGCACGAGTCTCAAGTGGGACACGGGCAAGCCTTACAACTCACAAAGAACCTTTTCTTGCATTTTTTTCAATTGAGGTCATTTGGAAAGAAAAAAAAAAGCCTAATGGCTCTTTTCTTATCACTACTAAAATAATGTTTCTAGGAAGAAACCATTTTTCACACGTTTCCAGATTTGATCCGAACTGTTTGGAAAAGTCTGTCTGCAGAGAAAAGTGAACACTCTACCCTCAATAAAATCCTTCTTACAAAAACATGGAGATATGATTTATTAGGAATGGACGACTACCTATATCAGTTACCGGTATTGGGGGCGATACCGGCCTTGTTGCGATGGTGTCACCAATACTAGTTACTGGTGCCCTCTTGTGGCTGTTCTACTACCAGGACGTAAATACCTCGCATGGCTGACAGAAATGTTTTCCAAGTCACCCGTGTCCAAGATGCAATTTCTCAAAAGTGCATGTCTGTTTACAACAGGCTGCCCCCAATCCTGGTCCTGAGGGGACACACACTTAGAAATTTGCGATGTGCTAATGACCGCTGTAAAGCTGTTTAGCATGTTAGCAACTCTAATTGAAGTAGATAAAATAAATGTCTTTCATATTACTGTAGTTCATCTTTCATTTGCACTTATTTGACCATATTAGCCCAGTGCTTCTTGTTCAGTTTTTTTTTATCCTCCATTAAGAAGAACATATTTCACAACAGCCCCAGTTCTTCAGTGCAACCATAAATATTATAATTTGTCTATAAAATTATTATAAGTACACCTGTGCAGAGGTGGTAATACTCTTTGTGCATTCTCTGACAATGAGAGCACCACTGCCATCTTCTGTGGTGGATGTGCAATTACACTTTATTCTTATATGGTTTAAAAATAATAATAATTTGAGAAGGACTGGCATAACCTATAAAACTAAAACATGATATGGTTTATATTGTAGTGACATACATTCATTTATTGCTGGTGTGTTAAAAAAATTAATCAAAGTGATGAAATATTTATTTTCAGTACTCGCGATACACGCCTAAGTGAGAATCGACACCCTCGTTGCAGAGAATTTGTCTGGGCTGTCCGTGTTTTGTCATGTCTTTTGCCTCAGGCTGATGTCAGGAATATTCAAAGCACATGAGACAAATGGGAATCATGGGAATCCTCCACTCTTCAAGGCGGGAGACGTACTTAACAAGCGTGTTGAATTCATGTTCATTTTCTCCTTGGACCGTGTGTCATCCTGCTAATCTGTATTAACAAAATGAACCAATAGCATGAGATTAGTCATAATGTTAACATCCTTCTGCGGTGCCAAGAATGTGGATGTTTCTTTTTTTCTTTTCTTTTTTGAAAGTCTAATGACTCAAATGTGGTACAATTTGGAGTTCAACCAATACATTCCTAGAAAAAATATGACTCAAAATGCAAACAAAATTTAAGAATTCAGTGCATCACCATTCACTGTGGAAGTTCATTGAGTTGATTGTAACATAGGTTAGAGTCTTTGCTGTACAGTGCAGCACATTCAATTAAAATAGAAAAAATATTTCAGTATTGTCATTCAAAAAGTGACACTCAGTACATTGATTTTCTTTAAACAGAGCAATTTTTTTTAATGATGTTTGATGATAGCCGATTGCTTTTGGCCGGTGTTTGAAGGCCAACAATCGGCTGATTAATCGGTCGAGCCCTAGTGTTTTCATATTTCTATTTATTCAGTTAGAATGTTAAAATGTTAGCAGTTACAAAAGACAATTTTTTTTATTTTTATGTTTGAGCATTACTTATGAAGTCAGTAACTAACATGAAAATCTAAAATGTGGATTCTCTTGAAGAAAATAATTAAAAAGGCAGGAAAGGTGTCATTGGGCCCAAGTCTGTGTATATTATAGTCCGTGTACTGCAATAAAAGTCTCTGCCTGTGCTTACTGTACTTTTCCATCACCCCCATCTTCTTTTTTTTTAATTTTTTTTTATTTTATTAAGCATTGCTTCCTCTGTGGAAACTGTTGTCATTTCACAACATCTTGTGCAAGGTTCAGCTTTGTTTGTGTTCTCTTTTTTTCCTGCCCCTCATGTTATTGTTTTACCACAGCAGGCCCATAAAAAAAATCCCACTACTAGTTTACTAGCTCCCCTTCTGTGCCACTTTTTTTTTCTTTTTTTTTGTCATTGACCTGAATATCTGTACAGTATGACATTTGTGCTGTTGACTTAAGCTTACTCATTTCTCACATTGTGTGAGTGCTGACACATGAAAACGCCGTTTGTGTTAGTTTAAGGGTTTATAATTACCAAACATTACAATGCTGCTAATTTCCTTTAGCATGTCTATCACATTTCACATCAATGTTTACGCTACTGTATTTTCAAAATTAAAACTCCGGACACTACAATTTAGCTGGAAATAAAATATACAATCAATTCTTACCAGAAACTATAACAAATTTATTCATTGGTCAATCTGGTTGTGGTGACCCATACCATTATCGGCTGCCCTCCTGCAACCGTTTTGTGATCAGGGACTAGAAATGAGAAATTATATGAATACAAAGTTGCCATTTTATAACTACAATCATTAAAAATGAATCCACCAGTACATATTAAATTGTAATGATAGTTCAGCGTTGTTGTAAAACACTATTATGTTTATTGTTTATACTGTGTTTTTATGACTTTGGCGATGGCTGGAGCACGCCACCTCTGTTAAAAAAAAAAAAAAAAAAGCAACAAAAAAAAAAAAAGAAGCAGTTTCTTCTTCGGTTGTTGCTCCAGGTCTTTCCGGTGCACCGCTGTTGATATAGCGCCTCCATAATGGCAGAACACTGCATCTGCAGTTAAAATGCGTTGCTGCCGAGGTTGAGCATATATCAGTGGCTCAGGCTGGAGGTGGCCGCCTCTGAATTTTGTACACAGGAAGAACCCTGGACTCGTAGGACCACGTTTCCCATGATTCACAGAAGCAGGAAGTCGTTCTAGTTCAGGTATGATCAAAACACGCCTGCTAGCATTTTAACAGTTAAATTCCTTTTTATCGTTTGAATTGTGTGATTGACATGCACATAACCCAAAAGCCGGACTAAAAAAAAGAAAAAAAACGGGGACAGGATCTGCGTATGAGTGGGACAAAACAATGGAGCTGACGAAATCCACCAGGACTCGGGACACGAGCCTCAAAATGGCGGGACTGTCCGGGTTAATTTGGGCGCAAGTGTTAAACTATGCCGTAGTGACGTTTTGTTTTGCATATTTGTCTTACTGTAAACTGGGAGTGACAAACTTGAAGCAAATAAAATTGAGCTTCTTATTTGGCGAGTTGCAAAACATTGCGGTACCAATTGAGAAATTCACTAAAAGAGAAATTAAGCAAAAATGAACCTGACCAGTTCTTTATTGACATGTAAATAAAGTGACGACACATAAAACGTGAATTAAAAATGTAAGATCCTCATCTGTGAGTCACTTTTTGGACGGCAACAAGAAGTGAACGACCTGGCGCCGTATCGTTCCGACTCGCTGCTCCTCGTTTGATCTTCCTCTAGGCCGCTGCTTGCTCGTATTAATGCGTATAAAGCGACCACTCAACCGTTTCTCGGCTCAACTCTCACCTCTTTTGCAGCTTTCACTCATGCCTTCCTTCTTTCTTCACCTCGCGCTCAAACATCTAACCTGTTAGTCATGAGACTGTTTTTAGCCTGTAACATGTTATTACGCAGGATGTTGAAAACAATCGCTAGATTTGGAAAGAATCGAAAGCAATTTGCCTGACAAAATGACGTTTTGTGGGTGCGTGTGTCATGATTGTTGTCAATCAGCACTGGATAAACAAAGATTCGTCTTCATAAGTGGCCATTCAAATGTGGAAGATAATTGCCACAACAGCTGTTAAGTCAATTTCTAATTTTGTATCCATTTTGTTCTGGTCACTTAACACATCCGCCTCGCCTCACGATGTTGTTTGTGAGTAGAGCTGTCAAAATGTATCGATTAATCGACAACTATTTTAATAATCAGGTGGAACAATTTTTTTATTTAAAATTGTCCAAATCCTCTGATTTCAGAATATGTTCAGTAATTGTTCACTGATTTCTGTAGTCCTTCATGAAAGAAGACTTATCTTCTGTATTTAATTCAAATAAGACTTTTGCAAACATTTGTTTTTACTTTGGAAAACAATGACCAAACCGGTAACATGGTACATCTAAACCCCCCTCCCACCCCTCTTCTTTTTTTTTTTTTTTTAATCACTTTACAAATACAAAGTACGAAATAAACACCAATCAATAGTTAATAAACCTAGGGACCAATACAAAATTTAAATGAACCCGATTAATTGATTGAGTAATCGATAGATTAATCAACTCGAAAAAATATCGTGAGTGAGTGCCATTCCTGCTAATGCTCTTGCATTAGAAACATCACTGAACACGAATAGCTGCCAACTTCACGGGTGCCGCATCTCAGAAGCTCACGCTACTTGTGCTAATCTGTGTGGTGTTCAACAGATCTCAATGCAGCTTTGCTTACCTTTTGATTTTGACATGCCTGAAGGATGTCGCACCGGTTTCTACATGATGGTCTTTCAAATTCCGGCCATCACTTTAAAGTGCCTATGGTTCTTCACCAAGCCGAACTTCTCGTCACAATCTTGGTGTGGGAGTGGTTATTATGTAAATTAGCCCCACTGTTATGCAACAAGCGGGCCGAAATTGCAGTCCCTGGCCGTCCTTTAATACGTTCCCTTGCTTACAGCGGGCGGTGTATCTGCAGAAGAATGCTGCTGCAAAACATAAATAACAGCGCACGAATGCGGCAACCTCGCTGAGTCACGCCGTTCCCTCAGCGCCGTTGCTATGGAGCCCAAATCCAGGGTCACTTCTATTCACTGTTTCCCATGCAATCTGGGGTGAAGTGAGCATCGGAGATTGACAGATGGCATCTGCGCCACTCCAGACAGCTGATGCTATTTTCATGCTAGGAAAAGACCTTAAGATTTAAGAATGGAATTTCAACATTATTTCACAAATGGGCGCTAAACGACATGAGGAGGAAATATTAGTGTCAAAATGAAAATAAATGACCTTCTATATTGAAAGCTTTGTTTAAAAATTATAACAAATATTCATCATCAATTTAGTTTTATCCAAGAGAAACATTTTCTTGTTTCGTACCAAAAAATAAATGATCGTCCAACTGCACAGTGCACAAGCTGTACTAAAACTTCAAGTTTTTGCCAACATAAATGAATGAATAAATAAATAAATAAATATTATTATAAATATTATGGGTGTGCCCAAAAAATCGATTATCATTTAGTATGATCCAGAATCGATATTAAATGTCCCAAAATCGATTTTGTTTACATTATTTGATACGGTCTTGCCTTTGTCTGTGTGTGCCTTTATTTGGAGCGCTGTTCATGTTGTACCCGATTTGGCCACTATGGGGCAGTGTGGTTCCACGCGGTCTAATACACTGTTAAGAGCTAAGAGCCACATTAGAGAGTAGAAGGAAAAAGTCACGATCAAGTTATTCCAAGAAAAGTTGTTTTTTTGCAGTGTGGAGCCGTTCTTTAGAGTGATAAAAGTGCCGCGAGTAGCGCGCTAATGAGCAAATCAGACTGGAGTAGATCATTGTAATTCCTTGCACATCTATAGATTGAAGCAAAAATCATTGTCAATCAAATCAATTTGAATCAAAAATCGCTCTTAATCGAAAATCTATTCTGAATCGAATCGCAGACCCGAAAATCGGAATCGAATCGTAAGACATTCAAAGATTCCCACCCCTAATAAATCTGTTATTATAAATTCTCTAGTTTGTTTTACACCCAAAAATAAATAATCGTACGAATAATCGTGATTTCGATTATTGCCCAAATAATCGTGATTATGATTTTTTTCCCCGTATGTCTTTGCGACAAGTAAAAGCTGTCTGCGAACGTCTTACAAATCTTGATGAAAACCCTAAATTTGCTACGTTCGCAAGCTTTCCCCACTCGGTGAGATACCGGCTTTATCTGCCTTCAGATTGGTCAAAAGGCCGGTGCCAATATATCGGCACCGATAATCGGTCTGTCCCTATTTTTCAAAATAACAACTGGCTGTTCATTTTTATCATCTTTTGTCAAGTAAGGTCAGTCCAGTCGCATGTGAGTCGCTCAGATCACTGCAAAAGGCGATGATGTCCTCACTGATATGAACTGCTCGCCACATCTCAGGAGAAGTCAAGTCGGAGCGCTCACGTGGATCTTTTGTTCGCGCAGTGTCTCTCTGACTCACATTGCCTTGTTGCTCGATGGTGAAATGAAAGTCGAGGGCAGGAGAGATGCTACTAATTGTTTCGTTTACCTCCATTCCATCTGCCGTGGATGCTGTTTTTCTTTCATTTACCCCCGACATGCATTTAGATGACAAAAAAATAAAATAACGGACCCACTGGATCACCTCTTGTCAGACATGTTTTGAACATTTTTCTTTCCTTTATTTATGAATTATTGATATCATTTTGTAAGTCTCTCTGCCTCGAGCCTCTGGAAAAGAAAAGAGACTGTGAAAAAGATATGTTGTCTCTGAGGGTTAATGATTGGCTTCTTTCCATTGAGAGTGTGCGCGTGCGTGTAGGCCAGCCTCATGATGACTAAATAAAAATAGCATTTGGCTCATATGGACTCAGGGCTAAAGTCTGATATTCTTGTTAACAACTTCCACAAAAACATGTGAGAGAAGTTTTTATCTTTTTGAGAGTCAAAGAACACAATTGTAAAATGCACACAACAAAATCTCCATGAATAACTAAACTGTAAACAACAAATTGTTTTAGCACTAAAGTTGTGTCCTGCAGCATTTTATTTTATGTATTTGTCCGTTTCTGCAAATGGGGTAGATGCCACGGACCTCCGACTTCATCAGCGCAGTTTCCGGCCACCGCGTTTTGCCTTTTGCAAATAGATGCGACAATTTGTATCGTTTGCAATCCCAGTGAGCCCCCCTCCCCCCCCCCCCAAAAAACCTGTGAAACTATTGTGTAGTGCCATATTTGTTGTGGTTTCATGGATGATGACTCACCGATTTTGACAATAGAATATACCATTTGGCACTTTATTGACCCAAAAAAGTACATTCCCTTGGACGCGCTTTTACGCAACTGTTCAGCAATCTTGAGTAGGGCTAGGTATCGATTCGGATTTCCAGATTCGATTCACGATTGACATTGATTTTTGATTCAGTTAAGGATTTCAATTTTATATGTTGGACATTTTCTGAAGTACCAATGCTGTAAATAGTAGAAACTTCTTGCTCTTACTTGGTACATTAGTAAGATTTTTTTTTAATATTTACATTTAAAATTGAATCCAATGCAGTTACATGAATCATGTATTTTTATTGATCATGTATTTTTTTATTGAACATGACCTGATCAAAACAAATAATTGAAATCGTAATTGAAAAAAATTCAAATAGAAAATTTTGAAATGGAAAAAATATTAAAATAATGATTAATAAATATAAATACAAATAATAATAGAAATAAATAATTTCAAATGGAAAAATATGAATATTTACATTTAAATTTGAATCCAATGCAGTTACAATAATTATGTATGTTTTATTGAACATGACCTGATCAAAACAATACATAATAATTGAAATCGATTACAACCACAACACTATGTAAATAAAGTGGCAAAAACAGTTTTTTTTTTTTTTGTAGAATAAATTTCCCTGTGACGCGAGAAGGCACATTAATTTATGTTGAGGGTCATATTAAAAGTATCGATTCATGGTTTTATGAATCAATATTGGGCTATTTTTTAAACTCTTTTTTTAAACCCAGCCCTTATAATGAGTTAGCTTCTTTAGCGTGTGACCGTTTCAAAGATGGCTTGATCTTGTACATTGCGAAAACGTTAAGACTTAATCTGAAGCTGCAGTCGCTGGTGATCGATGATGCACTTCATTTGTTGAAAAGCGGCAGTTTGCTTTTAATAACAAGTACATCCAACAAAAATGATTTTGGGGGGCTTTAATGTGGTGATGGTCTGACCTGGTGGATGCTCTTGATGCTTTCAATGACAATTAATGCGAGAAGACGCCATTAGCATTGTACCATTTCAAATGTCTCATTAGTAAAACATGTGAAAGGCAGAATGATGGAAAAATTAGAAAGCTTGATTGTTGCTCCGCTTGCCCATGTTCTTTTTCAGCGTGACCGCGTGCTCAATGGAGCCATATCGCATCACCGATTGTCCATTAGAAACCGTCTCATGGCCGTGTCACACGTTTAGCGGATCACGTTGCACGGCTACTGAATAAATTAAGTGTTGTGAGACTGTTGATTTGTTTTTTTACGCACTTGGACTTTGACAGGCAAGAATAAAATAACTCACGCTTGGTTTCCAGCCTATGTCGACATGACCCACCTAGATTTTGGTCCAAGCCATTGCGTGACCCTCATTTGGTCTGACGCTACTTGATTTTATTTATTTCGGGCAAAACAATTCGTAGTAATAGACAGTCAATCGTTTTTTCCCTAGACACTTTCTAGAATACTAAACACCCACCCATTCATAAGTGGCAGTTTAAAAGGGCTCTAATCCAATGTCCTAATGGTATTTTTGCCTCAGCCAAGGAGGTCGTATTTTAGCACAGTTTGTTTGTTAGTGAGGAGGATTACGCACACAATATGTAGTTGATCTACATTTAGTTGATGAAAAGCATGAGCTTATGGGATATGCTGTCCATTATGGTGGACAAAAGCCCCAGAAATGGGCTCAGTTTTTCAAAATCCAGCCTGTAAAGCCATTTTTCCTTTTGAAAATGAACTTTGAGATTAGCCTATCCCCAATAAACCCTCAAACAAGTCTGAAGAATCCAACTGGAAGTTGCTCACTTTGCTTTGAAGCAGCCATTTTTGGCTTCATTTCACAATTTCCAATGGTTTACGACAACTATTCGGAGAGATTTCGTCCGATTGCTACCCGATTTAAACCACGCGTACTAGACATGTGTGATTGTGAATAATTTCAATTTTGTACTGTCTGTCTAGCTGTCTAATAGCTAGCTATTGCTAGCTATTAGGGGTGTGCCAAAAAATCGATTCTCAAAAGAATCGCTATTCTCATTCAGTACGATTCAGAATCGATTTTAATTTTCCCAAAATCGATTTTATTTAAATTATTTTATGCTATCTTGCCTTTGTCTGTGTGCCTTTATTTGGAGCGCTGTTCATGTTGTTCCCGATTTGGCCACTTAGGGGCAGTGTGGTTCCACGCGTTCTAATACACTGTTAAGTTGTAGCAACATTAGAGACTAGCAGGAAAAAGTCACGATCAACTTATTCCAATAAAAGTTTTTTTTTCAGCATGGAGCCGCTCTTTTGATAATTAGCATTATCAGGTCAGACTTGAGCAGATCATTACAATTCCTTGCAAAAAATGATTGTCACTCAAAAAAAATTTCTCAAGCAAAAATCGATTCTGAATCGAATCGCAGGCCCAAAAATCGGAATAGAATCGTGAGACATTCAAAGATTCCCACCCCTGCAAGCTATTGTGTCTAGCTAGGTACGTTTCTCTTTAAATAAAGTTGACAGCGTCGAACAAAAACGGGCATTATTGTTTGTTTTTTTCTTGTGTGAACTGTCAAATGTTGGATTAGTGTCGTAATGTGATGTGCTGCAAGTGTCCTTTGTGTTAATTTATGTACAGACAGTGATGGTGGGAGGATGTAAATGCGCCCATCCATTAGTCAGCCTTAGCCAGCACTGTTGTACTACTGACGTTTGTTTCAATACTCCCACTCGCTTGTGTGCGAGTTTTGTTTTCCACCCTCACAGTGAGACACAAAAATTTAGCAAAGGCTCCCTTAGCCTGGCCGGCATCACGACAGCATAAACTTCCGTAGTGGCTGCTGCATGTATCCATCATCACTTTTGATGGACCCGTGTCCTCACGCAGTGTTATGTTGAAACCTTATAGCGCAATAAATGGTGGCGCTCCCTATGACTGCATCACATGAATTTGCTTCATGTGATAGTTGGCATGGTGACCACTGAGGCTTTTCAATGAATAACTTTATACAAGAAGGTTGTTTATTCCATTTGGATCACAGTCGTGGCTGGAAGCGGTTTGGACACTCCGTTACAGATGTGGAGAGGCCTTGGCGGCAAGCGTCTTTGAGTTTCAAGAAAGAAAAGCGCGATATAAATCTGATGCATTACTATTAGTACTAGAGGTGTGCCCAAAAATGTATTCTCATAAGAATCGCGATTCTCATTTAGTACGATTCAGAATCGATTTTAAATGTCCCAAAATTATTTCATACAGTCTTGCCTTTGTCTGTTTGTGCCTTTATTTGGAGCGCTGTTCATGTTGTACCCGATTTGGCCACTGAGGGGCAGTGTGGTTCCACGCGGTCCAATACACTGTTAAGTTGTAGCCACATGAGAGAGTAGAAGGAAAAAGTACTGATCAATTTATTCCAATAAAAGTTGTTTTTTTGCAGTGTGGAGCCGTTCTTTTGAGTAATAAATGTGCCGCGAGTAGCGCGCTAATTAGCATTAGCGAGTCAGACTGGAGTAGGTCATTACAATTCCTTGCACATCTATAGATTGAAGCAAAAATCATTGTCAATTAAATAATTTTGAAGCAAAAGTCATTCTGAATCGAATCAGACCAAAAAAATCGGAATCGAATCGCGAGACATTCAAAGATTCCCACCCCTAATTAGTACTATTATTTTAATTCCTTTTTTAAAATATGAAAGAAATGCATTTACATTAAGGGTGTGTTGAGCTGCTGAAGGAGAAAGGAGGCATTCACATGTCGGCGTCTATTGGAACACTTGATTGTTGAAAGACGCTGTAGCC
Source organism: Leptonotus elevatus (assembly GCF_054856555.1). Classification (NCBI taxonomy): domain Eukaryota; kingdom Metazoa; phylum Chordata; class Actinopteri; order Syngnathiformes; family Syngnathidae; genus Leptonotus; species Leptonotus elevatus. Next base: position 8,651,794 of record NC_141254.1, read on the forward strand.
GCCTACCCTTAGCAATAATCTTCAATGTTGTGCAAAGAAACTCATTTAAAACCTTAATTCATCTGACAGACAATGTGCTTTGTAGGTGTTGCTGTTTTGGCCAGCAACATGGTTCAGCAGTTAGAGCTGTAAACAATTTTTTTCTATTTGAGGAAGGTGATTCATTTTCTGAAAAGCGATATGCACTGTATTGAAAAAGAAGAACATAAAATGAACGGTTTAAACTTTACAGCTGAACGTCATTTCACCTTCCCTAAACTTTTGAACGTTCAACTGTTCGAGAACATCCAACAACGGCAAAATTCACAGCAGGTGTTTGTTCCATGAATGGATCAAAAAGTTTGCTGGTGAAATTAGAATTTGTGTGAAACGGTTCTCTTCCTCATGTTGACCTCATGAGACCAAAGCTGACCGTGGCTCATCACCAACAATGCAATCACGTTCTTGTCGACAACATGACAGTAAATAAAATCATAACACTTTTGTTGTTGTTTACATTTCTAATGCTTGAACATTATTGCGGCGCTCGTCATGGCGCCAAAAAAAGGCAATGGCGAGTTTTGTCTGTAGGTAATGTGTGCAGGGAGATTGCTAAGTGAAAAGTAAATGAAAGCTAATAAGGACACTAGGGGAAATGGATGCTGTGCGCCTCAGGCCTTGGCCATCCGTCTGATTTAAAAGACACAACGTGTCAGCAGCAAATTGGATCTGCAGGGAGCAAGTGAAGGTTCCCGGCTACGCGCGTATGGAGGACGCACATACATGCACAATTTCAAGACACGTACAGTTACGTTTACATATGCAGTGGACGCCCGCTTGTCTTCTTTATTATATATTCTATATTTAACAGAGGGTATAAAAAAAAACTATCCAGTAGCATACCATCCCTCCCCCCATCAAACAGTTATGTAATGGATCACGAAATTACATGGAAAGCAAGTTGGACGTAACTGCAAACAGATGCTTACATTGAGTTGAAGGTTGCTAAAGTGAAATGATTGTGCGGTCGTCTGTGGCCTTCCTCCATCATGTGGTCCATTTTTTTCTAGAAATCTCTATATATCAAAACCTTGCAGGGGTTTAATCATGTGGCTTCAAGTACCTGTCAAAGATCTCCACTCGTACAGCAGACGTTCTGGACATGCTCCTATATATAAGAAGTCTTTCTTTGTCTTGTTAATGCTGCATGCCTGCAATCAAGTCGTCGCCACGCGCCTCTGCACTTTTATCAAGTCTTTGCGGTATTCGTTTTTCAACCCCCATCGTCGTCGTTATCTTTGTTTTCTTCTTCGTAAAGTGTCGGTGTTGCCTTCAATATCTGACGATTTTCACTACATGAAGCCACTGGAAGCAAATAAACATAGAGATTGGGTTCTGGCCTCTGGCTTGTTCACTTGCACTTTCAAAACATGACATGTTTTTGCTCCAGTCTTCCTTTTTCTTCTGAATCCATGAAGGCATTTTTTTTTTTATCTTGGCCAAATTAATGTCACTTCCCTTGAGGCTTAGGATGGGTCCATGAGTTCATTTTTTTTTAATGAATCCATCCAAAAGGCTAAAACCCAAGTGGACCACCTCACAACCGTGGCTCTTTTTTATTAGATTCTTATGAATGACTGTTAACTTGACTTGATGTGTTGCTCCATGAAATGGAGGCAGTTCAATTCAATCCAACTCGCGTTCCGCCAACTTCAACGGCTGCGCTCGCACTGCACTCCCTTTGCCGCAGAATTTTTCCCACACATGCAGCCTCGCAATTGTCAAGAGTGCTCGAGAAGCCTCGTTATTTTTGAGCTTGCCCCGTGTTACCTGGATTTAAGGACCTTTTTGATTGTCTGCTGGAAAGTGATTTTAAAATAAGAGACCCTGGCCGTGACGAGTCCTTGAGCATGCTTAGTAAAAAGCGAAACATTTAGCCGATTGAAAAGGAAAAAAGTGAATCATAGCAAATAAATTACGACTAGTGACTGACTTTTTTTTATTTTTTTTTTACCTTTCAACATAAACTGAACTTCTCCTAAAAGTATAATCAGGTGGTATATCAAGTACTAACATACCAACAGTGTATGTTAAACTCTTAATCATATCAGAACCTTTTTGAGTGTTCACATGCCAACATTTTGTACTCTGAACAAAAAGCCCACAGAGGCAGAAGGCTAAGGTGTCAACAGTATCGATACATATGTTAAAATCGACCATGTCAAAAGGCTATTTGGGTAGATAAGATGCTAATAGACCAATGTCACGTACACTTATTGCCTATGGAACACTAGCTAATGCTAACATTCTGTCAAATCAGTCAAGCATGTCTGACATGCCTAACAGGCTAATTGGTATGTTAAACTCTCCCATGCCAGAAAACAATAGAGGCACATAAAATGTGAACATGCCAACATTATGTATGCTAACATAATGTGTGTCATAATACTAACATGTTGGCCAGCATGTCAAAAGACTCGCTAATGTAGTTAACGTTGAATTAATTGGTCTGCAAACATTCATGTCATTGTAAAAGCGCTGGCAGTCTGTTGGTATGCTAACATCCAGCATTGTTAAGTATGTAATGAAAAAAAGTGCTAAAGTGCTAACATAACATATCAGAAAACTACTCAAGTGAATAAAATGTTTTAATTCCAACAGAAGTATGCTAATATATAGCATATCAAAAGTCTCTTGTGGTCAAAAAGATGCTAATGTGCCTCAAGTTCATGTGCACAAAGAAAGTACTAAGACAGGTCCATTAATAGCCTAACAAAAACTTTGGTGTTGTCATCATGCCGTGAAAAGTTCTCCGGGGTTGTCATGGCAGCCCGCCGTTGGCCACTTCACCTTTTTACAAAGCCGGCGAGGTTAATTTGAGGCAACATGAGCACATATTGCTGCTCTAATGAGTCGGCATATCTGCAGAATGCGTTACCCGCTACGCTGCGTGAGTGCTTCCCAATAATGGCTAAGGTGCCGCGTCACGGGAGGACAAAAGGAGGAAAAGATGGATGACGCCGAATGATCATTGGAATGACAGCGGCGGGTACTCGGATGAGAGGGACGCTCGGGGGTCGGGACCATCGTACGATCACATGAAGGCCCTCTGAAACAAGGGAAGCTTTATCTCAATGCCCTTCCACTCTGAACTCAACGTTGCGCGCGCACACACACACACACACGCAGGAAAAAAAACAAGCAATCCGAGTGTGCTTGTCTCCGTGTAGGTGAGTTGGATAATCCCATGAATCGCCTGACCTCCTCCATGCACGCCGCTGCCGATTGGCTGAAAGCCTATACACTAAGAGAAGGAGTGGGAGGAGGGAGCGGCGCGCTAATATTATTATGTAACCCTGGCAGATGGGGTGATGGTGGGACGGAGACTGTTGTGATGCACAAAGAGGAAGTGAGAGGAGGCCAAGGAATGAAGAGCTTGAAAAAAAAAAAGGGGGGGGGGAAGTACAGTAAAAGAGTGAAATGAGTTTCCGTGCGGTGTGCTGTTGCATTTTCGATCGAGGGACCTCTGACACTTTCATACTCACACGCATTGTGTTGCAACCGAGTCGTAATAAATAGAGGAAACGCCATGATCGCTTTCACTTCCTGTCACATATCCTGATTAGAACGACATCTGTGCTTGTCATCAAGGCGATTCGTTGCATCCATTTTCTTTCAACCACAAGCCCAATGATTGAACTTGGATTTCGTGGACTATCCCGATTTAAATTTCCCTTCACGACGATAACCTTGTCGAGCATTCAAGTAAGCACTTCTTAAAGAAGCTAACACTGTTAGCTAATGCGGGCATTTCTGATAATTCCGCAATTCCTTACACGGTGAGACCAAACAACCTTTTGTATAGCTTTTACCTGTGACTATCATACAAATCTCTCATCAAATCAGGCTGAAAAGTTGTTGTCCGCTTCCAACCATAACATGATGGAAACTACATTATCAGTTCCAAGTGGAGGCTAGCCAAGACCACAATGCTTTGTAGTGAGTGCTTCCGAGCAACAGGGCAAACAAAAGGCTTAACTACATCAAAATAGGCCATATCGCCGAAATGATTGATGATATTGACCGATTATGTCCGATTTCTCTTCATATCACACTTTTGCCTCTGCAGGCAGATTGTTATAGTAGCGAAACAACATTTCATCACATTTTGAAATCAAAATTATCTTCACAAATCAAATTACAATGATCCAAAATCCAATGTTTTTCAACCAGCGGGGAGCTAGGGAGAGTAGGGCCGCCATTTTGACTTGTGACGTAAGCTCGGAATTGTCCCCAAGTTACATTTTAACATTTGATGTACATAAAATCACCATGTAACATTACACATCTTTTTAAATGACAGACATGGCAGCTAGCCAGTTGGCTAACATGAGGATCGAAGGTAGCAGTACATCTTCATTCCTTTGTTGCATGAGGCAAAAAACTGACGCGGAATGGAATGAAATGCAACACATTTGAATTCTGTCACACCAACTGGAATGTCCAACAAACCGAAATAAATCAGAAAGGGGAGCAAAACTTCAGCTAAGTTATCCACATGACTTTAGAAAAGAGCACAAATTTCACAAAATATGCTTTTGGGTAATCAAACTTAAAATATGTCCAACCCGTTTGTATGAGTTAACATTTGGGGCATCAAAGTTTAAGTCTTGCCAGACATCTTATTTTTTTTTTATAACGAGACTGTTTTATATCAGCGTTGTTTACTTGAATGTCCCACGCTCTCTTTCTGACTTCATCTAGCTAGCATATACTGTAGCTTTCATTCCAAAGCCCAAGTGGCAAACGTTGTCTTTGCACAGCCTCTCCATTGATGCAGAAAGAGAGTAAACAAGGTGCAGTCTGCCAGCATGTACACTGTTATGTTTGTCGTGTGCTGTCAAATCCATATCGCGCTTCACATGCACGTGTGCACACAGGGCAAATCCCTCTTGGGGATTTCTTCTACTTTGTTATGAAGTAATTCATTCAAAATAAACATTGTAACGCTAAACACACATAAAGCTGAATTGATTAATTTTGACAACTCTAATGGCAACGTTAACGCCTCAAATGCCACAATTTGCCTGGACAGAATGTCGAAGCATAGTGGTGTAGTAGTTAACATGTCTGCTCCACAGTTGAGAATCGAATCTTATCAATATGTGGCGACCGACTCTTGATTTTCTTCCGTTGAGGTATTTATGGACTTTGTATTTTTTGCGTGGTGCCTTTTTGCCGCATTTCAGGACACTGCTGCTGATACAGTTAGATAAAAATGTGGCTTCATGTTTATGTTTACAGTATATCTACTAATTAGCTCTGTAGTTTTTGTGTTGCTCGTATCATTCATGACAAGCGACTTCTGTTGTTTTTAGTAGCAATAGACGATATATTTTTTTGAGGGCCAATTATTAGTCAAGGAGGCCGAAATACCAATCTTGACTTTGTGGTAATGTCTTAAAGCATTCATGCTAATTGAAAAAATGTTCATACTTTTCAAAATGCATATATATTTTTTTAAATCTTAGACAAATGCTTCATTTTAAATTTAAAAAAAAAAAATTCAGGAAGCTTCCAAGGTTATCAGTACGTCTTAAAAAATGGAATAAATAAAAAAAATAATGGAAACTTAAAGAAGTAAATGCCATAGCTGTTTTTTCCAAAATACCTTAAATCTTTCACATTTATATGTTTTAATGTCGAACAAAAGATTAAGAAGGTTCCCAGGGTCAGCAGCATCTCTTATAAAAATAACTGAACATTTAAATAAATAGTTTTCTGAGAAAAATGGTTTTAGCTTTACCTTTTATTGTCCGTCAGAATTAGATATTTTGATATCCGTCAAAAGGCCCAATATCGGTGCCGATAGTCGGCCTATCCCTAGTTTTATGGTGTGTTTGTGCTGCTATTACATGCACATGAAAATACATAGTGGATTTGCGTTTATTGTTGTAGCATCTTCCCACCAGCAAACTCCCACCCTGATTGCCGGTCTGCGGTTCTTGGGGACTTGTATAAACTGGTCCGTGGTGGAAAAAAATTACTCATGTTATTTTCTCGACTGTAACTCATTGGACTTGTCAGTGAACACCTGAATCATGACGAGATCCGGTAAATGAGTAATGCAATTATTGGGACACCCTGTTGTTTTGTGTGCCCTTCCAAGTCATGGTGAACCGTCGCCAATCCCAGCTGACTTGTGGCAGAGTACACTTTGGACTGCTCACCAGTCACTCAGAGGGCAGTTATAGTGCGGCGTTAAGAAAACAAACAAACACCATGTCTATTAATTAATGCCATACTTGCGCACGTGTCCATGCCAGAACCTTCCAATGCAACACGGTGTTCCTGGATGCATCCAAAGTTCTTATACTGTAAAGAAATAAGTGGACAATTGTTCCACGTTGTGGTTAACTTGACATGCTTTTTTGAATCCCTCTTATGCAAGGAAGAGGTCACACTCTTCATTCCAAACTTGCGGCATGAGCACAGCCAGCCCCCGTCATCTGTTTACAGCAGTTGTATATTGTCACATTCTTGGCAACGCAACCGTCGACTGGCTGCGTGTGCTTAGAGTGATCCGGCGGGCAAGTTGGCTGCTAAGTAAGCCACACTTAACCTTCTTAACTGGGCCTGCTCCAAGGAGCAACACTTGGCCGCCCTCTTTAGCCGCCGTCCGGTTTACGTAAGCCAAGGCCGTCCTTCCGAGTCGGCGTGAGGCGCTGGCCAGTGTCGCCGCGGTGATTGAATATTCATGTGCGCTAGCGCTTTGTACATGAATAATGAAAATGAGCCAGTCACTGGGGACAAGCTGCAGTGTATGTGCTGTATCAGTATCAGGGCACACGTGTAAAATCATCATCAAGCTCCACAACGTACAGAACATTCTCATTACAGTTCAGAAATTGCTTTCAGGGTTAGCATAGCGATGAATGCTTGACGTTGACAAAATGCATACCTTCAACCCTGACATTCTTTTTCAGCGTATGCTGGCACTTTGCCTGTAAATTGGGATAGCGGCAAACGTTTGTGCGCTAATTTTGGAGGCTTTGCAGGAGATTTAGCTAGCGTCAGCGGCTATGCTTTTTAACAATGTAGCAGATTTTTCAAGTGATGAAGAAAAAAAAATTCTAATTTGTCTTGATACGTCTTATGAACCACTTCAAGAGAAAGTCGACCCCAAATTATTTTTTTACTCAGCATTCTGATGAATGTTGCCTTTGTGGAATATGAATGACGCAGCAAAATGCACCCGCTGCCATTTTGTCATTTGCTGTCAACTGAAAATGACACACCGATCTGAATATATGGATAGGACTGGATAGCCCATAGCCCATACACGCCAGTGCAGGGCGGCCATCTTGCTCCTGCCATCTAGCGAGCAGACTACTGTATAAACAGAGGCAGTTAGTATAGGACCGGGAAGGGGTTTGTGGCGGGGTGGTCACTATTTTTTTAATAGGTTAAAAAATAAAAATAAATAAACAAGTCGATGGTATGTGCTGCTTTGAACACCCCCTTTTTCTTTTATCACTCAGTTCCTTAGATCCCAATATTAGATTTGGCAGAGGCATCTTTTGTTGAATTACAGGTATATTTTTTTATAAAAAATATACAAATTTCCTCCTGTAAACATCATTGAGTATATGATTTATACACGTGTTTAAGGCAAGTTGTAAAATGTCTGAAGTCTTTTTTTGTTAATGTTTAACAAATCATAAATCATGCTGTTTCTACTGTACTGTCTCACATGTTCTCCAATTTCGATACTGTAAATGTGTAGGGATCGTATGTTGAGAAGTGTTTCTTGGGAGGAGCAATATGGCGGCCTCGCAGCTTCAAAAGTCTTGGCCTATCAGCTGTTCAGTCATATATTCAGATCAGTGAAACGACATCACAGTTGCTCAGCTAACGACCAATCGGGGCTCAGCTGTTTTCTGAAGCCTTATACTGTATCGCTAACCTCCTAACTAATTGTTTGGCATTAGTACGTTTTATTTTGGCACAAAGCACTCGACGGTGCAACGGTTATCAGGAAATAAAAATGCGAGGAACATTTTTCCATTGAACAATGAAACTAATCGGTTGCTTTTCCCTCTCAATTCTGTGTAATAGTGAAGACATAAACATGCCGCGAAATCATTGCGCTTCTTTCATATGAATTCACTTTGGATGTTCCTGTTGGTGCGCTCGTTCTAAGGTTGTTAAAGCTAGAGATGTGAATGATATTTTCAGTTTTGACCTTAGCTTTTTTTTTGTCAAAGACAAGCTCAATATGAGCAACTGCAGCACGGTGAACATGTTTATTGGCCTTCCGTTCACGTTTAGCCAAAGTGCCATGTCTCCTAGCAACAACGCCATAACATCTCCACTAGCCGCTCTCCCAAGATGTCACACATACTTGCACGCAACATCAATCTGTTTTCTCAAGTCTTCTCTTCCTCTGTCTGCTTTGTAGCCCGACAGCCCGACTAGGAGGAGAGTCCAGCGGCTGCGTGGCGCCGGGTCAACCCAAAGCCAACGGGCAGGCCCACAAAGTGTGTCTGGTGTGTTCGGACGAAGCCTCGGGATGCCACTACGGGGTGGTGACGTGCGGCAGCTGCAAGGTTTTCTTCAAGAGGGCCGTGGAAGGTTGGTCTGCTGCTGCATTCAAAACTGCACACTCGCGCCTCCTTTCCAAGACGCGCTGCAGTTGAGCTTTCTTGGAGTTTGTTGAATCATTGATCAGGGAAATTGATTTCTTCAACAAGCAGCGCAAAAGTGTATTTAGTGTCTGGCCGACTGAACTGTCCCGCCTGGTGGAAACGTGGCTTGAGTTGAGCGTGTCGTCGTCTCCGAGGGCGAAGGGATGCAGCCTTGGACATGTTAACTAACGAGGCTTAAAGTGGAAGTCAACGTTTCTTGACAATAATATGGGAGCTCAGCAGTCTAAACATGACATTCTGATTAACTCATTCACTGCCATTGACAGCTATAAACGTCAAAAATTCATTTGAACTATTTTTATTTATTTTTATTAAAAAAAAATGTTTTCCATTTTTGTTAAGAGTATGAAAACCTAGAACTTTTAGAATATAATTTTTGGTACATTTAGAACAGATACAAAATTTGGGATTAATCGTGAGTTAACTAGTGAAGTCATGCGATTAATTCCGATTACAAATTTGCCCCTGATGCCCCTAATTTTTAATACTCTTTTCTTTAAAAAAAAAATATATATATATATGTATTTTTTTTTATTTTAAATAATGTTATTTTTTTTTAAAGAAAAGATTATTAAAAATTTGGGGCATCAGGGGCAAATTTTTAAACATAATTAATCGCATGATTTAACTAATTAACTCACGATTAATCACAAATTTTATATCTGTTCTAATACAAAAAAAATCTGTTTTCATACTTTTGTTAACAAAAGTGGGAAAAAATTGTTCAAATGAATTTTTGACGTCTATAGCCGTCAATGGTTATTATTGTTAAATTGTTGACATTTTTTACCCTAAGAGTGTAGAAGACGTTTGGGGGGGGTCAATTGACTGATCCAGGTTCAGACTTGCCCTTGATCGGCTTGCTTGTTTGTTTTGTTTCTCTATTCCAAGCCAATGTGACAGCAGTGGAATATGAATTATGAAGTAAATTCCAGCCATTTTTATCCATCTTAGGGGGCGGCCATTTTGCCACTTGCTGTCGACTCAAGATGACACGGCTCAGGCTACGACCAATCACAGCTCACCTGTTTTCTGAAGCTGCGCTGTGATGGGTTGTTACCGGAGACCTGAGCAACTGTGATGTAATTTTCAGTCGACAACAAGTGGCAAAATGGCCGCCCCTTGAGATGGATAAAAACGGCTGGATTGTGCTGCTTAACTCATATTCCACTAACACAATATTAACCAGAATACTATATTTAGACCAGTGGGGCTGCACAGAACATATTTTTGTCAAAAACATTTGGGGGGGGGGTTGACTTCCCCTTTAAGCGGGATATTCACATCACTTCTAAACATCCTAACCACTTTTTTACGATTTCACACATGATAAGTAAAAAAGTCGGCAAGTATGATGTAAGAAGAACATTTCGGCTTTTATAGTAGGTGGTGTACTTGTGATGATATAGCTCCACCCACAATCTAATGTCGCCAAGTAGTAGTACTGAGATGTGCCTGTAAGAGGCAGTGTGGCCCCACAGAGCATCTACACTAGCACTTTTTTCCACATCCATACCAATGCGAGTATTAGCTCTTGAGTAGCCTACTTTTGCTACATAAAATTTCCCCCCCAAACGACAGATCATTTTAAAGCAATTTAGCATTTTTCCTTAACATTGCATGAAATGAATGCCAATTTGCTAGTTGCTGATTGTGAACATCCACAAGTGTGCGGCCGATGTTGGTATCATCCGCCAGTGCGAGTACTGATACCTTAAAATAGGCCGAAGATTGGCTTTCTTGCTTTTAATACTGACATTTTCAATTAACAAAGAACTTTTTCCCCTCTGGCTGTTCTGGTCTCAGCAGCAGTAAATAGTTGAATAAATCCGGTTGAAGCAGGATCTTGTTTTTGGATTATTTACTGAGCCACAGTATGAAACTTTAACACAAAATGTTACAAAATATAGGATGCAATTCACCTAGAACAATTTTGACCGTTTTTTTCCCCCTGAAAGTAGTACGGCCACTAAAGGACTCTTGAAAATCGGTGACTGCTATTGACAGCCTTCATGGGGACCCGAATTCTAATCTAAGGCTAATTCCGAATTTTATCGAAATATGTGTTCACCACATGACCAAGCTTGACCAAATCAAAAATATTTTTTGATGGGCCTGAAATGCTGTTCGGTGTTGTTACATCATTATTATTTTTGTTGTTTTTCTCCCCCCCCCCCTTCGTCAAACAACCACCTGCCCTCAACATTTCCCGGACGTTTTCTCATTGGCGAAGGATGGCGAGCACGACAAAAGAGCGATGGTAAATAAACGCAACATTTAATCGTAATAATGGTCGTGGCCATGATGATGATGATGATGATGATGATGATGATGATGATCATCATCATGATCTCCCTTATGCTTGGTTGCGAACACACTTGGCCACGTCTCCTGGCATTGCATGAAAATGTTGATTCAGCCCTTTTGCTGATGAAGCATTTTATGGCTACTGCCGGGATTTGCATCAGAATGCATCCCCGTGTTTAGCTAATTGTATGTTCAACGCCTACGTATCTGCTTGCTGAAGTTGATTTGTGTATCTAATTGAGATGGAATTCATTGTATAGCATATTCATCATGCCCTCCATATAGTGTTTGCTGATCTCTAAACAAATCACATGACTCTTGTACTACTGTCAAGTCATAATGACTGTTAACACAAATATTTTTATTGTAGACCTTTAATGAAGAAACTGATTACTATACTCCTGAGAAATTTGCATAATCTGCAGAGGAATTTAGTAGTCTACTTTCTGTCACCAAATTGTCAGGTGCGCCTCATCCCGCTGGAACGCTCAGCCAGGTGTAGTGTGGTCTGCCAATTTCCAAATTCACGAAAATTAAAATAAAGATGCGGCGATGGCACGTGCGCATGTCTCTAAAAATGGGCACCAATCTGTTCTTGCTGTGGGTTTTTATGACTATCGTTCATAGGTTTGTAGGCTGTTTAATTATTTTCACAATTTGGACCATTTGCAAGCAGTTTTTAGCAGTTGCGGGCAGACAGCTCGTCACCCCGTCTGTTCACTGTAAATGGACTTGCATGCAAATGTGTTCATCCTGTAAATTCCACACCTTATGCTAAACAGCGTTTTGTGGTGAATTTAATTCATGTTTTGTAAAGGGAGAGGGCGCGTCCGTGTTCCTCCACTTTAAAACTTGGTGTGTGTTATTTTTGTCATGTTCAGACTTGACGAGACGTCACAGAGCTTAATTCCTCTAATTCTTTTGCTTTTACATGCTAATGTTGACTAATCGCGACGTCTTTCTTTTTGTCCCCCTCCCCCACAACCCCTCCCCCCACACACAGGCCAGCACAACTACCTGTGCGCTGGGAGGAACGATTGCATCATCGATAAGATCCGCCGCAAAAACTGTCCGGCCTGCCGCTTCCGCAAATGCCTTCAGGCTGGAATGAATTTGGAAGGTAACATTTTTTTCATTTCTCTTTTTAATTTCAATGTTATTAATGTAATTCACAATGACATTTTATTATCACCACAGCAACAATTAATAATAATGTGTGAAGCAATTTATTTCCCTTTTAAAATGGTTAATGCACTTCTTTTTTTTTTTTAAATTGAAACATTTAACACTTATCTGGAAAAACAACTTATTTAGCTGCTTGTATAAAAATACGGTAGGTCTGATGAGTGCCTGCTCAGCCTTCAATTTTGAAATTGAACAAGCAATTGGGAGCTGCCTATTTCTGAAAATGTGTTAGCAAGTCGTTTAAATTTAGCTTGTAGGTTGCAGTCCTAATTAAAACAATACAATTTCTTTAGGCGGGATTTGGCCTACACAGCCACCCTTTTTTTTCTTTTTCTTTTTTCTTTTTTTTGTAAGTGGCCACATCAACATGGAAATGTTTAGCAGAAGTTTAATGTTATTGGATGTAATTGGCGTTAGTTTCTACACATAAAACACAGTCGATTGTGTCCTCGCTTTAGGGTGGAGTTCTGTTCTTATGGCGATGACGTCACCCAAATTTGAACGTCAGTCGGAACATGCTGCAGCGTTCCAGTCGATTCAGTAATGAAGCCGCATATGTAACAATATATGTATTTTTAAATGATGCTAAAAACAAAAAAAGGCTAAGAATAATAACAATGAGGGGGTGACATTTTTTTTTGGGGGGGGGGGGAGTCTTTCATTTAATGTGAAAGCGAATGTTACAATAGTCAAAATTTGACAAAATGTGATAAAAGTCGATACTCGACAAGCATGTTTGGAAGCTGCAATAATAAAGTCATGAAAACACTTTTAGGCATAAATATAAAATGGCCAAATGTCAAATGACCCTCTTTTGCTTGTGTAATCCACCCTATAGCTAAGATAGCTAGTTAGCTAGCTAGCTGGTTTTCCGAAGTTGACTCGTGGCCTTCGTTGTGTTGCCGTGCGTGGTAGCATGAGTGATTTGCCGGCAACAAGCTAACAACTTTTAGGCATAAATATAAAATAGTCAAATGTCAAATGACCTCCTTTTGCTGTGTAATCTACCCTATAGCTAAGTTAGCTAGTTAGCTAGCTGGTCCATTCTGCCACTTTGAAGGTGGCCCTTGAAGTTGAATTGCTGTTTCTTGGCTTTCTTTGACTCAGAGATGTGTTATTAGGCAATATTATGCAAATATGGTCTAATACCTTTTGGGAGGCCGCTGTGACCGCACAGACTGTTGTCCAAACACATTTTGCACTTTGGTAACATGATCGGGCGCACCTCAACCTCCATTCAGCGTGTTCACGCACCACCTCCTGCAAAGCGGCGGTAACAAGACCCGGCTGAATCCAAAATAACCGTGAGAGATAACACGGCTCCTGTTTGAGGACCCGTAAAGCAACCGAGGGCAGATGACGAATTAACTGAACTGATTGAGGGCCAGAGCGGACCGCCTCAGTCCACTTATGCTGAACCGCTAAAGCTCACCAATCAGTATTTTAAATGAGGCCATTTTGTTGCCTTTAAAAAAAAAAAAAAAAAAAAAAAATGAAGGCTGTTTCATCATTGATGTGATTGATTTGAAATTGTGCTGTAGAGTGGCTGGATGTACAATGAAGCTGATAAAGAGCAATTTTTACAAGTCTGTCATGTTGTTGACCTGATGTTCCATCGGGACTTGCGACGTCGTCATTGCAGTGTCTGTGTGAGGGATTTGATGGACATCATATCGCTCTTGCAATATTAGTTGCCATAGAAACCATGCAAGAGGAGAGGGACTACAAATAGGGAGATAGCGAGGCAGTACGGGGAACTAAATGTGTCTTCGGTATACTGTTTATGTGCCCATTAAGCCCCCATTAAGCCCCACCCGTCCAAGTCTTTGTGGACTCTTGCTTGTTATTATCCGACATCATCTTTGATACGTACGTGCGCACGTGCCTTCAATCTTCAGCTGCCTTCATCCTGGACTGCCACAGCAGTTTTGATGCTCTGTCCTTCAGCTGAGACATGTGCACCCCTAATATACATATCAATTAGCAAATTAATGGATTTATTTCTTATTTTTTAAACTGTTCAAATTGTCTGAATTTCAGCTTCTCGCCAGTAAATTTGTGTCGTCCTCCATGAATGAGTCTTTTTTACTTTGGAATATAATGAACAACATTTTTGCCATTATTATTAGCTACATTTTCTGATATGTTCTTGAGCAAACCAGTAACTGAGTCCTACATAATTTGTGTTTGTCCATTTTCTACGCTGTCAATTTTAAATAATGTCTTGTTTTTGACAAATGGGACGGAAATTAGAACGTCTTTTTAATCCGTTTCATCCTTTAATTGACAGATTAATTGATTATTGAACTAATTGTTAGTTGACTTGCAGCCCTAACACCTTTTTCACAAACTCTATGTATTGGTAATAGTGATAGACCGTTATGGTATTTTCAAGGCCACTGATTATTAGTAGTAAATAGTGTTGTTCCGATACAGCAGAGGCCCCGATAAGTAGAAGTAACATGCCGATACCATTAATTCGGATGCTAATATAGGACTTTGGATGCAGCATCTTGTGTCTTGCTCGTGCACAACAGTCACTGATGTATGACATGTTCACTGCATGCCGAGCCAAGATATCATATTGGCCCTTGAATGCTCTAAACCAATTGCAGGATAGCTTTTTCATGTTGAGAAAAAAAAAACTTAGGTATCAGCATCGGCCGATACTGCAAAGCTGGGTATCGAATCGGTTTCGGGGGCCAAAAAACTGTATCGGAACAACACTAGTAGTTAAAGAGACAATATTTCAAGCCGATATTCATTTGCAGCGAAAGAGAAAATATTAGCGTCAAAATAACAATACAAATAAAAAAAAGTTTCTTTTAATTTTAAACGTATACAAAATTGACAGCTTTGTTTAAAAAATTTAACAAAAATTGTAGAGCTTCGAGGTTCATTAGCATGTGTTAAGCTAAATTAAAAACTGTGCAATTAAGTAGTAAAGAAAGTTAAGTTAGTTATCTGTAAAGAAAGTTTTCAAAAATTTCAAAATTATTTCTTAATTTATCATATATATATTTTTATTTTTAAAAATAAAAAAAGTTGGGTTTTCCCAGTCAAGTAGAAATTTAAAGAACTCCATAACTTAAAGTACCTTGTATCTCACAGAGCGACAAACGCATGCGTTTGTAAAACGTTTCAAAAGATCTTGACAGAAAGTGAAAATTTGTCTGAATATGTTCGAAACTGTGAACATCTTACAAGTCATGATGAAAACCCGAAATTTGCTACGTTCGCAAGCATTCACCGCTCCGTGAGATACCGGCTTTATCGGCCTTCCGATTCGTAAAAAGACCGATCAACTTGTTTCTGGTGAAATGAAGTGATAGTGATCCCATCTTGTCATGTCCGAGCAGCGAGGAAGAAAAAGAAGCTGCAGAGGAGAGCGGGAGAGAGAATGAGAGCGACGGCCGAGCCGGCCCCCGCCATGCCGGTGGCGGTCATCCCCGCCTGCATGCCCCAGCTGATGCCCGCCATGCTGTCGGTGCTCAAGGCCATCGAGCCCGAGATCATCTATTCGGGCTACGACGGCACGCTGCCCGACACGTCCTCGCGCCTCATGAGCACGCTCAACAAGCTCGGCGGCCAGCAGGTCATCTCTGCCGTCAAGTGGGCCAAGTCGCTGCCAGGTAAGCCAGCCTGCGCTCGCCCCACCCTCCGTCTGTTTTCTCATTCACACCCACCGAGTAGAAAGAGAAGAAACAAACTGAAAAAATTATTTCCCAGCATGTACGTCATCAAGCAATATCTGTTGCCTTCATTTAAGCTTTTTGTTCATTCATTTTCAAAAAAGCGATAAGTATTTCATCAACGGTGTGATCTTAAACATAAGAATGGACCCTTTTTATATTATTATTAAAATCAAGTTTAACATTAATTTACTGTAAATACATTTTTTAAAACCAACAAAAACTTTTCTTCTTTAAATTTAACTGTATTATAAAGTATTTTTTTTCATCCATTTAGCTCATTAACTTGGTAAATTGATTTTTTGTTAAAAACATTTGAAGATTTAGCATGCATTTGTTTTATTACATGATGGTTGAATGAAATCAGAAATACAACTTATAAAAAATTAAGATGTTTAAATTGATTTATGTAAATAAAATTTAAAAATGAGTACAGTTACAGTATATATACATTTAACATTAGCATTGTATACATTAAGATATTTTATACAATTAGAATGAGAAATTATTTTAGTATTAACTCATTCACTGCCATTGATGGTTATAGATGTCAAAAATCCATTTGAACAATTTTTTAATTAGTTTAAAAAAAAATCCACTTTCATTAACAAGAGTATGAAAACCTAGAATTTTTTTATTGTACATTTAGAACAGATATAACATTTGTGATTAATTGTGAGTTAACTCATGAGTCATGCAATTAATTACAATTTTAATTGCCCGACGCCCCTAATTTTTAACTGTAATTAATCGCATGACTTCACTAGTTAACTCACGATTAATCATAAATTTGATATCTGTTCTAAATGTATAATACAATTTTTTTCTAGATTTTCATACTCTTGTTAACAAAAGTGCAAAAAAAATTTTAACTAATAGAAATAGTTCAAATTAATTTTTTACGTCAATAGCCGTCAATGGTCTTATTGTAAGTACTAAAATATCACATTAAATCGTTTTGTATATACAGTACATGTATGGTATGTACATTCGATTTTTTTTTTTATTCCTTTTAATAAATTCAGGTAATTGGTTCATTAGAGTATATTGAATCAATTATAAAATACTGCAATTAAAATGTGAATTAATATTTTATTATTCAAATGGATTTTTCAAACTCATTACATAAAATTCCTCAAATTGTATTGTGTATATACAGTATAAAATGTACATGTATTGTTTTTTTTACACTTATTTTTATTATACAACTCACCTGTGAGGAGACATGCTAGCATCTAGAAATTGGATGGATGAATGTGGTTGAGTGAAATGCGACAAAGTTTGGCATTCAAGACGATAGCTCATGATGATGAGGAACTTCACATTTGTTCCGAGGCATCATGGGAAACGCAGGAGAGCCATTCATGAGGCCAAGATAAGCTTCCTTTTGTCTAGCGATCATCACAGCTGAATTTTTCAACTGCATTTTTTTGCAGCTGTTCACATCCACAAGAATTGCTCAGAATCAACCTGAGGTCAAACATTTTGACAGCTGAATTTGTCAACTCCCTTTTGTAGCAGCTGTTAAGAACTGTGATTGGAAGCCAAACTATCCTTTGAAACATTAACTGTCTTTAAAACCTGAGGTCACACATTCTGACAACTGAATTTTTCTTCTTAATTTTGCAATCGCTGTTTAACAAACCGCTACCCTTCTAAGAAGCCAAATTCTCCTTTGAAACCTTACTTTAAAAAATGAGGTCACACATTTTGACAGCTGAATTTTTCAACTCCCTTTTGTAGCAGCTGTTAAGCGTGCTTTGAAGTCAAACTAGCCTAGCCTTTGAAACCATAATTGTTTTTAAAACCCGAGGTTACACATTCTGGCAGCTGAATTTTCCAACTCAATTTTGCAACAGCTGTTTAACAATCGCTACACTTCTTAGAAGCCAAATTCCCTTATGAAACCCTACTTTAAAATCCGAGGTCACACATTCTGACAGCTGAATTTTTCAACTGAATTTTGTAACAAGGCTTAAAAATCGTGACTCTCTTGGAATTCAAACTCTCCTTTTGAAGGCCTAGTTTGAAAACATGACAAACTACCAATCACTAATTCTGACAGAGAATCCCCCCCCACCCCACAACTCAATTTTGTAAGAAGTGATAAAAATCCGGACCCTCCCTGGAAGCCCAATTCTCCTTTGAAAGCTGACTTCTGACTCATAAAGCATGTGGATGGCAAGAAAGAGCCAAACGCAAGTAGTGCTTTGGCGTGCGCTGATCATGAGAAAGCAGACACATGACCTGCTTAATCGCTGCAAATATTCTCTTGAGGATTTGCTGCCTTTGATTGCTAATACAGATCCACAATAACCACAGTTCACATTTCCCTCACTTCAAAAAAAGAAGTTGTGATGAAAACGTAACATGAGCTTTTTTTACTTTATTTCCTTGTGGGTGGCACAAATCTCTTCTATTGTGGCGACATTTTGGCTTGTCCACACAGGATAAATGCCAAGATGAACTCCTTCACCATTTTCCCACTGTGTGTGCGTGCGCGCGCGCATGTGTGTGTGTGTGTATTGTCCCAGCTGGCAGTTTGCCACAGCGATAGTGAAGGCCACCTCTTGGTAGGGGCGGCTCTTACATAACACACTTTATAAACGAAATGTGTCCTGAAAGGATTTCTTTTGACACAATAGAGACATATGAATCATTTGTTATATTTATGTTTGTATATATATATATATATATATATATATATATATATATATATAAAAAAAACGTTTTTTATTTATTGTATGTAAAAAAAAAATATTTAAAAAAAGTCAGTTTGTTTTGATTGCATGAGACGTTTGTCCTCGGCAGGCTTCCGTAACCTGCACCTGGACGACCAGATGACGTTGCTGCAGTGCTCGTGGCTCTTCCTGATGTCGTTCAGTCTGGGCTGGAGGTCGTACAAGCAGTGCAACGGCAGCATGCTGTGCTTCGCCCCCGACCTCGTCATCAACCAGTGCGTAATTTTGTCGGCTGCCAGCGCCTCACTTCTCATTTCCGCCGGGTCACATTTGCCTTAAATAAGTCGCAAGCGCAATTATGGGAATGTTGCCATAGCAACCAATACAAAACAAAAGCGACTTTCCCTTGTTGGGATACCAATTTTGTCTGTTTTTATTTTTAACTCATTCACTGCCATTGACAGCTATAGACGTCAAAAATTAATTTGAACTATTTCCATTAGTTTCACAATTTTTTGTGTGAAAGAAAAACATTTATTGTACGTTTAGAACAGATATCAATTTCGTAATTAATTGTGCGTTAACTAGTGAAGTCATGTGATTAATTATAATTAAAACGTTTAATCGCCTGATGGCCCTAATTTAAAAAAAAAGAAAAGATTTGTTGTTGTTTTTTCAAGACGTTTTTTTTTTATTAAGTAGAAAATATACTTTTGTTTTAACCAGAATTTTTAGGGCTGTGGGAAAACCAATTGTGACTTAATCATAGTCCAAAAAAAGCATCTTTTTTAAGACATAAATTATTATTTATTTCATTTTTTGTGGCGGGGTGATGAAAGTGAAAATGTATCCTGCTGTGTTTTCTGCAACTTGGTGAGTTTCAACGCATGATGAGAGAAGAAGCGTGACTGTTCCGTCTTTTGGTGTTGTTGTTGCTCAGAGATCGCATGAAGCTTCCCTTCATGACGGAGCAATGCCAGCAGATGCTGAAGATCTGCACGGAGTTTGTGCGTCTGGAGGTGTCCTACGACGAGTACCTGTGCATGAAAGTTCTGCTGCTGCTCAGCACAGGTAATTATGGCGCGGCGCCACCGCCAACATTACGCTTACAAAGAACACAAACGATAAATGATGAGAGGAAAAGGTGAGATCGAAGTTGCTGGGAATGATTGGCAGGCGACTGGATGCACCGAGAAGGGAGAATGACATTTCGGTGCCGAATCCAAAGCTATTTCCGTGCGCTCCCCGAGGCAGGCCGACAATATCAGGTCACGACTGCTTTGAATCATTTCTCATTGGCTGCCGGGTTAATTCCGTTGGATGCATGACGACTGACTTCACTTGTCGCAAGCTTGATGTGGGACAGGGATCCCCCGCCCCCACTCAAACTCAAAAATAACATTTTAAATGTCCCAAAATCGATTTTTTTATTTAAATTATTTGATGCTGTTCATGTTGTACCCGATTTGGCCACTTAGGGGCAGTGTGGTTCCACGCGGTCTGATAAGCCACATTAGAGACTAGAAGGAAAAAGTCCCGATCAAGTTATTCCAATTAAAAAAATTTTTTTTTGCAGCATTCTTTTGAGTAATAAGTGCCGCAAGTAGCGCGCTAATTAGCATCAGCGAGTCAGACTGGAGTAGATCATTACAATTCCTTGCACATCTATAGATTGAAGCAAAAGTCATTGTCAATCAAATCATTTTGAAGCAAATAACATTCTTAATCGAATCGCAGACCCAAAAATCGGAATCGAATCGTGAGACATTCAAAGATTCCCACCCCTACTAGCTACATAGCTTTAGCAAGCGGGTCTCCTGAGCAACCTACTTTGCCTACACCCTATCAATGATGTTCTTTCTTCCCCATATGTATGTATGTATATGTATATATACTGTATATATATATATATGCACATATGTATACATACTAGTGCTGTCAAAGTTAAAGCGTTAACTGATTAATTAATCACCCCAAATTATCGCATTAATCATGAATTAACGCAGATTAATTGCATTATTAAATTTGACCATAGATAATCCTTTAGCGTGACAGCGGACGGCTACGTTTAAGGTAGCACAGGTTGTGTTTGAGCAATAAACATAATTACAAGAACTTCATAAATGTTTTTGCGTATCACATTTAGAATATTTGTTCATGTCAAAATATTGGGGTCATATTTTTTTTTCATTTTCAATTATGCAAGCAATTAACTGATTAGAAAAAAGAGAAGGATGAGCGTTTACAGTGGATCCAAAAATGTTGAAGACGCCTTCATAACATTAAATGTCAAAAGAATTAACACATAACCGGTGCTCTTCAAATTTGGCGGGGGGGGGGAAATGTTGATAACATTTTTTTTTTTATTAACTCTTTCACTGCCATTGACGCTATAGACGTTAAAAATGCATTTGAACTATTTCTATTAGTTTAACATTGCTAAAAAAAGTATGAAAACCTAGAAAACATTTCTATTGTTAATTTAGAACAGATTAATCGTTAGTTAACTAGTGAAGTCATGTGATTATTTACAATTAAAAAATGTAATCGCCTGACAGGCCTAATTAAAAAATATATATTAAAAATAAGGGCCATTTAATTGTAATTAATCGCGTGATAATTTTATATGTTATAAATGGACAATAAAAAAAAAATCTTGGTTTTTATAAAAAA